>NC_047172.1:21173851-21833310 GCF_009819705.1 Hippoglossus hippoglossus | reverse complement strand
AAATTGATAGCAGGTCTTTTAATCTCACTGTGCTGCTTTTGGGTCCTCCGCGGTGATTGCTCTGTTGATGGGTTCTTTGCAAAGTGCTGTCCTTGTCTCACAGCAGCCAGTTTACATCTCTCAGTCAGAATGAGCCAAAAGCATGCGAGCAATATTCCCCTGACGCTGCTTTTGAACATCAAACTTTTCTAAGCATTAGGCTGAGGAACGAGTGAAATGATTTTTTTTCACAGTAGAACTCCGCAGCTACAAACACACACACACACAAATCAGTGCAGTATTATTTTCTGTTTGTGAACGAGATTGAGTTTAAAGTCAAAGTCCAAAACCCTCACACCCTATGTTTGGAAACAGGATATTTTAGACTTAGAAAACGTTTGTAGCAGTGTTAGCTGTTCATGGTCATCAGAGGATGACATCCTAAATGACTTAAAACTGACTAAGTGTTAATAACCATGCAATTTCTTACAGCCATTCTTGATCCCAGAGGATAAACTGTAACAAATGATTGAACAACTTTAATGTGCTGTTGCTTGACACAGTTCTCCCATAGTGAAATTCAAATAAATGGTGGCTGGTGTCGAAACACCTACACACAAAAGTTCAAGTTAAAAACTTCTTTGACTGATTGAAAAGGGTCAATTATTTTTGTATTCTGTATAATAAGTACTACACCAGTTACTATGGCAATTTGTATGTAATATATAGGCTACTGCATATAATTAGTATGTAGTATGGATTTGGGACACAGCTTCTGTTTTGATCGAAGACTTTGCACCGAGGATACCATGTGATTCAAATTTGAATTGATGCCGTCTTAAGTAAGTAGCTTCAACAATATATGATTGGCTCTTTTACCAATTTCTATTGTCATCAATGAAGTGAAAAAAACACCATCTGTCACTGGCTGCACATTGATGGTGCCGTGTTGCCAATTGTTGTCATGCTTCCCTGAGATCGGCTCAGTTGTTTCACAGCAATCACACCAGGGATGGGATTAGCTGAGGATGCATTTATTAATACACACAATACACATCACACATGGCTCTGCTGTACATATGTACTTGTATAAACTCAAATGCCATGTGACGCCCACGCAGCTTGTGTGTGTGCAAGGCGTATAATTATTAAGGAATTAAAAATACCATTACAAAATACAGTACAATCAAAAATCAAGAAGCCTTTGCTGTGTTGAGCCTTTTGTTTGTGAGAAGTTTGACTAATTTATGTTTCATCCTGTCCAATTTCTCAGCAGTTATAACACAAAATGATGTTGACAAGATTACACAGACCCCAGTCTGATATTGGGATTACTGCTCCAATACAGTCGTCTAATTGGCATCTTTCCCTTTAACAGTAACTAAGATGTGTTGCACTGCATGGCTCGTATTCCACATGATTACGCAAAGTGGTGTAATTGTGCTGTAATTAGCAATTTCCATTAAGCTGCTGGCAAGCATATCCCGGGATGCAGGGAAAACTGCCAAAAATAGGAAAATTAGGTGAGAGCCTAAAAAACGTAGCGCCGTGGGCCCCCCCCGACAATCGTTTTGTGCATCTGCAAATTCCGACACAAAAACAGCAGCTCTCACAGAGACTATAAAAAGCCTCCCATCCGAAATCATCTCGTGCCAGAGCTGAATTTGTGATAGTGAGCGCTGACTGGTTAATCCCATCTGATGAAGCAGCAGTTATGGTCTGTCTCAGCCAGTGTGCTCATTATGCAATGATGGCTGTGGATTGTTATTGTGGATTGAGATGTTGAGTTGTGCTCCCAACAGACGATGTGTGCCAGAAAACCAAACAACAAAAACAAAATAGCAATATCTTGGTATTATTTTGGGACTTTTGGCTGGTGAAGCAAAAACAAAGTCGCAGGCATTGAGCCCATATAATCCCACAGCAGGCTACCCTTCAGATGTCAACAGTGGCAACAAAGCCTCAATTTGCAGCTTGTTTAAAGTGGGTGCAGAATGGAGGCACGGTGAAACCCACACACACACACTGATGGAGAAGATAATGTAAACTAATTGATTCAACAAACAGTTATCTTGTGAATATTCAACATGATGAGTGTTTACTCTTCTTTTAATGAGGCGTTAGAATGATTTATGTGAAGCTGTTGACATGTTGTGGCCACAGAAGGTCAGAATCTGCTGTGTGAGCTTCTTTAATGTTTGTTTCGTGCTAAGTGCTCATCAGTTTAATGCAGTGCACTTGCTAAAGGTCACCTCTCACACTCACGACTTTGTTTTTTTTTCACCCAGACCTGAACCTGAAGCGATTGTGCTTCGTGTCCACCCTGAGTGACAGGTACACAGAGAGGGCCAGTGAAAAGTATGGATGTTTTTCGACTGTCCCCCAGCCCTCTGATGCGGTGTGCCACAGGAATTTGTCCTGGTGACCGGTACGACTTTGGGTGTAGTGCAGTGATGCCCTCATAGTCTCATACACACTTGTCCCACAAGGAACAACCCACAGGCTCCACATACACAATGCATGCATCCACACATGCATCCTATGGTGACACACTACGTTCCACACCTCAACACAGAAAAAGACCATGCAGTTTTCATTTGTAACGGTTCTGCAAAGGTTTTGTCACAAAACAATATTGTTTCACAGACACTTTGTATCGTTGCTTGTTTATAATATGAGCTGATATGAAAACGTTTATTTTCCAGAATAAAAAATGCAGGACAGTTAGATTTATTTATAATAAAGTTATGGTTAAATTGTAGAAGATCATTATAGGTAAATGCATTCTGGTATGTGGCATACATTCATTATATATGGTTAAGAGAAGGTTTGAGTAGCAGGACTTTGATGATATAATTCATCTCTGGAGACATAAGGTTTTATACAACTGTTTGAACGCATGCAGCAACTCCCCCCCCGACACCTGGAAACAGGCTTTAATATATAAAATCAGTGGATTTACTTGCTTTAACTAGAACACCAGAAAACATACAATAGGCTTTCATCATTGTATGTTTATGTCTATATTCTGGCTACGGATCCTGTTTGTATGGCCCGAGAAATGTGAACCACATCTTTATTCATAAGAACATGTTTTCAAGCCCTGCCTGTTTCAAAATGAAGCACGCACTCTTTAAAGACCACCTCAGACCACAGCAGCAGAAGGAGGGCTCGTACCAAATGTGCAGGGAGTTGTGACTGAAAGGTCTCATGATTTTTACACAGTGCTATACTGTAATTCCCCCTAATGTGTCCAAAGAATTACAATACCATTGTATTACCCAGCCACACTATCAATACAGGTTTGATCATAGCTCACAGAGCTACTATTGGTTTGACTGCTTCTGTGAGTGACCATCGTGCGTGTCATGTAAGGTCCCTCCACTCTCCACCTCCATCTTTTAGAAACATGCAAATAAAAAAGTTGCTGTATATGGAATGAATGGTAGTGGAGTCTGCTGCAGCTGTTCTCTCGTTCCTCCTTTTCCTATCTTGCTCTCTAATTTTCTCCTGATGAATTAAAAACAAGTGGCGAGATGCACGGTAATTTAGCTGCCCAGTGGGGCCAGAAATGGCTGATATGCTCATTTTGTGTGTCCCAAGATATTTTAATAGAGGCGATCATTTCGAGTCGTTCCTTTTTTTTTTTTATATGCAGCATTTCAATCATTTACTGACCAATAGAGTAAACCAGTAAAGATGTAGAAACCAGTAAAGATGTCATATCAACAGAGAGGGATTTGGGAACGATAATGATGCAGTAAAAACAAAGGTTTAGTCTCATACAAAAGGTGCAGAGTACACAATGTGACAATGACTGCAGCCCCGGTACAAGGATTCAGCTCTTACACACACCTGAGGAAAAGTGGACAAAATGTCAGATTGGTAGTAAGTTGTCTCAGAGGCATTATTGAAGTAAATAGGATAATAATTGTATGATAAATACACTGTGTGTTATATCTGCGCAGAGTATTCATTTGGTTATTATCGTGTCATATATTAAACATGCCCAGCACAAATGGGCTTACAAGACACCATTAAGAAAACAAAAGCAGAAAACATTAAACCAGATGCCAGAACAACAACATAATGAAAATAGATTAAAAAAAACAAGCAGTATTACTTTGCCTTTAACATGGTGCTTTTCTGAAGGACCAAAGCCAAACCGCAGCCAAACAAAAGCTCCAGTGGAGACAGTGCTGCAGAGCCTGGTGATCCATTTAAACACATAATAACTATCAGGAAATACAGCATTATCAGACCAGAACATTTGTTTTAAATAATCCAATATGACATTTTTAAATTGTTATATTTTCTAATTAATTAGAATATTGTAGTGGTTCTATGTTACATCAGGGGCGGATCGAAGGGGAATGGCCCCAGGGGGAAAATCGTATTGCCCCCTTCAGTGTCTTGTCAATAGTCACTCACAGTCTGTTAAGAAATATTTTCTAAGCTTTTTTGAAGAACGCATAAATGATGTGCGGCTTTGCTCAAAGCTAGAGGGCTAACAGTAAACAATGAATGATTTAAATGTGTGTCATACTGACTCAGGAATTGTATGTGAATATTTGAAATATTTGGCCCTTCTGCGTAAATTGTGGCCTCTTTATGGCCCCTGATTTTTTTTTTTAAATCCTAGATCCCCGTCTATATGTGCTGCATACAAAACCAGAGATAGACTGCTCCTCTTGTCAAGTCGCACAATGTCAACATCACATCCATAAAAATGCACCTGTCCACACTGAAGTGTTCAGTTGTCTCTGTGTATTCTTCTGCCATGAGAGATAAAAGTTGACGATTCAGTCAGACGTTCTGAATTGTTGAAGTGGCAAATTATATACAAGGTACCTGCTATTTTAAATAGACTATTAATTCAGATTCTAATCACGAGGGTCCAGACCGGAGAGTGCGGGAGAGTGCCCAGTATTAGGAGACACATCAGACAGGTACATGGCCGAGTGTCAGTGAGTCTCTATATGAAAGGGCCTGCCAGTGACAGTGAGATAAAGAGAGAATTATATGCTCTGGGCAATGATGTACGTGTACAAGGTAGGAGGGTGGGGTTGGCGCAGTGGAGGGATGCCCAACAAAGCAAAAAAAAATCCCCCCCCCCTCCTCAAAATGTTTGTGCACGTCCCTGCAGTAGCTGATCAGTGAACAATACCCTGCCAGACCCGAGCCGCGCTCCGCTCTGTCTGCATGATTCAGCTTCAGTGAAAGGCAAATTATCCCAGGAACTGTTGCTCCATTCTTCCACTTGAATGAACCGCTGCTTCCCTTGCTGGCAACAATAGCTGTCTCATCGACGGAGACTCAGCATCCTGCAAAACAAAAAAAAACATGTTACTCAGTGTTCCTCTCCCATCTATCATGCAACTCATTTTAGGAGAGAACATTTTTTTTGCCTGCTTGCTCTTTTCTGCATGGCGCTGCAGGTGGTGCGGCCCCTGTGGCATCAGCTTCTCCTGGAAACCAAGGGCCCCCGCTGATCTTAGTCAAGCGCCAATCCCAGTCTGTGCAGCTTGTGGTTAGTCGTCCAGCAGCGAGGCTGGGGAGTCATCAGAGTGTGCACAAAATTGACTCGGATGAAGGGCAACTGATTGGGGGAGTAAAAGCAAAAACAAAGAGGATGTTGGGTAATCAATGAAAGCTGTTCTGTGGCCGCAAGAGCAGCATTTCATCCGTTTTTTTGTTTTCTAACACTCAACAAGACAATAGGAGTTTTACTGAGCAAGGAGAACATAATATTCCTGTCTTCTGAAGTTGGTGCATTTGGTTATTATTCATTCATGCTGTAAAAACAGGAAGAGAGTGCAATGTTTTCTCGTCTCTGGAGGAGCCTTTTCAAGTCAAGAGGAAAAACCCACGACGCAGGTTGAATTTGTCAGCTTGGGTTTAGAGGCTACACAAGAGTAACCAGCAGTAACACAAAGTGAGAACCAGCCTCTCACTGCCCTCATTGTCTAAAGCGTGTGCTCTGTGGTGTCGGTGTCGAGGTGTGTTGGACGCAACTTTCAGTGAATTTCATCACTGCAGCAAGGTGAGACTTTAAACCCCTGGAGGTTAGCAAATAAATATTATGAGGAGTTTGCATTTGCCAAGCACGAAGGGCCTGAATAATAATAATAATAATAGCTGGTTGCATAATGGGATGTGTGCAGAGTGTTTAGTTTGACCCATCTCAGGTACGAAACATCAGAAGATCCCAACTTCTGCTGCCTCAAATATGACTATTTTTGGAGCAATCTTTTCTGAGCTGCCCAACTATATTCAAATCCAAACTGAATAACTACGCTGTCACTTTAAATGCCCCCAAACCCCATTTCCCTCACTCAACCTCTCAATGTAGCATGTAGAGCCTTATGAAAACAAAATTATCGCCCAAACAAACAAGTTTTCTTCCTGATGCTGTTGCTGCCGGAGATGCTTTTAACCAGTTTTCGCTCATTAGGAATTTATTACCTCCGCGGCAGCAAAACACGCAACGGCAGCCGTCAGGAAGTCATGTGGTTAAACTGGGCTTCCGAAACATTAGGGCTGACTAACTCTGACTCACCGTGACTCACTACAAACAGATGTGAAGAGATTTGTTAGCCCAGCAATATTGAGGCTACAAATAACTCTGCAGAGAGCTGGTGGTGCACACAAGTTATCTGGTCCTTGAATATAATACAATCTTCTCCGTTCTTGATATTGTTTTATATGTGGGCCAATATGATACAAGCACTATTAAATCATTGTATAAGATATAATATTATATGATTTTTAGAGAGATTGCTCTCTCTGGGTTAGGGGGGAGCTGCTACCCCAAGGGAAGGAGTTCCAGTATCTCAGGGTCTTGTTCACAAGTGAGGGACAGATGGACAGGCGGATCGGTGCAGCATCAGTGGTAATGCGGGCATTGTACCGGACTGTTGTGGTAAGGAAGGAGCTGAGCCGCCAGGCAAAGCTTTTAAATTCACCGGTCGATCAAATTTCCAACCCTCATATGTTCCTGAGCACTGGTTAGTGACCGAAAGAACAGGGTCGCAAATATAAGTGGCCGAAATGGAGTTGGTGGCTCAGGGAGATAGGGTGAGCAGTTCACACATACTGAGGGAGCTCAGAGTAGAACCACTGCTCCTTCACATCTAAAGGGTGGTTTAGTGAGTCAGGATACCTCCTAGGAGCCTTCTCCTGGAGGTTTACCAGGCTCGGCCAATCGGGAGAAGACCCCAGGACAGACTCAGAACTCAGTGGAGGGATTATCCCATCTGGCCTGGGAATGCTTAGGAATCCCCAAGGGAGAGCTGGAAGGTGTGACTCATGAGAGAGACGTCTTGGATACCAGAGCCGGAATAAGTGGAAGACAATGGATGAATGATGATATAAAAATAATATAAATAATAAATACTTCAGTAGCAAAAGTAATATATATAATTTAAAGATATAACAATGCATCCACATTTATAAACTAATCATATACATTTTTAATTGGACAGATAGAGAAGTCAGCCAGTTTAAGTTCCTTTGGACAAGCAGGATTAATTGTGGGAAAAGTGTCAAACCAGCACTGACCCCTCCCTCATCAGGACCACTGCAGCATCCCTCCTCCCAGGTTCCCCAGTGGAGCTGCTGAGTGGTCAGCAGATCAGACTGTGGTTGTACTGGGCATGTGTGAATGTGTGGCACAGTGAAAGTAGTTTGCCTTTTCATTAAGGATAAAAAAAATACTACTAGAGCTCTCTGAAATGATTACAAGAATAAACTGGTCAAACACAAATACAAAATATGTATTTACATAAACATGCTTCACCACCTGAATTATATTTCCAGTTGTTGTTTCACTGCTGGAGAAGATTGCAGCCTCCATCACTTTTATGGAATGTTCCAGTGGGGTGATAAAGTCATTACAGGAGCTTTTCTCAAAGACCAGTGTTATTCAGCAGCCACAAAGGACCCATAACGCCAAATGTTGGTGAGCGGAGTGGAGCAGCCTCCCGGCTGAAGATCGGCAGCAATAAAACTGCAGACATTCTTTCTTGGCCATGGCAGAGAAAACCTTCACCGGCTACCGCCGCTCCATCCTCTATTCTGTGTCTCAGCCCTGACAAGATTGCAAAGAGAGCTGTTAGTGACTAATAAACATTACAGAGCACCAGCTAATCCCAGACCCGGCCCCAGAGCACACAGCATCTTTGTGGCCCGGCCTGAATTGAGCTGCGGTAGTTTGGCTTCGGACAAGGCTTTCTCAGTGGTCCCCTTCTTTCACTGACCCTCCCCCCAGCGGCTGCTCTGACACCCTATAAACGTGCTTAATGCCCCTGGCATTTGTGAATGGCTAGAATGACCTTTCAGACTGGACTCCAAGTGTTTCATTATGTTTATTTAGTAGCAGAAAGTGTTTGTTGGGGAAGAAAAAAAAAAAATATGAAAGGTAATCTAAAAGGTTAAATTTCTAATCAAAAAGTAATGTATCAGCTGCAGTTCAGACTTGAGGTGATATATTAACACTAAGAATCACTACCTTTGCACTGGATGTGAAACTTTATTATCTTTTAACACTGTTCACACTACACAGCATCCGCCAACTGATCACAGAGCACCTGGCACACTTCCTCCCAATTAGTCGGAGCTGCCGGTGTAAACTCAGTCTTGTGGGTGTCGATTCACAGATAAGTGTAACAGGCCTGGTGTGTTCTTTATAATGAGTGTGATAATGGCTGTTTGTTAAAAAAAGGTCTGCAGTGCAGGTGAAACAAAGAGAAGCTTCAGAACTCCTGTGACATCAAATGAGTATTGGGGTTAGGAGCAGAAGCTAAACTGAGTTTTCCCAGGGACAGAATTAGCCCAATCACTTGCATTCATGGAACTTTAGGGTGACGGTGGAAATAGAAAGAAGGTGGATTACTGTTGGCCTTTAGCAGGTGCACAGCAAATGATCTCTTTAAAGAGTAGCACCCACAGCATGGCTCACTTTGTCCTGTTTGGACAGATGGAAAGGATTAGAGGTGGAAAGAAATGCTTGCATTTGTGACGACAGGTGTACAAGAGCCTCTATGCACTACAGGATCTCCGTCAGATTCTCCTTTGAGCTGTAGGTAGGTGGAAAGTGCACCAACTGGAGGCCATGACACTCAAGCACATTTATACACAAACCATGGAGCGCATGTGGAATCACACATAGGAATCTCGGTTATGCCATATGTGATCTAATGAGTGGTTTCCACGTCAATAAGCAGATCTACACAATCAGTTTTGCCTTCTTTTGGGTTATTCCTAGAAAGCGATACGTCTGTAAAGTCGGCCAGACAAATTTGAGTGTGAATCTTTTAAGTGAAGGCTGGGGCTGAGGGGTAGAGCGGTTGTCCTCCAACCTGAAGGTCGGCAGTTCGATCCCCAGTCTTCCCCATCTGCATGCTGAAGTGTCCTTGGGCAAGATGCTGAACCCCGAATTGCCCCTCATAGAACAACAAAGTGCTGCTAATAGATGCACTGTATGAATGTGTGTGTGAATGGGTGAATGTAAAACTGTACTGTAAAGAGCTTTGAGTGGTCATCAAGACTAGAAAAGCGCTATATAAATACAAAACCATTTACAACAACAATCTCCATTCATTCAACTGTCTATGCACTTAGCCAAATATACAGTGTAAAGTTTATGTTTTGTACATTTTACATTGTGAAGCCTTGTGAATTTTACAGTACGTAGCTTGTTGAAAATGCTGTCAACATCCAAGTACGCAAAGTCAAACCCGTGGAAACTTCTACATGTGAGTTAAAGTAAATTAAGTAAATCAGGCACAGATTTTTCCGCCTTGCCTAATTGAAAATGTTGGAGTTCATCAAATGTAGAAAAAGTAACATGTTATTTATTAATTTACTAATTATACCAACTACTAATCTGTAATAAATTTAATTTAAAAGTCATCAGGTCAGTTGCTGCAGCTGTCGTCAGGAGGCCTAAAGTTCAGTTTATACCTGACTCAACACTATTCCTTCTGTACATTATATGTATGTTCACTTAAACTGAAATTGCTCACACAGACAAACCCCTTTCTCGAGTAAATATCACATCTGTACCGTTTTGCCTTTCATGCGAGGTCTTTGCCTGCATTCTATGGGCAGACAAACTGTCTCTGACTGGCGGGATGTGGTGTGTTCAAATAGAGAAATAGATGAAAACAGTGCAAGGCCGGATCTCTTTAAAAAAGCTTTGACATAATTGCATCTGTTGAAATGAGGTGTAATACAATATAACCATGGTTTTGGCAAAAATGAATCTTCACAAGGTTAAATTCCCTTTCCCTGGAAGCTTTCATTTAATTCATGGAGACAGAACACGTCAGTGTCATGTCAGTGTCACAGTTAACCCACCACAAAAAGTGACCCTGTACTTATTATGAAATGTTTTATTATAAAATTTGTAAAAGTTATCAGAAGGAGAGACGATATCAGAGATATCAGAGATACAGTAACATCACTCTAATGACTGCCAATGTTAGCCACCATGAGCAAAACCCATCAGTGTGCTGAACTTAATAAACTTAAACAAAATAAATGTATTTCTGAGAAAAAAAGTTTATTTATTTCTACTTTAAGAGTAACAGTCTGGATTCCGATGACAGGGATAAGCTCAGTGTCACCGGGTGTATATCTAAGATCATCTGAATCGATTGTAATTTCATACTACTATCATTAACCTCTGTCACAGCAGCTCTATCACTGACATTTTCACGTATCAACACTTTTAGTTTAAAAAGTCTGCCAAGATTTGCCGGTGTTACAAGGTACTCCGTGCATCAGATGCATTCTGGGAACACCGTGTCCTGTATTCGCTGCGTGCCAGGAGGACTAAACCTCATGAGTAGGGTTGAAGGACTGCCAGGTCCCCTCATGAGCCACGATGACCCCGCCCTGACTTGTATTAGATTCCGATGCCCTCACTATTTATAACTGACATCAGCAACACAAGAAGCACAACTTTGCCTTATGGATTCATTTATTGCACAACAAACAGACACAATCTTTACTGCTCATCACATGACCACCACTGAAATAAGGGGCTGTTAATGGGCATTGAGAGGTCGTATATTGATGGATTGTGTGTTGTTTTTATCACTCGCTGATGGGCCCTTTAATTTGTCTGGAAATACACAAACAAGATTTGCATTTCCAGTGTCTGTAGGCCTGTGTAATAATTTAAGTTTGGCATCTTGGTTGCCATAACTTTAAAAAAAAAACTGATTGCACCATCATTATTTCTTTAGACTTTTTATTAACACTTGAACGAGCTGTACTAACCAAGTGGCGTTTCAGTGAACCCACGGATGGGAATATGAAGGATGTTAACACTACATACAATTTACTTGCCATATACTGAATACTACGTGTTAAAGAAAGACGGGGAAAAGAAAACCAGTTTCATAGTGAGTGGGATGATCACACAGATCAGGTTCACGTACTTGACTCGATCTGTTTCAGAAAACAATCACGCTGCGAGCTGCCCATGGCTACTTGGTAAACATGTTTATTTTGATCTTTGAAACTAAAGAGTACATATACGGCCAGCATATATACAGCATATGCATTCATTCACACATTCTTACAGATGTGCCCATGTATCTATACAAACAAAACAAAAGGTCGGGAGTCCTCTTGTACTGAGACAATCATTTTACGTTTCCCTTTGTTCTGTATAATGTCCATATCCTGTACTTGTCTTCCATCTGTTCTTCTTGTAGTCTCAGGGTGATGTGTGACTTTTTCCATTGTGTAGATTTGTTCTATCTCTATTCATTTCCTTGTAATAGCTTTTTTGCAAGCTACTAACATTATTGTACCAACTTCCCTTCTTTTGTTCATATGTCTTGTTCTGTGGAATTAAAACGACACAGAGTGCCATGCAGCTTGTTGTAAAGGCATATCCCAATATCTTTTGTAGGTTTTTATGCATCGTCTCCCAATATCTTTTGGACATTTCCAAAATACATGCTGCTTCTAGCACACCACACTCTCCGGCACGGTAGGCTCCTGTATAAATGTTTGCTCTTGACCTTAGGTGTGATCAAAAAACGGATCAGATTTGATTTGATCCGAGGTGATATGATTCCTAATTTGGTTCCTTTGTTGGAGCTGATTAGCATTTGGATCACACCATTCACTTCCATGGTGGGATTCATTTTAATTTCCCTCTCATAATTCTCTCTTAATTGTAGGTATCTGAAGGATTCATGTTTGCCTGAATCATATTTATCTTCATATCTTGGAAACTGTCCAACTCTCCGCTCTTGTCTAGGGTGCACCAAGTGCTGATCCCTTTGTTTACCCAGTGTTTATATCCTCTATCCTTATCCTGATTTACCAAGCTGGTTTAAACTGACTAACCTGTGTTTTAGTAATATAATCAAGTCTAAATTATTTTGTATTTTCTTGTATGTTTCAACGTCTCCAAGAACATTGTGGAATATCATTAACATCCTAATTTAATTGTTAGCTGGAAATCACTAAAGCCACAATAGCCCAAGCGAATTCCCTCCACCAAATATGATCACACTGCAGGTAACGACTATATAATGCCATTAAAATATGTCGGATTTCACGTGTTCAAAGAACAGGTCAAGTGCATTCACAGTGATCTCCTCTCACATCTGATTAGTAGTTAGAGTAAACACTAGGCTGATAACTGCACTCTTTAAATGTCAGAAAGCCCGGGCCCCGCTTCCTCTGAGACGGCGGCCGTGTGTTAACGCTGTGCAGAGCAGCATGCCCACTCAGAAGGCAGAGCATTGATTTCCCCCCCCCCCCTCCCTTGGATAACAAGGCTTGACCGACTTGGGTGCCTGCCTGCGTTCGATTGCTTCCCCTCTCTGCTGGCTGTCTGTACAGATCTCGGGTGTACGAGCTAAAATTCCAAATGTCTTCAGAGAGAGAGAGTGATATGGCCGCCCAGCGCTCTTCGACTGCCGCTGTTCCCTTTAAGTGTTCAGACAGGTTGATTAATAATAAAGTGTCTGACGTTTAATCAGGCAGACTGGATGAGGAAAAATTGGGGGATTCAGCTTCAGCTGCAATCTGCTTGAGATTTGATTGAATCAAACTCAGCTTTTTTTTGTTGTTTTTTTAACCAACCAAACTGGGCTGGGGAAAGTTTTGACAGCTCCATGTTTAGATAAGCAGTGACAGCTGAGAATACTTCACTAAACCATCTCAGAAGAGGGAATCCAGCACTGTGTGACATGGAGCTGTAGCTGGAGGGTCCAGAACTCATTTATAGGATTTACTGTCCTGAAACTAAACCTAGAAAATGGAAATTTAACAGGACTAGTGCGGTGCATGTTCATACCAGTTTGGAATAGACTGTTTGCTTGGCCTGTGTTAATGGTCCAGAGATACTTCAGAATTATTCCTTGTTATTAGTGAGTCCTTCTCAAACAGCTCTACAATATACTGTCACTTTTTATTGTTTGTGTGCTGGACCTTGTGTGCAGAGCTTTTAATAAAACGGTCTGTGGTGCAGAGTGAATTTAGAACACTTTGTGCTCATCCTACCTTGTTTATCTGCAGTGGAAATTTTATAATCAATGTTTTTCCTAAAATGAAACAAATTTGCTGTGTTAGTGTTCACATGTGTTGTTTATATTTAGGTTTCAATCATGTGCTGAACTATTTTTCTAACATTGCATATCAGCTATTTCAGGGGCCTGTTAGGCAATCAACACAATCTTCAGTCCCATGATCGCGACTTTTCGCAATAAAAGCTCAATATTAATCATTAAGGCAACAAAATCAATGTTGTGCTTTGACTTTCAAAACAACTCGCTGAACAGAAAGTAATTCTATAAATGTTGTTCCCATGACGGAGATCAAGACCTGTGCTGTGTGTCTGTCTGTCTGTGTCTTAGTCTTAAAAAAAAAAAATGTAATCATCTATATGATCTGGCAATGGGTAATGACCCATGGTTTGACCCAGTTGAAGATAGCTGAAGTGATTTGTCTGAGGACGTAGGAAAGGTTGTTCAGAGACAGAAGGCACACTGCCCGCCCCCCCACTGACTGCTACTGGTTGCCTGCTTATTTAATTTGTAT
Organism: Hippoglossus hippoglossus; assembly: GCF_009819705.1. NCBI lineage: Eukaryota > Metazoa > Chordata > Actinopteri > Pleuronectiformes > Pleuronectidae > Hippoglossus > Hippoglossus hippoglossus. The sequence continues at coordinate 21,819,261 of NC_047172.1, read as the reverse complement.
TAATATTGAACTTTGAACGTGTCCAAATTACACAAAACTTGGCACTGCAATCCCTCTGGCAATTTACAACGCACATTCGATTAGATGAACGGTTCCACAGACAGACAGATGTGTAGGCCTAAGATTTAGTGGGGTTTTTGCTGATAAAAAAAAAAGGTCACACTATTAAATAACAGGAATTATAATATAGATAATAATAATAATAACAGTAGAAAACTGTGCTGTTGCGTCTTTTGTGGCTCTCCAAGTAAAAAATAACCCTGATGAGACCATTTTGTTTTGTTTTTTGACTGAAGAGAGGGAGGGATCCTTTTCTGCTCATTGCATACATTTAAATGATAATGAGAAACACTAGTAATTGAGTCTTTTTCTAAGCTTTTCCCCTGGAGCAGAGTAAGACAGTATAACCTCTTAAAATATTTTTTTTTCAGAGTAGGAAATAGAATGACTGGAGGATACAAGGCCTCTGTGTTTCACAATGTGATGAGCTACAGGCCTATTGGTGAATGTTTACAAAAGAAAGATGTGCCACCCAGTGAAGCTGTGCATATCTTCCACTTCGAAGCTTCTCCATGCAGTAGGTGTTGATTTTGCGTCGACTCTCATAGGTTTGAATCTAAAACAACTTATATTTAACATTAGAAGGCCTGTCTGTCTTTTCTTTCTCTTCTAAGCCGTTGACGTGCCCCCCAGACTCTCTGTATGAAGTCACACACTATATAAACACAGAGGTTAGTGACACAATGAAAGACCCTTCAAACACGTTGTTGGTACAGTGTATCTTAGATGTGAGGGAAGAGGCAGACTCAGGGGCTAAAGCCAGAAACAGACAGATACATTTACCTAAAGATAGTGCACGAAGCAGGTTGCTGCTGACGGCCTCTCGGCACTCATCCTCCCTCAGAAGAGGCCGAGCATGTCAGCAGGATACTGTATAGTGGATTGCCTGACAACAGCAGCGGAGTGGTGTCATCTGTCTGTTTCCCAGCACTCAAATCCACTGCCAGCTTCTGCACACTAATTGTAGGATGTTATAAATAATAGAGAGCACCGTGGATTGTGAATACGTGCACCAAAAACAATGGAGGGGCCATGCTGTTATCACCGGAGCCTGACTGATACTAGATCTGTGGGGCGGAGAGGGCAATTTTAGGGATTAAAGTTCTGAAGTTGATATGGAGGCTGACATTCCTCATATTTATATACGCATAATTGTGTTACGGCTGGCTCAAACACCGAACATTATAATGGACACAAGACCAAGAAAGACTACTAATGCATATAACTTATTGAAATAAAAGATTGAATAACTGAAAAACAGGTTACCAGACACGACAAAGGTGTCACTGCAGCAGAGTAGAGGGAGAGAGCTGAACAAAGGACCCGTATATATATATATATATATATATATAGAGAGAGAGAGAGAGAGAGAGAGAGAGAGAGAGATAGCAGCTCTATCACTGAAAAGTCGACACCATGACATTACACATTAATGAGAAGCGGAGCATATAACCTGCTCTTATTCTATGAAGGTGGATTTATTTTTTCATGAGCATTGGCCAGAATTTTGGACATCGTCTGTCTGTGAGGAGATTTTCCTGAAGTTCTGATCTGACTGGAAGCGTTCTTCAGAAAGTACTTGGTATCAAAATAAAAGGGTCAGCTTACATGCATGCAACTTTTATAGCTGAAGCCTGGGTCTGAATATAAAGGATATGGCTGAGGGTGCACTTCAAGCTCAGAGGAAGAGGATGAGCTTTACATGTAATAACGGTTGTAATTACCTCCATATTATTACAATATAGGGTAGAACACAAAGCAAAGGATTTATGAAAAATAGGTCATCATTCTACTGTAATAATATTAAAATCTAAGTTTCAGTAATTGTAGTCTTATTAAAAAACATCCTGTGCTGTTCCCCAAAAGGCAACTAAACATGTTGGGTAATGTTAAAGGGAGATAGTTCACCCAAAAATGAAAATTCACTCAATATGTAATCGCCCCTATGCCGATGGGTGGGTGGGTGACGTGTTTGAGTCCACAAAACACTTTTGGGGTTTCAGAGGTAAACAGCGTTAGAGCCAAAATACAATACAAATGAAGTAAATGGTGACCAATTTTTCAGACGTTAAAAAAACACGAGAAATTAAACATAAAATGCCTCCATCTTGCTCCTGTGGTGTCATCCAAGTGTCCGTAAGCCCCGGCATTTAAATTTGACACGAAACACCATCCTTTACACCATGTTTTTTGCCTAAATGTCCTTTGATATTCTCCTCCTAGTTATTTCTGCAGTTCTTGCGAGAACACGTGAGTATCGCAAAAACCCGCGGTAACTGCCCCTCCATCGGCATAGTGGTGAGTAGATATTGAGTGAATTTTCATTTTTGGGTGAACTATCCCTTTAACTTGTATCTGTTTTGTACAAGGAGCAGTAGTCGAAAGAAATGTCTGAATACTGACTTCAGGAACAGATGATGCACCGTGAGCACGAGTCTTACATCCCATCTGGAAAGGTGCTGTGACTAGAACTTGTTTTCTTGTGTTGAACGCCTGCACCCTGCTCAGAAATCCTGCCTGAGCTGACATTGATTGACAGGCGACAGCATGCGCTCCACAGCTGCAGCCTCTCTATTTTTTTTCCTTTTTTACCTAAAATCTGTCTTTTTGGATGGTTTAATTTTAGGAACTGGCAACTGTGACGTCCTAGTAAACAAAAGACGACTCATTCATGTTGTTTTCTTTATTTCCTTTGGGGGTTGCGGGAACTTCAGGAGTGTCCCAAGAGGAACGACAAAATGGAAGCATGACAAAAAGACGTCTTTTAGGAGCTTTACAATTAGGAAGCAAGCTTTTATCGCAACATCACCCATCAGAATTTACTGTCATATTCCACTGTGCATTTGGGCTTGCAGGCTCGATGCAGTTACATTTCACCTTGGAGGGAATCATCATCACATCCAGAACTTTCGTCTCTGAATGAATCGGGCCTCGGTGTCAGTCAGACTGATTCCTGCTGTGTCTCCTCCGGCTCTTTCTGACAGTTAGCTGTAAATCATGGTGTAAAAAAAAAAAAAATACCTCAGACATTACATCAGCAACCAGAAAGGTAGCATGTGTTGGCTTTCCACTAGACACGGACCTCAGGTGTTGGCTCTCAGTGCTAATCTCGGCATACAAACAAATCAGGATATTCTATTTCCTTTTCACATGTGATGCATTCAACTGAATGGTGTACTCATTTGAGTGCGGTGACAAAGCCTAAATCGTTTTCTTTTCATCGAAATTTCATAAAATATCCCTGCAAAGTATGAAGGCTGCAGTATCAAAAATATTCGCTGCAGTGAATGGGACTTACACCCTCTCTTAAGAGCCATTCACGATCAGGCCAATATTCATTCTTAGCTCCATATTTTTTATATCTTATTCAGAAAGATTCACTTCAAATTTGTTTTAGTTAATTATATATGCAAGGATGAGCTACAATGACCACAATTGGGTCATTTAAGACAGCCAATAAAAACTAATGGAATGGTCAAAATTGACAATTTATTTGACAGTTAAAATGTATTGATTAATTCTCAACTCATTAAACAGAAGAAAACATTCCACTAAAGAAGTAAGTGGCACTGGGAATTAGATGAACTTGGTTACGAGGTCCTGTTTTTGCCCCTGTTGATTTGTTTATTGGTTGGTTTGTATGTTGGTTTATTTATAACCATCTGAACAGATTTCCCCCCGAAACATGGTGGAAGGAAGCGGTGTTGGAATTTTGGTGCGGATTCGGATCAGGGCGGATGTAGGAATTTTTTTTTAACATTATATAACATTGTGAGATAGGACTTTGTAAAAAACATTTTCACAGATTTCCCTGATCAGGCATATTAAGGGAGCTGATATCCATGAGTGTGTGAAATTTGGTTCAGCTTGATTGAATATAAGGAGACTGTCATTCTAGTTTGAGATACATTTTCAAAGGTGCAATAAAAAGCCAGACTGTTAAACTTGGGAAACTTGCATCCAGGGTCATATATACAATGTAACATTTCCTATGACAAACCTTTTCAGATAAAAATACCAAAGGACTGATAATATGTAAGACCTCTAACACCAGGAATTCATTCATGGTCCCTCGTGGATGTACCCTAATTACTGCTGTGCAGCCATATGGATATCCTATGCTTTCAGACCCCCTGGTCTTGTTTTGATGTCACTTCTTCCAAAGAGCAAAGGAAGGGGCAATTGTATCAAAAAAATCAATCTTCACACCATTCTCTTCGGATGCATGAGTCATTGTACCGATGCTTGGCTGCATGGAATTTTAAATTAGCCTTAAAATTTGGTCTTTTGCTTTTCAGGGCAGCTGATTCAAACAAACCTTAAAGAGAGACCAAATCTGTGCTATCTGAGAATCAAATTTCAAGAAATGAAGGCTCACAACCCAAAGCAAGCACAGCCTTATTGGTCCATCCTCTGAAGTGAACTGAACGGTGCCTCTATACAATAAATGTTTTCTACCAACAGCTACTTCTGGCTCAGCCGTTCAGTCAAAAGGTTATGAAGGTTGACCGTTAACATTAATGTGAAAACAAGAAGCTCTCATAACAGACAGACATTCATTGGTTTTCTGTACAGTGGAGAGATTCTTGCTTTTTTCAGTTCATCAGTTTTACATTCAGTGAAGACGTCCAAGGAACTGTGGGCCTTTAACTCCTCGGTACAGAGGGTTAAATCGGAGCTGAGAAAAGATTGAATTGGAGCTGCAATGCTTCAGATGTGGTGGTAGTTTAAAGTTTGGTTATTGCTTGCCTACAGACAGGTAATAAGGACAGAAAGCCTTCAGCTTGTAATGCTAATGTACAATGGAGAGTAAAAACTGTTTTTCATCTGTCTAGACAGACCTTGAAAAGACTCGACATGACCACGTAGCCTCTGTAGCATCTGCACCGTGCTGCTTTTTCATTTTCATTGTCCCATAGTGAATAGGAGACCTCAAGGGCTGATGCATGCGCATTTCAATCAACTATTGCAGACAATCTGCCTCGTTTAGAGTCGTTTATGTGCTCTCTTAAAGTCAGCAGCTGTCTAATTGAGGTTAAAGGAATTATGGATGAATAAACTAAGCCTTGGGGGAGAACACACACGTCTCGGGACTGGGGTTTGTCTGCTAGGTGTAGCCTGTTGGATCTCAGCAAGAGCTCACTGGTGTATGTTTAATTCAAGAGCGATCACATGTGTTCATGGAATGCAAGTGAGGTGTTAAAGAAAACCTTTGGGCTTTCTGCTGCGAGTTTGTTCCACTGTGGAGGTCGGGTCAAAGATCCAGGAGTCCCAACAGTAGGCTGTGCGTTGAAACCCCCTTTAGGAGTCAGCAAAAAGTTGTGTCACTCCCGGTCTCCTGAGTGCATGCTTCCTCATGTTGGTGGAACGTGAGGCAGAAACGACAAGGTGGCCCTTTTATCAAAACATTGCTAAATTCCGCAAGTTAAACTGAAATATGATTTTTTTCTCACTTTTTGCTAGACAAAATATGAACTATAATTAAACTGCAGCTACTGTTTGGAAGTTGTGGTTTTTTTTAAGTGGTAGTAGAGTTTGACTGACATCTGAGGACCAGCTAAGATGTGTTTTTTTTTTTTTACCCTTCATCTGTAGGCGTTATCAACTGTTACCAATTAGACATCTCCCCTTTAGATTTTAAAGATATGGGAGAGCGCATGTTGCTTTTCCGTTTGTATTGCACTCCGAGCATGGAAGCTAGGCGAACTAGTAGGGCTGTAACGATTCTCGAACCAAAACCCAGAAATTTCCCCCACTTTTTCTTCTCACTACATCCCACCACAAAAAAATATAAGGTATGAACCGAACCGTGGATTTGGAGAATCGTCACAGCCCTACTAACAAGCTATTGTTATCACAGAAACCTTACATGCCATTACATTTGAGGAAACTGCTAATAGTTGGACACATGTAGGCTGAAAAGAGAAGCCGAGTCTGTGATGTTTGAAAAGCCACATTGTGACTGTAAGATGTCTGCCCTTCATCCATCCACAACACACTTCCTCGCACCCTCTGTGTCAGACAGCCAACACAAAGACATTGTGTGTGATGAAGCTCGACTAATGAGGCTCACTCTGACATTTAATAATGGATGAATTAAGAGAATAAAAGATGAAAAGAAAAGAAGAAAGGACATTTCAAGGGTCATGGTGATTTAATTCGGACTATTCTGATTTACAAAACCGACGCTTGGAAAACACGGGCAGTTACTGGGCAGGAAGGGTCCAAGGAAATGTGTTATTAACTTGCCTAAAAATGTTGGATCCAGTGTTATTGGTCTGGATGTCTCTGCCAATTTTTTCTGCAATACTAAATCAATGGAGCCCTTTAAGACACATAGGAAGAATTGGATCCATTCATCCAACCACCAACACAACTTACCTAGTTCTAGTCTACAATAACTATGTGCACATACCTTGAACAAGTAGTAGTATTGCGGCTCAGAGCTGAAGAAGCTGACCTCTTATGCAGCAGGTCACTGTGCAACGTCCTGACAATGTCTCTCCAACCATGATACATTGACACACAGGACACTGTACCTTTTTCAACTCCTCATGTTTCAAATATGAAGAGCAAACTATGATAATATTTTCATTCACAATCTCAGTTTGTTGTTGATGCCTTTTTTTAAATTGTATCTATTTGTTCTTTTCTGCAGCCGTTGTTTTGTGGTGTGGGATGTGGTGAACAATTTAGTGAGCTGCTGGAGGAAGGTTCGTGAGGCCCAGGTGTTGCATCAACAAGAAAAGAGATGAGCAACACAGGTTAACCATTCGGAGAGCGGTGCTTTGCAGGGCGTAGTTGAACCCAGATATTCTCTCAGTGGAACAGAGGTGATTGGGATCTACAACAGAAAGTCTTAGAGAGGCTAACTGACCATGAGGCACTGAGACACTGGCTGTTTGTTATGGCCAGCTATCTTATCAGTAGGGTCAGAGCTTACCCGTGTTTTTGTAAATAGCTTTTGAGTGTGATCTGTGTTTAGAAGCATGGCCTCATACTACAGAGGGACCTAAACACTTAAGAATACAGGTGAAATTACAGGAAGAAGGAAAAATAGGGCTAACATTGACATAAGAGCATATTATATGTATGCATCGCTACTTCCTTGCGCTGCAGAAACAATAAAGGTCCACTTTATCTTATCTCACCCCATCTTAATTATTTGTGGCAATTTATCAGTTATCTCTATGTAATATATTTTTAAGAAAGACATATTTTGAGCATAGTCATTGCCCTTATATTCCGACTTTAACACTGCAGTAAATGAATACCAGTCTGAAAAAAAAAAAAAAAAGATTCAAACAGCCAGGGTTTGTAATGTCCCACACCAAAGAAACCTATCCAGTACATGGAAAAGGCTGCAGGTCAGCTGTGAGGGTGGGGCGACAGGCAGCGGGGTCAGAGCCATATGAACAGATTCATTGTTCCAAGTCAAGAAATGAGGAAGGAAGGTGTAGTGTGACATTTAAGACATTCATTCTTTTGAACATGTAATTCTGAGGAAGAAAGGAGAGTATTGGGGTTTGTAATAAACCACTGGATTGGGACTTGAACTGGATTCTCTACATTGGCTTAATTTGAGTGTGGAATGATGTCCGTCTTACTGCGTTAGCCTTGTGTCAATATGTTGACCTGTCCTTTGTGGAACCCTCCTTTCCCAATGCGAGCTGGGATAGTCTCCAGCGCTACATTCAGATAATGGATGGATGTTTTCAGTAGTAATTTAAAAAATAAAAAAAGCAAGTGCAGAGGCTACCTTATCTCTTCAGGCATCATGCTCCACTGATACACTGAAACCTAATCAATCTTCATTGTCAGGCTCGATTTACAAACTGCAACCTGCCTGAGGATCCTCAGGCTGTAATCTGGCTCAGTTAGGATTATAGGGTCAGACATATCTCCTGAAGCCATGTGTCCGACCAGTAAATGTCTCTAAACCAGTGTCATGAAGCTCATACATAAGGAGTAACAGCAGTTTCACACATATAACGCTTAAACTGAGGAAATGGTTTGCGTGATGGCTGAAACACGGAGCACATGTTGTGTCTGTGATGTGAAGGAAGAATGGAGGAATTACACGTATACCGTTTATATACATATACCAAAACACCTCAAGAGCTGCAATTAATGTGTCATTTCCCATGGTGATCAAGTGAGGTCCAGTGTAGCCGGCAGCTCAGGCTGTGGCCACGGGATAAATGCTGCGGCCATATTCACCATGATTCCTTATGACGCATTTGAAAACCAAGCACATTAGATGTAATACATTTAGAGATTTATCAGGGCACATGGGAGTAAAGGCCAACTTTCTTCAAATTGAATCCAAGGTAAGAGCTCCTGCAGACGACGGGGGCTGGAACATATCCAGAAGAAGAGGGAAACAAACTCTGCACTTCCAATGCATCAGAGTAGCACATTATGTTTTGTCACATTTCTGGAGACAAATGGTAAACAAGGGGGGGTGACTGTGTTTTTTTTCATGATGTAGGCTATTTCACAGGTGCTCAGCATATTTCATCCTCCCACATGTTGTTTGCAACTAATTTAGAAGAATACATGTGGATGATGTTTATTGGAGGATTAAAAATGGAGAAATGAAGATGTTGACCATGTGCGGGGAGATAAACAAGCAGTAAACACAGGACTGACATGCAGTTTTATCACCTATTCATCTTGAGTTCTGTTCACCTCCCCAACCTTAGCCCAGAATCAGAATCATTTATTGATGACCACACAACCAAGTTGGTGGAATTCGATAGATCTCACCAACATGAAAATAACCGACATCGACGCAGACAGTGGTGACACATGAGTAGACAAGATATGAACAGGACAATATCACGTATAATAGTGCATGGATTTTAAGCGCATGTACATCATGGTTGTTGCAGAGGGACTTTATGGCTGTGGGGCAAAAAGCTGTTCAAACAGGTGGTGAGCAGTATGGGAGGGGGTCAGAGATTTCTTGCGCCCTGTGATGGTGCCATTGTGGTATAGTGATTCAACAGATGGGGAGGGGGGGCTGCCAGTGATCTGATTTGTTGACCATGCATTTCTATGTATTTGACTGTAGAGGGAGGCTGCTGTAGCAAACTATCATGAATGAGGTGAGCTTCCAATGATGGCTGTGTAGAACTGGACTAGGTGGTTATGTTTTACTTTGAATATTCTTAGCCCAATATTCAGTCTAGGTTAACCTCTGATTTGGTCCCCAAAATGTCCAGAGGGGAATAACAGGATAAGCGCTAACTTTGTTGGTGTATTGATCTTTGTCTGACGCGGCCTTTTTTGTTTGAAAACATCTTCTTTCTGGAGTTAGACACAGGATAGATGACTGGATCAAAGCAACAATTAGCTGAAAGATGCTAAAATGTGTTGAAACCACAGAGTTGGCTGATGCTTCTCTGTGTGTTTATCACAAGAACTATCTTTCAGGCCACACAGAAATTTGATCCACCGTTATTATAACACATTTAGTGCAGCGCTAATTAAGGTTGAGCTAATTCAAAAGAGAAATATCTTCATGATTTTAATGAGAATCCTTTGCTTTGTTTGGATACCATAACAACCTAAATCTGAACAACTGTGAAACTAACTCTTGTGATCTCTATGATACTGTCCTTAGATTAAAAGATACTGCACAGACCGACCAGGCAGGCTTCAGCACATGATGAAAGATTACAGAAGGTAAATTAGATCCATCTAGAAAAAGGATTTTACATTAGGCCATCAAATTGATTAGAATCTCTAATGGATTGGTTTGATGTGATGTTTAGATCTTTTCACGAGGAAATCATTTGATCATTGACTAACCACTTAATTTAATAAATCCAAGAACAATATAGATGAAAATAAACTCCCTGGTCTCTGGATGTTTGCTGAAGCTCAACACTGCAATTGTGGGAAATGTAGCAACAGATGCTGCTCATGTGGGTGGTGTGCTTACAGTTTGCCAAATAATCTTACACTTCACTGAGTAGGAAGTGAGAGGAGGCATCATGTCAAGTAGCTTTGAAAAGCAACTGTAAGCAGGGGATTTCTGTTTGAATAAAAGATCTAGTGTATAATTCAATGTAATGGTACTTTTTGAGGATGTCGAGAGCTTTAGGAAGCGCTATGTGTTGATGGAGCTCGACGGCAGTGTTTCTGACAGAATTGATTCCACTCATGGCGGTGGCTGACCGAAGTGCTGTACTTGATCTGTGCTTATAAATTATCCACCAAACCGAACATCATCTGACGTCTACTAGATAAAATCATGTGCGATTGTTGGTAGATCCTGTTTGCGATAGCAGAACCAATGGGTAGAGAAACAGGAGAGATTATCCACTATTTAATCGCTTGTGGATGCTGTCATCATTAGAAGGACAAACAATTTTTATAAAGAGTGTTCAAATATACTATGGTGGCTGTTAATAAACCTGGGTCTCTGTTGGAAACTGTCATAGTTTGACAAGACAATAATTTACTTTGATTCAAATTTCTTGGAGGAAAATGCATTTGTATTTCTCTGCCTGAGAAATGTTGAAACAAGTTATTCAAGAAAAAAAAGAAGTCTTTGAGAAATAAGACAGAAAATGAATGATCGCACAAATCAAATGCGCATTAATTACCACGACTATAAGGCCAAATACTGTTGCTCATTTCCCACATCGAAGCAGCTGCTGCAGTGTTCCACTTTCCACACCCACATGAGCAATGGCTTCTGCGCTGACCAAAGGTCAGAAGATGAAGTCTCCAGTCTGATTTGATGGTCAATCTGCTGGGTTCAATTGGCTTTGGCTCTGATTTCAAGAAAACTGCAAAAAACAACAATAAAGCTACAGGCAAACAGCAAGTGGGCAGAAAGGGCAAAGATACAACTTGTTCATGAATATTTCTGATTATGTTTTCAGAAATTCTTTCTATCACCATCAGGCCACACTCATCTCTCAATTTGTTGATCAACAGATGAATAAAAGAAAACAACATAATTCATTCATGAATTCTTATTATTTTTGACTTTATACAATACTTGCTTTATTTGCCAGGAGGTAAGAGAAGACGATCTCATAGTTATCTTGTTGGTCATTAACCAAATTACTCAGCACAATAAAATGTGGACCTTAGGATGGAGCTAGATGAAGTTAGAGGATAAGAACATTAAATCTTATGTTGTTGGAGCATAAATATTTCAATATTTCATGCAAATCCATAAAACTTTAACGCAAATTCACAAAGGTCAACTTCATTTCAGAGGATCACTAAAGTCATTAGGATGCAGTCTCTGGGGACCATGAATTTCTGCATAAAAATGTATCGCAATCGCAAAGTTGTTAAGAAGCTTAACTCTGAACCCGATTTTTGGACAGGCAGACCAGCATTGCCTTCCCAAGCTGGTTGCAGGGCTAAAAATGGCCATAATCAGAGTCACAGAGATGAGATATCCTGACTCTCTGGCAGAAGTTTGTGCCAATTCATTCAGCAGATGATAAGATATTTCAGTGGATAATGAAAAATGTTGCCAGTTAGTGGTGTTAGATAAGACATCAGAGGAGGCATCTTCTGGGAACCATGAATTTAGGAGGAATGTTTATTAGTAATCCGTCCAACGGTTGTTGAGATAGTTCAGTCTGCACCAATGGCATTTCCATGGAGCCTCATGAGTAGTAAGGCTTAAAAATCAATCTGGAAAAAGACCTATGAATATCTATCTTTACTCATGGCACAGAGTGAATTCCCCTCTGTTATTTGAAGGCGCTATAATCTGTAAAGCTGCATAGTGCAGCTTTAATTTATATGTGACCAGTAGTCGAGGTAAACATATGCACCAGATCAGCACGGGTTCCTGCACAGGGCAGATTGTTATTCAGGCCATGCCAGAAATATATGTAAAGAAATATCCAATGCTGCAGAGCCAAAGATTCTGACTGCGTTGTGTCAGACCCTGATGTATCCTCTTTTTTCTGGTTCGCATGAGAAAGTGGATGTTTAAAGGGCTTCGAGTAATTGTCCAATAGTGAACAGTAAGAGACAAAAGGCAGTGGCCTTGTGGTGCGTGCATTAAGTGCCTGCTGTTGTACTTCAATTAAGCGTCATGTGTTAAGTCTGCACATAACACACCACACATGTACTAACTGGAACGGAAATCACTGTGTGGGTTTATAGTCAGCGGAGGAAAGAGGGCGCACTATTCTTGGAAACATGCCACGTCACCTACCTTCTTACTGTAAACGGGTTGGGGTGATATAGTGAAATGTCCTTTGAGGTGCTTCGTGTTTGTGGTAGTGAATTAGCTGATTAGCTCGGTGAATGCTACTGGAAGTGGCTGACATGCATTGTGTGCAACATACAAAGAAGGCGAAAGAGCGCTTACGTGGGACCGTGCTTATCTCCAGAGGTCGGATGAATTCAAAACACAGCTTTACCAAGAAGGGGAGGCACATGATGTAGGAACATACGTGGAATGCATTACCCTGCGATGGAGGTTCATTAATTTCGAATGAGAGAATCCTTTATATCCCACGTCGTGTCATTTCAGATGAACTAAATCAGGGTGACAGTCTTGCATGCCTGCAGTTAAGCCAACACTGTTTGGTTTATACTGAAAGAAGCTTATGTGAAAAGACTATTTTGTCTGTAAATCAGCTAAACAAGCTCATGATATAACAAAAATAGATTCTTTTTTTTCTAAGACTTTTGAATCGCATGGCTTAACATAGAATTTACATGTGGGTGATGAGCAGCACAGATCCATTATAGATTAAATGTGATCCAGGTGTAATGTTGGAGGTCTAAGGTACAGTATACACGTTTGCCCCCTGAGATAGCAGCTTGCCTCTGGCTTTATGGAAACACATTTGAAAAGCCAACTGTTGGACACTTCAACAACTGCCCGAGGACACACTACAGCTACATTAGCAATAGCAGCTTCACAGATGCTAAAGGATCTGCCTGGAGACAAAGGCCGAGCGGCTGACAGCTGCACAATATGGAGAGGGCAGGTAGATATAGGGCGAACTTAAAGCCTCAACAGCCTGTTGTATGACATGTTGCCTTTGAAAAATGCACGCTTTCATGTTCAGGGGTTAAGTGCAGGCTTTATGTTAGCTTCATCACTAGGGGGCCACTTTAATAGGTGCGGGTTGACTCGATGTGGTTCAGATCCAGGGGAGATAGACAGTCAAGGCTGCTCACTCTGTGTACGTGTGTGGAGCCATAACTGTGTTTGTGTTGTAACATGATGATTAAGCTTCTTTACACAAACCCGACAGACCTGATAAAGACTGTGAAAATACGTGCAGCAAAACACTGACAAAGACCAGTACGCTGTGTAGCCCATGTTGCTATTAGCGCCGTGATTATCTTTGTTAGCCTGTGCTCGGTGCCGGAAAGGACACAGTGTCGCATGATTGCAAAAACAAAGCCTTGACCCTCGCAGCTCCCAGCTGGAGTGGCTTCATAACGTTCTCCATCCACGGAAAGAAATATCAGATTGCAACTGACCCTGGCGCTGCTGCTTGAAATCCCATTGCTGCCATAAGAGGCTTTACGACAGACTAGAGGCGGGCGAATGGGGATAATTTAATGAAACATTAGACGAGAGCACTCCGCAGTCCTTTAACAAATTGCTTCTCTGAATGCCAAGCTTGGCTCAGTTTGGGTTGCCTGAGGGATGAGTCAAGTGAAGAAAAGAGAAAGTTATTCACCTACAGTGCTCAGAGGTTGGGTGCGATGGCGCCTGAGTTTCGTCTGAAATATAGAGGATGAGGCTGTCCCGCAATGACTAAGCCTCCCTGTAGAAAGTCTACTTGAGGATTCATGAGGACACTTTTTTTCACTGGACGGATTAAGTGTGGCAGGAGGCTGTTGACTTCCAAGCAGCGAGAGCAGAGGGCACACTTCCTCTCATCAACGGATGCCAGTGGGCATAAACAGGTGGCGGCTGGGCACTGACACCTTTTTTTATTTATGAGTAATGCTATGTGAGTAAGAGCTGGCCCCATTGAGATATAGGCAGCGTCCAGAGAAGCATCTTCGTGGCATCACAAAGCAGATTCACCCCCCATTACCTGTTTGTGCTACATAGTGTTCTTAAGCTGGGGATTTAAAACTGGCCACTGAGTAAAGCCTTGAATTAGCTTAATGAGAAGAGCCAGGCACGTGACTTAAAGCTCACATGGAGAGAAATACACAAACAGGCACTTAGTGCCAATATGATCATTGTGTCTGTGTGCTGTATTCACAAGCGGGGATTGGTTTGAGTTTGTGTGCATGGTTAGAGGAGGTTTGTGATACATATAAGAGAGCTTATTATGGCGATGCGTGCATGCATGTGTCCTGTTGGATGCTGATACAGTATGTTCGTGCACTAATGTGACTGTACAATTGCGACATATGGACTCTTGCGGTCTCATTAATAAGAGACAAGGAAAGACACACTACCATGACATGCATGCCTCAGTTGTGCGTTGTTGCCTTTCATCAGTTGTAGTGCAGGACAGAAAACTGACTGGCCCACATACGCTCATGTAAAGACAAATAGAACCGAGACCATCACGATTTCTTTTGAAAGTCAGTCCTGGATTTGTGGCTGCTTAAGTGACTTTTGCTGCTCAAAGTTGCTTAAACCTAAAGACAAATGTGTAGATTTGATGAGGGATTAGAAAGGATTTGTATCTTTTAAGCATAATCAATAAAATGCTGCTGAACTGTAAGCCCAGTTTTGATGTGGCTTTGTAGTCGTGAAGAAGTCGTGAAGTTTTACAACGAATTTTCTCCCATGTCCACAGCTGGTCTGTTCTGTTCTATCTGTTCTGATGTAAACATACGGATCTACTCAACCACACCCTCATCTTATACGATGAAATAGTGCAGCAAAGGTTATTCAAATGTATTTATAAATAAAACTGTAACTAATCTGGAAAAACTGTTGTTTAGATGTTTCACTGGTATGCATCTTTGTGTGGTTTTCCAAAATGCTAACTGACTGAAAGTAGAAGAGATGGGTCTTATTGTCATTTAATCATTGCAAGAATTTCAAACTACTGGTGGGATGGCTTGATCTCCAACATCTGTCAGACAAAGACTGCTGTAGATTAGCAGTTGCCAGCAGAAGCAGCACGTTATGCATTTGTGTATCTATGTGTTCACGTATCTCTGCAGGAGTGAGTGTTCCGGTATGGGCTGCGCAGCGAAGCCATTTAAATGAATTCTTTGACCTCAGCTCTTGATCAAACTGGGGGGAAAAAATCTATTTCCCTCCTCATTATTCTCCTGCTGTTTCCTCCTTGCATTGTCTGGGAGTGCGCTGCGACACCGGCACTGCACAGAGGTTAGAGTTCCCTGTGGTTTGACAGTTCACTGCAGGTTGTGAGCAACTGCCAGAGAAGTCGACAGTATATTTTTTGTCACACCACCTTTTTCATCCTGCTGACAGAAATGTCATTTCATGACATGAGCTGAGTGGCTTTCCCGTCATCACAAGAGGAGAAAAACAAGCCGGCTGGATCTTGTTCAACCATTACAAGACGTTCACGCTTTAGATTGAGTTAAAAGAGTGACAGATAGATGAGCAGAGGCAAGGTCATTGACTGTGATAAGAATTTGAGCCATGACTCAAGGGCATATGTGGTAGCTCTTAACATCACCTTAATACACAGCTTGCTTGACTGTAGCTCTGCAAGCAAGGAATTGGCAATTTGATCCGCCAAAAAACCCTGAAATACATCTCTATCAACCCATTAGTAAATGTTTTCTGCCCTGTGATTTGTCTAAACACTCACTTTTCATAGAACTGTAGTACGCATGATCTAAATGAGTCCACAGGCATATCCTCAGGTAATGCTGACAAGCAGAACATGGAAATCACATTAAAGCCTGCATGCGTCATCATAAATGTGTATGCCTGGCTGTGTAGACAAGTATTAAAAACCTCTCTGTGGCAGCAGTTTGTAAAACAGAGCTTTGATCAAGACACGTCCAGTAGCAGAGTAAATCCATGAGCAGGTGTATTTCTTTCAGCCAAAACCAAAGGAGATTGAAGGAGTAAGTATGGACAGACATGCATGTATTATTCATGTGAGTAATCTGAAGGGCAAGTCGAGCTACTTTGGTGTCCCTCTTTCATGCTTAAAGAAATCATTTTAAATAAAAATGTTTCCTCATTCAGAAATGTTTTTGTAGCTCATTCATTTGTTGTAGTACTCGTGTCTCGTCTTGCACTTAAGCAAAGATGACTAGGACTTTGACAGCATTTGGCCTTGGAGATTAAAGAAAAAAGGACTGAACAAAGCCCACCAAGATATATATTATGAGTGCATCAAACATTTTGCGTGCTTTTCCCCAGAACAGGCAGCAAGTATTGGACCCAGTCTGTACAGATTCTTCTGCTTCTTTTCATTTCTAGCGGACATGCAAGGAAGTATCTGCTGCCAGTTAAAAGCAACATTGTGTTTGGTCTTTGCAAACAGGAATGATTGACATTCATTTGCATGGGGAGTTGCATTCTAACTCCAAGTGTGAACTCACATACTTAGCACTTGTGATTGAAGCAGCAAAGACGCATACTAATTCCAGGTATGAACCCTAGACTCTTTTATTCTGTTGCTAACACCACTGTGGGGAGAATCAACAGTCTAATGTATGAGCATGTCTTTTAAGGCCTTGATGCCCCAGGGAGCAAGTGTTTCTCACCTATTAACTTGTATCTGTATGAGCACAAGTGTAATAAAATATCATTTGGTGGAATGATTGCCAATTATGGATAGATATAATGGCCCCTCAGCCAATGAAGAAATACTGCCCAGTGAAGGCAGGTGTGATAATGAGCTTAACAGTCGGGTTAACATGCTCACTGACCATCCTGCTGGTCTGAGGCTTTGTGCTAAGAACTTTGTGCACAGTTCACACTGGTGTAGGCACTGGTGGACAGCCACTTTCAGCTGACTGCCAAATCTCCTGCCAACATGCAAACCATTGAAGTGGACTACAGAGACTCGAGGCTCATTTGTGCTGCCTTTACGCTTGACAACAGTGGTCACATACTTCCATGTGTACTTTACATTGGCATGGTTGTTAGGCAATCCATCCATTAGAGGGCAACACAGAGTCAAGAGTCAAGGGTCATTTTCATTGGAGGAGGTTGTGATAATGTACGTCTTAAGAAAGAATCAAAAGCGGCTGTTTGTACCTAGTAGCATATAGATGTCTCGCCAACTTGCACAGTCCCTCCTCAAAAAGTTCCACCATTGTTGATATTTCTTCCATCCCATCATGTTGCTTGACCTATTGGCTACACTTCCCTCGCATACTGTGGTGGTACTGCTCTGTATAGTTTGTATCCGTAATCTTTCTGAAGACATGCACGAATACAGATGGAATTAATGCAGAGTACAGACAGAAGGCTCTGTCCCTTTCTGTACATGTATCTTACATTGAGCATGAATGAGCCTTTACAGGGGAGAACATAGACTCAGCAAGCAGCTTAGGAACACATAGCTAAAACAAATGGTGCTTAATACCCTGCAATAAATTCTCCCTTCAGGAAGGGCATAATGTTGAAACTGTTGAAGACGTGTAGATTCCAACTGTATTCTATGATTTGGAGGATACAGTCTGTGGTGCTGTAGAACTGCATTGTGTTCCTATGTTCTGTCCACTGCATTCAAATCAGAGGCTTAACAGCAGACACCACTCCTCAGTTCAACAGCAGCACAACTGCCACCTTTAAAATGAGCATCCAGCCATGTATAGTCAAACGACATACATCTCAGTCCACACTACTCTAAAACATCTCCAATAGAAGCCGGACATGATAAGATCAATTAACAGGAAAAGCTTGAATTCACTCAGAGACAGTCAGGAGAAATTATCAATGAATCCAAGCAGCAACACGGATTCTGCTGGAGAGACCAGCCCCTGATGAAGACACCATACAGAAATATGAGTTTTGTTAAATACTAAAAAGAAAAAAAAATAGCACGAGTGGAGGTTGGGTCTGTGTAGGAGGCTGCAACAGCAAACAGCAAACAGCATTGGCATGAGTGTAATTAGTATAATAACTGTGATAAGTGTGATTTAGTAATGTCCGTGGTGTGTATCTGCATTAATATGATTGGATGATACTGGTCATACAGCTGTGAAGGAGCCAGTGATTGTGTTGCACAGTGGAAACGGCTGATGCCGGTTAGCTGATACAAGCATGGCCTCAGTGCTCTGCCTGAAATAAGGATTCGGCTCATTTGTCCATTTGTCCCAAAACAACACGATTCAGTGCATCAAGCTAACAATTAGCATCTAGTATTCTGTGAGTAAAGGTCTGGAACTAAGGCTATATCCATACTTTCTCCTTTTTTTTTTTTTAGTAAAACACACGAGCAGGAAGCACATGGTCTACAGCTGGTTGCTTATTTACAGAAAATAATACAAATGAGTAACAACGATGGTGAAAAGAAAGAGCAGGGACTCCTTTTCTTGGGCCGTTAGTGTTTATATGTGCAGCCCCACACTAAAACAGGAACAAAAAATGTTTCTGAAATTTCCATTTTGGAGTAGTGTGGATGGCACGAGTAAACGTAGCAGCAGTGATATATTTTAAATCTCAAACTACTAGTGTAGCTGTAGCCTAAGTGCTTGTTGGAAAGCAAGGTCAGGGAGTCGGTGTAATGCATTCAAGAGTTGCCTGTGAGTACAGGCTTGTTACCACCTTTCGCGTGTTGCCATTCGGAAACAGGTTAAAACACTTTTGCTGTTAGCGTCTAGATAGTTGACACATTGCGCACTTTAGCATGTATGAAGCAAACTCAAACTCATGGTACCAGCTTTGTTTCAGATGTGATAAAACAAGACCTTGCAGACTGTCACAATATATACGATGAGTGTTTGCAGGCAATTTGTTCACTGGTCTCTGATGTCGTCCAAACAGGCTACCTCAATTTACAATTCAAATCTCTCACTAAGCATTCATCAGTACTTTATCCGACTGTGGAGAAAAATAAAACTGAAGTGGATTCACCTTTGGGAGTAACAAAGAAGTAGTACGTCTGTGAGAGTAGGTGCAGTCCTGCAGGTTTCACGTTGAACCTGTTGGCTAATGGAGATGCAGAACTCCACCAGGAGTGGGAAGTGAGGCTCAAATGAGGCAGGGAATGACAGGCAATAGACTGGAAAATATGAGAGAAAGAGGGGGTAGTGAAGTCAAGCTGGTGTGTTTATTTGGCTCTGCGGGTGCCCGGCATAAATCTTAGTGGGGGCGAATGCATTTCAAGTCCACAATTCACTAAAAACGTTGACACAGCCCGTCTTGTCGCATAAAAATCTTTATGGATCAAACACACCCTCAGATGTTTTGTCTTTTTGTATTGTTTCGCTCACTGACCTTCCAGCACAATGCAGTTAACCGTTACTTCTACTTTAATATAATCTATAAAAATGAATGCATGACGCAAGCCTTTTACCTTTTACAGAGTCCTCTGTCTGTGCTTCAGATAACAGTTTTTGAAATAAGTCATCGCAGCAGACACTCAACTCTCATTTGCAGTCGTATTGTGAAGGAAAGTGACTCAGTTTGACATATTGTGAAAGTTGATGAAGATAATAACTAAAGGCAGGCAGAAAAAGCACAAAGATAAGTCCTTTATCAGGTGTCAGGACACAAGCTCAATAGTGTCAGTTTGATTTCTGTCTAAAAACCCAGCCGCTGCCGACTCTTCACCAACTCCAATCAAAGCTTAACTGAACCACAAAAAACACACTTATATCGCTGCTCACAACAGCGTGACGTGCCGTCTTGTGTGATTATTTCACTGATGTTACTACACTTTTCAAAGAAAGGAAGGACTCTTCATGAAATAGAGCGGGTCGTTCACTAACCTGAAGGTCGGTGGTTCAATCCCCAGCTAATACACATGCATAAGTGTCCTTGGCCAAGACACTGAACCCTACATTTCCCCTGATTTCCTGTATGAATAAGAGATCAGTGCTATAGAAATGCAGTCCGTTTACAACATTTAGATAGTGTGGGCAATGTAAGAACTTCAACTGAGTGTATCTGTATATAAAGAAAGGTACAAGATGATTCACTTTATATATTCATTGTAATATGTTATTTGATATGTTAATAAGTGACGCATTGAAACCTTGTTAACCTTTTTTCCCTGTGTGAGCTGACAAAGCTGTTGGAAGCCTGGAGGCTTAACAACACCTTCAGTACATTATATATTTTTTAAATTTAGCATCAGTTTTTTGTAGAAATGTTTGAGAGTAATGATCTGTATTCATTTTTAACATGTTTTACAGTCACCACTCTCAACACATAGATTGTGTTTATTTGGTCTTAGTGAAAAGTATGGCAACAGCTGGCGAAGGAAACATGTCCTATTTCTACAGTATGTCTGGGGATATACTGTACAACATGATGACACGAGTGGAGAGGATAATAGAGGGACTGTCCCTCCACAAACAGAATATGGTTTCAAAATTCTCCGCACTAAATCTCACAGCCGAGAGCCGTTACTCTCAGCCGAAGCTTTACAGTTGCCATTTTGAGAGAAGAAGAGCTGGTGTTGCTGTGGCTCTCTCCTCTGCTGGACGATGATACATGATAGAGACTATGGAAGGCCACTTGAAGAAAATGAGACTTCAAAGAAGCAACTGAGATAGCAGCTGCCCAATAAGATCTCACTTTAGCAGGATAATAGCATTCAGGTCCCCAGAGGCGGAAACAAGGATGTGCCATAAATTATGAATTTCCATGAGAACAGATATGGATGATGGTGTCATGCAATAATTGGCACAGCACTTAGCTCCAAGTGAAGCTGGCTGGTGGCTGAGTGATGTACGCTGCAGGCACCTGCCCCGGAAGACACGCTTAAGGGATTTGCAAAGTCAGTGTGACACAAAGAGGCGCCCCCAATTATCATGTCGACCCAAAGGCTCTATGATGGGGCGACCTCATTTCATGACCTATCAGGCTGCATGGTGGGCAGCGACAGTGGGTTCACGGTTTGAAGATGCTTTCATTAAAATGCTCAAATGTAAAAATGCACTTGTTTTACCAACCTTAGCTACAAACTGGTGATGCGGCAAAGACAAATGGGCTCCTCCTTACGCATCGCAGATTTTATCAATTTCCGTTTTTTTGGTTTGGTCAAAGGCAGAGAAGAGAAATGTAATCTTACTGTCGGCCATTGAGATGAAGTTCAAATACAATGCACAGTGCATTTGACCAACTCTTGATTTGACCAGGATCAAGAGTTCTGTGTTGAAAAAATACAACAAAAAAAATGTAACCTTCAAAATGTTCAGTCTAACTGAAATCTGACAAACAGAGAAATGGAACAATGTAACCCAGCAGTGTCTGGTCATGCAATTTGTTATTTTTGAAGGGTACAGTTTTTTTTCTGTCCAGAAACAATGTCTCAGTTTACTCGGTACCTAATATTGTTACTATGTTATATATCTGTACATATTTTATAGTTAAGTAAGAAATACAAAAATAGAGCAGGAGTTCACTACAATGTCCAAACTAAACTTACACAAGTTTAAAGTCTTTACAGACTAAAACAAATGACCCGAGAGTCATTCAGAAGTCCTTCAAGAAACCAAACAACTTCACTGGCTTAACATTTCATTAATTTCAGAATTACATTTATTTCCCTTCCTGAGGGTTGGTTTTAACAATCAATTAGCATTCCCATGTCTGTGTATTAAATTCAGAGGTAGGTGTTTAGCGGAGTTTAGCATCTTTATCTCAGCTCAACAGAACACCTTAATCTCACTACTTAACACACTGCAT
The DNA here is from genome assembly GCF_009819705.1 of Hippoglossus hippoglossus. Lineage (NCBI taxonomy): Eukaryota > Metazoa > Chordata > Actinopteri > Pleuronectiformes > Pleuronectidae > Hippoglossus > Hippoglossus hippoglossus. The sequence goes on along the minus strand of NC_047172.1, from coordinate 21,797,423 downwards.
CTTATGTCTGACACATATTCACAGCTTGTGAAACTTGTGGTGTTTGCACTGCCGTCTACAGATTAAACAAGAAAGGCCATTTTTTACATTGCTGTCAAGACATTCCTTTAACATGAATTCAGTATGCAATGGCATTATGTGGAAGAGCATGCACATTATTTTCTTCCATTAATCCACTCGTACATGTGACGATTTTCCCACACACACTATTGTCCATAAAGTTGTTACCGTCCACAGAGACAATTAGACGTTTGGTGCTTGTACCCGCTAAGGGCCATCAATGCAGAATTTGTCTGTCACTCCGTCTGTGTACCTTTTACTCAAAATCCGTTGCGTGTGAGATCAACCATTTGTGCACGTGCACCCTGCTACCACCATAGATTGAATACATTGAAAAACGCTGGGTCCGATTTTGATGCTGTTTTTTTGCTCTTGAAAAATGCCAACAAATAATTGATATACAGTAATTCATTCGATATCTGCTAAGCTTTACAAATCATTATTTAAAGTAAATACATGTGGAGATGTATAGTTACTGTTAACTTCTGAAATAAGATAATGGTTTAGGGGCTTGGTCTTTTTCAGAAAAACTGCAGTGAAACCAGAAATTTGCAGCCATAATAATCACAAACACCAGAAAAAAACCAATGTACAACTTTGACCTGATAATATTATTCTCGCATGTTGTTCTCTTTATTTTCTTTGATATGCATCCTTCAAAAATAATACTGCCCTGACCGAATCAATCTTTTGGGCATTAAGGCCCAGTTTGTTCTTTCTTTAGAAGGATTAGAAGCCACACAAATGTCTAAGATCAGTGCCCTCCCTCAACCTCTGCCTCTCCTTGTTGTTTTCCTGCAGGTGAAAAAGTGAACGGATGAGGTGGAGCACCCCTTCCTCTCACACATTCACACACACACACATCACCTTGCAACGCTCATCAGTGGGAGGAGGAGAGAGACTTGGGATTGTTTGTTGCCCGCAGGAGGAAATCAAGGTCAGTACACAGTGCGCGCACACACACACACACACACACACACACACACACACACACACTCGCAGGAGGGCCTGAGAGCAAACACAACAAATGGAGAGAGGGAGTGCCTGCTTTTGTGTTGGCTCTGGGGTCAAGTGAATGGATGTGATTTTAAATGTGACCAGCATCATTTTTATAAGAAAGAAAAAGCATAAAGCACGACAGTACCATCTATTTGTGTTGTTATAACAGTAAAAAGTGCTTTATAGGAGGGTCCGTCACAACTTTGTGCACAAACAACAGGAGGATATAGCAAAAATCCATTAAATCCTGTATATATATATATATTTTGTACGAGATATTGAACAAACAAATCGACAGTTCCCTCATGTCGCCTTGTGTCCTTTAAGCTTAATCCACTTTCCCTCCCTTTCCCGATGCCTTCTTTTTGCTTCATTCGTCCTTCCTTCTGTCCTTTATCCCATTTTTTAAAAAAAAAAAGCATATACCCAGAGAAAATCTCTAATCAACACTTCCAAGCAAACGTTGGGCTGTCCAAGGTTTTTTTTTCCCTGTGAAGTCCACACACTGGGAAGATTTTGGATTTTAATTGCTTCCCCACAGATTGCTGCCTCACAGAGAAACTGGGTTAATTGCATAAGAAAAGGGAGCCACTTGTGACCTTCACCGAACGCTGCCAACTACGGTTAGTGCCGCGTGCATCATGTTGCAGGTTAATTCAGCCACAGCTATAAAAGGAGGTGATAGCCTGCGTGTCTACCTGTTTTTATATGAGCGTTGACGTTAGTTTAAAAAAAGCTTTTAAAGTGTCAGTCGTGAGAAGTCGTCCTGACAGGATCGTGGCTGCTGCGTAATTCCACACCCTACGTGTGTCAGCGACAGCAGCTTGAGGAATATGGAGTCCGTCACTGTAGAGACTGCTCTGCGGGTTGATGAGACTTATTGAAGCTACTCTAAGGAGAAGAGTAAATTGTATTCAGGAAATTTTAAAGTGCATCAATCCTTCATTCGATCCTTCCTTCAATTCTACCTTTGCTCCTTCCTTCCTACTTCCCATCTTTTATCCTTTCCTTCCTTCCTCACTTATTTATATTCCAGTTTCTTCTGCCATCTTTTTTTCTCCCATTCTTTCCTACTACTTCCCATATTGTATTCATTTGTCCCTGCTATCAATCCTAGCCTTCATTTTATTGACTTATTGTTTTTATTCCATTCCCTTATCCTTTCTCCCTTCCTTCTTTATTTTTGTTCCTTCCTAGAGTCTTTCCTTCCAGCATCTTTTTATTTCCTATGACCCTAATAGCAATCCTTCCTTCCTTCTTTACCGTCTTTTCTTTAACCCCCCCACAACTTTTTCTTTGTTCCTTCCTATGCCCTTTACTTCCCACTTTCTTCTTATATATTATTCCTTTGTCCCTCCTTGTTATCCTCCATACATATATTTGTTTTCCTCTTATCCCTGCTAGCCACCCCTTCTTTCTTATTATTTTTTCTTCCTCCCTCTTAATGCTCCGTCTTTGTAACTTCTCATACTTTTTTGTGCCTGCTATCCTTCCTTCCTTCATTACTTCCTTCAATATGCAATGTCATTTCTTCCATCCTTCCTGTTTTTTTGTCTCTTCATCCCATTCTTCCCTCTTTCTTGGCGCTGTTCTGATTTCTTCATTTCTAATCTGCTTCCTGGTGAATATGAACAGCTCTCATGGAAACAATCATAGCTGGAGATTCGGTTGGGGCTGTGACATTCCCCCAGGACCTAAGCCTGGCACATGGTTCATGGTCAAATAGCTAAGAATAATACTACCTGTTATATCGGTAGAGAATCCCAGGACACTGTAAAGGACAATAAGGGTTGCCTGTTTTATGGCCGGGCAGTTGTGCATTTTCTTCATATAGCTATTCTTCATGAAAGGAGTTGCTCTAGGACTCAGAGGAATTTAATTGATTTCATCATACTTGAGTAGAATATAGGATGGAGGAAATAACACAAACAGTCATGTGAAAAATGAAATACACTCCATGGAAATGGTTGACTTCTTCAACATTTAAACAACCCAACCTTTGAATAACAAATTTGACATTTTGTGGTCCATAAACAGAACCCGCCGGAAATCTCTGATGTAGACCTGACATCTACAGTCTGGTTCTGTCTTTGCATGATGACACCAGGTCTTCAGAAACTCACCTACATATAGCAAGCAAATCTGTCCAGGCCCTTGGAAATTCATCCAGAGACCAAACTTTGATTCAAGAAAAAGCCATAAAACAAGAAATTACATACATTTTAGTGGAATGGGAGGCATTTTGGAGAGCATGTTCTGTCCAAAATGAACATTAGAGCAAAATGAACATAAACGCAATGACCAGGCCCTTTGGAATAATGTGCTGTAGTAAGATGAAGTCGTGTGGCCACACTTAAATTAGACATGACCTAAGACGTTTTTTCAGAGGAGGAACCTGATACAAACTGACACACAATGGTTGAGAAGTTATCGATTCAACTCAATCAATGAATTCTGCATCATATCAATCAGTGCTTGAAGATAAAATGATGTCTTATGTTGGAATGTTGTAGTCCAACCAGTAGTGGACCATTCAATTGGATAAGCATGAAATGAACCTGTTGCAAATCCACCAAGGAATTGTTCAAAAAGAAGACATGGAGGGTGATAGAGTGGACTGGTCAAAGCCCATGTTGAAATGTAGGAGGAGGATTTGAAATTTGGCAGTGCATTCAAGAAATCAGACATCTTTGAACTGAAGACTGAGGTTGTAATTTTGAGCAAGCCGATGTCAGGGACTGGTGGAAAACTATACAAACACATAAAGGAAGTTATTTCTGCTTTAGAGAGATACTTATTGTTGTAATAGTGGTTGAAATGCAACTTTTACTTGCGGTTTTGTTCATGTACATCACCTTAATCCATAGGCACTGTCTGAAATATGTGGAAGTCAACCATTTCCATGGGATGTACTGTTTCACATGACCGTACTGTTGAAATGCCACAATGCATATTAAATATAAACCCTGTTACCTTGATATCCACTGACCTTTAGGACCATCTATGCTGTAGCTAAACTGAATTACCAGTGTGCTGTACAAAAGAAGGACAGTAGTGTTATCTTGTATTGGCTGCACGGTCGTTCACACAGAGGAGCAGTAATGATAAAGCCTGAATTAATGATCAAAATATGGAAGGGCTAATTAAAAATAATAATGCAAGTTCCCATCAGCTTCAGCTATAGTTTGTGTTCCGTGCTAATTAGCAAATGTTAGCATGCTAGGATGAAAAAATGAAGATGGTGAACAAACAAAATCCTACTTGCAAAAAGTGTCACCATCTCACTGTGAGTGTGAGCTTAATGTTATTGTCCCCAAGCCAACAAACAGAGGTGCTACCATCATGCAGACTCTTTACATATTGCTTTTCTACACACGCCCACACCTGTGTCATTAAAAACAACTTGTTACCCGCTTATTCATGCAATTGCTCAATCCGCCAATCGTGTGGCAAACCGTCCATGTAATGATCATATCAAACATCAGAACTGGGTCAAATCTGATCGTAGTAACTTCAGCTGTGACGTGATTGTTGTTGCCAGATGCTGGTGTGAGTAATTCTGAAAATCCTCTCCTGGGGTATTCATGCACAGTAGTCCCTAGAGTTTTCACTCAGAATGGCATGACAAAACACCCAGCGAGCAGCAGTTTTATGGATGGAAGCATCTTGTTGAGAAAAATAGCCAGATTGGTTGGAGGTGATAGGAAGGCTATGGTGACCCGGATAACAAATTTCTTACAACTGTGGTGAGCAGAGTAGAAAACATCTCTGGAACGTTGGACCTCGGGGCAGGTGGGTTACAACAGCAGAGGACCATATGTTGGCGCTCACTCAAGTCAGCCAAGAACAGAGCTATGAAACTGCAGTGGGCAAAGGCTGCTGCTGGTGGTGTGAGAGATGTTTCCTTGGCACACTTTGGCCCTTTAATGCCAATCAGTCCAGAGTATTCTTTAGCCATGTGCATCAATTCATTGCCACAGTTTGCCATTTTATAACGACAACTTCCAGCAAGATAATGCATAAAAGCACAGGTTGTGTCCAATTGTTTTCATGAGTATGGCGAAGAGTTTAGTTAACTTCCATGGTCTCACAGTCTGAATCCAAGAGAACACCTTTGGGATGTGGTACAGCAAGAGATTTGCAGGACATATGTGAAACTGACAAATCTGAAAAATGATGTTGGGTAGTCATGTCAGCATGGAGCAGAACAACATCTTGTGGAATCTGTGCCGCAAACAAATAAGGCTGTTGGGAGACCAAAGGGACGCCTTATTAGCATGTTCCAAAAAAACACTACTTAATGACTTTCTACCGTGTCATGCAGTAGGATACTTATTGCTGGAGTTATTCAGTGGTTAGTTTATGATATTTTACTCATATCTCGGCAGGATCAAAAATTTGGTTTAAAGTCGGTACTTTGTAATTGTTTGGATATTGTTACCTTAAAAACAGCTCTGTCATTTGTGTCTGGGATATTAACACGAGAGCCATTTCATGTGAACCCAGGTGATTATTCTGAATAAATACTTTGACTAAAACCCATGTAAAAGACAAGAAGCCAAATCACTGAATCATTTGTGAATCATTTGTGAATCATTAGTGAATGTCAGTAATATCACTAAATTAATAATTTGGTCCTTGAGGGAATGAAGTGTTTGAAGTCAGATTCTCCTGTGGTTTTCTGTCTGTGTGAAAGCAGGCTCCCTGTCTGAAGGAGGACAACATTCAGTCTATCACATCAAACGCAGACTAATTGATATGCCAAATAAAGCTCTCCCTCCGCTGCACCTCCCTCCCTCACACACCCTCCATAATATGAATTTTAATAATAGCCAATGGAATATTGATGTGATCTCAATATGTCACTCCTCAACATATTGAGTAAGTGAAATGTGTCTCTCAGTGGGCCGGTGATAGCGATTGTATTACACTGTGATGAGCTTACTGAATTCTAGTCTCACATTTCTTGACTTAGTTTTGACTGTTATCTTTCAATGATGCAGTTCAACATAACAGAAAGAAGCTTGAAATCTGAGTTCATCCCTGTGCTGTCACAAAGTAGTTGAGTTGACTTCCAGTTAAATGAAGTAGTCACTCAGCTAAGTAAGTGTTGATATGGTATTAATGCAATTTTGTGGCTGTTACGGCCACAATGGTCGGTTTTAGAATGAACTCAAGCGGTTAGATGCTGCGTAAGGGCCCGGCCTCTATATTGGTTTGGCATTCAAATACCCAGGGTTACATTTCACAAGTAGAACATATTTTCATCCAACCAATACCTGTCAATGGCAACTGAGGTACATTTAGTTTAGGGAGAGGGTTAGGGTTCGTCAGTCTCTGAGCCCATCAGCCTCTGGGGACAACAGCCTATATTTTGGAAAATATTTTTGAAGAAGTGAAGGCTCCCGGCCCCAAAATCTTGTCCCTTGCCTACAGATTCTGCATATTCACATGCAGGACCTGCAGAGATTAGGGAAAGATAGCATGACAAATAAAATGAAGCGTCTTTTGTTGTATTTATTGCACATACAGTACATTCACCTAATAGTAAATGCATGAGTTAGCCGACTATGGAATATGGACTATGACTAGGAATTTGGCAGATGGAATACATGTATATTGGCATTGGATGTTGCTGGTTGTGTCCTATGGGAAGAGAGGGGGGTGATGATGACATCATCACTCCCAACTGCCTGCTGTCATCTTTGTGTTTCCCAGTGGGGACTGAAGAGGTCAAAGTCCAGATGCTAAATATCACCCTTGTGCATACTTTACATAATTATGCACTCCATGTGAGTCAGGCATGGTTGCAATATGGGTAATTCAGCCTACAACTGTCAAGGTAAGGGAAAAATGCAGTTTACAATCAAAAACAACAGTTTACCTGTCTGAAGCAGGATTTAGACGCACACATACCAGAATCCTCCTGCATATGGTATTGGCTAATATCACTTCTGTCTCTGCATCAACTGCCGTGAGCATAAATCAGCCGCTGGCCGTCTATTGTGTGGAATACTGCTTGCATGCACTGCTGAACATAGAATAGAAGTGTATTATCGAGAGGCAAAAGGCCTCGTTTCTGGGACACGTGAACCACTGCAATGAAAGTGATGTGCCATCAGTTTTTTTTTTCAAATATTGCTGAGATGTATTGTTTCGTCTGCAGATATGTTTTCGAGAGTGGGTGTACACTGAATCCATCCACAAGAGATTTGCAAAGGAAATGTGTGGAAATATATGGTGCACTTTAAACATTATCCAAACAAATTGAGTTCAGAGAGCTAAACCGAAGTCGACAGTCAAACAAAGTCTGCTACATCCCACTGTCGTGTAGATTATATTAAAACCTGCTGATGAAACTGTAGGAGAGAATCTACAGTGCAGCGAAATAGGTTTTTCTCCCTCTCTGACTGAGCTTTGATCAGAAAATGTTTGGATGGCGAGATCCCTGAATAGCTCAGCCCCCTACAGCGGCCGTTTAGGAACTCGTCCCAAAACTGTCACCCTGGTTGATGAACAGTAGCACACCCCCCAGCACCACATCAGCCCCTTCCTCCATCATCTTTCAATGGCCCAGGTGCTCTTCTGTATTAGCGGCTCGCCCCCTGGAGCTGCCTGATTTGTATGTCCGGTTCGCCTGCCTCACGTGCGGATAAAACCGCAAGCCAGCCGTGTAATGAGGCACGCTGCATCATTGCGGGTTAGACAGTACCTGGGGTCTTGTGCTACTGCAGCCTGCGATTTAATGAAGTACTACATGGAATTGTTTCTTTGATAGGTCCAGATACTGTGGGCGAGGTGAATTTTCACTGGAACTGGAAACAAAGTTTTCATTGTCAGACTAATGTTCCGTACTTTTTAGCATCTTGAGTGCTAAGGGAGCAATGTATTTGAAAAAAGAAGCTTGTAAAAATAAAAAAAAAGGTCTGCGAGATTAAGTCTACAGCTGGGTTATTTCAGTGTGTCAGATACAGGCAATTAAATGGATAGTTCACCCAAAAATGAAAAATTCACTCATTATCTACTCACCACTAGATGGAGGGGTGGGTGAAGTGTTTGAGTCCCCAAAACACTTTTGGAGTTTCAGGGGTAAACAGTGTTGCAGGCAAATCCAAATCAAACTACGATTGAAGTAACTGTCAACCACTTCTTCAAACAGAAATATCTGTATATATTTTTTTTAAATGTCTCCATACTGCTGCTGCGGTGTCATCCAAGTGTCAGTAAGCCCCAACATATAAATTCAAATTCGTTTTTAGCCTAAATGTCCTCTACGTCACTTCCTGTCTCTTTCTGCTGCTCCACCTCTTGCCTCAATAACGCAGAAGATTTGATTCTGTTGTAAACGCGTCTGTGCAGGGAACCTCCCGCTGCGTTGTGCATGTGTGAAAGGCAAACTCTGGGTAAACTCCGTAGCCAATTCTCCGGGATTTACCCGGAGGTCATGGCTGACCTCATTTACCCTGTATAAGTAAATGAGAAAAAACAACACGGTAAAAAACAAGCACAGAGTAAAGAAGCTGGATAAAAGGATTCCTTAATGGAGCAGTGCGTCCATATTTCAAATACTTCACCTCAAATTTTAACTAACTGAAATTAAATCAAAGTCTGTATGAGTTTAAATGAGTTACCTTCCACCACTGAACCTGTTAATTCAGCGCTGCAAGATTTCTCCGATCAATCCACAATTGGTTTAACTGAACAAAAGAGACAGGTTGGCTGAAAAATGTGTGATTATGTTTTATTTGTTTTCGTCAGTTTAAAACAACCATTGATACAAGCTGCTCAAAATAATCACCTCACCGGAGGTACTGCATGACGATCACTTTGTTTAAAAAGAAACAAAACAAAAGAATAATGAGGAAGTATTTGCTCCACCTGTCTCATTGCTCAGGCGTCTGTGGCTAAAATAACCATAAATTCACACAGTTTCACATTAAATGCTGCAGCGCCCTTCTTCCATTTTGGACTCTCTGGCTCTCCATTCCTTCAAAGGTCAGCACTGTCCAGATGGTTTCCTATATTATTCAGTGGCAGAATTTACACTCTGATGTGAAAAAAAAAAAAAAAGATTACCAAAGATTTACACAGATTTAAATTGGTTCAACAACCTAATGAATTTGACATTTTAAAAGCTGGCGCAACTGGGCCAGACTGTCATCCTGTAAATTACAAATGTGCCAGCAGGTAATAATGACCGTAGGAAAGAAGGAATCCAGGTGATGCATTAACTGAAGCATCAAAGTCTGCATTGGGAGAAGGTTGAGATTTATGGGATGACGTAACGTACGATATCCGTGAGGATTCTCAGTCATCCAGGTTATTGTGTCTTCAGGGGTTGTACAATTGACACTTGACGACGTTTCACCTCTCATCCAAGAGGCTTCTCCAGTTCTAACTGACTAATAGGAGGCTTGATGTATTTAAATATCTGTTGTGTCTTTACCTGTGTTGAGAGTCCTTATGTAGAACAGGCAACACCCCCCCCCACCAGTTCGTGGGCTGTTGGGGTCCTCTGAGTCAAGGTGTGAATGGCTGTTGATACATTTAACCCTCTTAGTGTGTAGACCATTAGGATCACTGGGGTTAGGGTATTGAGCAGTATGGGAAGAGAACTTAAGTGGTTTGATTAGTGAAAAAATCCATCTTTGTCAACCTGGAAAAACCATCACTTAACAGAGGAGGCGGTTTAAGACACCAACTTTCAGCCACCTACAATGCTGACCTGTCTTCTCTGGCCAAAATATGTACACTACCATCCTCAAAAGAGGGCCCCTTGTCCTAGACATGTTATTGAACTGCTGATCCATGATCCATAACTAATAGTGCTATTTTTTTACCAAGATGGCAAAGTCCCAGCACACCTGCCAACCAATAACTTGTAATCAGGCCATGTCGAAGAATGGCAGGAAAGCTGCTACTAAATGCAAACTGTCATGATTGCCTTCATTGCCCTGTAGAAACGGCTCCTTCTAAATTGATCCCATTACTGTTAATAATGGATCAGATTTTTATTTAGCTATTTTGTTCCAAGGTTGTTCACACTAGTGTAGTTCCTTTTTTAACAAAAGAGAAATATTGTACCTGTCAGATAGTCCAAATATATTAGGCAATTAGGGGGCTGAAGTAAATGTTCTACTACTTACTTTGGTTGATTTTTAATTAGTCTTAGATATGGCATGGCTGCAGCACTAGTTCAGAGTCGGTGTGTTACAGGGGCTTAGATGAAAACATTTTTTAGTACTGATGAAAAGTGCTGGGCGATATGTCCAAAACTTACACTTTTGCTGCTCAGTGAGGGTTTTAAACTATTTATCAGCAGAGAATGAAAAACAAATGTCTGTATCATGCAATAAGCATTACATAGAAATATATGGATATGCCGCTGTTGATGAAATGTATATTGCAATAATTATTGTTATTGATTTTTTTATTGACCAACCCTACCCATGGATGGTCATGGGACACTGAACACTACGACCAAAACACAGGATGAAATTGGTCCCCACTTCCTTTACAAAGGTATGGATTTAGGTAAAAAGATATCTAATTGATTTAAATGCAAGAAATGAAGCAAAGCAAGAACATGTATTATTGCATCAAGTATTCCTTCTGTGCTAGTGTGCAATATTTTCAGTCATATTAGCCGTTCCCAATATCATCAATCGCAGAATATTAACTTTCATCCATCCAGAATAAAAGAAATACTGTGGGCAGGAGATGAGCAGCAAAGTGATGAGATGAACAAGAGAAATCCAATTATATGGGCATAATTACACATCAAACTTATGAACAACAATTATTATCAAACATTCATTTTGTCATCTCGTCAACCTTTGCCAGACGAGGATGCGGGCTGTCAAATTGTGTAGAGCTAATGCTTTTCAAACTTCAGAGAACAGCCAAGTTATTTCACAATAACGCACTGGAAATGTCCTGGTGGCTCCGTAATTAGGTTCTGGTTAATGCCGTCTCGAAAAAGGCTTTAGACGTTTGTGTTTTCATGGAGAGGGATTTCATTTGAATACAGCAGTGGCCTTTTACATACTCGTGAATCTGTTCAGCGTTTGCGGTTTTGATACATTTTCTGGCTTCACAAATGCAACAACCATCAGGTTATAAAACACCAGGTATTAATCATTGTTAACCTGGAACGGTGGATAAGGTAAAGCATTGATTGCGAATGGAAGGCGGCTGGCCTATTTCAGAGTTCCTCACATTCTACTCCACTCTCTGTAGTTTCTGTCTCACCCTGCTGGAAAAAGCCCAGAGACCTTCTGTGGGAGACTTGGTTGCTTGACAGTCGTTTTAAAAATAGAGCCATTGATGCTTCTCGCTGTGAAGACACTTGAATGGAACTTTGTTTAACGCTGGCATTTGCATCTAGCGCACTTTGATTGTTCAACCGTCGTGGTCTCGCGATCGGAACATGAGTCATCACTGTACTTGAGATGGTTTGCATGCGGCACAATAGCCATGGACACAGAGAGTACAATGTTGTGCAGCCCACGCAACCTATTGAGTTGAGTTTTGTGTAACAGTGTGTGTAGCTGTAGACAGTAACAGTTGAAAAGTCGTTTGTTTTCTCATATGACTCATATCTACAGTATCTTCATAACGTCTAATGTGTTTAATACGTCTGATGTGTTGGAACTGATACGTGCGATCAGCTTTCATCTACATCTTTATATTAGGGATCCTCATATATGGATTTCTTATTGAATTATGAGCCATTGTTCATGTGTGCTATGTTTTAGTGGTATCAGATGTCACATATGGAGGCAATCTCTGTTGAGCTTGTGGTGGGGTCCAGAACAGCGTAACTGTGTGTTGACCTGAACAATAAACTGGACTGATCAAGACACTCCACTTTATATGAAGGGCTAGTCTTTCGCTTAAGGAGACCGAGGTCTTTTGAACTGCAGGGGGCGCTCCTGAAGACCTTTCATGACTTTGGTGGCATCAGCCATCTTCTTTGTGGTGTGCTGGGACAGCAGCATCTCAACTGCTGACAAGAGACAGGACAGACTGATAAGGACGGCCAACTCGGCCCTGGGATACCCCCTCGGCCCAGTGGAGGTGGTGGTCCAGATGAGAATGATAGCTAAGCAGTCATCTCTTATGGAGAACCAGTCCCCCCCCCCTTACAAGGTTAGGGTTGCTACAACACAGCAAATGTTTCCTTTGTGGGACTAATAAAGAATTATCTTATCTCAACAAGGCAATATCAATAGAAATAGGTTTTTCCACTAAAGATCACCATGGAATTCGGTATGGACATCATCTGAGTTAGGCAGAATTTCACTTTTATAGATTCTTTGGTTCATGCTACATGATCTGCAGACCACAGTGTTGATATACGATTATTTAGCAATTCCCCTGATATGTTCATTGACGACAACTTTGAAATGTTTGCTTGCCACTCAATGAACGTGGCTAACTACGGAATAGTTCAGGTTAGAAAAGGATTGTGATTATGAATAATAAACTATGGCTAAAGTTATGGTAAGAACACATTTCTGAGCTTATTCATGAAAGTAAGTGAGTTACATGCCCATCAAACACACCCTGATACACCCCCTAGAGTGAAAGTCGTTATGTGGAATGTTGTTCCAAGCAGGTGAGGAATAAGAAGTGCTTATTGCTCTTCCAAATGCTGTTCCAACTGAAGGCAGAGTGAAAAGCCATGTTCCGGTGGTCTCCACAGGGAAGACATTCATAGTTTTGTAATGTTTGTCTGAGCCCGTTTGCCTCTCTGACACAAGCACACTGTCAGCCTGACCTTCAGGACACAACATGTCCTACACTGGCCCTAAATGCACTAAAGTCATGAGGCTGAGAGTCGCTCAATGTTAATGTAATTCCTCCAGACACCAAGGAATCATTAAAACCACTGGATTAAATTACAGGACATTTGTTGTGAGGGCGTATCGACTGTGTGGTCCCCAGAGGATCAAATCCTAAGATTTATCGTAACCACCCGTTTAGCGCCACCCTGAGGCCAAAATCTTGAAATGTAAAATGCCTACTGCAATAACAATTTACTCTGAACAATAGCGGTCTGTGCAACAAGGATTCTTTGTTTGGATAAACCATAGGCTTCCTCTTGAGGTTTGTCACCCTGACGAGAATCAATCCCCCTTTACTCATGTGCAGTTTCACCAGTCAAATGTATATTTGCTTTCATATATTCACTTACTGAAATCGTACTACTTTTCAGCTGCAAAAACTATTCCATTTAAACGCTTAATCTTAAGTGTTTTTTCTCTCTCTACATCTCCATAAGGGACCTCCTTTTGCAAACAACATGCAAGATGTTTCAATTCATCTTTGTAGATGCAGCCTGAAGCAGCACATGCAATCAATATAAAATGGGGGCATTCACTGACATTGCACTGCTGTCTTGGGAACATTTTAGCAAAATAGCTTCATGAGACTTTGTGTTAAGCTAATATTGCAATGAGGGTAACAACTTCTTTTGTTTCCACTTAATCTCCCTCTAAGACTCCCAGGATGGTTAATTGCACTGTATATAAAGATTGTGTGCACATGAAATGAACTACAGACTGATACTGCAGTACAGTATTATCTGAAATTAGCCTGGGCCTAATCAGAAGTGATAATTCTCAAAAAAACACAGAGATGATTTTATAAATACTGCTCGGAGCAGCAGGTGATCATTGAGATCCCATGCTGTGACATATGTAACACGGGGATTCAGAGCAAACTGACTGCGACACTGACATTTTTCAATGTGATTAATTACGCTCCTGCAAAGCTGTATCATTACAAGTAAATGGAGATTAACAATAAACAATTACCTTCAATGAAAGAATCTTGCAGAGGCTGCAGGGTTATGAATATACGTAAAGATTAATACCAATTAAGGCAAGATGTTGAATTATTAATACTTTTAATTGAGTTTAACGTGTGACAATTTGCAAAAAGAGGTGAAATCTGAGCGTTGTGTGAAAATCTTGTTACATGTTCTTGATAAAAAGGTTTTCGGGGGGGGGTCTTAGTTCTTGGGTGTTTTTATCGTTCCATAAATCAGAAAATACTCTCTACAGCCATAGAAAAAAAACATTTGCGGCATGTTATTTGGGAATAAAATGTTCTATAAATCAAGCTATGAATGAAATATGAGCAGACTCCTCAGTAAAAACCTTCAAAATGTAGAAAGGAATGAAAGAGGCAAGTTTGTTCTATGTAAGTGTTACTGAACTGAAGTAGATATTTCGGGATCTGTGTATGAGAAAAAAAGTGCAGAAAAATGCATGTTTGGGTGTTGTTCTTTTCCAATAGCCTGTGGTTTTGCCTGAACTCTTTCTTCTGTTTTCTTTAAGCTAAATAAAATATAATAGCGATCTGTGTGGTGGTGCTCATGAAAGTGTCGAAAATCCACTGAAACACGGTTTTTCCCAGTTCAAAAGAAGAAAAAAAAATCCACTGGTCTTTTTTTAGAATGCGGCTGAGCGACTGCTGACAAAGCTTTTCATGTTTTATTGATCAAAGATGCAATTGATTGACGGATGCATATTCTCCCATCTAATTAACTGATGACATACATTGTACTGCCAGACAACCACAGTCCCACATCATGCAAATGTGGAGCAACTCTTCATTTGCCTCATCAGACGAGCTCACTCGGTGCTGATGCTAAATATAGAGCCGGCCCCGTTTCTTCATTCGTGCCTCTCCTGGGTGTTTGCGGTATTTTTGCACATCAGCATCTTGTTATTGCCCTCAGCAGCTGGTTTGCAGCGTTCTGCAAACAGAATGCAGCGTGTTATCAACAAACACCGCGGTGTCATCAGGGAGCGGCAAAAAGGCATTCAGTCATATCGCTCTGACTGACGGCTTCGTGACTGACGGCACCAGGAATGGTTAATTGAATATTTTATGTGTGTTCTGAAGAAGCTAATGCGATGCGACAGACTCCGCAGCTTGTCATTTAGAGGCCATTTAGTTTCAAATGCCGATAAAGGATTTATTTCACATAATACAATCCAGTTCATCCTATTAAAGTATAAATAAAACATTTGACCAAGTAAAAAATGACCCAACAATAGTTTAGTTCCAAAAAACGTCATTATCAGACTCTTATTAAATCCTGTTATTCGTTCACTTTGCATATTTGTTTAATCTTTAATTAGAATTTTGATTAATATTTGATTAATCCATTATTGATTTGTCGGTTATATCACATAAGCAGATTCAACCCCATTTTCTAGAGCAGTGGTTCCCAAGGGGTCGTTCGCCAACACGGGGTCATAACACATGACATGACACATGGGTCATGAGATTATAGACCGTGGGAGGAAGTAAAAAACAAATAATACAAACATCAGGACTTTAATCTTTTCATTTTCTCTGTGAAATTCTGGATTTACATAATCATGCCTCATTTACATCAGTGTCAGTCCAGACTTATATAATGTAATTTATGCGCTCACATGGACAACATTGATGCTTCACATGCATCTTCTGTAGATCTGTACAATCACCATCTATTAACTTAAATGTCTCACAACAAATTACACAAACCTTTGTCATTCTGTGGAGCACATCGAGAATCTTTCATCTCGTCACCTTCACACTTGCCGTTTGTTTCGTTAAGGACCCAAGGGAGTAGAGTCTCGAAATCGGTGCAAATTGCACATGATGCGTTCCATATTAATAAAGTTTTTTTATTAACAGCCGGGCGGAGCTCTGTAGCAGCAGCGGCTGGGAATCGTCAATGACAAGTGACATTGTGGTTTATGATAACCGGCATGTTTACGACTACGACAACTGATTCTCCGGTTCGTGGTTCTGTGTACTGAGTCGAGCTTCACTGAATAAACAGGTGAACAGCACTTTGTGTTCCTGCAGCCGCTGCTAAATTACTACAGGTCGCTTTTTACAGTTTCAGACAGAAAACTGCAACCAGAAGCAAACGGCCCATTCCAAAGAGACGGGTTTAGAACGGGCACTGCACTAGTAATTTCAAGGTTGGCACCAAATGTGAAATTTGGTCGCAATTTGGTCTCCTCTTCTGTTTTATGGTGTTAAATAATGAGCACGAGTGTATAAGCGGAGGTTAGGTTAGGAGGTTATGATTACCTTTGGATATAAAATCTCAGAATTTAGACCTGCTAGATATTTTTATGCATTTTGTCATAATTAACACTGTAATTCTCAAGTTTTGCCCCAAAATCTTTTGGGGGGACTTCGCAGTTGCCTTTTATCTCTATATTTGAATCGGTTCATCTTTGAGTCAAAAAGATCATTTTTGCACAGATCGGAGAAATTCCCTCAAGAGATATCATCCTCATGACAATGGGACAGACGGACACCCTAAAAACATAATTCTGGTCCCGGCTGTCGCAGGCACGGAGGCATAATAAAACAATCTGCAGCCCCATTTGGATGGATTGAACGTTTTACTGCAAGGTGGAGGATGAAATATTTCAACCATCGTAAAATGTAAGTCTGGGGTCTTGGCTAGACGTGAGCATTCACCAGGACAGAGCCAGACGCCTCAGTGAGGGAGGGGTGGGGGAGTCGATGTCATCCATTGTAATCCTGAATCACAGTGGCCCAGGCAAACAGAACAGAGGGATCATATGTTGCCTGAGAACAGAGTTGTAAAACCCTGTTTCAGAGTGATGTGAACAGCTGTGCAAACTTCAAACTTGTGAATTTATGCGCCAAAACAGCCGTCCTCAAGCATCTATCAATTTCCTTTCCTTTTTTGTTTACAGTCTGCACAGTGTGAACTGTTTTTGGCGTCCAGAGGATACTCCAGATCTAAGCTTTGTGGGAGACTGAAAAATGTCCACAATACAAGAATACAAGTTGGCAGACATGTATCCTGTGGAGTTGTTTTTTAAGAACGTTGTGCGTCACAAACAAAGCTCAGCAGAGACAACATAATTACCACCTACCATCCGAGGTACAGCCATTAGAGCCAACAGGCTGAAACCTTTCATTCTTTCACATGAAGTCTATTCGGCTCAGGAGACTACTAGAATCGGCTTCTTCTAAAATAAAGAAAGGCGTCGTCACATCAATTCAGACAGATGATTCAAATTCAAGTGAGCAACACCGGAATATACTCAATCCTACTCATGATTGTCTTGTTCTCATAGTAGACACGAGAAAGAAAAGGGAAGTGGTCTGGGTTTGGTGGAAATCATTGCTGTAGATTATGTACAACTAACCATTAAAGCAACCAGTGAACCAAACTCTAATCTCCTCTGCGGAGGAAATCAAAATATAGTTTCTTTGCTTTTGTAGAAAATGACCCTGAACACAACAACCCAAACTAGAAGCACTGAGCCCTTTTTGTTTTCAGCCCGAGGTCTTCTCATCATTATTGGGTGTGGTTGTGCAAAAGAAGTGACTGAACATTACTGACACAAAGAGAAATCTTGAATCCCTGGCTGTCTGCAAACACACATTTTCCACTTAATTTATGTTTGCAATAATTACGGTGAGTGTTTTAACGGAAGATTTAAAAAAAAAAAGAGTAGATACAAAGATGAAAGACGTATGAGGGAGGAGGATGGGGAATACTTTTTTTTTTTGCCCGTTGAGTCCGGTGTTGAATGAGGCCTTTTTCGGTGTTTTCAGATGTCGGCATCAAAATGTGACAACTTGCCTCATCATGTGTGATTAACCATGACAGGAAGCAGAGTCTGGTGGCGGGCTGTCACACGGAGGCACTTAGCGAGTGAGATCAGTCCACAGGCATTGGCAGCTTTATTTACAAGTTAGCACCGTGACTGCAGACCAACTTACAGCGAATCCAGCCATTACTCAACTCAAAGCACTTAATCCATAAATGTGACAGGACTTAACCTTAATTATAGCCTGTGTATTTTTTTTCTCTTCTGAACAAATAATGAATGGCCTTTGAGTTAATAAGCTTTATAAATGCATTGACATTAATACAAAAAAAAATCTCTGATGACAAATGCATGGACTTGTAGATGTGAACACATCAAAATAAAATCCAAAAGATTTGAACCTCTTTTTAAGCAGTTGTCATGGAGATGCTTTTAATGTGCCAGCATCATATTGACGTGTAACACATAGGACGTTTTAATAATCCAGAAATGTTCTCTAAATGTGACGTGTGAAAATGCAACACTTGAAACGCCACAATAATGTGACTGCACGTTATATTTACTGCAGTTTTGACCTTATGGTGATTTCTCAGAAGCAAATAAAAATGGAATGAAACAGACTTGGCCATGAGTGGCGATATTAGAAAGACGGGTCACCATGTATTCACACTGTATAGACTAACCTTTCAAAATGCCATGCTTTGTCATCAAGGACCGACCCTACACCACCGCAGCACCACCTACGTACGTGAGCGATTCTTCTGCTGAGGTGAAAGTATCTGAAGACACAAAAAGAAAAAAAAGGCAGAGATGTGATCATATTGGTGATATTCAGCTCTTTGAAGGGGGCCACATCGTATGGCCCTGTTCCTCTCCGAGAGCCATTCATCATTAATTGGGTGGGGTGACTCGGTTTACTTGTGACATAACCAGGGTAATGATATGATAATTTGAATCAGAACCGACTTTAACCTAGTCCACACGTGCAAAAAAAAGAAATTGGTGGGATGTCTTGCAGCACTAAATTACTGAAGTTCAATTATCTGCATTGTGGACATCAATGCCCTTTCTTTGCCATGTCAAAGCAGTGTTTCTCGTTAATTATCTAGTCTGTGGCGGCCCACCATTTTCTCATTTGTCCTGCCGCAGTGTTTTACACTTCTAATAACACAAGAGGTCTCTGATCTGGTGTTTCGCTTTCGCCGCTGCATTGTCTAGCCGTGTGCAGTGCTATCGTCACAATCCGAATCTCGAGAACCTGTCACACTTTTCTCTGCATGACTTTCAAATGTGCATGAGGAAGTGAAAAATTATCTTCATTTATTTGGATTCCCACCTGAATTGAGTTTCTTCCTGACCGGCACTGTGCACTTCCAGTAATCTTTGCGTGACCCTAACACAATTGAAAACAACCTACTTTGCAGAAGTAGTAAGACTTAATATTGGGTTTATTATGAGCTCAACCACATGCTGATTATGTTAAATGGCTTCACACAGACAAAAAATCCTGATAGAAATAATGTGATTGGTTGATCAATGAGGCAAGAACTATCTAAAATCAATGTAAGAATTGAGGGGGGGGAGAAGTCCCCCTTCACTTGTCTTCTCAGTGATCCTTTGTTCTCACTGTTCACGTGAAAAGGGAGTGGCGTGACTTACTAAGGAGTTGTTGGAAAGAGGCAGATTGATGGTGAACGTCACATCACCTTGGTTAGATAGATGTTGCTCACATTGATGCTGGAATGGGCAGAACGTGCCCAAACTGATCCCCATTCAGTTGCATCTATTGCATTTGAGCGAAATATCACAGGAACATAACACTGCGGCTTTGCATGACATGTGTGATGGGCGATAAAATGTTTTGGATGTAATCCAGTTTACAATTTACATCCCGCATGCAGAGAGCGAGTACATCACAACCTGGCAGCAGACAAACATGTGCTTCGGGCTCAGGCTCTTTATGTAAGCCTCATCTCAACATCCACTCACAACAGATTTTGCAACAACAAAGAATTTTGGAATTTAAAGTGCGTTATTACTCTTGCATACATTATGCATAGCCCATGTGTACTTGTCATCAACTCAAATATTCCATCTTTTGTGAGGCACTAGAGGGCTCAACTAACACAGTAAATTACTGTATGCAGCTTCATAATATATCTTGCATGCAAATGAGACTATAAATACACCGACTCATCTCTCAGATGCATCACTCTCGCGGGGTGTTAAACACTGAGCTGCGACACACTATAGGCCTCTCGCTGTATCGTAGCTTCTCGCCATGGACAAACTTATAGTTCTGTCACGCGCTGTTAGATGTTCTGCCCAACAAAGGCATGCGGCGGTAACCACGGAGGCTGAGATACAGAGGGTTTGGCGTTTCCACGCTGGTCAGCAAACTTTTTTACAGGCGACACGGTCGTATTTTTAGTTATTTTTAGGTTGGATATTTAAAAAGAGAAGAATTCATTGGCATAGAACCTGAATATTACATAACAAGTGCAGAGACTGCACTTTACATGGTCTTGAGGGAATGTAAGGAAAAAAGGCTTTTCAATCTCTATGTCTGTCTGCATGCTATTAATGTTTATGCCGAAATAATTTGCCATATGGAAATGTGATTTTAAAAAGGTTAAACCAAAGTGCTTGAATTCGAATACAAGCAAAGACAGCAGTACTAATACTACTTAGTCCAATCTTGATGGAGAGGAAAAACAAAACCCCATAGCCTCTGCTAACCTTAAGGGGTGGTGCTTGGGTAGAGCATGCAGGAGGCAGGACGTGAACGGAAATCCCATTTTATTTACGTCACATCGTCACTGCTTTCAAAAGCTCTCAAATCTCGTCCTTCCACGTTGACATCTTTCTTCGGTATCTTCTTTATATCTGGCACCTCTTTTTCATCCCGAGATATATATATATATATATGTACATTTTTTTCTTTGTCACGTCTGTTGCGTGTTAGAAATGTGATCAACACCCCGACCTGCTTGCTGTAAATTTCTCACATGGGCTCACTCAGCCAGCCATTCTCCGGACATTGTAAGAAGGGGGAGGCAGATAAAGGTTAAATAATGTCCAGAGCAGCTGACGCTTGCGTTCTCACATGCGGCCCCTCTGGATTATTTCAGGAAAGTGGCTGCAGTTCAGTGCATGTCTTATATATTTTACCAAGTGGAAACAGACAAACTGTGAAAATCTCCTTTTTGAATTAGCTCAATAAGTTGTTTTTGTGAATTAAACGACACTGCCGGATGTGTAGTCGTGTCGCTTGTGGTCTGTTGACACTGCCGCAGTTCTTACCAGGTGATGTTGTAGCTGTCAGAAACGCTCAGGAATAAACCCTAACCCTTTGACATTTTGTAAGCTGACGTGAACATTCTTTTTCCACCCCGCTGCTCGTAATTATGAAGGATGTGATGTGAATGTGGCATTAGCTGTCTTCCAGGCTGTTTCTCTGTGGCAAAGGGCAGTAAACAAACTGCAGTTCTGTATTTCGCACCATTTTGTTGTGTAGTTTTCACTCAAATGTTGAAATGAAGGATGTGAACTTAACTTTAATCCAATATATATGCATACGTTGTGCACTTTAATGTACACAGAAGAGTAATCCACACGTGTGTTCATCTCCGCAGAGCGTAGCATTTTCAAATTCACATACATTCATCACCTATTAAAGCTGCTAAATCCAATTCTAAAATACATGCTTTCAAATACCACATCCGTGACTGCTCTGCGTCCGAGCACCCCACTCCAGCTGTTGTACTGCACACCCCTCCATCCCACCCCCCCACTCTGTATTCTCAAGGGAGTAAGAGCAGTGAGACTAGCTGCACCGTGATAATGATTAAATGGCTGGTGCCTTGAGCCGAGGTAACATTAATTCTTTTCAAACAGATTTTGCTCAAACGCAGATGAATTATGTAGCATAGGCCCGCTCAAGCAAACCGCACGACGTGTCAGCCACGATGCGGAGCTAAAGATAGAGGCAACAACTGGTCAGGTCCATCTCCCCTGCGCGGGGGCCTACGGTGTTGTAGAAAACACTGTAGGTTCAATGCATAGGCGGATCGAGAAGCCACAGCAGCACGTTTAATAGCGTGCCAAGCTGTCATCTGTCGTTAGAGCACAGATTATGCATATAGCAATGTAACTCTGAAAGAATGCCTCTGGAGGCAGTGAGAGAACTGGTGTGAATCATTAAAATGTATTGGCACTGGACCATTTGCACTAGGAAAATAGCAGCGGGTGAGACTGTGTGTTACATTCTTCACACCAGCACACAAGGTAAGATTAAAGTCGAGAGCGGAAGAAAAGGAAACTGCTTTGTGTCCGAGAATCTTTGAAACTTTCCTGAAGTTTGCTTCCTTTATTGCAAACTCACTGTTCAATTCTCATCCAGCTGCACGTCTCATGTTTGCACCACTGGGCTGAGCCAGATGTCCGTCTCAAGCCAACTGAGCTTTGGTTTTAAATGTGACGCGTCGCTCGCGGTGACGTGCTGAGCTATGAGAGCGCCTTTCTATTGTGCCAGCACTTTGATGTTGTCTTTAACATCAGGCTCAGTAGTTTAAGGTGACTCTAAGGAGTGTTGCCTTTCTGAAGACATCGTTCATTTGCATTCAAAGGGACCACCGGTCCTCCCGTCCAGCGCTTGGATCAAAACACTGCCAACAGCAGGGCAGAGCGACGTGCTTAGCATTCTTTCTAGACCGCTAGTCTTTGAGATGCCTCATTTGCAGCTTAGGTGTCATGTGCAAATCCCTCCAGATAGACAATGCCATGGCATACTACTGAGCAACGTGTCATTTTTTATTATGTCAGGTCTATAGGCAGAGGAGGATTTGATGTTATTTGGAGGGACAGGTAATGGTAAAGGAGGGAAAGAGTATGTATGGAGGCTGTGTGGAGACTTTGGGAAAGACGGGACAAAGTGAATGGGAACCTGTGGATTTTCCTCCCTGCGGAAGTGTGGTGTAGTGTAGTAGTGTCAATTCAGTACTCTTAGTTAGTACGACTTAAGTGTGGGAAAGCAGCCGTCTCATGTCCACTGCCTCTGGACGAGCTTTGTCAAGGCTGGGGAAATCAAGTTTCATCACCCGATTTGTGGCTTGTTGGCAGACTTTAAACAGGAAGTCTGCGTTTCATGGGTGTTGGCCAGACAAGGAGAGTCAAATAAAATACATAACTGAAATGCATTATGGGAAGTATAGGATCCAATATTGTTTGTGGAGGTTGGCCCACATTAGGGAGTAAAAGTCGGCATACCTTGGCCTCTGCTGCATGTTCTAGCCACATGAGTGGTTTGCTAATTAGCAAATATTAGCAGGTTGACACATTGTAATAAGATTGTGAACATGCAATTATATCTAATTAACAATAGCATGTACTGTCATTGTGAGCATATAAGCATGCTTACATTTAGCTTAAAGCATCACTGTTGCTGAGGCCTCACCGATAGCAGAATGGCTGCAAATGTACTGCCACTGGCAAAAAAAAAATGAAATCTATATAATCAATGAATCTTATCATGTAGGAACTATTTGCTCAAATGGCACCAGGTTTCACTCTGCAACAAACTGCACCTCATGAATAACCCAAGAAATTGAACAAATTGAGACCATTGATCTTATGTGGCAACAAAGTTCGCACGAGGACCAACCACCTCGAAATAATGCATGAACACTCACAAGCTAGAGGAGCCGAGTGGTGTTTTTCTTGTTCCCATTCTGATGACATTGTGTGAATGCAGCATTAAGTGCAGGCCCACAGAGCTGCTAGAATGGCTGTAGACTCTTTTAGAGTACATTTAATAATACATATGTAGTCGCTGGGAAACCAAATTGTGAAGCAAAAAAAAAGAAAAAAAGAAGACAGATTTTACATTACGTACAGTGGAAATATTTGAAGGCAAATGTCGCTGTGTTGTTGTTTGGAGAGCGTTTACAGTCGGCTCTTTTCTCTAGCAGATCAAAATACCCAGCAATGTAAACACCATCCACACAAACATTCTTGTAATTAGCCATGTTTGATTGGTCCCTGTTGGACTTAATCGTCTTGGCTGTGACCAACTGAATATTGATAGAATGATAAATTGGTGCTTGAGCCTTCAGCAGATTTTATGGACACAGCCGCACTGTACATCCAGTTGCAATAAATACATTTCATGGCCTGCTGTTTTATAGAGCCTTTATGTGTCTGTGCATGAATAAGTGGCCAACACGTGCACATCAATTTACGTGGCCTGCTTCTTTTAAATGCACCCGATAACTTCTATGCATGGAAAGTAAAAACAATCTAACTCCAGGGGAACAGCCGACTCCTTGCTGTCTCCTTGGGGGAAGTCCAGTTGAGGCTTTGGATTTGGATCAGATGTGTTTTCTGTGGCTCAGACCAACTAAAACTGACCATGAGAAGCAACAGTGTGTGTTTGTTTGTGTTTACTATGAGGGGATATTTGTTTCTCATATGGAAGCCTAATTGATATGCTGTATTATGCTGACGTTTTGTTTCCGTACACATCTGTGTCTGGTTCACAGTTTGCATTTGAATGGCTTAGAAGCAGTTTCATTCTGCAACTCATGATGTTCACATACTGTTGTGAGTGAATCCTTAACACAAATGCCTGAAGGGATACTGGCTCTGAGATGGAGCTCATCACTAACACTGGACACACAGCTTAAACGATTTATTGGCGTCCTCCATCCAACTTGATTGATCCCTTAAAAGAGTACAAAAATGACAGGACGCGCTCTTGATTGATTGCCTTGGTGCAACTTCTTGCAAATAAAGCGACTGCCCAGCTTAATTTGCCTAGAGGCACTCAGGAAATCACTTCTTATTTAAGTTATCTGACGTTTATGAGACCGTACATTGCTTGTTTTACATCAAGATAGCTCACAACCACTGCCATTACATAGAACCCCAATGTGTTTAATATGGAACTGGAGCGCATACCTCAATACATACACTACATACAATGCAAATCATGAACTTAAAACATCCACTGGGGAAGAATGATTATTTTCCCCTTAAGAGCTGTCCATTATTCACTAGGAAATCTCATTGTTAACAAAACAAATTACATGGATCTTCTGCTTTGTCCAGAGCCAAAATTAAATGGATTCTTTATTAGCTAATGTCCCATCCTTTCACCAAGTTTTGTAGAAATCTACTCAGCCGTTTTTGTGTAATCCTGCTGACAACAAACAGACAGGGATGAAAACATTACCTCCTTGGTGGAGGTAATACATTTTGTATATAATCGAGCACACAATTGGTCAAACTATTTGATAATGCCACAATGACATCTTCATTCAGCTTTGAATTTGATAAGGTCTCATTTAACAATTTTCTCATGATACTGAGGTGCTCGCCACTCAGTCACCTTTCAGCCAATCACATGCTTCAGGCCTCTTTTTGGGAAGAACGGTCGCTCTGAAATGTAAGTGTCTTTCGTCCAGACCCGATCAGACATATCCCAATGGACTCAGATCGGGTACCTCCACTCTAATACAGACATAGTAACGAAACCTCTCTTTTTTTTATTTATGCTGCATTCACGTATCATTTTAAATGAAACTGCAAGCAGACAAGTGGGAAGAACCATCCACAACTTGGTATATCCAGTATATCTAACTTGGCACTGAAAAGTATGCACATGATAGATAAATCCATTTTAAGGTTTGGAAGTTCAATACGGTTTGTGCTTTTAGCAACAACAATGTTCACACACACACACACACACACACACACACACACACACACACACACACACACACACACACACACACACACACACACACACACACACACACACACACACACACACACACACACACACACACAAATCTGTAGTAATACGACCGTCACACTCTGGTTTAGTAGCCACTGGAGTTTTTTTTAGCCTTTTAGGTCACATGAAGTTCATTGACAAATAGTTTGGTTTTTGATGGTGTTGACTTAGACAGCTTGAATCAGTAACAAGTGAAAAGCAGTCGCACAAGGAGACTGACAGCTGCCATCCTGGAGATTTATGAATTTTCAAAAACACCTGCAAGTCGTAAACATGGGAATATTTGTTTTATTATATTCTCTGCCACACAGCCTCAGTTCCTGCAACTTTGCAATGGATACGTCTCTGTCTCTATCCTTTTATTTACAGCAGAAGCTACTGTTCATATTTTGACTCCAAATTACTTTGGTGTCACTGTTGCTCTAGTAACAGCAGTTAACTGTGGCAGTCGTATGAAATTAAAGTGGATAAGCAGTTCAATCAAAATGATTCCAAACATCATGGTTTCCTCTTTCATGTGCTTATCATATTACTTTTTCTTTGAATATTTAAGAATGGATCTCCACAGTATAGTAGTATTTTGGGTGCATAATGTAAAAAGACATATAGGCTACGGTATGAGTTTGTGCCCTATAACCTCATGGTGGACATTCCTAGATTTACATATTCATCACTTTCGAGGCCTTACACCCCCATGAGTAATGTCATGTCGTGAATCTGCATTAAAAATTCCTTTAACTAAAAAATTCACGCCGAACATTGTGTCCACACATACTTAGAAAAACCTTTTTCCACTGTACCATGTTTCAATGCGTTTCATCAACCATAATCTAGACTGACAGCTGCTGATGACCTACGCCACATGTATGCCAACAGCAGTGTCTTAATATACGGCGTGAAATTGTAGCTGTCTGAATTCTGGTTTAACTTTTACAGCTCCGTGCCTGTTTGCACTCGAACAGTGTTAAGCCCACCACGAGGCAGTGTGGGCACCCGGGCTGCTGTGGGTGGGAATGGGGAGGGATGGAGAACACAGCTCGCAGGCTCTGGCATCTGATTAAGCATATTATGCTGTCAGAATCAAAGCAGAGGTGTACTTGGCAACAGCCAACCCGCTACAACCAACAAAGTCAGGAAATCTCTGTGGCTTAGTAACACCCCACATTGCAGAGGGAGCTTGTCAATGGGATTTCGGGAGGATATTCTGCAGCTTTTCAGCTGTGACAGAGGCAGAAATCACACAGCATGAAACAACGTTTCTTTCAACCCATTCATCAAATTCTAATTTATAAACCCCATTTCTAATGAATGCACCAGGGACAGTGTGTACTGTAAAGGGTTTAACTTTAGCAAATAAGCAATAAGTTTATTAACTCAAACATTTTTAAAACATTCACCTATACACTTACAGATAACCTGGAGAATTTTTAAGTCAAAAGGTTAAGGTCGCTGTGGCCTCACAAAACCATTTCCCTTGTGAACGAGACATTGTAAAAACTCAGAGGATCCTTTAAAATTTGCCACCGATGTTCACTTACTCATGAAATAACGATTACGGTGGTCAAAGGTCATGCTGATCTCATTAGTCTGGGAAAAGCAGAACTAAACTGCGCTGTTGGTGAAGGCGCACAACCAAAGGGCTGCAATTCGAGTTCATAACGTGGCTGAACAGACTTAGACTTAAATAAGCTGCAGGTCTCTAGAGGCACAGGCAAGTTTTTAAATAGACAAAGTGCAAATCATGGTCATTTCCAGGGACTGATCTCTCTGCTTTTCTATCATGCTACACCACTGTGCCACAGTGCTTATTATCCACTATCACACTGACGCTATTTAATGTGCTATCTTTTGTCCATTGCCATTAAAACTCCGGCTTCCTCTCAACCGGCGGGAGTTTGTGTAATTTACTGTTCTACCTGATCTGGCAAAGACGGACGTCTGGCAGATGCGAACCTCAAGACGAGAGATATATTGTCCTGTAAAGAGAGCACAAATTACATCGAGACTTCAAAATTGCGTCTGTTTATTAACTTTGGCCGGCGCGGTCTGGAGAAAGAACACACTATTCTCTTCTTAAAATAAACATAAAAACCTTGTTGTGTCCACCTTTCTCCCTCCCTGCAGTGTGTGTGCGCTTTTATTTCCCCCCATTAGGATGAGAAGCAGCAGTGGGTTCTGGGAGGACATGTGCTCTGACATGGTTGCAGAATTTTAACGAGATGTATAAATGTTGTTATTGTCAGACACCAACTTTTCACAGTGTGGGTTTGAATCCGTTGATGCCACACCCTGATGTCCTCAATTCCACCGTTCCCTGCAAGCAGACTTACCCATACTTTAATTCTACACACTGAAAATCAGAGGGATGCAATTACCAAACAGAAAGCCAAGACAATGTCTCTGTTCCCTCCTGCACTCAAGTGGAGTTTGAATGCTCGACATTTTAATTCCGCTTCGGTCATGGCCGACCGTGCGCTTGCGGTACGAGATACAGCTCATGACAGGCCAAAGTCAAAAAGGGCAGGCTGTTATTTCCCTCCCATTTTAAAGGTCACATCTTTCTGCCTGTATTACCTTGGAATTTCAGAAGACCTGCAGTTTATTTAGCAGAAAACATTCAGAGTGCGTCATGTTCCAAAACACCAATTTCCACTGATGTTTTGTTCAGAACTCTGCAGCGTTCAGGTCAGCCATTTCTACTTTTCACTAACTGGTCCTGCTCTGCCTCTCTCTCTCTCTCTCCTTCAGGTGACCTGATAAACCCAACAGAGACAAATGTGACAAACTAGCGAGGGGAGCTGTTGTACCAATCAGACGCGTCCTTCTTGCCACGAGGCATTATGTGTTCGGATACCTGACCTGACCAGACGACTGATAACTGTAAGTACCAAAGCACGAACTGAGAAGGATATTCACAGTGATATCCATCCATCTGCATGCTCGTTTGAAGCTCACAACATCGAATGTAGCATATGCGTTCATAACAAATGTTCCCCCTTCGGTTTAAATGCAATTTAAGTGCCCATGATGAACCTTTTGTGACAATGTGACACTGAGAATAGTCGCTTCCAACTGGTGTTTATTATTTCTCCACCTCATTCATTGACATGGGTAGGATAAATATCACAAAGACCTCTGTGTGGTGCATTGTAGTTCCACAGCAGCACAAACTACACCCTTCAGTAAACGACATCGGTTACTGCAGGTTTAATTACCCTGGTTCGTCAGGCTTCTGCAGTAATCGGATTTTGTAAACGTACAATCTGTGTTGAACCTAATTTCAGTACATCAGGAGGAGAAGCAGCTGTATCATGGCCATGAACTATATAGAGGTAACCAGGTTTCTAACTGGCTATTTAAGCGTATATATAGACCATGCACTTCAGAAAGGGAGAGTAAAGCTGGGACACGAGGAATGTCCCAGGGAATTAGCTGATGCATTTAGTGATAAAGCTCCAGTTTCCCAAAAAAAAAAAAAGATCCAAAGTCAGGCAAAAACTGACACAACTTAGCCTCTAGAGGACTAAATAACTGATTTAACAGTTAAACTTTTGACTTTGTATAATACAGACACATTGTCACTTTGACACACACACACACACACACACACTACAAAGTCTACCTCTGACTGCACTGACTTCAATATTGATGCTCCAAAAAGAATATAGAAGGATTGTGTTGCATCTAAGAAAATACAAAATAAAAGCATCGTTCCAAAACATGATGTCAGGGGTGAGAGATATCTGATTACTAAACAACCTACTGCTTCTCCGCATGGACGTTTATGAAACCAGTTACCACAGCAATGCGCTCTAGAGTGTGGATACACTGCTCAATGTGTTTGTCAGATATATCGGACAAACCTTTTGAAATGTTATTCAGGTTTGGTCATGTTGGCTGGGCCATTTATTTCTTTTAAACTGTACATGAGTGTAATCGAGGAAATATCGGGCTCAGGTTTGGAAAGAGAAAAACCCAGGTCAGGTTTGTGTCAGGCTCGCTTCGTTTTCTCTCGAGCCCAGATGGATCCCATTTCGTAGACAACCCAATCTCTGAGGCCATCGGCTATTGTCCGACTATGAATTAGCCTCTACGGGCAACAGTCAATATTTTGGGGCTTCTGGTGTAGACAGTGGGTATCTAGGCCAAGATTCTGTCTTCGGTTTGCTGTACACGGTTTACAGTCCACATAGTTCTTTTATCACACAATTTGCATGTTTCTCCACACAAAACACTGTTAGCATTTTAGGTCCAGAAGACATTTTGGCTAAACTCATTTAATAGCTATTTGCATATGAATGAAGAGAAATTAAAATGCCAGTAGCTGATGGATTACAGTCAGTGTTTGCTCTCAGACTTTTTACCTGCGGGCAACCAAAGGCTGTTCAAACGTGATTGGTCAAACTAGAAACACACCGGAGGGCTACCAGTCCCAAAATCCTGTTGTTAAATATTTCACATACAGAATGTGAGTATCTACGAGTAGCATTAGCTTTTATGCAAAACATGATAAATGGTCTTGGCAATAGACAGCAACCTTACATTATATAAATACATAAATAAGAATATATAAATTACCCAGAGAAAAAAACTTTCCAAAAGTTGCTAAGTTTGAACATGCAGCCTCTGTATGGTTGTTTATGAGGGTGCGTGCTGTTGCCCTTGTTTCCGTGAAGTCGAGTCAAACTAAAACCAGCACAAATAAGCTCTCTCAGGTAGAAGCGTTGACATTTAGCAGGGAAAAACAAACATCACTCCCCCTAAAACAGATCAGTGTTCATACTCCAGGTAACCCTCCAGTCACATAAATGTTGTATATACACCGAATGCTCAAGTGTTCACAGGTTAACCAAGGATGAATTATGGCTTCATTCTTCGCAATAAGAGAAAAACATGTAAAATTCTCTCCTCTCAGAAACTTGACATTCGTCACCTAATCTTCTTAAAACCAACCTGTCACATGTCTTCTGTCAGCATTCGTGCTGCTTGCACCACAATGATTGGATGATGCACTCAGCAAAAACCTAGAGCGTTCTGATTTACAAAGTTGGATTAGGTTGGAGTCTTAAGCCACCTCCCCTCAACTCTTTCCTGCCTCTCTGGTCCTATCACTTTCTGTGAGAAAATTGGCATCATTTACTGCCGTCACTGCTGAGCTCATTGTCTCCCATTATCCCAGGGACAAAGCTGCCATGACATTGAGTTAATCCATGCTTGTTTCAATTTTGCTTTCGGGGGGAAGAAAACAGATAAGGAGTTCGGGTGAGTGATGGCAAGGAGGCGCCATACAGCAGGCAAAGTGGACTGCAGTGATTGGGATGGGCAAGAAAAAGATAAAATGCAATCTGTCTGGTAAATAAGGTTGATTTTCTTTAAAAAGTTGGGCGTGCCTTTAAGGGCTTTTCTCTATGGGTTTGATGGAGCGCTTCTCTAAAACCTAAAATTGCTTGCTAAGAGTGTCAAGACACACATTCTGTAAAAAGAAAAACTCCTGCTAGACTAGAATGAAGATTTGATGAAATCTAGGGCAAGGAAACTGCAGGGACTTTCTCCCTCATCGACATCTTCACTATCATCGCCACCAGGAGACGTAAAACACTGCGGCAAGAACTCCGAAGCTGCTGGAAGGAGAACTGTCTGCAAACCATATGCCTTGCTTTTCCACTGGAAAGGGAGGTATCATTTGTAAAGTTCACCGTCTTAGATAAAGCTCCTTCCAGGAGTCTAATTATAGAAAGTCCAAGTCACACACTGCAATGTGAACCTCGACTAAGCTTTCTTAATTACACTGACAGAATAAAGACAAGAAAACAGGGTTAATTTGAAGATAAGACGTGGAGTTGATGTGCATGCTGTAGGAATGAACTCACTTTTATTC
This sequence comes from Hippoglossus hippoglossus, assembly GCF_009819705.1. NCBI lineage: Eukaryota > Metazoa > Chordata > Actinopteri > Pleuronectiformes > Pleuronectidae > Hippoglossus > Hippoglossus hippoglossus. Next base: position 21,766,078 of record NC_047172.1, on the reverse strand, counting down.
TGGGTTTTGATGATTATAAAAAGTCCTTATACCTGCTGGCATTTAGACATAAAGAAAGTGTTGGACTTGTGCCAAAAAGCTGCAAAGATAGATACTCATTTTACATAACAAAGATGCTGTTGAAATGTAATACGGCGAAACCCTCCAGCTGTTGTGAAAATGAACAGGTAACACAATTTAATAAATCCCAGGGAAAATATATTCTACTTGGTATTCATGATACTTTTTAGATTTAATAGGCAGTAAAAAAAATTACATGAGCGCATGAAGCAAAAAGTTTTGACGACATTGCAAATTGTATATACAAGATATTAATTTACTGTCTCCTTTCTTAGGGGGAACCACAAGGTAATCCGTTTAGTGTAAAAAACTAAATAAATCTGAGGTACTTGTGCTTTAGGGGTAAAAAAAAAATCAGATAGACTTTAGTAACAATTGACCTAGGCAGGTAGAGCCTTGTATGCTACCTCACAGTCCTCCAGCTGCTCAGCCCATTCTGAGCCATTCACTGATAAAATCTCTATGTGGTATTGTTGTCACTGTCTGCGGTCTTTTGTCGTTCTCTCTCCGGTTGTGCTTCACCTCCTGAAAAGGTCTGAAATTAAATGTTTCTCTGAACTGCTGCAGAGTTCCAGAGTTCCACCCCTCTGGTTCCCTCTTTTCATCGTGAAAAAGATGCAAAGAATCTGTCTTCTGGTTTTTCTTGACATCCCCTCATCCAAACAAAAACTTCAGCTGACAATTTACTTTTAGGGTCGTCAGCAAAACACCTGCCAAGTTTGAAGTCTATCGGTTGAACTTTGGTTTGACAGAGACAGATTTCGGCAATTATTGCTACCGAAGTGTTCTCAAAACTTCCAAAATGGCTTACCAAACAACTGTATGCCCACATCATGTTCACTACTTTCTTCCAACACTCCCACAATGCAGTTAAGTAAAACAAAGCAGTGATATCAGTCAAAGCCTATGATTCTGACTCAAACTAGTACATTCCATGTTAGCTGGTAGCATGCCAATGAGACTAGGATACATACATACAATATGATAAACAGATCTTGAGGCAGAAATCATCAATTCAGTTCTGTGGATGAATAATAATAGAAACAAGGCTTCCAGGGATCAGGCAGCGGTCAAGACTATGAAGGAATCCAAGAAGCAACCATCAAATTGCAAATCAAAATGCAAATATGAAGGAATCCAAAGTAATGGTCCAAAAGTCAAAACAAAAGGTACAAGCAGTCCGAAGAGGCAAACACGAGGAAGAACAGAACACTAGTACATGGTGAACAGCACTTAAAAAGGGGTAAACAAGACACATGTGCAACAGAAAAGTAGGAGAAAAACCCCACAAAGACAAGAGAACCATTTTCTAAATAGGATGTCCCCCCAAAAAAGGTTCTCAAAGGGAAGCAGATCACGACACACCAGGCTCCATCCACTGGCTTCACTGGGAGAATTGCTTGAATGACCTCCACTGTCGGCTGTGACCGGGCCATTTGTAAGATATATTAGCAGAAACATGTCACTGCATGTCAGGTCCTTGGCCGGCTTGAATCAGAGATCGAGATCTGAAAGATCGGTATCGTCCCTGCTTGTAGGAGAATTCCCCACACGGGTAATGGAGAGATGGCACTCGAAAGCAATTAACAAAAAAAACCTAAACAGACAAATGTGTCGCCATTATTGGTCCTTATTAGGGAAGTTTGCCTCCAAAAAATATCCGTAACCATCTGTCCTATCCGCAATGATGGGAACAGTGAAGTAGTAAAGTGCCTCTTGATAGAATATTATTGGCAAATTAACCTAATTAACTGGAAAGAGATTCATGGAGCGCTCTAAGGTCACATAATGTTTGTGCTGAAAAACTAATCGTGAACATTTGCAGGGTGAAGAAGACACACAACATTTTTCAACGCCGGGAATTGCCTCCCTCTTCCGTCCCATCTCAGCAGGATATCAAAAAGATGATAGCGAGTTAATATCAGCGTGCCATCTATTGATTGCACTTGTCAGCTTTTACAATCTGGCTTCATCTGTTGGTCTGCGCTCCCTCCGCCTCATTTAAGAGTTTCCTGGGGACCGAGGTGAGCCCGTCCTCTAGCTGACAGACTGCTGCTCCCTCATATATCTAGGCCCTGGCCGTTCCCAGCCTCGCCACCCCTCTTACAGCGGCGCACAAGAGCCCCATCATGGTTCACTAATCCTCCTCATTAAGCCAGGCCCCCAAGGCTCTCGTTACTGTACATCTATTCCCACATGTCCTGTTCCAGACTCATGGCTTTCATCTTTGGCAGCATGTGCACACGTCATGAATGTGCCATGTGCAATATAGTGCGTGTCGGGATTTTGATGTCTCTGTCAGCTGCAGGACCTGATAACATGGGGGAAGTCAGCTGATCTCGCTATATCTTGGAGAGAGAACTTGATTGTGCTCAGGTTGCATGTTAGAGAGACTTTCCTCTTTTACAGTAAATGCACCTCCTCCGGGGGTGCAGGGTTTTTCTATTGGATTCACATTAATATCTGTTAGATTTAAGGATCTATAGGAATCACAGGGATAGTTATGTTATCGTCCGTGCATGTGGGGTTTGATACTGCAGGTTAACTCCCAGGGCAGCACCCGTCTCTGCATTTATTGCTGTTACTCTTCATGTTTCGTTTTATTGCAGTGTTCCGACAGCGAACCTCGCCCAGAGAGCGGAAAAACAAATATGCTTTTTATAGCCCCCCCGCCCCCCCCAAAAAAAAATAAGAGTTTAATTCCATCCCCTCTTCAACTTGTGTAAAGGTTGGGGCAGAGCGACAAATGCTCAGGGGATCTATATTAACCTGGCTTTGAAGTTCTCTGTCCACACCGCCAGCTGTTTGGATTTCCTTATTAAAACACTTTCCGATTCATTGTGGAAACAACTGAGACCAATTGGTAGCTGCAACGTCGAGGGGGCTTAGCCGCAAAACCGGGAAAAGTCCCGGAGATGCTGAACGCACATCCAGTCGTTTAACTTCCTGAGAATACGGTGCTAAAGCCGCACTGACAGGCGGCGCCAAATGGGCTTGGAGGAAACAAATCATGTGCCGCGACACCGAATCACAAAGTTGAGCAGCTTTGGCTCTACATCAGAAATATGCTCTGAGTGACGGGGCGTACAATTTGTAAATCACTTGTAGTGGATTTTTTTTGTATTCAAGCGGTGGTGGGTGTGTACTCAACAACCAGAGGTGGCCCGGGTGATAACAGCTGAACATTTCTCAGGTTCTCTTTATGCACTGAATAAAATGCAGCATCCTGTCAAGGTACAGTTGTGGAGTGGTTCCCAACTTCTTTTGTTGCATGCCTCAAGTCACTGCTCATGCAGGTTGTATTCTTTTACTATGTCATCGTAGTTTGCCAAAAGGCTTCAACAAATAGTTTCTTAATGTTATAGTTTGTTTGATTAGGAACTTATAATCCAGCCCTACATAGAAATCCCCCCCCCCTGCACTTCTCCAATAGTTTTAACATTGTTGCAGAGTCATAGCTCGAGGGCATGAGGGTGGGTGAGTACTACTGTTGCACAGACACACAAGTATTGTCTGTATTCCAAATGCAACTGAACGTAGAGTCAATAGTAGAGGCCCCAAGCGACTGGAACCCTTTAATGCAGAGCACTGTTTATGAAACTCATATAGTGCACTGCATGTCCATTTGACTTACTTTGAGTGCAAGTTTATTGTAAAGTGCCTTCACAAAATTCCACAACTCAGCAAAACAACTTCGCTTCCCGTTTATTTCCGTGTGGAACGAGGCGAGACACGTTCACGTCAGTTGGTGAATTGATCCGCTTTCCTCACTTTACCCAGTTAAATATGTCTGAACTCCGACACGAATCAGAAGCCCACTGGCTATGCTCGTCTACAACACTACTGGCACTATTACCTCTCCTCCTTTTACTTTTGGTGTCACAATGGGCGAAGGTTTCACCAAGCAGGTTTCTGTCGGACTAAACTCTACCTACAGTCCCCCGGCCAGGCTGTAATTGGACAGCTGATTTCATTTCGCCATTGGTGTCTCATTTTCAAAAAATGAAAAGGCTTCATTGCTTTTCTTCGCAAGAATTAAAACCATTGATTTATAGTTACAATGTCCTTGGCTGGAGGACACCGAAATTAAATCCTCTTGTTTTCTGTGTTGTGATTTAATGTAGATTTGACATGTCTTGCCACAGTGCTACACAACTTGTTCTTTTATTAAAAAAACAAGCCCGAATATCTCCTCCTCATTTAGTTGTGATAAAGTAGATATACATAAAAACAAAACACATAAGTGCAGTAAACTTTACTAAATTTGTTATCATTTAGGCATTTTAGGTTCTCTATATCAAGATTATGACCTACAATCAATATGCCTGTAGCACTGGTGTGTTTCCATGATTAGGTCAAAGTATATATATATACAAATTGCAGGGCCCAGTCATTAGATGACATCACTGATGTGTTTGGAGACCACAGCCTGTGACTGATTCACAGTGATAAAGGATCTAATCACAGAGCAATCATGCATGTAGTGCAAATCACCATCTTCTGACATATTTAACCACATCCTCTCTCCTTTTGTTCCAAATCTGCCATGGGAAAATAAATGTCCTGACAAAAACAAACGCCATAAATTGTTGGCAAGGTTTTCATTATAAATGACCTAGAAAATGTCACATCATGGGCTATTATTAAAAACAAATACCCCAATATTATGCCCTGTGAGCGTTTTGACAGGTGACTAAATCCTGAAATATAATATTTAAGGTCCCTATTCTCTACTGCTGTCAAAGCACCTCTTTTCTTTAAAGGACACATATTGGAAGATTTGAATTTAAACTCCTAATATAACTTAATCCTATGCACCAGTAGCATTAATCCTATGCACCGGTGGCAAGTCAATATTCATGCTTGGTTGCTTGAATTGATTTGTCAGATTGATCTTGATTGTCGGATTTACTCAATGGTTTTCAGTGGCACATTATTGGACTATACTGAGCAGTACAGGGCTGATTTAACCCACAGTTCACTTGCATTCAAATCAAAGCGAGGCCATGCTATTTATATAATGTATTTTACAGGTCAACGCCATGTGCTTTACATTAGAAGCATGTGCACTCACCCAGACTGAGTGAGGTATTTAAATTCACAGTCACGCACATACAAGCAGGGTTTTGAAGTTGATGACAATAGAGGACAGATGTGCTCTCTCCCTCCGAAACACTCCATTCACAAATCACCTGTTTAATATTCATGCTGCTTATTTTGAAGCGCGATTCATTTTGTCATTTTCCCAGCGTGTACCCACTTCTCGACACAGTTGGGATGAAGTGAGCGATTGTCAGTAAAATGTCGCAGCTCGGCTCTGTGGATTATCACAACCTGAGATGGCAACTAAACAGGAGGGATTTATCTAAAAAAAAAGAGGAAAATATCATCAAGGTGAGAGAATTATTAAGGAAATAAAACCAGGTAAACCACAGCTGCCATCAGGTCTGCAGGGCGCGGGGAACTCCTCTCCAGAGGACCAGGCTGCAGATGGAGGCAGGTTTTAGAAAGCGGCGCGCACCACCAGGTCCAGGTGAAGCTTATCTCGTCACGCTGATGACCGTGTTCAGCACCTGCTTTCACACAAGCAAAAAAGAAAAATAATACTGCCCAGGTGGAGGGGTAAAATTAGACCTATAATAACTCATGGATGCAATACCTTTTAGAATGGCATTTAAAAAAAAATCTAACAAATCCTTAACCTGTTTGGGGCCTTGCTCATAAATGACATGATTATTTCAATGACATGAAATAATCATGGTATCTATATAAATGTAACACTTTCTGCATCAGTATAGATGTTATTTAGAGTAAATGAAGATAGAACAAAATATAAATGAAAGATTTCATGTCCGCCTAAAAAAAATTGTATCCCAATACCTTTAGATATCAATAGCAGAACAGTATTTGTTATTTAACATTATTTGTGCCACAGTTTATTCTAATAAAGTGAAGCAGAGCAAAGTCAAAGAGGTTTTTAGTCCAGATGGCACAATCGGTGCCATTTCAGATTTCTCACTGTTAAACTCTTATTTAAAAGTAATGTGCAAGGAGAAGACCAAACAAATTAAAGACCTTTACCAAAATAGCATATATCATATTCACATGTGATGTCAATTATAAATATACATATATAAGTCATGCTTTTATATTATTACATCATTTGCTAGACAAGTTTGTTTTTAAATAGGACTTTAAATGGCATTTTAATCAATAAAATTGTATTCTTTTTTATTTTGTATCCCTGCTAACCTCAAAGTAATTGGATGAATGGAGGGATGATGAATGGATAGACAGTTAAAGTGAAAGATTTATTTATATGCATATTAAATTGTAAGAAGATAACGTTTCTGAAATGAATGAATGTGACAGGGCTGTGGTTCTAAAATAATCGTTCCTTGCTTGTGAAAACAAAATGTTTTGTCAACTCTATATTGCAGCATGACAAGTGAAAGAAGATTAAAGAATAATAGAGGATTAAGACCTTGTTTGTCCACAAAATAATACTTTCGACAGATGTGTTGAATTTAATTAACCATAACCCGCTCATTAGTAAACATCTGGAGGGATTGAGCAGCCGAGAGCATATCAATTATATACACCTCATGGAGATATGATTCGTATTCAGCGACATCACAATAAATAAATAAAAATCATAGTTTTATTTACTGTGTCCTTACATGCAGAACTGTCCCTGTGTAGTTTTGACATCGGATGCAGCAAATGGCAGCTGCAAAAGTCTTTCAGGGACACAAATACTATCCAATTGTCTCACATATCCGCAGGGTAAACACGGACACACACTGTGGAGCAATTATGGGGACAGAATCTGCTATGGGCAATATAAGGGAAGGTGACAGACTCGAGAATTTGATGTGAAACTGACACTTGTGTTTTTGCCTCACTGACGCAAGCATTTCCTGTTGTCCTTTAAGAAATGTGATTTTTCTCTTCATTCACATAGTACACACATTTTTCGATAAAGCAGAAAATTACATTTGAACCCAAAGATGTATAATCGATTTACTCCACGTGCCGTTTGACTCTCTCTGATAGGTGGCACCTGTACTCCGTTGTCATGATTACGCCTGTTGATTTCCTCTGTGGGTGTGGCCTATATAATGGACTGTTGTTACAGCATGAGCTGTAAAACACTGACTGAAGCACGCAGCCTTTACACGCAGCTGTTTGGTGTTATCTTCCTGTCAGCTCATGAATTGAGATCCAAATGCAAGCTTCAACATGTTTTTTTTATTTTACTTCATCATTTGTTCATTATCATTGATCTCTTTTGTTTGAGAACTAGAAGACACAATGAGAAGCGCACTGTGTTCTCCACCCGTAAGCACATGTTGAGTTGTTTGTGATCCCGTTGAACTCTCTGGCTCATGTGCACATAAAACAAAGCTGAATATTTAGAAGATACAAAAAAGAGTGGTGTGATGTGTGGGTTGCTACAGGTGTACACGATGAAATAGCAAACCAGGAGATCTAGTTTAAAGTTTTATCAAACAGCAACGCAATGCGCAGCGGTTTGAAATAATATGAGGCAAAGTTAGTAAGTTGCTCCTCGGCCTCAATTTTATGTAAGGTAGATGCATTTAGGCCTGCTTCTTGATTCTCTCCGCCAAGGAGATTTTTTTTTGCTTATTTGTTAGTTGGCAGGATTACGGAAAAACTACCATACTCGGGGATGACCCAGCACTTGTATCATATGCATGTTATTTATGGATGTGAAGTTTGAGATTTAACAAGTGCTACATAGAAATCTGTAAGTACCACCAGTGTGGAGTTGAGAAACCTAATATGGCTACAAGGCTAGTTTTAATCAAAGGGACATGGTGGGCATTGGCCGAGGCTTGTGTTCTTCTTTTCAACCTATTTCTTCAACTTAATGTTGATGCACTGCATAAACAAGTTGAAAAACCTACGTGGGCAATAAATACGATTCTGATACACAATGCTACAAGCGGCAAGATATTGTTTGTGACAGATATGTGTGGTCGCATGTCATTATTGGCCACGCCACTGCATTTCGGAATGACACTGTCTTTCCACTTTTTTGTTTAGACGATCCCGGGCACCACAATACAAGTGGTCTGATTAACATGAATGAGAAAGCTGGGTTCATTTCAAACCAGGCTGAATGTAATGTCATTCCAAAGTGAAAGCAATCGCAGCCACATGCTGTCGCTGCTGCTAAATACCCCAGCAGTCAGGTGGAATGTTTTTAGCCTGTCTGAAGTGCTTAGCTGCAGGACGCTTTACATCTCCACATCTCTACAGGCACTTGTGGCCAGCGAGCCTTTATTGGAGGGGGCACTTGCCGATACGAATTTAACTGCACGCAGTTCGCTCATTTCTGATTCTAAAGCTGGGGATCTGTGTTGGCTTACCTTTCACCAGGAGGGGATAAATCCCAGAGGCACTTGAAGACAAGATAGCCGAGTACTTAGACGCAGTGACGGCAACATGCAGTCATATATTGATCTCAGGAGAAATGTTGCACTGACAGTTGCTGCTGTTCTGACAAATGAATGAAACAGTTAATGCTGTGAGGCCGCTTCTGCCTCAGGGATGGTTTTTTTTCGCCTTCAAATCCTCAGTCAGAACTGTGTTTTTTAGATTTTCAATTTTACACTACATTTCATTTTTACATTTAGACCCTCTGATTGAATATGACCATCTACTCTGTGTCTACACCAAACATTTACCTACGGGCAGAAAAATGGATCGGGGATGAACAGTACACCAGCCAAAATCACTGCGGGACATTATTTAGACCGTGCTTGGCTGACGACCGGCCCACACATCCACCAACCTCTCTGGGGAAAAAAGAGACTCCAGATGGTCAGTCCGCCTGTGTCGTCCAAACTGGAGTAAACACTCGTACTCCTGGTAGATGTCATGGAATAGTTTGTAATTCTAAAGCAGGTCAGTCGGCTTGTTAGCCCACTTCTACAGCTATAGCTGATGAATGATTAAACCCGGCATATGTCACATCTTGTCTAAGGAAGAGTTAATATGACACTTTCCCAACTAATTTATTGAAGGTTTGTGGAGACAGCTAGAATTAAATGTTGTCTTTTGAAGTAAAATTTTTTTTTAAACTTGAGGGCTATGTAGAATTGTACATTATTGACATCCTTGTTTTTTTTATTAACACTTTAATTATAAGAACACTTAAATAAAATACATAAATATATAACATTTAGTTTGAAACCTTTCTCTGTGAGTAATCCAGTGTGGCAAAATTACCCTAAAAATGTAATCAGGGATATCTAGGCCAGGACTTACAACCTGGCAGAGTTAATAAAAAAGAAGTGGAATTCAACAAAAATCACTACTAAGTTGCATTATGGGAAGTGAAGGACCCAGTGACCTCTGAGCTTCACTTATCGATATACGCTTTGTCCGAAATCACTCACTAATCACTATATGTTCTCTATATAGTGAGTTTGCCATTTTGCAGTGCTGTCGTGGACTCATTGTCTCCCACAATGAAAACTAGTTTACAACTGATGGTCACTAACTGAGTAATACATACCATCATGCATTGTGCTTGCGGCGCAGAGATGACAGGAGAGAGGGAAGCAGGAACAGCCGAATCTGTCGTACAAAAGTAAATAAGAGCAGAGCATCGCAGCACAAACTTAGACTAACTATTTTATTTCTACATTTAAAGATGGTGATTCAGTTTATTTCCTAAACGTATTCATACTGATTGTAAAATAATGAACATTAAAATATACTGTCAGATTTTCCACCGGTAGACGCTGTTCTACATAATCCTTCGACAACGAAAACGTTTATTTATTTGATAAGCTCACTATAAAGTCCTCTACATAGAACACCCTATATAGTAAAGTAGGGGGGGGGGGGGATTTCGGAAACAGCCACAGACTTAATGTAAAGATGGATTACGTAACAGCTTTGCAAAAATGAAGAAACACCGCCATAGCCCCCTGGTGGTGGCTGCAGTATGTCATAAACAACTCTTCCATGTTAGTTGATGGCACATGGGCAAAACAAAAACTTTAATTAATTTTCCTTGACACCACAGCTCCACTAACTCACCATTGGGATATTTTGGTGCAGTGGGAGAAAGTGGAGACACGTCGTCCATCTTTTATATACAGCCTATGACCCATAGGGACCAAAGCCATGATACCTCAGCACCTGCTTTTTTCTTCTCCAGCCATGGGACGGCTCCAGGGTTCACAAGTTGGGTCAGTCAGGGGCATTGTTATTTTGTGCACGTTAGCATTTGGCTCCAAACACGGCTGAGCCTATGTTAAACCTTGCAAGTCCCCCAACTTTCTGGGAATGTAAAAATACATTTCTAAACTACTGTGACTTTAAGTGAAATGCCACAGACAGTACTTACAGAAACTAAAATGACAACAACTCAAAGGTTTAACAGTATGAAAAGTAAAGTGGATAAAATGTTTAAAATAGGTCATAGATACAGTCACAATCTCAATAAATCATATACCTGGATCTACAGTACTTCAATTATTTAGAGAAAAAAAAAATTGCACCTCAGTACACATCCCCCATCGACAGTACCTTGTAATTTCCCTCTGTGTGTTATCTGTAGCACCCGTGTGTGTGTGTGTGTATTTCCGAGCCTCGAAGCTCTTTAAACTGCACTGGCAGGATATAAGTGGCTGCAGATATGGAGGGAAACCACACGGACTGCGTAATGACAATGTCTGTGAATTCGATAAACCCTTTTTTCACGGGCTTTAGAACCGCCCTTGCGGAAAATGTGATTACACTTCTCCACGGGCGGTGCAGTGTGGGACGTTGTTGCAGGGAGGCTCTTGGCTTGTCGCTGAGACCCCAGTTCTGTCCGTTTCCTCATGCCCACTAACTACTTTGACACGCATGCAATGTCCGAGGAGGCCTTTGGCGGAGGCGTTTGTGTGCGGTTTCTCCATCTGCTTTTGAAGCTGAGCGAGAGCCAGTTGCTAATGACTTGATGTGTTGTATGGACGACAGGATGTGTCGTAGCCTCTTTGGTGTAAACTGACTCTTAAGTTGAAGGTAATTGAAATACGGACAGAGTAAAAAGCCAAAAATAGTACGGCCACAGCATGAGCATAGGTTTTCAGTTTGAGCCAAAATGCTAAATGCCTGCCAGCTGCCAGAGGCTGTTGTTTACAGCCTCATGAGTGATACATATTTTACTGCAAAAGAAAAAGAACTGAGTGACTCATTCATCCACTTGAGGTAGAAAGTGATCTTTGAAATTAAATCAAAATACCAAACCTTTGTGACTTTTGACTAATTTCTGTCCTCACTGATGCAGGGTTCTTACTCTTTTTTTTTTCCAGAACAGTCATCATTTAGCTGGTGTAATGACCCAGGACTTGCAGTACAAAATGTTCCTCTCTCAAAACGCTCAAATCATCTCTATCATGCTTATGAGAGACTTAAGTATGAAGATCATAGAATAATGCAAACATACTTGCAGATGTACAGCACATGTTACTGTAATGTATGACTATCTCCATTTGGTTGGTTTTAATAATGTAGTTTGAATTTCATTGTTTTTTTTATATTGTTTCTTGTGGAAACCCCTTTGTGGCAAGTGCTATGATTAAAAATCTATAAATGAACATTATGTATATTCAACCTGGATCTCTTTTCCTTCTGAGTGATATTAACCGTTGCTGCCATAACACCAATAACACGTGATCATGCCAAATCTAGGCAGACCCTTTTAAGCACCTAAATGTGTAATTCAAAGATAAGAATCGATTTGTGTTTTGAGACAATGCTTACACAGTACAAACGTATTGTTAGCCACTAGCCTATTTAGCTAGTTATTAAATCACATTTGGGCTCCCCACATTCATTATTACATTTTTAAAATCCATTGCCCCGAGCCAGAGTTTAATAACAAACTTCAGAGTACAGCAAGCTATCTTTAGCAACTGAGCCACACATGCTGACCAGTTTAAAATATGCAACCGTTAAAACAATACGAGAAAGCAAAGTTTATTCAAAAACTACTATAGTAACAGTGGCTCATATTTACATTTGAAGAATAACTTGACTTATTCATTGTTTCCATCACTAACATCGTAGAGTCATCATGAATGCGTGTGATGTGTCATGGCGGTGTGCTCATTAAATCCCACAACATAACCATAACCAGCCTACCCAAAATGCACTCATTCATTAAATTTAAAGTGGGTCCTGAACATAACTTCACACAGCAGGGTTTGTTGTGGTGCAAAACCCAGTGGTTCATTCTGAGCTAAATGATGTTGAAATGACTGGAACCATGCTGATTGCTGAAGTGGTTTTAATATCGCCTTCGTTCTTTTTCCTTGAGAAATCCTGAATGTATCTGAGATGATTTAACCTTGGCACTGTACCACAGAGAGGCAGAAAAAAAAGAAACACATTGGTATTCTGCTGACAGAAGCATTTTGGAAGATATCATTTAAAACTTCTTTTTTAATGCTCGATAAGCTCAGGTATGACACTAAAGGATTCATGCACAATTTTTTATTCCATTTGGATCTTGATTCAAGTTAAATTAATTTATTGGTCTGAATACTATTTAAATTCCTACCAAAAAAATATTTCATAATTGGCGTTGTAAGGACAAGCCAAGCATCACTTCATATTATTCAGATGGGAAACAAATCTCATGAAAAGACCAAAACCGGCATTATGTCACTCAGCATTGCAACACTCTCTGACTACCCTGCCCTGTCTGTGGACGTCAGTTCCCTGCCGTTTGATTTCTGTGGACGTTGTAAATCTTTAAAGGCAGATCACAAATACATTGTTTCATCTTTAGAAATGACCCAGTGTATGGCACAAAGCAGCACCACGCAAATGAAAAATACACGAGTCTGAGCTTGGAAAACATCACGAGAAAGAAACATGGTAAAAATATGGCTTTATATGAGAATGGCTGTGTTTCTACTTGTGATGAATACAAAAAATAATGGATTACCACATATATTTTTAACCCCAAACAGAATGCTAAAAATGAATTTGGAGCCTCCAGGGGGAACAGTCTGCAAACCTTTTGGGTCCCAAGGTCTCAGTTTTTATAAATAATACGCTTTGACATCAGTGCTGACCCTGAAGAGAGGACACTCATATTACCTATTAAAGAATATTTTTTCCAAATGGATATTTGTTCAGTGATGACGTACCTTGGCCAGGCTTAAAGGAAGTGTTTTAAATAGAAAACAAAAAAAACATTTGAAATAAAAACTAAACAAACACAGGCAGAAAAATGTTGTGTGCTTGGAAAACTTTTATGAGGCCTATAATGTACCTTTTATATATTTTTTATTCGACTTTTATTTTTGACTTTACAAATATTTCTTCCAGGGGTGAATGAAAAATAATTTGTTGGACTTGAGGGTATTTAAGACTATATAAAATGAATACTTGTTGGTTTGGTCTAGACATTATGTTTCCAATATCCCCATTTGAAATTGCATTGCGTTTCTCTCCAATGTTAACTGTTTATTTAAATAAATCGCATGTCTCAGCATTATCAGATTAGCTGAAACATCACATAGAACTAACCCTGTGCCCCCTGGCTTTTTAAGGTGAATGCCAATCAGCTGGAGTTTGACCCGGGCAGAACATTTGATTAAAATCTTCATCATTCAGCATTTAGAGCTCATCCTATTTCTTCGGCAGGCAATCTATCCTCATGCCTGGCCACAACTCTTCTAAATGAATCCTGGAGGGAAGCAAAAAATAATTGGACTTATTAATTTAATATGATGCAAAACTGAGTGCGAATTAAGCAGCCAATTTAAGAGTCTATCGCTAATAACCTTAACTCAAATACCCTCATTAGATGCAAGACATGTTGGTGTTCGTACCAAAAATACACAACTTCCTCTTATTTCTATATCAGACGTGCTCAAAACTTTGGGTCATCAAAATATCATGGGGTTGATCTCATCTCCCAATAGCTGTGTCTCAATCAAGGGGCTCTTTTGGAGGCTGCATTTGAAGATGGAATGCGTGCCTGTCCTGTTTGGAAGGCCCCTGAAAATGCGTCCTTTCTTCCCTGAGAAATGACGGGTGAGTTCTTCCCAGCCCAACCTATCCCACTTCAGTGAAGAACTGTTTTTCAAGGAGGTAGTGGTGCCAACAAGCTTCAGTATCAAGTTTCGAGTCAACCAAACAGCTAACCGCACACATGTTTTGAAAAAAACCCGAGGGTTTCTCATTTCGGTTTAGCTTTCCCAGTCTACGCGGCCCATGAGGACCGCATCCTTTGTGTAACTGTGACCTCCGAAGGATGCAGCCACGGAATTGAGGAACAGCTCATGAGTGGTTTCAAATTAAAACAGGAAATAATACTCCAACAAAATAAAACCGCAAGCTGCCGCCACAGATTGATCTTACTGTAACAAATTTATTGAATAATTCAATTTGAATTCCGACAGGCATCGTAGAGCTTTAACTGAATGTTACTGAAACCAGATGTATTGACTAGAGCAGCAGTAACATGGTTAGCAACGGTCTGACAATGTGGGCCTATAAGCCTGAGGGCTTACTGGATTTGAATTCATCTGCAACAAGGACATCCCCTGGAAAAGAGAGACTCCGTTGTTCCAAGCCTAAAATAAGTCGTTTCCCCGTATGAGCCTTGAAACGGCTTTTGCAAACTGTCATTGTCCCTCGCATTCATACTGGCCATTAAAAATCCTTTCTCAAAGCCCTTTCAGTGTAAATGAGGGGGGGGGGGGGAAATCTACAGTGCAGAAATTCAAGAGTTTAACTGAAGTGAATTAAAGTCTATCACAAGAGATTATCTCGCCAAGAGACAGCTTCCATGATGTTCTTCAACCACAGCTCACCACAAAACTTGTCAGGACCACACTGAGGAAGTTTTCCAAATTTTAAATAAATTAAATTGTATCTAAATCTGACTGTTGATGCATCAAATTAACTGCAGGTAAACTTTGGAATAGAGTTTTGCCCAGAATGACTTTGGATTTTGTCCCCTGTTAACTTACTGCGAAAGCACATTATGGAGAGAATCTTTTAATGAACAGTAGTGCTGCTGCATGTCATAAAGGAAGGACAAACAAAGTTCCAAGTACATTATGGATATTATTAATAGGCCTATTGTGTTGTCGTAATGAAACTGTGCTCCCATGGCATCTTTTTAAAGTCTCAATTCCCTCAGTCATTTTGTCAGGTCGGATATGAACCACACAGCAGGTTATTGCTGGAAGCAGTTAAATGGAATTTAAATTTGGACAGCTATGACAGTCCAGGAGAGGTGACTTGGATTTCCCGGCTGTTGTGCCTTTTTAAACAAGCTAATATCGACCTCTTGAATGGGCAAAGATCTGGTGATTAGAATCCAATCACTATCTCCATCAAATTCAAAGATCATTTGATCATATTTCAGTCAGAAGGTTTGAGTTGAATTCTCTCGGATGATAAGATGCGTCTTTTGATGCCTTCGTTAGCGCAGTTGATTGACGGGATAAGCCCAGCCGGGGACCTGCTAAATTCGAATGGTAAAGCTGTTGTTTAATTGGCTCCCCCCCCCCCTGGCCGACAGCAGAGCCTTACCGAGCAGACTCTGCCCCAGAAATCAAAGCGCCGTTGGGGGTGCGCCTGCAAGTTTTCCAATCATCACAATGACATCGCCAGGGAACTGGAGAGGGAGGGTGATTAGGGAGGTGCAACTAGGTTTCCTAACCGAGAGGAATGCAGGAAAATGAAGTGAATGTGTGTCCGCTTCACCTCCGACTTGAAAAGGCTTGAGAAGAAGCACCGAGCAGAATATAAAGATGTTTACTATCAACAGAGGAAGAAAAGAGGCGCCATGTTCTTCATTTCCTTTTACGCTGAACGCCTCCTCACCCTCTTTCATCACTCCAAGAGACCATGTGTTTCCTTCAAAGAGCAGAAGATGACATTTCTCCTTGCTCTGTGTTTTAAAACAACCAACCAATGTGTGCAGTACATGTGTGACCTTCTAAATTAAGCATCCCTATACGGGAAGCAGAGCACCAACGTATTCAGACAACCACACACCCATACTATTACTCCCACACACACACTGGCAGAGCAAACGAGCAATATGAAGCTCTCGCTGTGTTCAGAAAGGCAAACAGCTTGTTGAGTGATGACTGGGCACAAAATAATTTGAGAAAAGCGATGAATAATGTGCGTTCAGTCCTTACCCAGATTATAATGTCACTTGGGAGCCAGGGCCGTGCACAAACACCCGACTGTGATCTGTTTCAATTATTTCCTATCAACCAATCTAATCCCCTCCCTCCTACACTGGTCTGGAGAGTTTTGGGTTTAGCCGCAGAGGACGTGCGTCTGATGGCCTCGTCCCAGGCGGCGTCACAATCAACCGGTTATTCAGGTGGTCACAGAGGTCCAATATGAACAGGAGTGAGTCAGACCCTTCTCGTAGGCTCTTTATAATGCTGCGTAATTCAATACAGTGATGTATTCTGTAGAGTGACTTCATTACATGGGATCTCCTTCAACCTATTTGAATTTCCCACACTTTACTATCAACATGATAATGGGATGTAATGTATTTCCAGGGATAGGGTTAGAAAGAGTAATAAGAAGGCCATGTTGTCATTATTGTGAACCAAATTGTGATAATTAAGAAAAATGACAAGAGTGCTTGGTTATCGAAGAAAAGGCACAGATCACTGATCATTTCATTTTTTTTAACATTCTTCTCTTGAACTTGAACAACTTAAAAAACGTAAAATATTAACATTGTGATATTTCACAAAATTAAATTACTAAAACAATCTATTTTTGAATAGAGGCATTATTGTGAACTTGAGTTTAATGGACAAAATGAAAACATAATACTCGGTGAGGTCTCTAAACTGAATGAGCATTAAAAGCGGTTACCGTAATGACTGTACAAGACAGATGTCGTACAGACAATAGCACGTTTATTCATCACAACAGATGTTGTTTTTTATTGGAGAGTACCACTTTATTTACAGTATTTTGTTGCATTGTATATGTAGCGTACTTATGTTGCTAGTCTTGAGTATTTCCAAGCCTGTATATAGTGAGTCTTCAGACTTAAAAGTTTTAGTTTGGTCCTGTTTAGCCTGTCTGTGAACGCTGCTGTCACCCTGGAAATAGATTAAAGACGAATGAAAAGGACTTCTTGGTGTCTCATGACGTCTGTACTGCAGAAATGAACCAGCAAAAAAAATCGGTCAAACAGACAAAAAACTACGTCTTTCATAAATGATGAGCCCAGAAAGTCTGAAGAGTGAAAATGTGTGAACAGAAGGTCTGTTCCTAACAGTGTCATTTTGCAGTGAGTTAACTTAGTTAAACGATGAAATGCTGGACACCCCCACATATAGACTTTGAATCGCAGCTTTTTTTTTGCGTTTACATAACTGCCCTTGCTAACGTCACGTAGTGATTACATGAGTTGTGCAGCACTTGTAAGAACAAAGAAAACAGTCCCTTAACCTTTTTTTACCCTCTGCTTCTTTTCCACAGGCTCATCTTGCTCTTTGAGGGTGAATGTGTGGTTTCTGAGGGACCATATGGCACAATACCACACATTATAGGTAAGGAAAGAGCCTTTGTCCACTCTTATTTTTTTTCTAGTTTGAGGCCTGAAATTACAGCCGAAAAGTCCTTGAGCTTTCTTATCCAATCACATACAAAGTGACCTCAGGCCTCAGCAGGGTCTCCACTTTTCAAAGGACTTTTAACTTGATACATGACAGAGCGCTCAGGGTGGGAGGTGATCATTTTCAGCCTTTAACACTGGGTTTGTGGATTTGGTCGGTGAAATCGTCTTGTATTCGTTATCTTCCACCCTGCAGCGATGCTTAGTATCTGCAAGATTAAACATTGTGTGGTGTTTGCATGAAGAAGTAGCTCGGCAAACATAAAACTGCCCTGTGAAAGGCCAAATTGCCACATAACATAAATAAATCACTCAGGTCACCTTTCAAATCAAAACCTCCCACTCATGTTACATAGCTACTTTTTTTTACTAACCCTTGTACTCCGTGCTTCAATATGTAGCTTGTCTCAACAGATAATTGAATACATTTAAATTAACAACATACCAGATCAGATAGCGCATTGCTAATCAGAGAATTAACAGTATATTTTTGGTTTAGTGGTGACTTTGGTAATAACCTCCACCATGAAAATAATTTTCAGTTTCAATACAAATGTCATATTCCCTGTCAGGGCGAACTTTCACCAATTTTGCACACAGAGTTAATTTTACAGTATTACAGTACAGTATTTTCTGTGGTTCCAGAGGGAGACATTTTAAAGTTTAAATAAATAATGTTATGTTAAGCTGCTTTCAGACATGCACTGAACTCCAGATAATCTCCTGACATCCTCCAGAGGGGCTGCATGTGAGAACGCAAATGTCGAATCAGTGGCTGCGGACGTTCTCTGCAGGTTTTCCTGTCCTGTTGTAAAAATCTGCAGAGAATAGAGCAGGAGATTATCCATAGGAGCCGCCGCAAGTGTAAACAAAAATAATGACATTCTCTAAAAAAAGAGTTTAGATATCTTAGCTTGGCCTTGGGGTGACTATATATTCAGAATATTACGAGTTTGAATTGATGGGGATTTAACTGGTTGACGGTGTCCATCAGTTTTCTAGTTGTTGGTCAATTTCTAAGGAAATCAAATCAAATCTGAATTGTTCCCTCAGATTGTGCAGGAGTCAAGTGATGCCACTTACGTAGCAAAATATTCAGTTGGTAGCTTTATTGTGTTTTTAGAAGCCTTGGTGAAGTACTTTCACATTTCTGTAATTCTTACGGCTTCACAACACTAGGGCCACTTTACAGCAGTGAAGCCATGAGTGGAATCCAAACATAAATAGCTCACCTTCTCCTCAGGAGTAGCCTTTCTGATGAAGTGCTGCCGTTTGTTTGTTGAATGGTAAATATTTGTCATATGTGCTGGTTCATGACAAATGTGTGGGACTTTAATTTGATGTGTGCAATTAAATCTGAATGCATGAGCAGTTGACAAAAGTATGTGGACACAATACTACTCAAAACACATTCGGTCAAACCTGAATCTTCTGAATAATAAGAAACTATTGTGCTGCATAGATGTACAAACTCTTTGCATTGCAGATGTGTGTTATTATGGGGTGGCTATGAGCGGGTCAATCCACTAATCAGAAGGTCAGCAGGTCATCCCTGCCAAAGTGCCCTCGGGCAAGATACTGAACCCCAAGTTGCCCCCAACAGCTGTGGTGCTGTCAGTGTGTGAATGTGTGCGTGAAATGTACCACATAAATGCAGTAATACAATAACCACACTAACACACATCCCAGTGAGAATCGGTAGCTGTTGTAACAATATCATACTTGCACAGACCTACTGACTAGAAATTAAAAACACTTTGTTTTTGTATGAAACACTAACTTTAGCATATTGTTTGTCTGCTGCACAATTTAACAGCCCTCAGAGACCCTCATTTTATGATTATAGTAATATTATAAATGACTGGACTGTAAACAGTGTAAACTGTCAATTCAGGATTTCATCGTTACTCAGAGTGGTGAAATAGCCCCTGCATGGCTGTTTAAGAAGTTTATTATAAGCAAAATGATTCGCCACACTTTACATCCAAACGCTGACAAATCATTATCCCTGAAAGAGCCATGAACACACAGTGACGAGCTGTCTAACCATGAAACTGTTGTTTATTCCTGCAGCTTCAGTGTAAAAAAAGCCATCCACAGTCTTCGTCTAACCCAGATCTGCCACTGATAGACTCAGAGATACATTCCGCTCATTATTTTTGCAATTTGTGCAGTTTTAGGCACAAACACAACTGTTTGTGTTGATCTCCTCATAAGTGCTGTTATTGTTGGTTGTTTTCTGTCTGTGCCTGCAAGCACATCTCGCTAATGACGCAATTTAACAGCTTGTATTTTGAAAGATGGCTGACTTGATAGTTAAAGATCATTTATTTGCCGTAAACCACTTATCCGCGGAGGGTTGCGGGGAAGCTGGAGCCAGTCCCTGCTGACATTGGGCTGGACAGGTCCCCAGTTCATCACAGGTCTGACATATGGAGACAAACAACCATTTACACTCACATTCACACCTTCAGGCAATTTAGAGTCCCCACATCACCTGCATGTGTTTGGACGGTTGGAGGAAACGTATGCATACACAAGGAGAACATGCAAACTCCACAGAGAAAGGCCCTGGTTAGAACCCAGTCTCTTCTCGCTGTCAGGAAACGGTGCTAAACACTGCACCACCGTGCCAAATGATATATAAAGTAGGGTGTGATATTAAAGGGGACATATCATGAAAATTCCACTTTGTTAGTGCTTCTACACGTTAATGTGGGTATCTGGCCTACCAACCCCAAAACTCTGGAAAAAAAAACGTCATGCTTGAGTGACTGGAATGAGCTTCCTGTGTATTGTGTCGTCACAATACACTGGAAGTCTCCCTACATGGCCATGCCCCCCCCCCCCGCCCCCCCATTGGACGCGCATTTCTCCGCGCTGGTCAGCCCACGATTCTGCTTTCTCCGCTTGTTGTTGTACCCGTTGAATGTCGGGGTTCGGGGGTAAATGATGGTCTTCATAGCCCCCCCCCCCCCCACCTCTCTTTCTCTCTCTGTCTGTCTGCTTGTGTGCTTGTAGTGGATGGGCAGAGGGGGACATTTAATTATGTGATTGGGAAAATTAAAACTCCAGGACAACAGAAGGGGAATACAAAGTATGGGATGCATATTTGATAATTTATATCATATAAAATATGTAATTTATATCGTTTAAAATCATGGGGGGAGAGGGGGGAGGGGGGAGCTGGCTCATTAGCATTTAAAGGAACAGGCACTCAAAACAGGTCACTCTGTGGAGGGCTGTTTTAGACAGGGTAAAAAGGGTGCTGTTTGAAATGATCCTTGTGGTATTTTACAGACATTTCATTAAGACCCCAAGGAACCATATCAACTTGTGGTAAAATGGGCATACAATGTCCCCTTTAACTGAAAGCTAACATATGAGATAGCTGCAGCTAGACAAATGCTAAAGTTTATTTTAGATTTTCCCATAGCTATCTCAAATGTGTTAATAAATGGTTAAATAGCTTTAAAATCACATATTTAAATACATACAAAAGAAAATCGATATGTCTCAGAGTTCCCTTTGGGCTGGTGTTGTTTTAGTGTAGCGTCAGAACCAGAATAAACACAGTTGTGTTAAAAGCTGTGGAATAGTCAGTGTTTTGTCAGCTTTAGGAATAACACTTACTAGATTTAAGTTGATTGGGTTAAAAGTAAAACCCTCTTCAGATTTGAGGTCCTTTGTTAGCGTGGACACAGCTAAAGCCCTGTCCACGCTAATGCGAATATTTTTGCAAAACAATCTGGATTTTTCCTCTGGGTTTGGGCCTTGCATCAACATGCAAACGGCATTTTAAGTCACGAAATCTGACAAAGCACAGATTTTCCAAAACAACTTAGACAAGACTTAAGTTTTAAGTTAATGATCATTCACGCTGAAACAATCAATCTGTCCAACCAATCTCAGAGTCATGACCTATGGGGGAACATTTTTTCCTTTCTTTCCATCTTGGGTGATTTTTCTTTTATTACAGGATGACAGTCTCTTTTCTAGCTGAGATTGAAAATTGATCGTGACCTCATAGACAGAAGTTGACAAAACAGTTCTGTCACAGAGTCCACTCAGCAGCTGATTGCATCCCTCCTGTCAGTGTGCATGAAATATGTTAACACTGCATGTATTTGCACAAGGACTTTCCAGGTGCAGCAGCACGTGAACACGAGGACGGCGGTGATGGGTTACATACTGATCACCTTATGATGATGTCACTAATTCACACTCATCGAGCGTCGTCCTACATTATTGACGCACACTTTCTCTCCTGCAATTCGACACGATCAAAGGAGCACTTTCATGCTTTTGATGCTTTATGCATGTTCACGCGGGAGGATTTTGAAGGTCGTATGATTGCTGTGGAAAAAAATTACAGCAAAGATATTAAAGAATAGATGCGGAATACAAATTTCGCACTCTTACCTTTTTGTAATGCGCAACTTTCACCAGCTTAGCCTCAGTCTCTGTACGTCACGGCACTGAAGGAAAACAATGCTTGAACTTGAGCAGTGGAGGATTTATTTTTGATTTGAAGTACGTTGAGCTTAGTGTGTACAGCACATGATCAGAGGGAAGTGGTGTCTGGCTATATTTGGCTCTCACATTAAATTAAAGGATATAACACAAGAAAATGGATCAAAGCCATGTTGCAAATCAATTGAAGGTGTTATTTTGACTCCAAGATGCCTTTTTGAAGATGCAGGCTTGAATGTGATGAATACAATGCATCATTGTTAAGGGATTACTGTGTTATTTATAATGTGTTGCAGTTTGATGATTCATAAAACAGCTTTATGAGGTGGAGGTGGTTCATTAACGTGTGATGTTGCTGAACCCGAGGCTGAGCGGGAAAAAGGTGCAGCTATAGATGAAGATATATTTCGTGGGCAGAATGAGTGAAAGCTTGATAAATCGTCTTTGACCTGCGGTGAGGAGGAGATCCAACGAGCTTGGGCTGGATAAAAAATAAGTTGCTTTCCCTTTCAGGAATGTGTCAGGAAATCCATCATGCATTGTCTCAATTAGCTCCCCCCTTCATCCAGTGATTCATCAACTGTGATATCTTAACGAAAACACTTTGCACACACAGTCAATTTTAACTGTAATGGGCATGTTTAGTGTGACAGGGCTCTGTGTTATATTTAGGTAACATCCACTCCTTATTTTGTCTTTATTGTGTCTTTTATATCTTAAACAATAAGAAGAAAACAAGGCCTGTGAACAAAAGACCTATATATTGTATGTTATTTAATCTTGTATGTGTTGAGCCATGACACATTAATACTGAAAAAGTAATTTCATCTCATTTGGACTGATTCAGAGAAACATAACTTGAATCCAGTTCCCCTGTTCCAGTTGCTATGAAATGTGTATCAACACAACCTTAAACCTGCTATCAATTAATTATTATTATTATTATTATTATCATTACTACAATGGATTGCATGTTGGTCCTTGTGACGAATCCAAGTATCTCTCCACAGCTCTGCGTCTCTCCTCAGCTCTAGAGACCGTTTGACTTTTTCTCAGCCCGTTGTTTTGGTTTCACAGTCTGTAACTTTAATGTTGTTTGCAGTAGGTAGCTGTTTAAAATGAAAACATAGCCGGTAGCTAGCAGTTAGGTGAGTGTCACGGAGCACAGTGTTGCCAACTGCTCTCAATGGACAGTAGCAATAGACTTGAAATGTTACTAGATCATGCCGCACAATAATTTTGATGTTCATAATATTGTCATACAACTATCTATTTGTATATTAAGGATAAAATAGTAATAAAAGCTAAACTTAACTGAAACTATTTTTTATCAAACTATTATTATCAATGCACCTATAATATTTATAGGTGTTTTTCATAGATTTTTATAAAATCTAGGGAGAAAGTCACTAAGTTGGCAACATTGGAGCCTGTAGCAGCAAAAGAGCCTGATCTTTCCTACAAGAATTGATGTCGACTATTAACAGAAGTAAAATGGAGAGGGAACATTGTGCTTCAGCAGGAGCATACAAACATGACCCCAAATTAATGCTAATGTTGCCCCATATTTACTGGTATGGAAATTAGCAACTGCTTGCCACCACCTCCACTATATCATATTGATGAAATGTCAATATTGTGGCTAACAGCTCATTTGTACTGACCTCGCGTGGCCATAATTCACTCAGTTCAGGTTTTTAAATGTACAACTCTGTGCTGAGGAAAAGTCACGGACTAAAAAAACCTAACCTGACCCAATACATTCTATATAGTATAGTTTTCCTCAAGAAATACTTGTAAGTGTAATTCTCAAATGTGACATTTATTTGTGTAAAGGCACATCCTCTACATGTATATGTGCGTTATACAATGGGGATCTACATTTTTACCATATGTCGTCTTATCCGGGTTAGTCTGAATGACATTATGCTGCAAGAGAGACCCGACACGCAGAGTTTGAACAAACCCTCTGTTCGTACACAGTGTTTGTTTCACAGCCGAGGTGCCACGTGTATTGGCAGGATGAGAGGCAGGTGTGATGAAAGGAGGGCGGGCTGCTGGTGGGGGGGACTGATCAGGAAATGGTGTAGGGAAATCTAATTTATTTTTCATACGCTGCTGAGATGGAATGTCATATATCATGCTATGCAGCAATTTCGTGACACTCTCAGGCTCACGAAAGATGAAAGAATAGTGATCAAAGATACAGAGGGAGAAGTCAGCTGCTGGAGCTGCTGTGGGATCCACTTCTATACTGAAAACAATATAAACTGTGCTGAAATAGTCATCCAGTAAACTGTCACTGCTGGTTTTCACTGTAGGACAACTCACTTCAAACATCCAACACAGGAGGCAACAGCGACTAACTGAATCATTTTCTTGCTCTTTATCGCCTCCTGGTGGGTTTTTTGCTTTGTAGTTCAAAAATTCTGCCGCCAAATAAATGTTTTGTCCAAGATGTTTTGGGGTGTTTTAGGTAGTTGTTATCACACTGATGTGCTCCTTTTTTCAGTAAGTTTGGTTTTAACTAGTTATGAGACGCTATAAAAATGAGGTGACATGTCCTGATGGACAAATGACTCATGATGGGTAATGTTAGTTAAAATCCCTAAATTCAAACAAATTTACTAGTAATTGTTATAATTCTGTCACACCTATGTGACGCTCTGCAACTTATAAAGATGTATATAGATGGACAACATGACTGCTCCCTAAAAGTGAAGCTGTAGCATCTCCATCGCCACCTGGTGGCGGGCTGCCGTATGGATCGTAAACTTCACCTCCATGTTTGTGGATGGGATATGGGCAAAACTCAAAAGTCAAAGTACACGTTCAATAAACTTTTTTTATTAGTCTTCACATGATGTTTGTTCAAGGGTTACTTTTTCCATTAACTTTGTTTTTAATAAGTTATTTGGTACTATAAAAATGGGGTGAGCCGTCATGATTGACAGCTAAAACTGACTTGAGTACGTAGAGTGCATGTTGCAGTGGGACCTCAATGCTAGGCCTTCATCCCCGACAATTTACAATTTTTAAGATGGTTTAAACCTTGTGTCTTTGTTCATAAAATACATGACATTGTTGTAACCATTGTACAGTTGCATTTAATAATGCAGCTATAACGTATGTATGTGTCATGACATTATCAGTTTGACTGAACACTTTGAAGCTCCCTCACTCCAGTTATATCTCTACTTATAAGTGTTGATCAGTGTTGAAATCAGTGCAAAGGCCATGAGAACCAAAAGTGTACTCTAGGAGCTGGACCCATAAAGTGGTTGAAACCCCAAAAGCAATTAAAACATTATTGCTCTGTGTATGTGAGGTGCAAATGAAGTAACACACTTGAATATCTGCTAACATCAATGAACCGGGCACAGCCTACTGTCTGGGGAGTTATGTGAGAAACACCAGCATTTATTTAAAAGTCGCTCCTGTACTTCAGAGGGTGTTAAGCTCTAGAAAGAATGTGAGCGTAAAGTAATTCACAACTAAAGGCTTTGTTTACAAAATGCAACCGTTTTAAGAAACACAAATAAACTTTACCCTCAGTTCTAAAACGTCTAATATACAATGTTTTTTTAACATTTTTGGGGGATTTAACTTAGTTTTTCTAATGAAATACTTTATTATCCCCCGTCATGGTCCTATGAGTGGATGGAGTCTTCTCAGTTGTCTTGGAGAGGACTCATTTGTTAATTGTAAGTGTTGATAAATGGATAACAGATGATTATGGGGCAGCCATTTTCGTGTGTCAGTCAGCCTTTCGATTATTTTGACTTTTAACGTTGCCATCATTATCAAGGTGTCTAAACCTTATATATACAATCTATGGTCTAAACTAGGTGATTTTTTTTATGTCTAAACCTAACAAGGTATTAACCTGGAAGTTCAGAACACAGGCATATTATTCAAATTCAACTTTTATATTTGGAAGTTGGTGATCAGCACTGATGTATTTAGTTATTTGGTTGCAGTCTTGGGAGCTGTGTCCACTAGCATCTCACTAGCTTAGCTGCTCAGACACAGTCTTGCTGAGGTTTGAACTCAACCATGTGCTAAGTCGAAGCTGATTTCTCTGTCAAAATGAAACAAAGCCACCTGACTGTTAAAACACAGCTGACTTGATTGATATGTGTTTCCATGACATAGCCCTCCTCTCGAGGTCTCAATATACACTAACACTTTATGTCATATAAGCCAAATAACAAATATGTTTCAGCACAGAAAAAACTAATTCTTGCATGTTGCAGGCCATTCAAAAGAGAAGGCGTCATTGTGCCGTGGTACTGTTGTTGAGTTGTATCTGAAATGGCCTTAAAGCTCACAGACTGTTCAAACTAAGCCTTCTGACAACATATTAATGTGGTTTAAAGGATTTGCGATTTAATTTAGTTTTAAACTTACACTTAAATCACAGCTAAGCTAACGGCTAATAAAAGTCACTCGCGATTTTTGATTTGCCAAGCTAGTGTGGTGATAGTAATTACATCAGAGATTGTTTCACGTTAAAACAATTTTCAAACACACAATTTGTGTATATCGGTCATCGATCCACAGATGCTTTTGAGATTCACCAGAAGTTACAAAGCTATAAAGTTAACATTGTGTTGACTGTGATCGTATTTTTATACTTATATATTTTTATCCCGGCATCGATCCTCACAACTTAAGTTCTACTGAGTCCACATTACCTGGAATAAGTTCTGTATAATGTTAACTCAAACAAAGAAAACCTACGCAGATTTATTTCTTTATTCATAAGTCTGTCATTGATTGGCTGCTTTAAAGTTTGTTACTTGTTACTCACCAGATATACACAGCCACTTCAGTAGCTATATCAGGCTTAGACCTGTTTTCTATTTGCAAACTGTACCATGTTCCACTTTATGATTTTATAAATAGAGGCGCACAGCATTCACTGCAGAAATATCCCTCTTAGCGACCCATTTGTTCTCCAAAATATTGTATTTTTTTGTCCTATATAATTTGTTAGTGGGTGTGTGCTCTTATCTTCAAACAAGCAAAGCTGATTTGCATTTGGGAACAAGCACAATTTTACCCCACTGGCAGATACAGTATATCAGTGAAGATTTAAGTACTCAGCACAAGATTAATTGACAGACTGGGATTTTTCTTTTTTCTACAATTATAGATAGTAATTATCAAGATACAACTCTCAGCAAACCCATGCAGCACGTGCCTTTTGCTTGATGAAGATGAACACCTACTAAATTGGAGAGGACTGTGGGTGGGTGTAACTGGTGGGTGTATTACTACATTAATCTTAGCTACTCTATAGCCTTCAACATTAACCACGTCTGAGCGCTACACAATACAAGTGTCTTTCTGCAAGAGCCAGAATGTACGGAGCTCAAATAGACTCAAAATAGTGTCTGTACACGGATGATGATGTATAGAAAATACTCTGGAATTGAATCATGATTTATCACGTTGGCATTTCAGCTGTGTTTCATGGTCAAATGATTTCGGGAGATTTGTGGAGACGGAAGGAGGCAAGAAGCATGAAAGGGGTTTCAAAGATCTGCTTATAAGGAAGCAAATATTTAATTAAATATGCTTTTGAGTTGTAAGATCCAGTTTGACCCGTTCTAAGACAAAATGTCAACACTCAAGCTTTCTGCTGCATATTTACCATTCACTTTTTACAAGTCCCAACTTAATCAAATTTAAATAATAATCAGACAAAGAAAAGGTCAAATTAAACCTTAACTCAACCTTTTTTTTCTTTGTTCAGTTTATTGGCAGGAGACGATCAACTTCAAGGTGCATTACCGCCATCTTCTGTGTTTTCAAAAGTGGGCTTTAATCTTTAATAAAGCGAAATAAGTAAATGCTTCAATCCACTATTTTTTGTGGATATACTTTATTGTATTTACAAAAGAGGACCTTTTGGATCTTGTCTTAATTTAACGTTTAATTTTTACTCTGAAAATGGCAATCATTAATTAAACAGGCTGAAGGAATGAGTGATGAATGTTGCTGTTGTTGTTCTACCAATACAGATAAAAGCCACGCTGAACTTGTCTTTGATGTTCGTGCAGCATGTAGGTTTGTGAAAAATAAAAAATAAACAATGGCTGCTGTTGCAATTTGTAAACAAGTGCCAGATGTAGCTTACAACAACATTTAATTGTTTATTAAATCAATAAATTTAAACCTAATTGTCTTCAGTTAATTGGTTAGAACCATAGACTGTAAAGTAGCAAGTTCCCGCCAATTCCTGCTCTACTAATCGCAAGTCAGTCTCAGCTGTCAATCATGTGATTTTATAGAAACGGTGTAAAGCATAACTAATTAAATCCAAAATCACCTGAAAAAAAGGGGCACTTGAACATACATCAGTGTATGATTACTTTGACTTTCTACTTTTGTCCATATCCCATGATGCTAACATGGAGGAGCTGGGGTTTGTGAACTATATTGCAACTAGCCACCAGGAGGCGATCAAGATGCTGTTGGGGTGCAGTCATGTCGTCTATAATTAAGACAAATAACCCATAACCTGCCAGGGATCATATTGGTGTGGCAGGTCAAAATTGCAGCATTACATTGAGAGGTTTTAACTAACTTCGATGTTTGGTGTTAGACATATAGTGCACAGCAGGTTTATCAGAGTTGGTATGATATACATGATGTGGGCAGGAAAACCAAAACAACAAGCTAAAAGACAATAAAATGCTGCTTTAAGCCTTCGGGATACCGTCCATTTCACACCACACATAGTCCTGGGCATTTGTTGAAATAAAAAGTATCAGTTAGACCCTTTGGAAATGTTCAGTCAGTCAACTTGAAACAGTACAACAGGTTAGTGTTTGGCGTGTAGGCTCCGACTTAATCACTGATATGATTACACAGATATGACGGGAGTGATGAGCAAATACTTGGAACCCCCACCTGAGGGAAACCAACAGGTGGGGGTGCTGGGTATCTGCTTAAATAGACCACCTAATAAGGTGGGTGTGTATTATAGATGATTGTGGAGAGTGAGGTATGTCACACGATTGGAGCAGCGCAGCTCGAGTTGGCTTCCTGAACTAGCTCGCGAGCGTCGCTCCATTTGTGAAACTTTACATTCATACACGTGTAACAGCTTGTGTAATTATCATGATAAAAGAAGCAATTAGGGAAAATAATACATATAATGAGCTGACTGTATTTTAGCTGTAGCCTGCAGAAGCCAGTGAAGTGTTTGAAATGATCCTTTGTTTGCGATCATGCCTGTACGGCTTAAAATCAATGAGTGTGCGCCGTGCTGAGAACAAGATATCTTGTAAACACTCCCACACAATGGTTCTCATGCATTATGACATTTTTATGTGGCAGACTGACATTAACTATATGTACCAGGCAGTGTGATATATGTACATTATGTAAGTATGAGTCAAAAAGCTCCCAGCAGGGGTCCGTCAGCTTGACGATGGAGAGTATGGCTCATCAGATCGGATACATCTGAAGATGTTAATGGATCAGTGACAGATTGTTTCCTTCACTGCAGATGAACATTTTCATTGTGGCGTTCAAGTACAGAAGGAGAAAAAAACAATCTTTCTTTATTTGCCTGGTTTAATTGCTTATTAACTTGGGATTACTTTGTGTTTTTGTTGAATGATTTTACATGATAATTAATCAGTTTCAGTCGGCAAATGAAACCCCTCCACAACAGAGCCCATCAGCTAAACAAGCTTATATGATGCATTTCAAACTGGGCCACCTCTGACGATTGTTGCACACAATGGACAATTCCTTAGAAAGGAGAGCACTGATCTGCGCTAAAGCGGAGCGGGTTTTCTATCCCCACCCAATTTGATGTGACAAACCCAGTGGAGCTGAACTAATGCTGTTAAAAAGCCGCACCAGCCACCATGTGCTTTTGTCTATTCTTCCACTGCGGAGGCACAGGAAGTCGTCATGCAAGTGTACGCAGAGATGAGTCAAAAAGCAGAGGAACTCAACCTTGCACGAGAACAAGCTCGTCTAGCTCTTTGGAGACCCCAATTTTGAAATCTCTGCTGTGGAAGCAAATCTATTTTCCACCTCCGTCGGGTTGTGTTTTCATGTTGTGCCTTTTGTGTCCCCACCTGTCTCCCCTCTGTGATTAGCTCTTTCACTTTTATTACAGCATCAAGGGTAAAGCTTTTGCGGACAAGTTCGTTTTTCGTTGAGCATATTAAATTGCCCTCCGTTGCATCATAACATCAGGATTATTTTCATGCCTTGGAAATGTTTTTTCAAGGCATTCATCAGTGCAAGGTCTTCTGTTATCCTCCCTTATGTGTTTCCCAAGTCTGCAGAAGGAACCATGGGCACTTAGAGAAGCCTGTGATTGAAGGGATAGATGGAACCAAGGACATTTTACACGCATTTAGAAAAATACATGCTTAGATTTGAGGCTTGGTGGCTTCTGAGTACATAAAGCAGTCTCTCTGTCATCGTGTGTGATTACCAGATATAAAGGTAATATTACTGGTTACTTTTTTTTTTTTCTTTCTCAGGGATGCAGCAATTAGTTCTGCTGTTTCTGGTTGAGAGCAAAATGAAATACGACGGTACATTAACCCATTTTACAATTCAGCATATGTAGAATATGAAGATTTAGTGTTGGTACAGTTCAGGATGTTCTATTTGAACCTATTTACATGCAACCTGTATCCGTCTGTCGCATCTGGACAAAGAAAAACCCATCATGCGGTGTGATTTAATTGCAATAAGATTCGATTGTGTTCAGTTCTTAGTCAGCTAAAAAAACAGTCTGTACAACATGACCAGCTATTTGTAAAGTCATCTAACTCTAACTGCGTATTCCTGGCTTTCTTATACCTGCAGTATTCTCTACTAAACTGATTCTACATGTGAATATACACAATCTGTAGGTGAGGGACATGATTTTTGAACGAGACGCCTTCTAGTTTCTTTTTCTAGTTTGACCAATCAAAGGCAAACAGTGTGGAGAGCATTATTTGCATTCACATAATCGGCTGTAGCTCAGGAGGAGGAGTGGGTCGTCCACTCAACAAAAGGTTGACTATTCAAGCCCATGTCTCCCCTATTCCGGGTATTGAAGTGTCCTTGGGCACGATACTGAAGCACAAATGGCCCCTGAGAGCTGTGCCAGTGTGTGAGTGATGTGTGATGTCCTGCACGTCCTGTGTCTGTTGCTATGAGAAATGATGCACACTATTACAATGACTAGTTTCGACTGCTGTAAGTGCTGCATGAGTTGCAGTATTCTCATTAATACACATAAAGAGGAAATGATTAGCATCTATCGATTAAGTAAGAGCATGTTGGATAATGTCACATGAGAGGGATCAGATTTTAGGTTTAATCCTACCAGACGGAATGGGGAGGCAAAATTGAACCGACAGTTCTATGCCAAACAGTAATACACATCTCGCAAGAGCAACAAATGAGAGATCATGACAGTGGTTATATTTGTTCTCCTGTGGTGGGCTGAGTGTAAAAGCATATGATTTCTAAAGTAAAGTTTGTCCGCGGTGTCCTTCTGAAGATCTTACCTTGTCGAGGGAAGCTGTGAGAAGCCGGCGAGAATCAATAAATGGATTCCAGGAGCCTGCAGACCCCCCCCCCCCCCCAGCATGACTTTGACAGTGCTCCCATTCTTTTTTCTCACACTACTTGACTGTTATGTTTCAATCAATGGACTCCAGTGACTGGATATCAGCACAGCCATCCCAATGACCACAGAGCCGATCAAGTTGCTGTGTGCACTCTGAACTCGGGCCACATGCAATTTCTGTTTCAGGATCAATGTTGCAATTTGAATCACACTGAGTGAATGATTGATGATGGAATCGGGAAACCTTTACCCCATCTTGTTGCTCTGAAGTGTAAGATTACAAACAATTTACAAGCAATTTGTATTTTTACAGCACTGACATACATAATCATTATACCTACTGTGACAAAAACATCCAATTTAATCCTGCAACAATCAATATTTGATCTTACCAATGGAAAAGAAAATGACAATGTAATATGTATAAAGCTTCACTCACAGTTACAAACTAAGAATAACCAGCCAAGATCTGCACTTCCCCACTCAGCTCGGACTTTTAGCGTCTTTCACCTCATGGTCGCCAGCTTTAATATACAGCTATGGAGCATTAATCCACTGCTGGGCATGTTAATAGGCATTTAAAACCTTCCCTACAAGTAAGTAGCTAATATTTTACTAGGTGATGGTTAATATGGTGTTGAGGGGGTTTGTGACAAAGAAATTATGAAATGCAGCTTTTAATTCAATATTTGAATTAGTGTTTGATTTAATCTTCCAGAAATCAATAAAAAAGTCATGTGGTAAACAAGTGACAAATAGGACAAATAGTGAGGGTTTAAACAGAAAAACACTGCAGAGCTGTAGTCAAGACTCATAAGCTCCTTTCAGACATGCACTGAACTCTGCGCTGTATTTTCTCCCGAGGAGGTGCATGTGTGCATGCAAATGTCTGAGTGAGACGCTCTGCAGTCTCTGCGGACTTTCTCTGTCTGGCCTCTGTCCATATAAAATCAAGGAGAGGTTGACGTGGTTAATTTGAGACGATAAACAAATTACATTCACACCTACAGCTGTTTGGTTGTTCTCTGTATGTTGGCCCATGCGCATGCGATACGACCTGCCCATGGTGTACCCTGCGTCTCACCCATTGTCAGATGGGATTGGCTCCAGCCCCTCCATAACTCTGAAAGGATAAACAGTATAGATAATGGATGGATTCATAAAATAACATTTCTTGGGTGAGGAAATGACCAGTAGTATTGTGATCACAGCTATTTCTAAACATGCCTTCTGAGTCAGTGCATTCATCTTCTGTTTTTCCTTTTTGGTCTGGCACTGAGTAGTGCCACATGGTGAGAGCTGAGGGCAGACTGGGTCCAACGTGTTCAAAGGATGCTTCAGACTGGAGATTTTAAAGGGATGCTCCAGATATGACAGATTTCAGATGACAAAAAAATCCTGTTCCACCAAGACTGAGTGTGAGGGGAAAACTTTTCAACACCAGACTACAGGCTGTGTGCCACAGCCACGGCCACGTCACAATGGTCAGTAAATATGCTAAGCTACTCCTACACTGGTGTTCATCTTTGACAGATTTCTACTTTCTGGGCCCATCATAACCCCACAGGAAGACCACAAAAAAGATTCCAGAAGTAAACCAGAAAAACAAAAGTATCCCCAGCGGGTGATAGAATCCTACAGAGATCTGAAGAAAGCGGGGCTCTACCACCCAGCTGCATGTGCACAGCCTCAGTGGCCTCAACATGCACTAAAGAGCCTCACTAAGCACTATAATTTACTGGCTGCCTTTGTTGTACAAGTTTCCGCTGATGGGGGATCTTTTTCTTGTCTTCTGGTGAGTACTATCTCCTGCGTGACACGGATGGTTACCGTGCAGAATACGCAGCAAAGTGCACCTCGTATCAAAGGGAGCATTCAGTATCTCCGAATCGAGGCCCGCTTTAATCATACATCACTTTAAATCCTCTTTTATTATCACATTTTCTGAAGCTAATTAAAAAGGAGTCTTATCGGGCTTTGAAAGCAGATCACGTATTGAGCAAGAAACAAAAATTAATCCCATTATTGGAACGAGAATATTGGCTGACGGAATCACACGCTGATTATTTTTGATTTGATTCGAAACTTCTCTATCAGCTCATCTTCAAACAAATACGAGACACACTGCGTTCTGTCCACAAGGGAAACCTCACATCAGACATGTTCTTGTTTGACAAAAAGCTGGCTGACAGGCCGCTGATTGGTTTTGTGCCCTTCATATTCCCTTCCCATTGTGTGTCCCTGTACCGGGCATATTTCTCCTCAATGACTTCCCTCTGTCAGCCATTTCGTGAGCATGCAGCCAGACTGTATGTGAGGGGCCTATTTCAAAACTGCTTGTCTCTCATTCAGGAAGCATAAGCTCTTTAACACCTTCAGTATGAATTATATAGCAGGCCTCCATATGGACACTCGTCTGCATAAACACACATCTTACTTGCATGAGCACAGTGCAAATAGGGACTAATCTCCCAGTATCATATCTGACACCGCCTCTGTTCGCTTCTGTGGACAGACCTGAGTTAAATTTACATTCACCAACTATCCTCTCTCTGTTTGTTTTATGCATCTTGGTTTGACAGATGGGTGGGGTTTACTGCCTCAGAAGTTTTAATGTTGGGTAAAGTTTGAATTACAGATGGCTATGTTAACCACTGTTGCAAACACTTTGCCTGTGATAGACTCCCCCCCCCCGGTATAGCATACGTGGCTCAGCCAAATTCACTTGAACTCTAACCAGTTTAAAATACTAATTATTTAGACACATGCTCCTTATTGTTGGATTAACATCAAACTGCGAAAACATTGAGGTGTTAGCCGAACCTGGCTCTGTCTATTTCCTGGAGCTGTGTCATCGCTGCGAGGTTGCCAGGCAGCCAGTGGAGACTGGGAATGTCACTGTGCTGGTCCAAGGAATAGTCTTGCACCGAGCCACCCGTTAACTAACAAAACAAGATATAAGTGATCAGTTCATAAAAATGGTAATTATCTACAGTTAAATCTTATGCAGTAAATAGTGACGTAATACATTATTGACTTACTATGAAATGTCTAGGCCTACTTCAATTTCTCCTTTTCATGCCACATATACTCCAGCCAATCTATTTCACTTTAGTGTTTCTAAGACTGTGAGACAGTGTGGGACAATATCACAGTCAAATCATATCTCTCACTGTACCCTATTATTATCAGTATGTTCTTGTGGAACAATAAAACACAACAGGCCTAATTATTGTAGCCTTATCAGACACTAAGCACTTTAGATGTACAGAATTACGACAGGGAACATGCTTAGAAGTACAGATAAGCTGTGTCACAACGCAGGGGATGCCTCCTATGGAGACTGCATTTGAAGATTGATTGGATCACAATGGCTGAAATGTGTCCTTCCATCCATGGGTGGATCCTTGTCAAGTCAACCTATCCAAGGATTTATTGCATGCCGGTAACAAAACGTTTTTTTCAGAAGAGATATTGGCAGCAAATATAGACACAATTTAACACCATATTTTTGTCTAAAAAAACTGTTTTACGTGTCAGGCATTGTGTGGGTGACATTTGTCTGCTATAATCTGTACTTGTCTAGTAGTCTAAAAAAAAGTAGCAGCTTTTAACTGCCTACCTTTCACTAATTATGCTAAGCTAAGCTAACCAGCTATTAGTTGTAGCCTTACATAGCGAACATAAGGTGACCGATCGGAATGAACTGTCTTCGAGAAAGCATATAGGTATGTCTCCTTAATATCTGTGACTTAATCTGTTGGCAACATTTTTGAACTCCATGAATATTAATTCCAAAAAGCCAGTGTATGACTGTACTGACATTAGCTGCAGGACACTGTGTGTCCAGGGGCATTTGATTGTTTTTGAATGTGGGATCTGTGGTTCTCCTCCAGGATTTTTTTTTATTTAAAACACATTTTGGGGATTTTTACATCACCTAACCTAAAAGTAAGTAAAGAAACAATCTGAATCTGTGATTTCTACAGATTTCTTGTCGCACCACTGGCTGTAGTCATAATGTAATAAAGGAATATATATAAGTTGAAATTGAACCTACACGATCTTAAATCAAGAACTAATTTAATCCACAACTCAGAAGATGACTTTTTCACCTCAAGACTTAAAAGGGTCGTTTTAGTAGATGACTAGACCTCACTGTGAAACCAACACTTACAGTCTCTCATTTACCCTGTATGCGGAAAATGAGAGAATAATCGGAATAATGAAAGCACAAAGCAGAGCGGCTGGATGAAAGGATCATTACACGGAGCGAATCGTCCTCACATTTAAAAATAATTCCATCCAAAGTCTGAAAGTAAAAACAGATTAAATCAAAGTCTTTGCAAATCACTCTCCATCTGTGAACATTTGAATGATATGACTGTTTTTCTCTGTGGCGCTGTGAGGAAAGCCTCCGCTCTGTCTGTCTGTCACTGTGCTGTCAGTTCGCTCCAATGCATCAGTGAAGGATTGGACTGAACCAACTCAAAGGGTGGTCCAAAACAGTTTGATGTTTTAGTCCTTTCTTGTCAGCTGCCAAAAATAGTGAAATGATCATTGACATATGCTGCTCAAATATAGTCATCACATTGCAGAGACTGTATGATAAGTTTATTTTTATACAGACAAAGAAAGAGGTTGTACAACTTTAACTTCGCTTCCCCTAGTTGAACAATGGGGATGCATCTGTTCCGCTCTCTCTATTGATCAGGCACCTATGGATGTGTTGAGTGAGTCTGCACAAGAAACCTAAACTGTCCTGACTTTTTTTCTTTTTTGTCTATTCATATTCATGAGTTTTCATACAGCCTTGGCCGGCTAACGCAGCACTCATAGGATAGGTTTGCTAATAGATCAGAAAATCAACCATCAATAATTCATTACTTAAGTAATTTATCAAGCAAAAACATATAATGTATTAATTCCAGCATCCTTGCAGATTTCTCTGCAAGGATGCTGGAATCTATCTTTCTATCTTCTAATTCCTGAAATCTCCTCTTCACACCTGGCATGTGTATTGTTAACCACTCAAGGAAGTGCAGTGTCAACTTTGGTGTGATTTGGACACGCAAAAAATTCAATATTAATAAATATTTAATAAACAGGCAAAACTGGCACAGCAGCAATAGTATCTGTTCTGCCAGATCATTTTGATGATCTGACTGACAGACACTGTGCTGAACTGTCATGGAAACATTTAAATAATCACCTTTTTTCACAATCTTTTGAAATTTCACTACAAAGTAAAAGACAGTGTTTGTTTTGTTACTGCGATGCTTTATATTGGGCTGAATTACAGAACTTTTAATTTGAAAAGTTGAGAACTTCGGTCTAAAAATCTAGTTGATTGCTTAACAGAGCTCTGAAATAGCCGAAAACGCACAGTATGAAAACGATAACCGTTCAGTAAATCATTCACATTTGACTATATCATAAAACATTCAGGAATAAATCGTCGCTGCAGATAATCAGGTAGGATGAACACAAAGTTTTCTAACTTCACTTTGCACCGTAGACCGTGCATAAAAAGATCCGCACACAACGACCAGCACACAAACATTAACAAGTGAAATGACAAGGAATAATTCTGAAGTAACGCCGGAGCATTAACACAGGAGAAGACACAAGAACATTACAAACTGCACTAGTAGTTGCTGTTTTCACGACGGCTTCTCGTTCGTCCCTGTCTCTCTCCCTCAAAGTCAAATTGTTCCGCTCACACACTCTGACTCGCTCTCTGCTGTTTGTTTGGGGGACGACTGGTGCTGGTAATCAGCTTTCACTGGCAGCCTGAAAAAGAAGTTAAAGCAGTGAGCAGCTGCCAGCAATCATGTGTCTGTGAGTTTGTGCGTACGCTGGTGTGTGTCAGTCGAGTGTACATACAAAATCTAATCACAGATGGCTTGATCAGACAGTGTATCTTACTCTGGTAAAGAGGGTTTCTGCTTTCCCACATGTAAAATTTAGAAGTCATCCACCCACAGTGAAAGACAGCCTGTAGGCTTTTGCATGCAATGTGTGCATGAGTGGCTTCGCTGCGGGGCCCGCTCTCTACGTCGGAGCTGTAACAAGGGTGATGGATGGAGTTTGTTACTCACAAGTGATTTGCATCATCTTTACTGTTGCCGTATATATCTCCCGTGGGAACCGTCGTAAACCACATATTTTTCACTCTCGTTTTTTTCACTGTAACAGATCAAATTCTGTCAGAACCCATCAAAAGTTGTTACTCCTTTCTTTCCTCTCAGGCATGGTGGCGGGGGGAATAGATTGGTCTTTGATGCTAGCGATCCACCTTTTTCTGGCCTCCCTCTGCTCCAATTGACCCTCCTCCGCACAGTGATCCACTTTTCCTTCCGTATGTTCCCGGGCTATATGTCTCTTGTTCCCTCTTCCCTCCTCTTTACTGTATCTCGCTCTCTCCCTCACTCTCCCTCCCCAGCACGACGGCTCCGTGTTGCAGTGCACCTTCAGGCCATGTGTGGGATGGTGTTGTGGGCTGGCATCTGGCAGCCTCTGATAAGAAAGCCAGCGAGCGAGCTGGTGCTATTCCTTCTGAGATGTTTTAATTTTTTCTTTTCCTTCGGTCGTCCAGGGAGACCACTTGGCCAAGGTTTTTCCTGTGTCCAAGGGACCTTGCAGGAAAATTATTATACAATGGATTCAGACCACAAAGTTAACACAGTGACCATATGTGCCTCCAGTGAGAAATGGCTACATGCAGTAAAAAGATATGCAATTATTTGCTCTTTTGTGATGATTTTCTCATATGCTGCACCAAATCTGAAAGCGGCATGTATTTGCTGTCCACTTGGCAGAAGCTGAATACATGACTTATGACATAACTACTATTATGGCTATAATCAAGCAAACGACAAGCTATTCCACTTTTAAACAAATATATATCTACTATATCTTGAGATCTGGTATGTGGCTCTTTGCTCCACTCGGTTCATCAGCGACTGGCATTTAGGACTGACTGACAGACTCATTGAGTAGTATATATTTTAATATGAGCTTTGCTGGACATGAGCTTGAGTAGAGCAGAGTTTGAGGGCTGGGCAACCAAAACAATGAGCTAGAAGAGCTGAGGGGAACTACACTGTTGCTGGTTGGTCAATATAAGTAAAACATAAGCTGCTTTCACACATGCACTGAACTCTGGAGATAGAGGTTTTTTCAAAAATGAAAAATACAAAATTTCGGGCAAATCCAATTATCTACCTTTAGCTCCTTTTTGGTCTCCACCAACTCTTGATGGAAATGTCTTGTCTCTGCTGAATGTCCCACCATTGTTTCTATGTTGTTGCTATCCATTAGCAACAAGCTGACGCTGGGGAGGAGACTTGAAGTCAATTTATCATAGCTGCCACATACACTGCAGTCATTTCATCCATTGTTAATGTGAAGAATATGGATTACTGCAGCTTCAAGATTGGCCTATTTATCACAAACTGTCAAAGAGGTTAAAAAATATGGCTTAACTTCAAGATTACAAAGGCAAAGACTTTGATGGTACCCCAGGAGAGTCGAGATCTTGCTGATACTAGTTCAGATCCTGGCAACTCAAGTTGAGGTGGAACATGCTCCAGGTAAAGCCTTGGCTTGGTTTACTGGTGGTGAACAGATAATCGGAGCCACAGGCTGCACTTTATCACACAGATAATCTCTTTCCATGAAGTTTCAAATGAATTGCTCACCTCAGAGGATAAATACTGCAACATCTGTTTATTAATTTCACTCCTAGGCTTACTTTGTTGAATAGCATATGTGCCCCTTCTTGATGGAAATATGTCCCATGTTACACGTCTTCCCTAGCTTAATTCTGTGTTTGACCTGGGGCTGTGGGGGTGGGATATAAGGGTCTAACATTATTTGTAATTCAGCAATTAATTCCAAATGTGACTCTTGGGAAAGAGGCAGACACACCTAATTGCTATAATCATCCTCCCATTTCATAAAACCCTACAGCATTTTCTAAGCTTGTCACGAGTGGAGTCAGTCGTTAGCGTCACGCTCGATACTAATGGCTGTGTGCTGAAGAAGGGACTTTTTGTGCTGCACATATACAAAGTAGGAAATCATTTGTTCACTTATGCACATCCGTCTCGTTGAGTGAAGTTAAATGGCTGTACTTCTGAGAGAAATATCTTTTTTGTAAAAAACATAACTACCACACAAACCACTGAGAAGGTACATATATTGTATGGGATTGTATAACTGTATTTGTGTAGATGGTCTGCATTCATGTGGCGTTTCTCTAATCTGGATGACCACTCAAAGCATATACAGTACAGTTTTGCCTTTCACACGTTCATACAGTGCATCTGTGTGGAGCACTTTCTGAGACTGAGATCAAACCTCCGACCTTGTGGTCAGTGGACGACCCGCTCTACTTCCTGAGCCACATCACATATCACTGCCTACCTCCTTTTGTGTCTGTCATATACATTAACTTCCATGAAACAATTAAAACCACTTATTCATTTACAGTCACCTTCCTCTTTTCTAGTATCAAAAGCAGTGTAAAAAGCCCAGATACTTTTGAAATATGTAAAAATAGCAATAACGATGATAATAATCAGTTCTGATCACTAAGTTAAAAACATCTGTTTACTGGCTTTTATCTTTTGATGGATTAATATGCATTTTAGTCTTGCCAGAGAAGTAGAATTTTGTGGCAGAGAACAAAACCAGGTCAGCCAAGTCAGACACATCATTTGAAATACACGACTTTTAAACACCTTTCTGTGCCCCTCATGAATATCAAGTCTCAGGAGTCAGAAAAGTAAAATAAAAAAATCAATCTTCAAAATAACTCAAAGGTCATTTTTTCTTTTAAGTTATTGTATTTCCCCCTTGTGACCCTCACACAGACCTCCACTGGCATCAACATGAATATGAGTTGCAGAATGTATAACATCATTTATTCTGTATAAAGGCTGTAACTTCATTTTGATGTGATGTTTCCTTTGTCATTGAACCTTTGGGCTTGCAGTTCATTTTCGGTCAAATTACTGTCGAATGCATCATCACCTCGTGAATAAACTTCCAGGATCTTTCTCCGTCTCGCTTCCTCAGGGCTGCTCTGTTACAGCATCTTGATTCTACTGTTAGACATGAGCATCAAACACATCATAGAGCATACAGGAATAACATACACAGTTAACACATGCACACACACACAGACACACACACACACACCATCTGGGACCTTCGTATCTCACCCTTTTCTCCATCTCACGCTTGAGAGGTTCAGAGGCTTGGGCCGGAAAGTTCAGCAGTCAGGAGCGATGCGATGTGCCGGGCAGGGAGCCAGCCAAATATTAAATGAATAACAGACACAAGTGAGATGCTTTGGCTGGATAAAAGGAGCAAAGGCATGAGACGTAGGCAATGGCCTGTCAGTTACCCATTTGTGTCTGATATAGCGCAGAACCTGTGACTTGCCTCGGGAGGTGCGAGCGGTAATATCTGATGGGCACAGGAGCGCATCCACCGCTTGAGATACATGTGGTCATCTCCTAACTCAATTTGTGTGGGAGCCGTCTGAAAATGTACAGCGAGCTGAGTCATCCCTACATTTGTCTCTTGTCTTGTACTGTTACATATCAGAGCCTCTATAGTATCCGCTTATTGAGCGGTTATGGAAAAAACGCTAATTTAATGTTGCAGTCATTGAGGTTGTTTCTGATTCATCTGTCTTTAAATAAACATTGTCCACCGCAGGAACTTTGTAACAACCCAGGAATATTTTTAGATTGCTCAGAATTCTTCAGCACATTTTGGAGGAGCTGGGCGACAGCACCAAGATAAAGTCATAATGGACTTTGATGTACTGATTGGTTAAAACAAACTCTAAGCCTGCTACAACCTGTGGACAGCAAATCATTGTGTCTTTGGAGAGAGCCACATATTTTTTAGTTCGCCATATAGCACTTGACACCTCACAGCAAGAAGGTTCCCGAATAGAATACTAATCTCCTGGTACTCCGGGGTCCTCTCACAGTACAAAGAAATGCAGATTTATGTTAGGTTAATTGAAGACTCTAAATTGGACCTGTGATATGCTGGCAACCAGGGAGTATCCCACCTCTTGGCTCTCACTCTCTCTGTCATACCGCTTATCCTCCTGAAAGTCGCAATGGATGGATGGACTCAAATCACTGCTCGAAAATTGGGGGAAACATTCACGCATCATTTTAAAATCAAATCTTCAGGACCTGATCAGTAGACTAACATGTTGTTTTCTTTGCTTACTTCAAATTGATGGCTTCCTCTCTAAAGCTGGATTTACACCCTGAATACCGCCTGGTTGACCCCCAGTTTGTGGTATCTGAGGTTAAATACAACTTATACAAGCACCACATTAGCACAATTTAAAGTTAAATGTTACAGCTCTATAAAATTATATTTATTCAAGCCCAGGACCTGATGTCTTGGTATTATCCTACCTAATAAAGCAGGTCCTGAGGCTGCTACTCCCTCTTGTAACACAAGGTTGTAGCGGTGGAAATAGATTTGTATGAAGTATGGGCTTATGTATAACTACAAAATGAATTATAGGAGGAAAAAGAAGCAAATGAGCAATTATCAATGAACACATTTTTAATAAACACGTAATGAATGAATCTGTATGAACATGTAAGTCGTTCAAGTAAGAGCTTTGCTTCAGTCACCTCACGCATTAACATACATTTTAGCCCCACCTCCACCTGAGCAGCTGGAGCTGCTCCATCCGTCTCTCTCTTTCTCACCCTCTCCTCTCTGGCTGTGGTCCTCAGAGCAACTTGTTTTTAAATACATTATCAGATTTATTTGAATGCCTAATTGACATTTGTATATTTATTATTTGAATATAAAGTTATGAAATGGCCAACAATAGTTTTTTTGCTCGATTGGCTATGGTCAAGGTGAAAGCCCTCACGTAACAAACCTGCTGCTGTGAGAGGGAGAGAGAGGACGATGGTTACACGCCGTAGAATTCCGTACAACTCGAGCAGAGATGGAGGAGGAGGGCAAAATAACTCACCGAGCCACAGGGTGGAAGGAAGATATCACAGGGCGCATGAGTGCGCACAGCAAGCGTGCACACACAAACACGCACACAAGCAAACACTGTGAAATACTGTTGGGAGAGCAGGCTGCAGTCCTTACACACAGCGTCAGTCCAGAACCCTCATGCAAATAACAGCAGTAGGTGCTACAACAGATTTGAATTATTTCTCTCCACATTTTTTTTATCTTTGAAAAGACTCCAAATGAACACTGTACATGCAAATTAGGCTACTTGATTACTGCAAGTTGATGATATTAAAAAAAAGCATTTTCGTAGGAATGAAGTAACAGTAAGTGTTGGAATTTCAGCTGGCACCATCCTTTTCCAAGAGGAGGCTGGGTTACTAGGTTAATGTGTGAAACCTAACGAGGATACGATTTGGATGAGAATCAATCCTAGACATCCCACCAATTTCTTTTTTGCATGTGTACTCGGTTTAAAAGCATTAAATTACCTGTATTGCTTGACCTAATTTCAAATATCTGCATTGAGATATTTGGGCACAGTTATAAAAGGATCCCATGACTTAAGCCATTCAAGAGAATCGGATCATTCGCAATGACTTCTACCTCTTAATGCTTAAGATTATGTTTTAAGTAATAGCTCTGAAAAGAGCACCTGAGAATGACTGTCTATAAGTGATTCTATAGAACTCCCACCTTCATGCATCTATAGGAGCTCTCCATCCCTGGCGTGAACTCGTGTGTATTGGACGT
This sequence comes from Hippoglossus hippoglossus, assembly GCF_009819705.1. Taxonomy (NCBI): domain Eukaryota; kingdom Metazoa; phylum Chordata; class Actinopteri; order Pleuronectiformes; family Pleuronectidae; genus Hippoglossus; species Hippoglossus hippoglossus. Next base: position 21,722,507 of record NC_047172.1, on the reverse strand, counting down.
TCAGTGCAAGGCGCAGTGCAGGAGCTGACTGTAATGAGCTGCTGTCAAAGTCAGTCAGTCACTGAGTACACACAGGTTGCAGATGCAAACTCAATGAAAACCTCAGTTCACATTTGAATAAAGCCACTGTCTGACCCTTGGAGCTTGTGTGGCCTTGTCGGGATCTGGCACCCCCCAGGGTAATCAAGCCTTAACCGTCACCACTGCGCATTTATATTTATAGTATAAAGTTAAGCTGTGTATCTACGAGAATGATTCTAAATGCTTGTTTTGCAGCATGGTGAAGCTGCTATATGTGACACTGTCCATAAACATGCCTATGAAATGGACTGAGGTCAAACAGAGAGTGTATATATACGTCAGTCCTCATGTCCATCGCTCAGTGTCAGCAGCAGTTACACAGTAGTTTGTTTTGATGAACTGGTCCTTCTGTTAGCTTGTTTCCTGCCCACTATCAGTTACAAGCCTTGACAGCCAATTCGTCACCAGAGCAAAGCTGCACATGGACAACCATTAACACCTGCTGACAGTCAAACTGCAGCGGCCAGTGGAATTATCTGAGTAATTAAAGCAGAGATGAGATCACACCAACAGTGACGCCTGTCAACATGAGTACTCAGCAATTACTAATCATTACATGAGTATAAAGTAATTAGTGCTATGACTACTTTGTACACAAGTGATAATAACTTAGTATTTGTTACATTACATTGTTACATCACAAGTACACAGTAGTTATTTCATAATTATATAAATACTCAGTAGTTATTACTACATTTGTCAATGCTGCATCGTGTGAGTTATTGTTAGTAATGGTAGAATATGTGAGAGGCATATTGTATATCAAGCAGTCTTATTGTAATCATAGTCCATGATCTATGGTCCACGATCAAAATCTACGATCTTCATGATCCACAATGTGGCCGCAGCAGCGATCCTGGATGTGCAAACGATAAAGCACAGGGACTCCGGGGAAGAAGTCAATATTGATGAGGCATTAATGTGATAAAGAGGGAGAAAAGGAAAGAAAAGCTCCACTTGTGTCATTTGTGTCCTCCGACAATCTAGGCCTATAGCAGCATTACTAAGAGCTGGTCGAAGACAGATGTGAAACCGCTCTTATCTAAAAGCTTTATCAAAAGGGACGGTTTTAAGCCTAGTCTTAAATGCAGAGAGGGTGTCTGCCTCCTGAACTGAAACTGGGAGGGGATTCTACCGGAGAGGAGCTTGATGGGTGCAGCATCTGGCTCGTACTCTACTTTTAGAGCCTTGAGAGTGATTATTATGTGAGTACTCAGTAGTTACTACATGTTACACTCATGGGTCGGACAGCAATCATCTTTCAAGTTTTTAAAATTCATTCTGTTTTCAACTACACACATGGAAAGTTTTGTGACTGAAACTTCAACATTTGTGACGCTATCAGCCACAAGCCAAACTATTCAAACCCGCCTGGTAGTTCTCTCTCCAGGTGTCCCCAGGTAACACACAAACACGGTCAGGGCCGGTAAATATAGAAACCTATAGTGCGACTACACTGAAATGACAATGACCAACAGTGACTTCTGATCCAGTTTGAGTAACTTCAGCTGCTCCCCCATCGTGGGACAAACTCCAGATGGTTTGAGCAACTTGCGTCATTATGGAGCTTGAAAAGAAAATAAAAAACCTGTCCAAGCCTGATTCTCCATCTGCAGCATCCACATTTTAATCATGCGTCTGGCACATTTTCACCGCAGAATATCCCTGACAATTCAGTGCAACCTGCTCAGCTCAGTGGATTCAGTTTACCTCCGATGGCCCATTTGCTGCTGAATATGATTTAAGTCCTGCATCATCTCAGACTGCCCGTCTACATTCTAATATCAACACAATAAAGCTTCTTACTTTGCTATTAACATTCAATTTCACCAACTCATGTTTACTTAATTTCTCTTATAAATTATTAACCTCTATTAATTTGTACGTCTTTATCTCTAATCTGAAGGCCACAGGCATCCCTCGAATCCCTCCTCTGACTTCAGCACTTCCTTTCTACAGCGCACCAAATCATTAAAGTCGAATTTCAGCAGGAAATTAACAAGAAGAATTGGATTTATTAAAGTATTGAGGAGCATTCAGGGACCTAACAGCCTCTACAGGCTAAACATTATGCCAGGCAAAACATAAAGATAAATAGACACAGTCTAATGCGATAAAGGTTAATTAGGTCGGCAATGGTTTAAAAGAATTAACAATGTTTTTTATTAACTCCTGGCATCAAGCAGCATCAATTAATTTGATCCTGTTCTGGGTGATATTATTATGCAAGGGAGGCTTTTATCAAATACCAGGCAGGGTTGTGAAGTTTTGTTCTGTTAATCAGCATGTGTGACAATGTGTGTTTGCAGTGAGGTGTCAAAGGCATGTATGTAATTAGCACAACACAGTCCACGGGTACACAATCCTGAATGTGTGTGGCCTTCCCCTCCATGACGGCCTGTTTGATGAATGAAATATTACAGGTGAACAATGGAACTAATTGAAAATGATTAGCTCATGCATAATTATTTCATATCCCCTCCTACCATGCAAATGATGTGAATGTGTTTGCACTCTGAAATATGGAGACCCGCAATATTTGTGACTGTGGTGTTGTGCAATAATGCATTAAACGTGATACCATAAAATCGAAGAATCGTAAAGAGGAGTTGGACAAGCCAGACTTCTCCCCTCGGAGGGATCGTAGAAAGAGCGGTGTGCTCCTCTCGAAGAGGTGTATGGAAAGAGAAGGAAGAGCTGGAGAAGCCAGGCTTCTCCCCTCGGCGTTGCATGGAAAGAGACAGAAGAGGGGGAGACCTGGCCTTATATTGGCCCGGTGACACCTCTGTGTGACGTTGAGGCACCCTGGGAGACGGAGTTCTGGAGGCTCTGGTTTTCTCCAGAACAAAGGGACATGCGGCTTTAGGCTTTTGACTACACATGTAGGCCGAATGTGTAGTTCCCAAATACCAGGTCCCAACAGTGGTTTGGAACGAGAAGCTTTTGAAAGGGAAAGCGAAAATGTCCATATTTAGGTTGAACTCATTCAGGCACAGTTTGCATCAAAGTTCATACTCAAACAAATCTGAACGCACAGGCCTGGTATACATACCTTTATATTTAATATGTTCTACACTCTCTGGGGATATCAAAATATATATCTAATCACATAATCAAAATGCTCAATTACAAACATAGTTTTACATTTCGTATCAAGGTGGGTGCAATGCAAACAGGATCTGTTAATAGCTAATTTAGCCTAATTTTAAGCACTACTTTTGTGTGCAAAAAATATAAACAACTAGAAGGGCGCTCTGGAAGCCTATACCTCTGCTGATGCCGTATCTCGCCATGCTAGAGCAGTGTTTCCTGTTTACTATCTGCACAGTGGTGACCCACCATATTATAATTTGTCCCACTACAGTTAAATAATGAACCAAAATATTTTTTGAAGCCTATCATATTAACATAAGAGACCTCTTACTTAGTTTTTTACACCATTGCTTCATCGTATAGCTGTGTGCAGCGCTATTTCCTAAATGCTCAAGCTATTGCCATAAAGTTTTTACTGTCCATGTAGACAGTCAGGCCTCATTGTTTCAGCTGCAGTTGTGTGCATACCTGCAAGTGAGGATACAATGCAGCTCTCATGCGTGAACTTGTCTTTCTCTCTTTAGTATGTGTACCTGTCACTGTCGCTCTAGATTGTATGAATTCTGTAAGAGGTGCTACAGAGAATGTGAAACAGCACCTTTCGCTACAGAATTTACTTGTCTCCTCATACGGCTTTTACCATACGACTTTTCATGAAGCTATTTTCTAACACACAGGCTGTTTTGTGGAATACAAAAATTGGGTCTGCACATTTTATTGTCTGGTACATTCAGGTGAGGGGTGGTTCCTGGGTACAGCGTGAAGGAGGCAGGACATGACGTATACATTCTCCCACAGAAATTGCACATTTTTGTTTACAGCACATAAACAAGAGTGGCAACCCTTATCACACAAAGTTTTCAGATCCCCTTGTCTTTCCAAGTTGACATCATTGTCCCTGACCAGTGTGTGTGGCACTTCTTTTTCACTCTGAAATATGTGCATACACAAACAGCTCCTCCAAAAAATATCAGGAAAATGCTCGGACTTCAGTGGAGGTCTGAAAGCATCTTTGGTGATCTTTTGTACTAATGATTCCCCTCGGAGACTTGCATGTCCACTGTATCCTTGGAAGTGTCCCACTTGCCTGTACACCTCACATAGTCAACTTGTAGAAAATGGGCATTTACTTCTGCATCCCTGGGCACCTGAAATAAGTGCTTCCGGTCGGCCACACCTCTCTTGTGAGTGAAGAAATGTGCAAACTGTGTTGCTAACCACCGCCTTTTGGCTGCACAGGAGTAAAGTAGACTAATGACCTTCCTGTATACTACCCAGAAAACACTTGGCAGTGATGAAGCTTCAAATATAGTAACATTAGTTTATCTGAGCAGCCCCTCAGAATCACAGTTTCTCTCGCTCTGTAAACACCCGCACAAGCTCTGTTCAACCAGTGCTCGTAGACAGCATATCCATTGTACAAGTGTCCTTCATCAGTCCAAGGCTGAGTTTTCCTATAGGCTCCCAACTGATAAAAGTGAGGAGCTTGTCAGGTAAGGTAGCAGAGAGACAAGCTCGCAGCCGGTTGATGTAATCCTCAGTAGCTGACTGTCGCTGTTCTAGGAAGGTAGAGTCCTTCAGGTAGTTATTTCTGATCTGGCAGACAGATGATTGTGTGTGTGTGTGTGTGTGTGTGTGTGTGTGTGTGTGTGTGTGTGTGTGTATTTGATTGAGCAGAAAGATTACTTTGATTATCATCCAGAGAAAGAGTCAGGTCTCAGCCACAATGTGCCGCTTCCATTTTTCCCCACTCTGATAATTTCCATCTTTTTGTCAAGCTTTTCCGTGTTGCCAAGATACGGCTTTAACATGCAATTTGCTCCCGACGCAAAGATGCCAGATGAGTCATGTGAGAGAAGAGGAAGAAAAGACAAGTTTGTCAGTTTAAAGCAGCGCGAGTCAACTTCATACGTGCTGGCTCCTCCTAACAGCACTGAGAGATAACTGTTGTTACCACTTTGAGCATCAGCACCCGCGTATGATGTAACATGACATCAGGGGATTGCACCCAGCACACTCAGGTTTACCAAGCTGTCATGCCGTGACCCGTTTTATCAAAGCGTAGCAGAACAAAGACAATGTAATGTAGTGTTGGTGGGTCCAGGTCTGTCTGCTCAGAGTGCTCACTCCATCTTTGCTCACTCCACCTTTGCAGCAATAGAGTAGTTTACCCCGTGCTCTGTGTTTGCGTGTTGAAGGATCACGCCACTGAATACAGCTGACAACGGCAAATTATCACTGAGGCCGAAGTGGGCAGAGCTGAGTCTAGATGGTGACAGTGAGGAGGGCTGGAGCTTTGCCTTCGCTTTTTCAGACATAGACTCCGGAAAATGTCCACACAATATGAATGGGCTTTCTCCGGATGTTGCCTTTCACACATGAACAAAGCAGCAGGAGATTGATCGTTCACAACAACACAGAAATCTCCACAGCAGTCAGGTGAAGGGTGGTGCAACATGTAGGAGGCAGGATGTAATAATGTATTAATTCCGCTGCGGAGATCATGTGTTTGTGTTTACAGCACATCAACACCAGCATTGGCTCTCATCACCAAAAGCTATCTTGACATCTTCATCGGTGTCTTCTATGTGGAGGTGCATCTCACATACAGCCCCTCCTGAGAATGTCAAGATCTTTTCAGTGTCCAGAATCACAAAAGCTGCTGAACTCCAGATAATCTCCTAACGATCCACTGGACTGAGACATGAAGTTTTTACATTAAATGCCTCAGACCCAATCGAAGGTCTTGCTTTGTTGGTGCCCAAGGCAGAAGAAGCCATCCGAATGACTCCGTCCTCTCCCTCAGGACCCACACTACGTGGAGCACACTCTTTTGTCGAACAGATGGTAACACAGCCGTGTAGGCTTGTTCGCACGGAGGTTACCTTTGTACAACAGACTCCTACTCACAAAGATGGATTTTATCCTGACCGTCTCTCTGCCAGGCCTGTTTGTCCTTCACCGTCTGTTTTGTGTTTTCATCCCTCCACGGCAAGAGGTTGTTTGTCATTACATTACAAAATGTATTGCAAAAAATGAATTGCATGTCTCTTGTCTGATCTGCCAGTCAATTAGAAGTCAGGGTTACTGAAACATTGTTATCATTGTGTTGTGAGTATTAGTAGGAGAAAGGACACTGGCCTCCCACACTTTGTTGCATCACAATGATACTATTCATACTATTTCTACCTTTGCCTATCAAATCAGTCCTTTCTCCTAGAAATTACAGTTATATAGTGATAAATTGTATGTACCTATACATTTTGAAGGAAATTATGACAATTATGATATTTCAATCAACACAATGATAATAATATGATAGGAATAATTCCTAGACCTGACTTAATTATTTCTGTCCACCATCTTGTCTTCATCTTAGTCCCCTTAAATATGTCCTTGTCCCTTTTTTAAATATGTGAAGCATCCTTGGGTAGAAAATGAGAGAAGAGAGAGATGTGAAATGACATACGCCGAACTCCACCCAGATGTTGTTGGGTCGCAGTCAAATTCATATACTATGCATCTCCCCTGCCTAGTTTGTTAGAAATTCTGCTTCAGATCTTTCAATTCCAATTAATAAAAACCAGTTAATGAAATTTAATAGTAAACAAGTAAATATATATAATACAAGTTGCATGCATACTTTTTTATTTAAATTAAATTTTACAGGAAAATATAATAAATATGCAACTTTGCTTGGCCTATAGATACTTCAGAAAAGATCCCCACATTTAGAAACTTAAATATCCTCAGTAATCTATAATATTTTCCCTGTCATTCAGAATGTTTGACTTTACTGGCTGACATAAGGTTGTCCCACTGAGTTTCTCCCAGTAGACATATGCCACCATGTACACTGGTTCAGACTAGTCCACACAGGCTCCGCTGAGCTTTCAGTCTGACAAACTCGCCAGTCGACTATGAGCAGCTGACTAATCAATGTCCATCAACATAGTCAATAAAGTAGGTCTGCTCTGATGACACCGACAGGAAATCAGATCCATAAATACATGTTCCCTTTCAGGAAATGCACAAAGAACAACTGATCACTGTAATCCAGACTTTCTCCATGCCCCTGTGTATAATATATACTTGCTCAACGTAAATTCACACTATCATACAGTAAACAAGATAAAATCGCACAGAAAGATCTGTAAAAGAAACTCACCTCTTGTCAGGACTCCCATGTTGAGTGGTACTCTAAATGCTTTGTTGCCACTCTACGACCCTTTTAATGGTGTGATAACAGTCCATATCATAAAGCTTTTAAAGACATTAACAGCTTTTATTGCTCGTGACTTTTTTTCCCCCCCTGCCGCTACAATCACTGCAGGGGCCATTTAAATGCATGTGTGGCACCTATTATACTTAATGCAAATGAAATAGATCAGACTCTTAATGTAGCCTTATGCAACGACTGAAACACCCACACAAGGAAAAAGTGTAGCTTTTATCTGTAATCCACCATGAAGCCCACTACACACAATCAGTCAAAGAATTTAAATATTATTGATGCTCATGTTGAACAATATCTGCATTTGGAAAAGGAAATAAAAAGGCTTGAACTGAATTGTTTCTGGAGTGCACATACTGCATGACTGATGATCCACAGATGTGGACTGCAAAGAAATGTCTATTTACCCTTTTATTCTCCTTTTGATTGATACACCACCGATACTGATCGCACCCCAAGTGACTGAACAATGGGCCATTTTCAAAAGCCTTTATATGTGCAGCTCCAAACACCCAATGGGAGGTTTTTTATCCTCCTGTTCTGCTGGGAAAGTGATTTGTCTTCACTTTTACAGGAGGAACAACAGTACATTTTATTTCATATAGCGTAAGCAGAATAAATGTAACTATTTGCACTCTGCACTTGATGCAGAGTGCTTGATTATTCTTTTTGGGACAGTCTCGACAGTCAAGTTGCTGTCAAAAATCAAGAATAGGGATTCATCCTGCTGGTTCATTTGCATGAAGGGTAACATCTTGTAACCGTAAAATATTCAAAGCAACACTCTACTGTTAAGCTTTCCGTTAACTAAGTTAGATACAGTGTTAAATAAAATGCTGTCAGAAATTGAACTATGTACAAACAATAGCTGCAGTTTGCAAACATAAATGTTCCAAGACAGACACTTCACCTTTGCCTATTAATTCTTAATTGCTACATTCATAATTCTCCACAATATCTTGTATCGCAGGCCAAACCCCATTTCTTTTCCCCCAGCCAAAATTACAACTGTGAATTTTCACAACTGTAGCTATAGGGATCATTACTAACTGTTACTTGCTTGAAAAAGGGCGACTGACACATTGTTAAAGACAAACCATTGTTAAATATGCACTTGCCTGCTGATGATCCAAACTCCTTTAAAGCAGTTTGGTCTCATTATGAATAATGAACCTAGAAATAGTGTTACATGTAGCTTCTATTATGTAATTTAAATTAGAGAACAATTTTGTCCGAACACCATTTCCACGAAAAGACTTAGACAAGTAATTGTTTGTATTGTTGGATGGCTTGGTGGTGCAGTGGTTATCACTGGCTTCTTACAGCAACAAGGTTCTTGGTTCTCCATGTGTCTGCCTGGGTTTTCTCAGTTTACTCAGACCTCCTCCCACAGTCCAAAAAACATGATTGGGGTTAGGTCAATTAGAGATTTTATAAAATGTCAAACGGTGTGAATGGTTGGTGGTCTCTATATGTCAACCCGGCAAAACACTGGCAACCAGTCCAGGGTCTACCCGGCCACTTGCCTGATGTCAGCTGGGACTGGTTCCAACCACCCCTGCAAGTGGTATAGATGATGGCTGGTTAACAGATGACTATTTGTATTGTCACCAATACAGAAACAAAAGGAATGGGACTATCGCAAATCTAATGTTTGAGTTGCTCGATTCTAAACTTTCTTAAATACAATTGCAGCAGGACAGAGTTGCTAATGTTACCCGAAAGCCCCACGTTTTTGACCAGGCTATCAATATTTCATTCCTCAACATAATCTAAACCCCACAATATAATGTAATAATAGCTAATGATGAGCTCTTCTGCCTTTTTATCATCACACTATACTGGCCTTTCTAGTATTAGTTATGCACTAATTAGCTGTATATGCTAATGATTGCAGCCAATGTTAGAGTAGGCATTTCCTCACAGCAACATTCCTGTTTCTCTTGTGGTTTTGGATTAAGTAAAAAGATGGCAAGTGTGATTTAAACAAGAGCCCCATACACACTGCTTCGGAATGTGGAGAAAAACATAGCGTTGCTGAGCTACATTGGACTTCACTGTTAGGGAAGGGCCTGATCAGTTGCTATCTTCCACTGATAACACATTAAGCAATGTGTGAAGTTTAATATGCTCTTATTTTTAATTAATAACTTACGTAAGCTGTACTTAAAACACTTCAAATGAAAGAAAAGTTCAGTAACCTTGCTGTATTTGCCACAGAGGCGATTAAGGCCAGCACTGAATTCGCTGAGGTAGCCACAGGGTCAGTTCGATTGAAATTAGTTAGAAATAAATGTCATCGCCATTAATACCCTATGTATCTATATGTGTGGAATACATGCATTTAGTATTTCAGCAGAAAATGGGTCCCTTACACTGACTAGTAGATGATGTTGCAGGCTTGGTAAAGGCCATTGGTAAATTGATGTGGACCTTGAACATCATCCTCGGTTCCCATCTCTTTGTGACTGAACCTCTTCTGTCCCCTAAAGGTCACCTCGCCTCTCTTCAGCCTGGTTTTCTCTCCCCACTAGCCACGGTACTCCCTGCAAATCACGCTCGATTTAATGGGAAACTGCTGCAATATTGAACTTTCTAACTGATGCCAGCCCGCATCGTGCATTTCTTCAAATTTGTATATTCTTACCCCAGTTTTTGAAGAAGCCTACCCCGCCCACAATTGTCTGTTCTCAGTGGAAAGGAAGATCAAAAGAAAATGATAAAAGGCTGCTGCTTCTGGGTTTTTCATTCAGTGTTTCTAGATGCCGTCCATTAAAATGAGTCCATGAGAGAAACTGTCTGTCATCAGTGACAGCCCTCACCATGAAGCCTTATGGGGGATTTGCTGCTGAGCGCCAAGAGGGACAGAATAGTATGGATCAAGTCTGGAATTATTTGGCTTAAATGAACACTGTGCAGTGCTGAAACAATTTGAATGGCCCTTCAGAAACATGCAGAGAGAACAAGGACTAACTGTAGGATGGTTGCATCATACGTTTTTGCATGATGCCTGATAAACCAAAGTGAAATCAAAATAAGAAAATCAGTATATGTGCTTAGTGCGTTTTTGACCTTTTTTTTCGTAACGATTGCAATTACAAAGATTCATATTTCCACAATCCCTATGCTAGTGCTCTGGCTGTAATTTTCTAGTTCAGCTTGGCTGGCATCTCATCAGTGGTTTGGGCACTCCATATGTTACTCTATTTCAGTCCGCGTTTGATTCAAACCATCATGCGGTGTACATGCTGGGATTACAGACGAGTACTTGTTGTCTGGTCTGGTCGTTTGTCATCATCACAATTAGACCCACGAGAGACAACTTGCTCGACCCCCCTCTGATATATAACATGTGCGAAAAACATTAAACGTGAAAGAAGTGCCGATTATCCAGCAGGTGTTCACATAACACCTAAATGATAAGTGATGCCTATAACCTAAAAGCCTTATGGTTCCTCGCACATCTGAGGAGTCATTGTAAAATGCAAGTAATAGTTTAGTTTTACAGCTACATCCTGCTCCTACAAATGGTGTCTAGTGTTGGCCTAATGGTACAAAAAAAGCTGACATCGATATCACTGTGTTTAGAATAGTACAGAGTCAGTTTGCAAACTTCATCACTTTCTGATTTTGAAATAACGACAAAAGTTACATAATCTGAAAGTTCCGAGGCTCCTTGGGTAAATCGTGTGCCAGTACTCTTACGACTTCCTTACTTATTCACACATTTGTCACATGTTCCTTTTTTTCCTTTTTAAATAGCTTTAGGCCACATGTCAAACTGAAATCAACCCTCTTTTTAATTAGACTATGTTCCTGTAGTATTAAAAAGCAAAAACGTGGTACAGTACTGTGCACAACATTTGGTCCAATAATAAATTTGGCACATTTCATGAACATAATCTTTGTAAAATTTTAATGATTGTTGCAGACTCTTGAATAAATGGATTTCTGTCTGCCATGTCATTCTAATTATGTGTAACACACAGTCTAGATGCAGTGGCACTTCATGGTGTAATTGAAATATGGTTATGACTCCTTGAAAGGGAGAGGGTTTATTTATAGGCTACATGTTTCCTCTTGTAATTATGAGTTATTGAAAAGAAGGGTCTACACATGAAGGGGTGTTGCAGGGAAGTCGGAGATAAGAAGTCCTCATGCTGCAACCAGCATCTCACACACTTATGAATAATAATGAATGATGGCACAAACATTTGGTTATCACTAAAACATTACAGGCATCCCTCCCAGTGGTTCTAGTGAGAAACACACAGACTACAAGGCAGAGTTTCCCATTAATGAATTTTGCTGGTGTAAAAAAAAAAGAAGATGATTGAAATAGATTTTTACGCTTTGAGTGTATTCGAAATTAATGATACAAATGTCTGAGGGAATTAAAAAGTCGTTGGATTAAGCCGAGTGTGGCCATCCATTCAGAGGAGTCAGCCAGGTGTGAGAGCTTCTAAGACATTCACAGAGGCGAGCGGATTTTGTCAGCCAAGACTGATGAGTGTAACACCTGCAGCTCGAGGAGTGTTTCTTTCCCAAATTGTATTGTCTCTTAACAAAACGGTGCAGAGATAACGACTAAAGCAAACAAATCAGACACAAGGATAAAGACATACACAGAGATACAGATTGAGGAGAAACAGTGTAAATACACAGAAAACACACGAGAGCATGAGAAGCAATTGTCTCTTTCCATCATCTTCTTTCTTTTCTTATTGCATATACATGCATGTGCCATACACATACATAAACTAGTTTCCATTGTTATTACATCTTTAATGACAGATAAGTATGTGAGTCATTAAAAATTGCTTCTTAGCGCGGTTTAATCCTGAGTTTCTTTTAGACAATCCTTGTGTAATTTCTCAATCATTCTTTGCATTGTAAAATACATGCATATGAATTTTATAATAGATCTCATCACTTGGGCAATTTTTGCCGATAAGGTCTACGGACCATAGCTGGATTCCATTTGAACCTTTGATTTTATGGGAATGATGTGTTACTTGTCACTTTTAATGTAAGACTGGACTGAAGCACCTCGATCTGAAACAATCATGATGCCAAAATGGTAAAATCTTTCATATTCAATTTAAACCTATTCTCTGTTTTCTTTCGTTTTGCAGGTCCACTTTCTATGAACTAACATGGACAAAGTGGTCATCAGTCTCCTGCTCCTGGGAACCGCAGTCATGATGGTCCATGCATGTCCCAAATACTGTTCTTGCCAGAATCTCTCAGAGTCTCTCGGGACTCTGTGTCCCTCCAAAGGTTTGCTGTTCGTCCCACCGGACATCGACCGGCGAACTGTGGAGCTCCGGCTGGGCGGCAACTTCATCCTCAAGGTCACCACTCAGGACTTTGCCAACATGACTGGTCTGGTGGATCTAACCCTGTCCCGCAACACCATCAGCACCATCCAGCCTTTCTCTTTCATTGACTTGGAAACCCTCAGATCTCTGCACATGGACACTAACCGGTTGACCGAGCTGGGGCCGGACGACCTTCGAGGGCTGATCAACCTGCAGCACCTGATACTCAACAACAATCAGCTGAATCAGATCGCCGATTCAACCTTTGATGATTTGTATCCGACACTGGAGGATCTGGATTTGTCCTATAATAACTTGCGCAGCGTGCCTTGGGAAGCCATCCGCAAGATGGTCAACCTCCATCAGATGAGTCTGGATCATAATCTCATCAATTTCATATCTGAGGGGACTTTTACAGATCTAGAAAAACTGGCCCGTTTGGACCTCACCTCCAACCGTCTGCAGAAGCTCCCCCCGGACCCTATCTTTGCACGCTCTCAGAGCAGTATTGTGATGAGCACTCCATACACACCTATGCTCTCTCTAAGCTTTGGTGGAAATCCACTGCACTGCAACTGTGAAGTGCTTTGGCTTCGAAGGCTGGAACGTGACGATGACATGGAAACCTGTGCTTCTCCTGCCAGTCTCAAAGGACGCTATTTTTGGTCTGTTCGTGAGGAGGAGTTTGTCTGCGAGCCCCCTTTGATCACGCAACATACGCACAAGCTGCTAGTCCTGGAAGGCCAAACGGCAAGTTTACGCTGCAAGGCTGTTGGGGATCCAATGCCAACCGTGCATTGGGTTGCCCCTGATGACCGTTTGATCAGCAACTCCTCCCGTGCGACGGTATATGAAAATGGCACCCTGGACATTACAGTCACCACATCCAAGGATTACGGTGTCTTTACTTGCATAGCTGCTAATGCTGCTGGGGAATCTACAGCCTCCATTGAGCTATCAATTATTCAACTCCCTCATCTGAGTAATGGTACAAATCGTACCACACAATCCAAGTCTGGGCTTTCGGACATAACTAGCTCTACCAAGATAAGTAAAGGGGAACCTAAACCTCCAGAAAAGGTGGTGACTGTATCAGAAGTGACTGCCGTCTCTGCTCTGGTCAAGTGGACTGTGAGCAAATCAACTCCAAAGGTCAAAATGTTTCAGCTTCAGTACAATTGTTCTGAGGATGAAGTCCTCATTTACAGGTAAGAATGATTAATGGAACTCAATTACACTCAAGTAGGAGCTGATAACTTCCTGTTCAAAGGGATAAATTAGGTTGCAGAAATACATTTTAACTTCATTACAGTGTCTTCTCATCCTCTGAAGCCGACATATCATTGTTTTCTTGCTATCTACTTGAGACACTTACTCTGAGGTGTCCCTTGGAGATCAACATTCATTTTCCTAATCCTTGATTTTCTTTTTTTTTTCCCTTTGACCTCAAATTGACCATTGGAAGAGATGTTGCTTTCACATTTTTGGCAAACCCAAAGTGAAACTGTTAATTACAAATCCAAGTAGAAAAGGATTATAGACCCCCTTTTAATGTATCTTTCCTAAGCTGCTCAAGTCCATAAGATATAAGCTTGGAGACTGCGGCTGGAGATCTTTGGGCTCTGTGAAATCTATTTCATGTGTCAAATGAGACAGTGAAGGCAGTGACATTAATCCAAGATAATTAAACTGGAAATTTTGATAACAGCCTTGCCCTAATATTTAATCACATTGGGGCATCAAAACGATCCCAAAATTCTGGGATGTGTTGTAAGAACAAACAAATGGAACAATGCAATACATTTATGTCACATTTTGCCAAACAGTACATCTTTTCATATTGCGTTCTTTCTTAATGCACTATCGCTTATGCTTCCATTGGCTTAATGCAACTAAACACTTTGACGGGTCACTCCAGATAATTATTTCCCTGAGTACCCCTGAATCAGCATAGTGTGAAAATCAGTAGTGTCCTATTGTTGATAGCAGTTACAGCCGTTTTATGTCATCTGTGGCAATTAATGTATCAGCCCCTCATCATGAATTAGCATTGACGTTTCTAATTTATTTAGTGCAATAGTCCTGCACAATGTATCCGTACTGTACATTCCAGCAAGAGCCATTCAATGAAAGATAATTGATGGAATATGGAAGAGCAAAATGACTCGGTATTAGCTGAGAATATGAGATTAAAACTGTACACAATAACCAAGAAATATATTTCTTTGCTCAGAATACAACTCACCATCCCTGCAAATTCAATAATAAGGTGTTCATCTGATTTTCTTTCTGTGCCAGTTTGTCACGCCAGAGCAAAGAGAACAATATGAATTCTCTATTTTGTTCCTCCCACTGATAGAAAAATTAGAGACTAATCAGTGTTTCTTCTAAATGCTCTCTACTCCTCTCTACTCTATACAACATTACAAACATAACACAGATTTTCCCTTTGTGAACTTCATTTATTTCTGCATTCATTGATTCACAGCATCTTAATAATTCCATGAAACAGTGTTTACTCTTAATGGCCGTCCTGATATTGTAGAAACTCAGTTATTGCAAACAAAAAGCACAGCAACTTAAACATTTATATTTACATCACTATTATTCAGTGATTTTCATTCTTAGTACTGAAATTTCTTCTCTTTAAAGGGAATTTTCTGCTCTGCGGGTAACTATTATGTAAAAAATATGAACTGCTACAAACGTCTGTCTAGAGATTTGATGCATTATAATCAGGGTATATAGAGTAGGAAGAGGAACTAAAGGAATACTTTTACTGTATGTGCGCTTATAAATTATGCCTCTGCAGGCCTTCAGCATGTCACAGGACAAATTAGGAGCTTGAGGGGGAAAATAATACGCATAGGGAGGCCTACTGCTTTTGAATTAATATTGATATGACTTCATTGACTGCACATGCACACCTACTGTGCTCTAGTTGGCTGACACAGTTTCCCAGGGCACTGCCCGCGCTCAAGCAGCAGCATGATTAAAAATCAATCAGAGCCATGTGGGGGAGGAGAAAGATTGCACGGATCGTCTCAAACACGTGATGCAACACAGTTTCTTTCAAGTTATTCAGCAGTGGCGGAGATGCTTCAGATGGATCAAAGCTTTGGCCACTCGTTCTGTAGGAGAACAACAAGCTAACAATGGATAGATGACTGTGGAATCTATTCATAGATAACTACCAATATGGTTATGACCCAAGACAGACATTTTATACCCAAATTGATTGTTACTTCAAGTTGTATTCGGAAGTGATTCTCATCCATTTTTGAGAGTTACACCTCAAGCCCTATCAGATTTGTTTTTACAAAATTAATTTCATGAACATTCATTCACACAATTTTTTTAAATTATTCACATTTGGAAAAAGGTTCTAGAATCTTTCAGTTTTTTTCAAAAAACAAATTGCTTCTGAAGACAATTGGATATAACTACAGAGCAACCAAACACATGACGTAGTGCAGGGAAATATATTTATCTGCCACACTTCATTCTATCTGCAATTATACCATCTGGTTGGTCACAATTGCAGATATAACAGAACTCTGCAGCCATCTTAGTTATAAACTAAAATGCTTTTCAGCTCATCACTGTAAGTCAACATATCAGACCAGTCAAGTTTAGATAAAGGGTTTTGATGAAGGACACGGGGAAAATCTGCCTTAACATAGGACAAATAAACAGTAGGTTGCTGATAAGTCTGGCTTCCAGGCTAGTTGCATCCCCTTACATATAATGTTTTATTTTTGAATCAGACTTTTTTGAGGGGGTTCATGTCAACTTCATGGTGTAGCCTGTTGTGTAACCTTGAAACCAACAGATGTTGGTAAAATGTTGATAAAACAGAAATACAAATCCAGTTTACGGTTAGGGAAACAGGATTCCAATTTAAAAAAAGGCAATTGTTAGTGACATTCTCCAAGACCAAATGCTGTGTTCCCTTTTCCTGCATTAGGCAGCAGACTAAAAAGTCTGGTGTTCAAATTTGTCCTTTGGATGTTACTCCTTGGGATATTTGGCTTTGCAACATAGTTTCTGCAAATGGCCACAAGCCTCCATTCTGTTAGTGAAGAAATGGTGAGTAGAGTTGATGCGGACAGTCCATCTCAGCAGGATTGATCTAAATCCTTCAAAACACAGCACTTATTCTTCAGCTTGTGTAAGGTTTCAAATTGTAACTGCAGTATGTTTGACAAGTCAAGCACTGCATGGAATTACACATCAATACAAACAACATTCATTATATATGTGCATGCTTTAAATATCTTATCTAGGTCCCATTGCCGAGTCATGTACAAGGTGCTAATACGTGATATGGACAATATGGCAGTAAAAGAATAAACCTCCACATGTCTTTTCCAATTGACATGTATAGCTTTTGACAGAAAGGCCTTTCATACAAGGGAAGAGAGGTTTAAATACTGCCAGGGATGTATAAAGCTCTACAAGGCATAATGTGACAACTTCAGTACATATTAATTAGATCTCTCTGATCGATCTATAGTCTAGATGGATGAGCTTGATAGATAAAAGCTTTTCTCATTGCGCAGTACACAACAACAACAACAGAGCTTCTTACAGCATTCCATTGATTGGCAGGACCTTTTTGAACAAATTAACATACAGCAGCATTGACTTTCAGTCAAAAGCAGCAAGGCTTAGTTAATCAGTCATATTTTAGGATCCGGTATAATAACAGTTCAAACAACTCAATGAATGTTAAACTGAATCTACAAGAAATTACATTCCGCCAAAACAATATTCAAAAAGTGGCCATTCAATACTTATCTCATTACTATTGCTTCATGCATATCAAATATAATGAAACCGGGCTAATGAAGTCATCTTTCTGAATTACTCTGTGCATATAAATATCTACTTAGCATGCATTATTTTTGCTCTTTCTTTGATCTGCTCCAACTTAATAAATTAACCAAGTGCTACTTTTAATGCTAAAGTGATATAACCTTGTCTTGAACTCTCAAAGCCAGAAGTCCATATTGCTAAGGCTGTTTCTGTCTGTCTCTTTATCTTCCATGTAGGATGATTCCCATGACGAACAGAGCCTTTGTAGTCACAAATCTTGTCCCGGGGGTCCAGTATGACCTGTGTGTCTTGGCCATCTGGGATGACACTGCTACCACCCTCACTGCCACCAACATTGTCGGCTGCGTCCAGTTCATCACTACGGAGGACTATCCGCAGTGCCAGTCTCTTCACAGTGGATTCCTGGGAGGCACCATGATCCTGGTCATCGGTGGAATCATCGTGGCCACGCTGCTGGTATTCATCATCATTCTCATGGTGCGCTACAAGGTGACCAGTGGTATCAACACTAATAAATTACCCACTGTGAGCAACACGTACTCGCAGACCAATGGGGGATTGAACCGGTTCAACGGGGCTCCGCCGCAGGTCAAGTCTACAGTGGTTGTCATGCGTGAGGAAATGGTGGAGTTCAAGTGTGGATCTCTCCAGAGCAGCCTCTCCTCATCCTCCTCCTCCTCTAACTCATTAGAGAGCCAACCAGGGAGAGGGGCTGGTGACCGCTACAGCATGCAGGGCAGTGAATGCAGCACCCTGCCCAGCAAGTTCAGGAGGCACGGGCATAGCGCCAAAGCACGGCCAAACCTGGACCACCTTTTGGGGGCCTTTACCTCACTGGAGCTGCGAGGGGCAGCAAGGGACCAGCAAGGGACTTCTGGCCCTCCCACCGCTCCCAATACTATGATGACGGTGGCTATTGCTCCCCCGTCTGATAAAGAACCTCTGCTAGGAAGGGCAGAGTCCACCACCATGCTGGGACGTCTGCTGGGGCTACCCCAGGAGGGTAAGCCCAAGAGGAGCCACTCGTTTGACATGGGCCATGTGGGGTCCACGCAATGTCGCAGCAACTACCCCCGCAGGATCAGTAACATCTGGACTAAACGCAGTCTGTCTGTGAACGGCATGCTGCTGCAGTATGATGACAGCGAGGATGAGAAGCCCACATTTGAGAGCTCCGAGTGGGTGATGGAGAGCACAGTTTGAGTGCAGTTGGTCTAACTGTGAGGTCTATGGTCGAACTATAAAGCTATATCAGGAACTAAAGGACCATCAGTGCAGAGGAAGGCGTGTTCCGTTGGGAATACAACTTTGCATGAAGATCATCCATGTGAATACTGTCTAAGTAACTATGTGTGAAAAGACACTTGAATTAATAGATTCCTGGCCATGATCTCAACTCTCTGTCAGCCTCTCTCTGTATTTGAAAAAAGAAAAATCCATTTTGAACAACACAGAATGTTGGATTGTGCAGATATATGGCCCATGTGGACTAATTCCCAATCTAGAGGGCACATGAGAGTGTTCTCTGAGAAAAAGGAGTTAAAAGTGGATACACTGTCTCGCGCCAAGAGGATTTTCCCCGACTGTGAAACTGAACTGAATGCACATCACAATGTCGTGGATCCTCAGCATGAAATGGGACTACTGCAATGGTAGAGGGAGAAGGACCAGTGGAGCGAGTAGAGAATTAAAGCAAAGTCATCTTTATTTTCATCTGGGGTTTTCTATCATTTTTACTATTTATTATTTGAGGTGATTCATCAGCAGGCAGACGCACAGCTCTGTAATGAGGTAGTTGTAGTTGTTGGATCAAAAATACACACAGAAGCTACAGTGTCCCTTCACATACTGCTATCTCACATCATTTAATTTAATGCTTTATATCAAGTTTAAATCAATCACAACCGGACAACAAGGCAAAAACCAGTCCCAGTCTCTAGATATCGGTAACACTGAACCACAACAAGCCAGTCGTGTTTTCTACCTCAGGTTATGTATCATATGAGGTTATTTATAATATGAATAGAAGTACAACCAGAATTTAATGTAAATGGATGGATTGCAAACACAAAACCAAAGTTGTTTGCAAAATAATATATTTAGTTTCGAACCAATTGAATTCAGTAAGTTCTCATCCTGCTGCAACAAAATGTCTTTCTAAATGCTTTGATATACTACCCCCCCATTGATTGTGGGCTAAAGCTCCATCGATATAAACAGAGAGTTCTCTCAGGGTATGGTTTCAGATGCTATCAGCGCACACTACAGTAGCCAGATGTGAATGGTCTTTGAAATCCATAGGACCCCACATAATCACATGATTAAAACCACAGCGAGATGTATCATTCAGCTGTGATTCCCAATCGAGAGTGTGACAGCTGGTCATTCCGCAAGGTTAAATGGGGGATTGAGTCCAAAATCACATTTATTGTGCTGATAAAGGTCATGATGCTGTTTGGGAGAGGACAGGGAGAATGAAAAACGATTAAGGGCCAAACAGCTAAAAAACCATACAATAATGGTTCAACCTGTATTGGTTTATGTATTATTTTGAATTGACTTATTTATCTCTCATTCACTTTCATACTGGACTGTACATTGCAGTGAAATACTTTGAATTATTGACTATTCAGATTAACCACAACATCCCCACACATTCTGATGCCTTTCTCAGTACCCTGTTGGTCTCTGCTGCATTTCAAGATGTGGGGTGGTCATCATTTTTTTATTATTGTTTTCCTCCCTAGGTGTACTGTTCTGTATATTAGCATTTTTTTTGTACAATAACTGGGTGAGAATGTAAATGGGGGGGGGGTTGTGAAATAGTACTCTTATTTTCCTGTGAAGCAAACAGTGAGAAGGTGCTTTACTGTGGTGTAACAACTTGGTCATTGTTAGTTGGCTCACTGGAATGGTATTTTACATGACGGCAAGTGGAGAGAAGTGAGGGAGTGGCTGTTTTCAAAGGGCCAATTCACCCAAATTACAAAAAAGCAGGTTGTCTGGCTTAACTCAAGTTGTACTAAACCATGTAAATATTATTAGTTTTATTTTCCCAGGGTTTGATATGTGCTTCTATGAGATGTCTACCTTTACTACAATATATTTGGGGTCAGGGTGTGCAAAACGACAAGGTGAGACAATATGTGTCAAATGTCAGAGATCTGGCCACAATGTTTAAACCATACGAGTTGTCCCTTTAATATATATCTGGCTATTTTAAGTATTTGTGAGCAAATTTTTGTCAAATCAACTGTGCAATATTGGTTATGTTTAGATACATTGAAAATACAGATGCAAAAAATACTATATATATATTACAACAAATCCTATGAAAAGACCACTGATTTACATTAATACAAAATAGTCGGTGTATTTAAAACCTGATATTAATATTTTCCTCTGTGCCTCCATTGTTATCCAAAAACTATTAAAAAGACATCAGTGAGCCACTCTGTCACTTGAACACACACACACACACACTGTACTGTCAATCCAAAATACACAAAAAATGATGTAGCCTATTGTGTATTAATCTGCTGCAGAAAATAGTCCCCTGCTAATGCACATTGAGCAACTCAAGGTTGAGTGCATCCTTTATTATTGTGTTGTTGTTTGTGGTCTTTTCATGAGATGTGTTAATAAGAAGAATACAGAATATCACCATTCGTCAGAGATTGCAATGCCTTTTGATAATTGATATTCCTGCATAAAATGTCATATATCATGAGAGGATTTTATCCATATTCCCCACTCCCAGAGTTAAGTGGAGGTAGAGGGTTTTAAGTTAAAACTACCTTAGTTCTAAATTTAATTTTCCTGTAATGTTTGACAACATGCATTATTATTTTCAGAAAAAACTTCTTTGGAGGATATTTGGGAAATATGGAACGATAAGTAGAATTGCAACACCTTTTAGTTTTGGTGATGGATAAAAAGTTTTGCGGAAATCTGTCCAGAAGAGGTTATGTGAGCTTCTTTCTGATGCATTGCTTAATTATTTTAGCATCGTTTTGTAAATACTTAAAGGCGACAATCTCAAAGACAGATATCTCAAATCCTGAACAAAACTATTTTCACGGCTGGACTCCACAAGAGGTATATGAACAAAAGTTATTTTTTTAAGTGATTTGGGTGAATGAACCCTTTAACTTCTCTACTTGTTGCATCGTGTAACAATCCCTTTTACTCTGCTAACTGAGAACACCATTTAAGTGTGTACTTGACTCGACATAGACATGATTCTCACCTGAGGTTCTAGGATAAAAACATGAAAAAAAAAACTGTTTCTGTGTGAAAACATTTTGCTACAAAAGAATATAAAATACTGATTCATTCCTATGAACCAACCTGGCTCCTCTGTGTTTTCTCTTCTGACAACCTCTCACAAATGATGTCACGTGCCTCGGATTATGTTGCTAATTAGATTCCTCTGGGCTGAAACTGCTGCCTTATTGTCCCTGGCCACAAAGAGCCAGGCGGCTAATGGAGTGTCCTTCCTCCTCTCGTTGTCTTTGTTTACCGTCGATGAGCCAAGGCTTTTCCTCCCGAGGTCCAGCTGCTGTAATCAGGCCAGTCCGCTGCTGACTCACCTCAGCACTGCCCTTGTTACAAATCACTGGTACACGCAGCTCCTGGCCAGAGCCTATAATAAGGTCTTAATTCATATAATCTGTCAGGAAAGGTGCTTACGGCAGCACAGAGTAGATATAATCTCCACGAGGGCCAAGCGTTACATGATAAGACAGCGATGTGCACCTGCTGAAGGCTCGGGAGGAACATGGCGGCTGGAAGTTGAGTGGAGGAAGGTTGTTACTGTCAGAGTTTGCACTGTCATGACAGAGAAGACGTTGAAATCAAAGCAAATATATTGGTTGAGTAGACGAGGGTGTCATTTGGCAGGAAATCTGATTCATCAAACAAAAAAGTTGTTTATCTCAAATTTTTTCAAATGTAACCGCAATGTTCAAAAATCCAATGTATATTAGCATATTACAGCTTGAATTAGTTTTGCCAACCGTTCATTTACAACTCAGGCTACACGCTACTGTGGGCCGCAGCCTACGCCAAAACAATAAAACACGAGCAAAGAAGTAGCTCTGAGTTGTCTGTCCAACAACACACACAGGAACAACAGCAACAGAACATTTCCTGTCTCTTAGCCAATCCCCCCCGATCTTCTCCTGTCTCAGGTCCCTCCCATCGGTGGCCGACCTTGTGTTACTTTCTGAAACTTTTACAACAGCATTAACAGCCCTTTTTCTTAAACTAGCTTAACATTAACACAGTGAAGGTGTCTTGAGGACATCACAACAGTAAACCCAGTCCATTATAATATTATAATATTTCCTTCTCTTAATATGCAGGTCATCTGACTTGCATAAATCCCAGCATCAGGTCTTGTTTATTTGCATAATAATGCTCTGATGCATATTGTGAAAGTCTTTAGAGCGATGGAGCACAACAGGACGTGTTTTCTGATGTCTGAACTTGGACGACTGGTTAATGACAAGACACTTTTGAAACTGTAGGCGTCCATTTGTTCTACAAGAGGACGTCTGTATGTGAGGAAATTTGTCTGAAGCTGTTCAGACATGAAACATTTTGATTGAGTGATTTGATTGCAAAACTTCAAACCTCATCAAGCTGTTTCAATGTTACTGAAACAAAAAACGACAGTGAAAGAAAAACAGGTTGACATATTGTTGCTCTCTGCTTTGTGTGCTGAGTGGAGAACCTCGGTAAAGAACCCTAATGTTATGAGGCATCTTTTAATTGGTCTCTCTCCCTCTCAGTGACCTAATAATATTATTTTAGAATTTCTCTACATTTGTGTCTGATATAACAGTGCAGGAGATTTTACACTCTAAATATCGGTTTCAGAGTCAGTTTCCTCTGCTGAAATGATCAGTCTGTGGTGGTAAATCAGGTGCAGCAGCCACTTGTACATGAACATATGTGCATTTATAAACACTTCAGCCAATAGAGGTAGCTGACTCAAGTTGTGTTTAAACTTAATTCAAAGTAAATTTCCATCTGGTGTTACTTGTGCATACAGCCACTGATCTATTTATTGGATTAATGGATTAATGATGGGGATGGCCGCTAGCGCTAATATCAACAACAAATAAATAACTGAAATCAAGTAACTTACCTGGTAGTCCAAATGTTTAATTGACTTATCTCCAAGCCCTCTCCTTTTGTGTTTGTCTACAGAGAAGTTGTATCGTATAACTCACAGATGGCAAAAATAAGTCTCCTTGCATTGACTTCTTATGTAATAGCGTCATAAGAAAATTGTTTACATTTGGTTTGAACACAGTGGAATGGTTTGCATGAGCCTGGGATAGATACATTATTGTTTCAGATCACCCCTGCTGAGAGACTGTACTTGTGCACAGTGGCGTTTTGAGCTAAATGCTCCGATGTAGCTGCCATAAGGTTTATCATATTCACCTTATTAGCCTTACGTGTTAGCATGCTAACATTTACCAACATTTAAAAACAGTGAAACCTTGAGGAAAGGCATCATGGCAAGATGAGGTAAGTGAACATATTTGAATGCCCTGGTTTTCTGTATTAATGCATTGTAAAACATGATTTCACAACACACACACACACTGAAATGATTTTTCATGTCTGAATTGAGTAAATAACCATTCACAAGCAATAGAACAAAATAAAAACAGGCCAAACCTCCTCTAGCTGTATTAACCTCAAACAAGTGCCTCAAGTATGTGTGGATCCTATCTGACACTATTCAAGAGAAATGTTGTCTCATTCTTCCTCCCATTAGTGCTTCAGCTCAGCCACATTCTTAGGATGTCTGCTGTAAATGGCTCTCTTCATTTCACAGCATCTCTCTTGAGTTAAGCGTTGGGCCTCAGACAGTAGTAGTTACATGTCTGCTGAGCTTTACGTGGCATAGTTAGCTCAGTTTAATGTCAGGGTGGGCTGACATTAAACTGAGCCAACCAGGCCCAGAGGCAGCAAAGGCCCAAATCCTGATGGTCCCTTAACCGTACGGCACTGTTGGGTTGATGATTTCACGTTCATGTGTTTCCCTATTTACACCATTCACAGTGCTATGTATATATTCATTTATTTATTTTTGAGGGCAGCAGCTTCCTCCATAGTGTTCTGGACACAATGAGGACACAGGCTTCCTCACATGATTTTCATTTGATAAAGGTTGGTATTGTTATGGAGGTTTTCCGGAAGCTGGTGAAAGGAGAACTCAGGCAGCAGCTGATGTCGTATGCGGAAGATTTGAATGTAGATATATATACAATATACAAACGCTAACAGAGTAACATGAGCAATGTCTCACCCAAATCTGAAGATGTCTCCCACAGCATCCCAGTATATCTTGCGTCACCCATTCCAACAGCACATCCATGAATGGCTAGAATTGCTGTCACTCTCTATGTCACATGTAGGTGTTCGCATCCTATTGGACAGTTAAGCCTAAAGTATGCATTCCTAAATCACATTGTGTCCTTACGTCTTGCCACTGGTGAAATACGCAAAAGTGTTGAAGCTGGTGAGAGTTGAAGTTGGTGCCTCTCTGTCTGGCTCATCTGAGTTAGATATGAAAGTCGCTAAGCGTAGACACTACAATGTACTGTCGGTTGGCCCTTTATCTACAACCTGACCTTTGGTACTGCTTAGAGAGAGAAGGGAGTGTGTGGAATTAGACAGGCACTATTCTCCTGGACAGATATGATGTGTAATATACAATATACATAACATATAGTGGCATATACAGTAATGTTGGAGGATGGTCAAAAATTCCATAGTCATGAAGAAACATGACCTGCTTAAATTAGTTACTCTATTTCTTCCTTTTTTCCACCTCACACATGTTCCGCCTTTGGCCTCGTTTTAGCTGGGCGCTCACATCTAGGAAGAGTAGATGGAACTAAAACAGTTTTTCAAACTGTGGACTGACAGGCTGTATAAACTTTTTCACATCACTTTGCAACCCTAAGCAAATCAGCATCTCTTAGTCATACGTCTTCTGAGATCCATTTGTCTGTGAGGCATCTTTCGCATCAGCAAATGCTCGTTGTAAACTGCAAACTCAGAATGTTTGAGTTGTTTTGTGAGTCAAAGTAGCTCCTACCCACAAATGTATTCAGAGCTCAGCTCATCCACCGCAGGTTTGCTAACTCCTGACTCCAGGTTCACCGAAGTTGCTAGAATTTAAAATCAGTACCTAAAAGTCAGCAACGTTGGAAAACTAACTGAGCTTGACCCGAATCTGACAGGCATTGTTTTTTGTATCAGAACCCAAACAGAGCCTGATGCATTTAATGTAACCGATACCGTGTCCCTCACACGCAAGGTTATTGCTAATTTTCCACCATTACAGACGTGCAGTGGAAAAATACAGTGCAGCCAAGTGACCAACTCGAACTGAACCCAAATACAGTGGAAACCGGATATAGTGATAAACTGTTTATATGGATCAAAAACCTTGGGACAGAATATTTCCTTTACAATCACTATATCCAATTCTGGTGTCTATCATTCGCGCTGTGCACTGCCAAACTCCTATTAACGCACTGCCATCTCCTCTTGCTCTCCATACATTGTCTGAGGTTAAAGATTCTGTTGTTTTGAGTTTACAGATGTGTGAGATGAAACTGTCTGTGTGTGTGTGTGTGTGTGTGTGTGTGTGTGTGTTTGGGAGAGGAAGAGAGCGAGCAGAGCTGAATTAATGAATGACTGTGCGCTGCTACTCATTTTACAAAGGTATGGATCATTTATGTGTTGATCAGTGTTGGCGTCATTTCAAACAAATGAACTGTACCTGTGTATCTGTGTAACCTGAACATTCTGGAGATGTCTGTGTTGCTGTGAACGGGTCAGAGCAGAGAATCTCCTGCTGTTTTGTTCACGTGTGAAAGGCAAACTCTGGTGAAAACTCCCGATCCAATGGTGTGGACATCCTGCGGAGTTCATGTCTATTTTGCTCCTGCTCCTCTCAGACCTTATTGTTTTGTGTACTCTGAGAACTGTAGCAAAACAAATTTGGCAGAGCACTCACCCTTTTTAGGTTCTGTGAAGCACTTTTTTTTCTTCCACAGAAGCTTTTGCACAGTAGCAGCCGTGCAGTGCATCTATTCATCATCTAAATGCCTGATCAAGGCCTGCATGCAGCAGTCTATTCTGTCTTTTTAGAGAGGCAAAACTGATGATATTGGAGGGCATGACAAAAAAAAGTTTGCTCAGGAGTAAATGACTCTCATATCCCCCATAAGAGTGTGTGTCCATCACAGAGAGCTTTGTGAAAGCAAACCTTATCTATTCTCTGCTTCTGCAGCTCATCCCCACTTTCATGGGGATTCTTGAGTCCCAGAGTCACATATTATTAACCTCATTATTAGTAATGCCTGAGGGAAAGGCTGACTAAATGTGTGGGCTTTTGTTTATTTCTCGCACAAAGTTGTCCGGGCAGAGATAAGTTCCACGGCAGGATTGGAGGAGTGAAATTTGATCCTGCCACAGTTTATTCTGTCTCGTCTGGAGAGCTGGTATCCTCCTCTCACTCAGTCTTAATAAGTATCTCATCTGCTGTCACTCTTCCTCTCTCACTAATGAGCAATTAGGTGATAGCTGCTGGATAGTGTAATAATGTGAATGCAATGAAATGCTCCTCTGGATGTCTACAAAATGCAATCACATCACCGCATTATTACATCAACTGTCATTTGGGGTATTTTTTCATGGAGCTGTCGCATATTTTCAGCTTGGAATATCCAGATGAACACATGTCTGGCATTAAGAATGTGTGACATTGACTATACTGACTATAATGTGGGGAAAATGTGTGTGAGTTATGCAAAGATTAACCCCCTTGTCTTTTGGATTTGTGAATAGGCACCTGTTTGCTTATGACGACATGAGGTCCAGTATATGTTCTGATCCAGAGAGTGGAAACCTGACTCGAGCCGATGCGACAGTTCGGGCCATGTTCGGAGCAAAAATGTTCGGTTTGGGTTGGGTTCTTTGGCTCTGTCGGGTAAGGACAGAAAATTGTTGCCACATTCTGATTTGTTCTGCTGAAGAATTCATTAAAAACAGCCTTTTGTAAATAGTCTGCATTTATACAGTGCATCTATGTGCAGCCCTTTTCTATTTCCCTAGGACAATTCGACATGGGGAAGACTGGGATTGAACCGCCGACCTTTTGGTTAGAGCTCCAGCCACCCAGAACTCAAGTATTATGAGGGTGACAAAAAACGTAAATAGCAATCTCACAGATTTCAGTCTTGGTGGACTTGGTGACACCATAGTTACTGGGGATAACACCAAATGTGGTTTAATACTACGTGTCACAGAATTCAGCAAAACAAAGAAGTCAGTCAATCATTTTCTTTTTACAATCATTCTGATCTAATTTAATAAAACACATGACATGAGTCTGCAGGACACAGTGAGTTGATTACCTCACTGAGACGGAGGTGTGCAACACATGTTATATAATGATGGACCACAGGACAGCTCCTTAAAAGTGAAGCCATAGCATCCTGATCGCCCCCTGGTGGCTGAAGGCAGTGCAGGGCCCTTTGCAGATGGGACCTGGACCAAACTAAAAAGTCAAAGTGTTCATTTTTTCTGGTAAGTTTGTTTTTACTTAGTTATTTGGTGCTATGAAGACAGTTTGAAACGCCGTGATTAACAGCTGAGACTGATTCTCAATTGGTCGAGCATGTGTATAATTAAGACCTTGATACCGTAGCTCCATTCCCCCATTGCTACTGTGCAGACTTCAAATGACGTCTTTGGTGCAAGATGGCAGCGTTCTTCTCTGGGATATTTTGGCTTCATTTTTGGATAGTGGGAGCAAGTGGAAACACATCGTCCTACTTTATCTTCAGTCTGTGGTGCAGAGCTGACGTCTTCTGCTCTTCATCTTACAACTAAGTGGCTGTTTCCATCACTCACTGCTACATTTCAAACAGACCTGCCATCGTCTTGTTTTGAAGACACATTTTTGACAAAGTCCAACAACAATACGCACAAAACTCTTACAAGCACATTGCATTTCTTATACTCCTTCATAAAAGTCAATTACTATTTCACCTGTTAGATGCTTTAAATGTGAAGCTGCAGCAGAGGGAAATATTTGTTTTTCATTAGCAGCAACCTATTGCAGTACCCATCAGCTATAATTGGCTATTGTCGGAAAGCATAGATATCATAAAATGTGTTTTAAAAGGTAAACTTTAAATCTCCATAACAAAGCAACTCTAGCAATACTCACTTGATATCTCCAACTATATTTAAACTATTTGCAGGGACATTTTTAAAGATTTTTTTATCTTTTTATCCCGTTTGTTTTGCCCCTCAATGATTGATATCTTGTTCAATTTTGTAAAATCTCCGCCTCGTGACTTTTCAGAATCCGAGCTCCCCTAAACTTTCCACACTGGGTATACATTCAGTTTTCAAATCAATAGTCATTGTGAGCCTTGTGTTGCATCAACAGCTCTCCACCTCAAGTAATTCATTTTTCACAACCTCCCGCTTCTCATCTCTTCTCTTGAAAGTGCGTCCAAGTTGAAGGACTCCTGCAATGTTTTGATTTGGACCCTTTGTTCTCATACGGGACAAGAGATTTAGCCCTTAAATCCCCTCTGTCTGCTGTCGATAACCGAGCATGTCAGTTACTCACAAAACTTCACAAAACTGAAACATCTCCTGTCAAATGGACTTATCAGCATACACATGCTGCAATAAGTTAAAAGCCTGGCTGTGCACAAGGTTTTAAACTTTATCTTTTCCGTGTCGCAGTCATGCACATGCCAACACAACCTCTAACCTGATACATCATTCACTTGACAGCTGATCACAGCAGTCTGACTTAAAGGGTTGATTGAAGAATGTAGCCGAGAGAGGGAGCTTATGTTTCTGGGCCCAAAAATATAAGAAGTAACCACCATAGAAGGGTCCAGAAAGTTCTAGAAACTCATATTAGGTCATTTGGACATCCCCTAACTTCCCCAATGTAATGTTACACCATAAAAAAAATTGTCAATTTGATCAATCCTAAGAAAAGGATTGGAGGAGACTCGCATGAGAATCTCACCCCATGAAAGATGATGTTTTTGCACGGCCTTATTTTTCTGATAGAACCTAATAAACTCTATTGCAACGTACTTCGGACGACTCCAGGGGCTTTTCTTTCAGTACTTTTTCGAACCTCTGAAACAGCCGTACTTGGACACGGTGTTGGAGGAGGACTTCCACTGGCCCAGCCCTGCACCTGTGACCCAACAAGACTCTTGGCCGACTCCCTTGCTTTGTTCCTGTCTGAGTCGTGCCTGTATTTACCTGTCCCTCTCTGTGCTCAGGATCCAGTTGCCTGCCTGCTCGCTCCTCCAACTCACCTTGTGCCACTCCGCCTTCACGCCAGCCAACCACACACAAGCCACGTAACCCCACGCCATCTCCCTGCATTCAGCTAAGCCATCCCCAGTCAAATGCCTGCTCCTGCTTACCACCATTCACCTGTTTCAATAAAAGCCTTTATTTATTCACCACACCAGTGTCCTTGTCTGTGTTCTAGGTTCGACCCTAAAATGAGCCAAAACAAGTTTGACAGTTTCTAAAGTATAATGCCAGCAGTTTTAATCAACCCTATTATATTAACTACGGATCAGGTGACAATATACATAATGGCTCTCTCACAGTGATGAACCCACAGAGAATTGTCTCCCAGTTTAGCCCATTGTCTTTTTTAATGAATCTAGAAAGACGTAACTAAACAATGAAGTGTTCAAAGAAAGTCCAATCATTTGCACAGTTCCCTGTGTGACCAGGGAAGACTATCCATCACATTAGCAGGGGATTATACTAACAGCTTATTACTGACTTTCAGCGGTGTGATGTAGAGGTGAACACTTCTCGCTAGAGCAGCCGATGACAGGGACACATCGCCTGCCAAACATGGAGAATAAATATTATCCGAGGCTTTAAAAAGGTAATGTTATGTACTGATTCATGTCGGCGCTGTACCTCAACCGACAAGC
This sequence comes from Hippoglossus hippoglossus, assembly GCF_009819705.1. Taxonomy (NCBI): domain Eukaryota; kingdom Metazoa; phylum Chordata; class Actinopteri; order Pleuronectiformes; family Pleuronectidae; genus Hippoglossus; species Hippoglossus hippoglossus. The sequence continues at coordinate 21,691,899 of NC_047172.1, read as the reverse complement.
ACAGTATAATGTCGCTCGGTGTGACGTCCGGAGCGCGGCATGATGTATCCCAGCAGCTCACCTCAGCTCACCTCTTCCTAGAACACTGTGTAAATGTCGCTCAGTAAATGGAGCAGAGGAAGTGTGTGTTTGTGTTTGTGTCTGTGTGGGTAACCTTGAACCGCTCCCGTCTGCGGTCCCCGTCCCCGACGCAACGCCATCCACCTCCGTGTCATCCAGCTGCTCGGGATGATGAATGGGACTAAATTATTACATCCGACTGTAGCAGGTATATGTGGTAAAAGTGTTTGCAAATCTCATGCATAAAAATTGCCTCAGTAATTGAGGGTAGATTTCCTTTTTCAAAAACAAGCATTATGAATAATTTATGTCACACTTTCAGCTGTAAACGGTGCAGGAAATAAGCTGCATCCACAACTCCTATTAACAGAAATGGTATTTTTCTCAGAACTATCTGCCAGGTGAGCACTTATCTTCTGGTTATATCTATTTTGTTTGCCTTTACTAATGGTTCACATATTTCACCAGAGAGGAGACTGAATTTGAACCAGTGCGCTTGATGTACTCAGGTGAGATGAGGCACATTTATACTGAGCTAGAATCTGATATGACATGGAGTCAGTCCACATGCAGGCCTCCGCTGCAGATTCGCTTCTGGTGCGGGCTCTGATCTAAAGTCAGCATAAAGCCAGGACAGGAAATAAACTCAGATAATACAAAATAAAATCATGTTGCGGAAGCAATTGTTGAATTGTAACATGGAAACTACTATTTCCCTAAAGTGTAACTTCACACCAAAATCTTGGCTGAAGGGCCACTCCCTGAAAGCCCTAATCGCAAACACACACACACGCACAACATATCAATCAGCTTGCTAAAGCTTATCCAGGTTGTCAAGCTATGAGCGACGGCTCCAATAGCAGCACACACACTTTATTACAGAGATGCCGTATCATCTCTGGACATTCCCATAGGTCAAGACCATGGTCGTCCCGAACTGTTTGAACCACTGGCACAAGCGTCGGGTGCTGTGGTTCTGGTTCTGAGCCATTCACTGGAGCACGTGGCTGTGTCAGCCAGCAGGTCAAACAGTGCGTGTGTGTGTTGTGGCATCACGAGAGGACGTGTGGTAGAGGGGCTACCATGCCACAAGATGGCTGCCGGGAAAACTACATCTCCCAGAATGCACTACTCAGACAGGTGCCAATGCCTCAGCCCTCTGATTAAAGCTGGAGCTCAGGTGTGGGAGAGGGAGAGAACAAAGGAGTGGACACACACCAAGCAGGCGGCATCGTACGTGGCACAAACTTAGCTCGGCGTCTGGGGAACTTTGATTTGGCAACTACAGTTAGTAGGATACAAGTGAGGAGCAACTTTATGGAGGATATGCTTTGCCTTTGAAGAACACTTGTGTTTTGCTTCCTGAAAGACTTTGTGTTGGTGAATAAACCGGATTCTTCGTTTTGAAAGCACTTTTGCCTGCTCTGTCCTGTTGTGACGCATTGCCCTACATCCTGCTTATTGGTAAAACCTCTCATGATGCCACAGTGTGTTTGTGGCAGAGACAGCCGAGGGGCAGAAGCGGATGCTGGACATCTCTGAATGCTGCGTGATGGTTTAGGGGTTTCGCTTCAGCATAGATTTGAAAATGAGGCAACTTTCCAGATTCGCACTCACAAGCTGTTGCAGGTGGTGGGGAGCGGTCCACCTTTGATTAGAGGGTGTTAACCTTTTCAAACGTATATAAATGTCACGACGTAGACACATCCCGAACGGTTGACTCTACGTGAGCATTGGCTCTGAAAGGTCAAAGACGGTTTGAAACACTAGGTATACTATATATATATAGTTATATATTGTTATCACTATATATATATATAGCCTGATTTGTCTTCATAGCACATAAAGTGGGTATCTATGTCAGTGTAGGAGAATGTAATGATTCAATTATTCTTTAAGGTCCAGTATCTCCCCACTTTTGCTTTTTGATTTATCTGTCAAAACAGGATCTAGGCTTCGTCCATGTATCCTAGCAACATCAATAAAACAACATCAAGCTTGCTGATTGAACAATTTGAGCGAAAGGCGCAGTTCCTATCTTCCTCAGTACACGCAAACACACTTCTCATGGAGTTTCCCTTTGAAGAATCATATACTTTGACATATTACTGCAATCAGCTGAAATGAATGTGAAGCTTGTCAGGCAAAATAAATGGGAGAAAAAAATCCATACACACATAAAACACAGTAATTAGTGACATTTGACAAAGAAAAGACGAAAGGCAGACTTTGCAACGGTACTTTTTCTATATTCCCATTTTTGTGGGGTTTGGTTACTTTTAAATCAACTATCACAATATAGTAAGTTGTACACTAATTTTGCTTCGATTGTAATGCAATATTAATAATTGATAGCTAATACTCTTTTCAAATTATACAAATTTATAGTCATTCAAAGTAAAAGCTTGAACATATCAGAGATCCATTGTTCAGGCGAGCAGCAATAAGGGAAAACAATGGAGAAACAACCAATAACTAATTATCCATTTGTACATGAAGGAACAGGAGTACTAAGGCAACAGTACACTTTGTCTCAGTGTGGCAAAGAAATCAAGACATAAGGATATTAACACACATAATGCAGCTCCATATGGCTGTTGTTTAGTGCTGTTGTCCGCCTCATTAACCTGCAGCAGTTAGCTACAGCAGGCATTTATACCGTACATATGTGTTGGCAATTAGTGCTTTGATGTTTTCCTCTTCCAACTCACATGGTGAATCTGGCTGTATTTCAACTTTACAGGGTGAGTGGATGTACAGCTGCATTTACGGGGAGTATTTTTGGAAACGCACATCAGAGACATCACCCCCACCTCTCTCTCTCAGCTGAGGAGGTCTCGGTGATGCAGTAATAAATGTATCAGTGGGGCGTACATGAGCAATCAATCGCAAAATAGAGCACTGAGCAAAAGAAAAATGGTGCGATTATTTTTGTTCCACAACAATCACGGGGCGAGTTTCTAAAAATTGTCTCCTGCAATAACGGTGGAATTTTGCATATCAACTTAAAAAAAAAAAAGGGAGAAATAAAGTATGTAACTGGCCAGGGAGTGTGTATCTAGTATCAATCCACCAGCAGCAGTCAGATAAACCAGGCTCTGGGAGAGTGAGAGAGTCTCCCAGACAGATATGCAGCTCAGTTCAGAGTAAAGCTGCCTGTGCGTCCCGTGTCCTGGAAGCTATACCCTCTGGCCGTGTCTCAAATCCCTCTGGACGACCTGTGGAACCTGCTGACAAACACACAGGCTCAGTCAGACAATCAGCACAGAACTTGGAAGGGAGAAAGTGGGAATAAACAGCAGGGACTCGCTGTGGAAAGCTCGCTGCTTATCAGTTAGGTCCCTTGTGACGTCAAGGGATTTTAAAGAAATTAAATGCTTATTCCTTTCTTTTTCTACACCTGCCAACTGGAGCTTAGGGTCATCTGAGGCTGGAGTGGATTCAAACAGGACAGAGCAAGCAAATTATCGTAAAAAACAGTTCTTTGCTTAGGTTGATACATGTGTTAAGTAGTCTTAACAAACCTACTGATAATTGGATGGAATAAACTGATGTGAAAAAGGTGCTTGCAGTAGCATTCTTAGATGTTGTATATTGAATATGTATTGTGATGGAAATTCATCTTGAGATTTGAAATAATGAAATTCTCAGACTGGAGTTGCCTTTGAGTCTTTATAATAGTAAACTCTGCAGAGGTTACACAACAAGCACGGGTGCTCAAAATGGAACTGGCCGCAAGTTCACAAAAGCCAGAACTTATACAAAGAGGCGTTTCATAAAACATAATATGAAAGACATGAGATCATCTGTGTCTGTCCGTCCGCTGTAGCAGTTGGAAGAAAAACATCACCAAATAAGGGCATGCACCCTGTTGATCAAGGTCATAGCAGTGAGACACCACCAAGTAAGGGTTCCATCCTGTCAGGTAGACAGTATCACAGCAGTGAGACACCTGGTCAGGGGGATTTCCAATACCTTAGACACTGGTCAGTTGAATTTTCCACTACACTTCCCCCTTTGATCATCAATAAAAATATGATCACAAACAAAAAACAATCAAGAAACATCATAATCAACATCATAATCATAGAAGAATATCGACGAGTCTTCAACCCTGGCACTTTGCGCACATACAGGGTCACATCCACCATGGAGAGGTTCTAGAACATACGATGCATGGTGGGGAGGTGCAATAGGTAGCCGCTGCTGTTTTTGTGGAAAGAAAAAAAAGTTATTTTCCTGTGATTGAGCAAGCATTTGAAATGAAAAATGGAAGGAAATCAGGTCAAACAACATCATCATCTCATTAACCATTATCAAAAGTTAACATACTGTATTGATTGGCAAAAGTAACTCATATTAAAATGTAATAAAACGTTAAATGTCAACATACAGTATATTTAAGGTTGAAAATATGCAGTAAAAACTTTTTTAATTCTTGCTAGGAAGTAAAAATTTATTAAGTATGTACAAACTTCATAAAGTAACTCACATCAACCTTAAAAATTCACAGAGCTTCAAATTAAAGCATCATAAAATATGAAGTTGAAAGGATAATTGCAGTAGCTGTTTTTGTCTAGTGAAATCATTAAGAAACACATAAGCAAGCTGGGGGGAGAAAATAACATAAAAAACCTAAAATTGAGTATCGTCATCAGAATCAGTGTCCAGGCAGGGAGGGATGGGGAATAAGTTACGGATCAAGGGGACCTGAATCACTTCTCTTGTGTCTAGTCAAATTTGCATGTGCTGGATGGTTCTGAGAGGACACTGTAGGAAAAGACAGTTCGTTAGATCATCAGAGACTTTTACAGGAGTGCATCTAGACAGAATAATGTGCAAAACAATAATAGAGGAGATCATGAGTAACACGTATAGTGAGCCTCTCAGGCCACACAACCCTGGATGTCGAAATGGATGCCATGGCCTGTCCATGGTCTCAGTTGTCAGGCAGATTTCTTCTGTGTTGTGGCAGAACGCTCGTGTGGTTAATCATACAACACTCTCGGTGCTTCTCAACCTGTGGAAGTATCAGTGTGTGTGCTTTGAGTTGAAGGCGTCAGCTGGTCAGATGGAGCTGGTACTCATTTGCAGTGGCTGGCGTGGATCCAGGTGGCTCTTTCAGCAACTTTCACTGCTGTGTGGGTTGTGAGCAGTACCTGGTAGGGCCCTTGCCACCTGTTTCCTGATGTCTGAAAGAGAAGAAGTCAGAGCAATAGGACAACATATCATGATCACACAAGTCTGTGGATGGAAGCGGAGAAGACGGAGGATCCACACCAATGTGGGGTTCGTTTTCTCATCCTCATGTACATCAGCACCAGAGGCAGGACTTTTGTCGATGCAAGACCTGTGCCTTCACAGCACTTTGCAAGTTTAGTTTTGAGTGTGCCGTTCTCTCGTTCCACAGTTCCACCACTGGCTGGATGATATGCACAGTGTGTTCGCACATCCATAGTTAGATGAGAACCGAGTTGTTTGACAGCTTCGTTTACGAAGTGTCTGCCGTTGTCACTGGAAATTCTGCTAGGAATTCCCCATCGTGGAATAATGTCTCTTAACAATGCAAAATGGCAGACAGAAGATCTGTGATGAGACCGTGGTGTGCTATCTTTTTACCAGAAGATGTGAGGAAGTTTCTGTGTTGCCAAAGGGCGCCAAAATCATGAGTTACACCGAACGCATATCTGGAGTCAGTGTAGACTGTGAGTGTTTTACCAGTAGCCAATTTGCATGCTTCCGTGAGTGCGATGAGCTCTGCTGCCTGTGCTGAGAGGTGATGAGGAAGAGAACTCGAGAGGAGAACTTCGTTATCTGAACAAACAGAAAAACCAACACAGTTAGTACCAGAGACAGGGTCACGTGAGGCGGACCCATCGACATACAGAATCAAGTCAGAGTTAGAAAGGGGTTCGTCAGAGAGGTCAGGTCGTGGGGAACACTGGACTTGAAGTTCAGCCACACAGTTGTGTTCTTCCCCGTCATCCGGAAGCAGAAGAAGCGTGGCTGGGTTCAAAGTTGAACTGCGTTTCACTGTGATGTTGGGCATGTCAAGAAGAACAGTGTGATACCTCAACCAGCGAGCAGCAGAGAGATGTGAGGTCTTCTGTTCTGTAAGAATGAGAGACACAGCATGAGGAACAAGGAGTGTCAAGTCAGAGTAACCTACTATGTCTCGTGAGGCAAGGACAGCTTTTTCACAGGCGGCCACTGCACGCAAACAACGTGGAAGGCCAGCTGCCACCGGATCAAGTTTGGCGGAGAAGTAGGCGACAGGGCGATATTTGTCACCATGAGACTGAAGGAGGACAGAAGTCATGCAGCGGTCTCTCTCATCCACAGCCTGAACAAAAGGTTTGTCAGGGTTAGGGAGAGCAAGAGTGGGAGTTTGCTGCAGCGTTTTCTTCAGTGTGACAAATGCCTCGTCTGCCTCGTGAGTCCAAACGACACGTTCGTGAGGAGTGAGTGATTTGCCATGGTACAGAGCACCTAAGGGGGCTTCAAGAAGAGCAAAGTCAGGAATGAACGTTCTACAGAAAGAACATGTGCCGATGAATGACATGAGTTGTTTCTTCGTCAAGGGTTTAGGCATGTTAACAATAGCTTCTACTCTCTTATCAGACAGGGATTTGCCATCTTTGGTGACGACATGACCCAGAAATGTGACAGTTTGTTGTACAAACTGTAGTTTGCTGAGGCTGACTTTATGGCCCTCATGAACCAGATGTCTCAGCAAAGTGATCGTATCTGTTTCACATTGCTCCTGTGTGGGACTGGCAACTAGTAGATCATCAACATACTGCAAGAGAACTGAACCCGGAGTGAGGATGAGGGGTTCAAGACTGTTCCTGAGAGCCTGATTGTATAATGATGGAGATTCACAGTAGCCTTGACATAGGCGTGTGAACGTGTAGGCCTTGTTTTCAAAATTAAAAGCTAACCAGTACTGGCTGTCCCTGTGGACAGGAACACAAAAAAAAAAGCATTGGATAAGTCTACAACCGAAAACCACACTGCATTAGACGGAATTTGGGAAAGCAGCGTGTATGGGTCAGGAACAATATGCTATCGAGCAATTACAGCATCATTCACAGCCTTCAGATCCTGCACAAACCGCCACTCAGTAGGTTGACCTTTGTCTCTGATCTTCTTAACTGGGAACAGTGGAGTGCAGACCGGTGAATCAGGGCAGGGGACAATTACACCAGCCTGCAAAAAGGATTCAAAAACAGGACGTATCCCCTCCACTGCATTCTGTCTGAGTGGATATTGTTGTTTACATGGCCTATAATCAGATTTTGGAGTGATTTTGACTGGATCACAGTTTCTGATGAGGCCCACATCCTATTTGTCCTTTGCCCACAGTGTTTAAGGCAGATCTGAAAGTAAAGGAGAAACATCAGAGGGGCTGGACAACATTGCATAAGAATGAAGGTGATTTTCAGTCACAACAAATGAGCGTGTGGCTGGAGAACAGAAGGTTGGAGACATTTTTAGATCAAATGCACTCAGACTTGGTGAATACATTACGTCAGGCGTCGTTGTGGGTTGCCAATCAACGGCAGCCTGGCATGATCTGACAAATGGGCCTAAGTCTTGCCACTTGTCATCATGAGACTTGGAGAGCGAGATGTGAGGGCTGGAATTCGAGACGCGAAACAGTGCCATCTGTTGGTCAGTGAGTGAGACGGAAGCTGCACTTCTGGAAACAGACCAAAAAATATTGGACACTTTCAGAGAATCATCAGGAAAAGGCAAAAACAGAGATTCATAAACGTGATCTGCTGTGTCTGTCACATGTGAAGTGCAGTGTAATGAATCAATGTGCATAAAATCTGAAAAAGGAGTGGCGAGAGAGTGAGACGTGGCGAGCAGATCAGTGGAGGCATTTTTAGGAAGTTGCCACTGATATACAAACAGCTGCTCATGTGTGGTCTGTGACATTGTGAAGGGGGGTGAAGAAGAATTGTGCGTAACCGTCACTCCATCAGGGGAGGATACTAAATTGAGGCCCAACACCATCATCAAATCTCTTTCTAATAGATTAATTGGGCAACAGGGAGACAACAGAAAATCATGTTCAAACCTTATGGGATGTTTGTCAAACTGAGCGGCACATTTTAGAGGTTTTGTGAAATTTTCTTTTACAGTGGCACCGCTGGCACCTTGAGAGAATATAAAGCGACCACTCATTTCAGGAGATGTGGGCAAATCTGACATCCTAACCACAGAATAACCTGCACCAGAGTCGACCATGAAATTAAGTTTCTGACCGTTAACACACAGTTCGAGTTGAGGCATTTTCTTAAAAGCATCACTTTTGTACTTAACATAAGAACCACAAAGTTGTGTTTGCTCTGGTGTGTGTTTGTGTGCGGTTAGTTTAGCAAGCGATTTCTTCATTGCTGGAGCTTTTGTGTGTATGTGCGGTTAGAATTGCAAGCGATTTCTTCATTGCTTTGGCATGTATGTATCTGTGTTTCACTTCCCTTTCTCTGATCCTCGGCGGGTATATTGGTCGTCTCCCCCCCGTCTGCCCCTCCTTACTTTCTGTAGTTCAGTCGGCAGTGAAAGTTCTTGTCTCCCCGTCCTCTCGCCGTTGGGGGCAGTTCTTTGCCCAGTGTCCTTTTTGTCTGCAGATTAAACACTCATCTCTGGCAAGTGGGGGTCGTCGAGAGAAACCTCTCCCACAGCCACGTCCGCGACCGCGCCCCTCTCTTCTTGGTTCAGTGAAGTTGGCTCTGCTATCAGCGTTATCTTGTCTGCGTGGCCTTGACAGGGCAGACACAGCCTGCATCATGGTTAGCTGTGCTTTCTGGAGTTGTTGATTCTTTTTCTGCTGAGTTTTGTCTTTGGTTTCTTTGTGTTGACGTTCAGCATGTTCAGAATGACATCTGACCTCTGTCAAGCGAGCATCCTCAAGCCCGATGCAGGTGTGGCCTACGTCTGCCCGTAGTGGGGGGAGCAGACCATTCAGGAAGGCCTGTTTCAGATGTGTTTCATAAGCCCCTGGCTCGTTGCCAAGGGTGTCAGGTATGGGGATGCCTCTGTGTTGATTAAACAGGACGGTCAGACGTGTGAGGAAATCTCCCACGGTTTCGCCTGGTTGTTGTTTGCACCCCGTTATTTTGGACATGTCAATTTTATTGGGGAAGGCGGTCCTCAGGGCGTTGAGGAGTGTGTTGAGAGCGTTGACGTATGCTGCATTAACCGCATCATCCCAGTCTGGTGAAGTCAGACGGAGGTCTCCCCCACAGTGCGGACATATCTTTGCAAAGTCAGTGGGGCCTAAAGATGAGGAAGAGGTGGCGTCATCATTCAGTCCTCCCGCTGCCCCGTCTCCATAGACTGGGAGAGTGGTGGGTGGAGTCTGAGATGGGCCTGATCGTTGATTGGTGGAGTCTGGTCTCTGCACATCATCATGGAGGAGGGTTTTGTCGTAGGTGAGGAGGAAGGCAGGCGTTGAGGTGAGGACTGCCACACCCTGTAATGGAGAATACAGAGATCTATATGATTTCTTTTCAACTTTCTCAGTTTCCTTCTTATCAACCTTAGCCATCTGTTTAAATGTTTGTTTTCTGTCCCTACACTCTGCCTCTTTTTTCCCACATTTCAAGACACTTTCTTATTATCTTCTGTCTTTCCACATTGCGACCTTGATTTATTTATTTTTTCTCTTTTTTTTTTTTTTTTTTTTGTTGCTTTTTAATTCTTCCTCTTTCTCGAGGAGTTTCTCTCTTAAAAGTTTAATTTTTTTCGACAATAAATGACCCGTTATGAGGAAAAGCAAAGTCTCTGGACCATATTGGAAGAAAAATGTCACACTTTCCCGTCCTCACTCTTGCAACCATAAAGCCCACCATTTGGACTTTCTGGGTTCTGAAGTCCCTGACTTCCCCTGTTACCCATCCTTATCAATTAAGTGTATGAAATCGTGCACATCTACAATTTCCCTTGAACACTCAATTTAAGACGTGGACGTCTCCACGAATCCTTGTTTCTTTCTCCGGCAAAACAGGAAAAAAGCCTTCAACAAGGATGATTGCCACAAGGACGAGTCAGATTAACATCATTAATCCACAATAATCCAGAGAGAATGACTAATACACCCATTCCAAATAAAACCCTTTAAATGTATTATTTCTTATGTTTGATTTTGTATTTGAGAAATCATCTAAACAGTCATGAAAATCAGAATGTCAACATCTCACCAGATATAAGATGACCAAAGAGAGGTCTTTGGATCCCTGTGAAGAAGGTCCGGAACCCAAGTTATTTCGGCCCTCTCTTCTCTTAACTGTTGGAGGTAGAGGCAGAAGATTTTCTCTCCTGGGTGATCAGCCACCGAAGACTTCTCGGGTCCAGACGATCTTTCAAGGGATCCTGTTCGTGACGCCAAGTTTGTGATGGAAATTCATCTTGAGATTTGAAATAATGAAATTCTCAGACTGGAGTTGCCTTTGAGTCTTTATAATAGTAAACTCTGCAGAGGTTACACAACAAGCACGGGTGCTCAAAATGGAACTGGCCGCAAGTTCACAAAAGCCAGAACTTATACAAAGAGGCGTTTCATAAAACATAATATGAAAGACATGAGATCATCTGTGTCTGTCCGTCCGCTGTAGCAGTTGGAAGAAAAATATCACCAAATAAGGGCATGCACCCTGTTGATCAAGGTCATAGCAGTGAGACACCACCAAGTAAGGGTTCCATCCTGTCAGGTAGACAGTATCACAGCAGTGAGACACCTAGTCAGGGGGATTTCCAATACCTTAGACACTGGTCAGTTGAATTTTCCACTACAGTATATTGCTAATAAACTGTTATAAAGGGAAAAAGTTGAATTGATGTGTGGTTTTAACAATCTTGGATGAGCAGTAATAGTAAGTTACTAATAATAATAATTCTCAAATGCACTTTACATAAGTTGAAAATAGCAAATACAAGCAAATAACGAGATAAATATAAAATCAACATCATAATCATAATCACAGATATATGATTGATAATAGTGGTTATTCGTTGGTGAGTGCAGTTAGTGTGGTCGAGTTTTAGCAAACTGTTTCATTAAGTTTGAATAGTTTTAGCTCTGCAGAGTGATGATACCTAAATAAACACATGAACTGCCACGTCTGGTGACCTGAAAACCCTTGAATGAGGAGCTCAAGTTCGCAAAAGATAGAAAAAGAAATAGTTCAAACATAGAACCAACCTGAATGTAGCAGAGGGAGACACAAGAATATAAATATCAGACGATTCGGGACTATTCTCATTTGATTGCATTTTCAAAGGTCACTTTATACAGATGTTCACTATCTGTCATATTAGCAGCTTCTGTAAGGTTTAGGTTAGGGAATAATTATGGTGTGAACTTTATTTAATGATTAATTAGGCTTATAATCAAAGTCAAATAAAAGTCATTGTCCATGTATGGTGACACTATGGTTGATGCTAAGAACACTACATTACTGACCCATTTAACATATCAAGATCTCACAAGTTCACGTTTTTTAGTTTGATTGGATGGAAATCAATGTAATCTGACCAAAATCCACGTATATATATGATATTGATTTAACAAGGGTCCCAAGTGATAACATGAGTTATGATTCTGCAACATGTGGGGGAAAAGGGCAGAACAAGTATTATGATGTTCAAGGTGAAGTGTTCTAGGTGGCCCAAGTATGTCAAAAGGTCTTCTCTCCGGTGATGAGGTGTCTCTTTAGATTGATATATTTACAAATGTTATTTGTATTTTTGGTCTGTAGAGTATAGTTGATAGTTGACATGTATAAAAGTTGTTGCTGCACAATTATTATTACTGACGTTTAGTAGTAGAATTAGCTGAACGGAAACGGGTTATTTCATTGAATATTATCAGTCTGACAACAGCGAGATCGCGTTAGCAGGAAACATATTTTTTACCGTTTACAGAATGAAACAGCTGAGAGATTCACAGAGGTAAAAGGAAGAGGAGGAGGGAGAGGTGGAGGTGGGAGAGGCAGGGGCAGAGGAGCTATGAGGGACAGACGAGGGAGAACTCCTGGAGCAGCCACTGCAAGGGAGGAGGAGGAGGAGGAGGAAATACTCCAAAGAAACCGAACTGAAGCTACGCAGGTCTGTATTTTTAGAAAGTGATTTTGTATATTCCCACAAGGTCTGTGGGAAATCAACAAGACCAATTTAACAAAAACTGTTTTTTTTTAAATTTATACCGCAGCTCTGTTTACATCTTACCGAGTAATGTTACTGTAACTTTAGCTGTGCAGTGCATGTCAGTTATTGACTGTAAAATGTCAGAGACACCACTGAATGATTTCTAGTGATAGTATGTTACAGGAATATGTTGACATGTAAACCTGTTATTGTTCTCAATATGTGCGATGAAAACGTTAGAGGCGACAACTATTCACTGACATTACAATTTAGCCAAAAATAATATGACAAATACAGCAAATAATGAACCCTTATCTGTGCTACTCCTTCTTTTATGCCTTCAGAGACTTATTTAGGAAATGACCCTATAGGAGGCAGCGGGGGTTACTCTTTGATGCCTTGACAATGCTTCAGCACAGGCATGGTGACCCACCTTTGGCCATAGGGGTACTTGTGGTAACTGTAGGGACATGCCTACGGACAGGGAGAAGAAATACTGTGGCCAGGATCATGAAAACTGTGTGAGTCGACTACCACACCTCTCCCAGTACTGCCTAGATGAAAGTTTTTTTATCAATTCACAGGCATTACCTGGGAGGATGTTACGGTACTAGGCTATATTAGAGAACCCTGGGGATGACAACAGGGAATATCTTCATGCTGCCTATCGCCACTTTATCTATTAGAAAAATGGCTCTTTAGGTCAGGAGAACCGTTTTGTCGTCCCCAGCTGGTGTGATTGTAGAGTCAGAGACGAGTACCCTGATCCACGAGGACACAACACAGGTTTCCGTCCTGGCCTCTGAGTTTTCTTTCAGGCCCTCTGGAATCTTCATATTCAGTAAATACAACATTCTCCCACCTGCATAAGCATCATCAAAGCATCAAACATACAGTATGTGGATATGATTATTATTTCTCGTTTTTATTGTCCTACTTCAATTTGAAATCTGTTCTAATTTCCTATTTTTTTGTAAATTAATACTGTGCATTTTTTATATAATTTATATATGATTAACTTAGTTTTTTCACTAAATGTTTCAATTGAGTCTACACAACGATATATAGAACTATATTGTTAATGATTTCTATTTGTTGAATTGAGTTTATACTAGAATGTCAAGTGCAATAGATTCCTCCTCACCCGCTCCATGGAGCAGTGGTCCTGTTGAAAACAGTGGCACAAATTATTCATATGTTGTGCACAGGAAGGAGCAGATTTGATTGTCGGTTAATTATTAATAATCATCAAATGTGATTATTAATATTAATGATAGTACTAATCAAACTTAATGATGGGGCACCACCCTGGTATCAGGGACCAATAATCAAACTGTAAATCAGTCTCAATTTAGCAAGTTCACTTAACAATATCAACATGCATTAATATTTATAAAATGAAGAGTGAAGGGTTGAATCCGAGCACTGACTGTCACAATCCAGCTGTATTCACACACACATGCACAAATAATCACAAATCACTGGCTCTGTAATTACAAATATAATTTATCAAAAAAAGGAATAAATAACACTGAGCTCAACAAATACCTCCTGTACTAAGGACACTACCAACACAAGCAACTATACTAATGGCAACACACATGTAGTACCTATGGTGAGAGAGAGAGAGGAGGGGGAATATAGATGGCGCACCAGGTCAAGCTGGTAATGTAGTATCGCCAAATTCAATATGGTGGCTGAACCGCTTGATTTGAAAAAAGGGAGGTAGAGAACAAAAGACTACAATGTGACCTAGCACGTGGCTCTAGTCGCAGAATGGCGATGGGGGAACGAAGTGGTATGGTCACACAGTCTGGTGTTGTCCCCAGAATGTATATAGATGTGATTGTGTGTGTAGGTGCGTCTGAGAGGAGATCTAAATCACCACAAAAGATCATATTTTATTTTACCACACGCTACAAGGCGAGCGAACTGAGGTTCGTCCAGGTGGGTACTGATCTTCCAACATGTTAAATACCCGCTATTGCTCTAATGGTGGCGAGTCGAACAGTGTGCCGGACTCTACAACATGGCACAACAACACGGTAATACACAGCAACAACAGAGGACACAGCAGTCAGGCACAATACTGTATTCAAACAAAATGAACTAATTAGTAGTCCCATCTGGTCTTCGTCTGTGCGTTATCAGTGCGGTCCGTGGCTGAACGCAGGCAGGGGGCCAGTGTATTGTCCTTGAACGGCAGAAATGAGCTGGTTTCCTCAGTGGCAGCGGTGGGGAAACAGTGAAGTTGACAAAATGAGGGAACTCTGTCCATTCTCCTTGAAGAAATCTTTCGTCCTTCAGCAGGCAAAACAGCTGACTGTGCACAGCTGACTGTGGATGCATTAGTTGTCTGTTAACTCGACCAGCGAGTGAAAGTCGTGTGGCCTAGTTCTTTAAAAAATGAAAGGGTAAGGAAAAACAAAAGGAAAGGTAAAAACAGAACTGAAAGTAAAACTGGTTGCTCCCTTTGGCCACCGGGTCACACGGAACGACTTGGAGAGGTCCTTGTAGTTACAGCAGCACACGGGAAAAAGCACAGAGCTGCGGAGCAGGTCATCTTTTATCACCTGCGTGGTGTCACAGGCAGCAGCCCTTGGGGGTCATGGGGAGTCTGTTGGCTCTCAGCGGCCAGAGAGAGAGGCCAGAGTTCAAATTCAAACAGAGGTTCAGACCTCCGTGGGCAACAAAGGAATTTTGGCGCAATTTAACCAACTGCTGCTGAAACGCTGGCTCAGGCTTCTGGGGTTACATGTAGGCCCCACTATTGTTCTCGTTACCTGGCTTTAGATCCCAACACGTATATTTCACAATTTTATTCAGATTTGTTAAAGCAATGACATCTCGCTCAGAGTATGTATCACAGGGTCTGTAGAGCAGAAGAAAGGCAAGACAATTAACCTGAACCTCTCCTGACCTGGGACTGCAGCAATTCTGATAATGATGGTGCAGGAATGGGGGGGGTACCAGGCCGAGCCTTGTGGGGTCAACTGGACGAAGGCTTCTTCTACGAGACATCCAAACTCCACTTCAAATTCTGCGATTAGGAATTCTGGTCTGTAGCTCCTGGATGTAGGCATAAGATTTGTGTGTTTTCAGGGCATAGACGCTGTAACTTCTGGCATTCTCTAGCCTTCTGAAGCTGAAATGACAGTTTTTAACCATTCACTATATGATATACTTCAACTATTTTGTGAATGTGAATTACAACTTGCATC
This sequence comes from Hippoglossus hippoglossus, assembly GCF_009819705.1. Lineage (NCBI taxonomy): Eukaryota > Metazoa > Chordata > Actinopteri > Pleuronectiformes > Pleuronectidae > Hippoglossus > Hippoglossus hippoglossus. Next base: position 21,676,462 of record NC_047172.1, on the reverse strand, counting down.
TCTTTGCCCTCTGCAGTTTTCATGGTTGGTAAAGCAATCAGCACTCTTGACTCAAACCAGGGGACTGAAATCGTAGCGCTTGCTTGCGTACATCAGACGGCATACAGGTCTGCAGTTGATCTCATTGAGACATAAATCTACCAAAAATTGACAATACCCTTTAAAGAGCCTTAGACAACTAACACATTGCCTCTTTAAACGCTTTTGTAGATGAGGATCACTGCATCACTTTGACACAGGACAACTTCCTACATCGGTTTCTTTTACCACAGCCTGAACTGAAGAAGCCTTTTAGTTGAGAGATGAGTGAAACGTCTTTAAGAACAGCAAGCAAGTCCAGTAGTCTATGTACACATGTACAGCTCCTGAGGATACCATGACCTGGACGACTGAGAACCTTCACAGATACATGGCCTTTATCTTTTCCTCATCTTGAACACATGTTTTGTGCCTCAACGAAATCAAACCGTTACAAACAGTGATGACGGATCCATAAACAGCCTGGATTCATCATGTTTTGTGGAGGGATCAGACTAACCAGTGTCTTCATGGAGAATTAGCAGTGTAGAACTTGGTTTAGTGGGTGTACTTATGGTGTCTTTTTGCTCTACAAAGCAACTTTTTCCTTCCACCACTTTTCAGCGATGCGTGAAACAGCGAGGTCCCTCATAACTGAGTCGACTTCTCTCTGCGCTGAACAGAGCGGGTCACAGTCTGCGTTTGCAGGCTTTAGTGAAAGTTCAGCATCTCCTGACAGAACTGGGACAAACAGAGAGGGAGGTATTACTTTGGTGTACTGTAAGCAAAACAGGGAAGCTATATTATTGCCAAAGTGAGTGTGCACTATTCACAGACACCCCACTAAGAAAAATGACAAAGCTCCTGGATGGATTAGCTCAGATCTACACCCTAAATGATGCTACTGAGCTCTGCCAGCTAAGTCGTTAATCAAAAGGTCAATCCAGACATTCATCTGAGGGCTGTTTAAGAACATCAATGGTAAATTAGCATATATTTGTGGTTGTCTAGGAAAACAATCGATTCTTCAATAAAGCAGCCGGAGTGTGGCAAATAGGACAAACTAATGACCAACTAGTATTAAAGTCACGAAGCAGTGATGGGCTCAGTCTGTCTGTGTGTGTTCACTTAATTAACCTGTAAGTAAACATCACTGTGGGATTGGTGGGATTTGCAACATGGAGAATAATCCACAGAATATTGATCATCATTTATTCAAACAAATCTGGATTAATTTTATCTCTGTAATATTTACTGGGCTAATTCCTGATATAAATCATAAAAAAAAGCTAACTGACTGCTCGCTAATCCCACCTCCCCAACAATAGCACGTTCGAGATGGACTTGGTCTGACTGAGGCTGACTTGATCTGCCTACGTGATCTTCCGGCAGCTGCAAGGGTGGAGTTAACAAAAGGCAGCCGTCAAGTCACACTTTCTTGTAGTGTCGGTAGTGCCAATCTCGCAGCGTTTGCTTTTTTCGTTGCAGATGAAACAGATGCTTTGGAATTCCCCTGTGATTTTGCACAAAGAATAGAATGAACAACAGAGATGACTGAGATTGTTCTTTTAAAGACGCAGAGATAACTTTATTTTGCCTTTATTAATCGACACACAGAAATACAAAATTAGGAACGCATGAAGTCACATAACAGAAACACATATACACTGCCAGTGGTTATACTTCACAAAATAAAAACATAAGACACAACATAAGCAGTCAGTGAAGCCATTAGCCAATCAGAGCAGAGTTGTGTCTTCACAGAGGCGGCGCCAAGGTGCTGTAGCTGGAGGCGCACATCTGCACGGCCTGACTTTGCCGCTTTGGATAATGTCAGACACAATCTCCAACCAGGATGCATTGTGTTAGGACCAGCATGCATCACATTAAGGCCCAATCCCATTTCACCCCTTGGCCCCACCCCTACCCCTTGTTTTCGAGGGTTATCATGCCCCTTGAAACAGAGTGGAAATCTTCCCCTACGAAATTGGGACAGCACTTCAAGAGGCCGTAACATCATCAGTAGAGTAGTCGTTGATGTAAACAGACGAGACCAAAGTTTTGCCAGGAATGTCAAAATTGATTACAATGTCATGGTAATAACATTGTTGAGTTCTTAAATAAACCAATGCTATTGCTAGCAGTTACTAAAGTGACAAACCAACAATATCCTAATAACATCTATGCAGGTGAATCAATGACATTTGAAATTGAAAAGCTTACATGTTCTGCATTATTTCACGTTTGAATCAAAAGCACACAGCTTCCGTTTGCTAGCAGTGGTGTGTAGGCCACTATGCCAGGATGCTTTGTTATTAGAGGAGCAGTTAAGTTCAGTAACATCGCTGCTATACGCTAGTTAAATCAAATGCATTGTGTATCTTCAAAGGGGGGGTGTGACATGAAATTATGTGAAAATACGGGATTCTCATGCAATAACAATGTAACGTTAGTTAATCATGCTAGTTATTTTTTATAAGGTTGTTGTTAAAAAAAATGACCACAATACATTGAAACAATATTAAACTAAGATATTATAAATCCTTATCATAATTTTTAAATCCTTATTAATGGAGAAAATACTACATTTGTGGGTGTCTCTCCCAGCTTGCCAGTGATTCGCAAGGCATTCTGGGAAATTCTCATAGCCCTCGATTTGAAGTGTGGGTTTGAAACGGCTCTAACACTTGGCCCTCCCCCTCCATCCCAGCAAGGATCGGGACACACTACGCCGACATGGGAATAAGCAAAACGGAGGGGAAGAGCTAAGGGGTAGGGAGAAGGGGTTAATTAGGATAGGGCCTAAGCGTGAGAGCATTTTATCAAGTAATATTTATAACAATTCATCAGAATTAGTGGGCAATAGTTTTACTATTTAAAAAAAGGCAGTTAAAAGTTAAATTAGGAAAGTCTGTGTCTTAAGAGGGGACTTGAGAAATGACCTGATTTCCTCACACAGATTGTTCCAGAGCCTCTGGGCTGCCACAATAAATCCTCTGTCCCGTTTAGTTTTCAGACAGATCTCTGAGTCAGATAACAGGATGATCCTCTTTTATCATCATTTTCCTCTAATTCTAACTTAAGCCTCATTTTAGATCAAGTTTGCTTTAGAAATGAAGGAAATGAACACTTCTCTCTTCTAGGTAGAGGAAATGTCCAACTTTGTAAAAGCTTTATGTACAGAAATAGCATAAACAACAGATACATATGGGTATTCACAATGAATTGAAGGGACCATTGACTCTAAGATGGATGACATGACGATCACCCCCTAGTGGCTGGCTGCAGTAGAGGACATAAACCTTGACTCCTCCATGTTAGTGCTTGGAATACGCACTAAAGTAAAGAGGAGAAAGCACACGTTAAATATCTTTTTTCCGAAGATGGTTTCTGTGATTTTAGGCAGTTATTATCACACTGATGTTTGACCAAGTAGTTTGACTTTTCTAGTAATTTTGGCTTCAATTAGTTATTTGATGCTGTAAAAACTGGGTGAAACGTCATGATAGCTTAGACTGACTCATGATTGGTCGAGCTTGTTTGTCAACAGGACCTCAACACTCCAGCAGCACAGAGACGCAAGATGGCGGCACTCGTTCCTCGAGTATTTTGCAGCATTTATGTACATCAGAAGGAAGTGGAGACACATAAATCACCTTCACACACAGTCTATGGATTTACAGCCAATGAGAAGGAGTGAGTGGGGTTGGAGGTGGGGGCTGGTTCCCCACTGGTACTTTTCAGCCAGAGACTTTCCAAACAACCCATGGAGCAGCTGTTACTTTAATCAGCCACCTCCAGCTGATCAAATCTGCCAGCCACAGTTTTACCTGTGTCTGAACTCAAGGAGCCACTGTTTCAGAGGTTTGTGTTATATCGGCCAGAATGAATGCACAGAAACCTTGAGCAGGATTTGAGTGAGATGAACTATTGTTTGTGAATGTGCGGTAAACAAGGTTCAATGTTTATTGAGTTCCATCGACTGCACCACTCGCTGTTGAATTGGTAGAGGCACAGTGCATGAAACAAAAGCAGAGGGAAACCTTCCCTCCCGCATGTCACGGCTTCTCTGTTTGTGATCCCACAGCGCTGAACCCTCAGATCAAGCAGCGTGAGTGTTTTTTCCATCCTCTAAGGCGCTCCCCCACCGCTGCTCTCTATGAAATAAGAATAAATTGAACTGCAGGCTAAAGCCCTCTCTAAGCCGTGGCTAGTAATGGTGCAGTAGTGGTGGCGGGGGGTGGATATTGCTTTTTCCATACGCTCAAAACTCCCGGGTGTATTACTTAACTTGTTATGGAAAGGTCAGGTCCCGCAGGAGCTGCGGATGCAAGGACAGCAAAGATTGAAGGTTTTCAATGAATGTCAGCAAGATAATGCTTACCAGTGCAGATGTAGGAAAGATCCTGTGGTGCGAGATGGAGACGGTTTAATTGCATATTCCACATCTGACTGGAAAATAACTACATTTTCCCTTCAGCCTCAGGTTCTGTTTTATAAGGACAAATACATCTGAGAACTTTGAAAATCTGCATCACAGCAGGTAGCTGAGATTTGGTTGAGGATAACGAGTCGATAGCATAACCACTGATCACACTGTTTCTCTACCTGTGGTTCCTGCTGCAGTGTGAAATTCTAATGACTATGTTTCTACACTCAAACACCTCCCAACACCAAATTCATATTAGGGGTGAGCGGGGGAATGACAAAAGTTACTTGGACCCACATGAAGCAACTGTCCTGGTTTTATTTTATCACCTATTTATCTTAGACATATCTTAAAAATTGAACTTTTACAGCTGTATTATTTCATGCTTATTCCATTAAAGCAAATGTTGACCAGGTTTTATTCCACACTGAAAACGGCACAAAGATATACGTTTTAAATCAGTTGAATCCAGCCTGTTTAGAGATAAACACTGGTTGATCATATAGTTCAGTGCTGTGTCTCAAAACACACACAGCAATCTCACCTTGTCGTCCATTTAGTGGCTAATCTGGAAGAATTTGGTCACATCACATGATCTTAATCAGCAGATTAAATCAGTTAATTGTCGCTGAAAGTTTTCTTTTCAAATGTTTGCTCTCTAAGCACTTTTTGGGCCATATCGTGGGAAATGGCAGAAATCGATTATTTTTTTAAATCTATATTTCTTGCAACTGCTTTTCCTGTATTTTGAGAATGTGCTTTTAAACTCATCTTAATACAAGTTTTTATATTTTTGGTGTCTTGCTAAAATCATTAGGCGTTTTTCCAATTTTCATCATAATAAATAAAAGCAATAAATAACCCCTGTAAACAAGGGAAGAGACAAACTATATGACCTGCCATATAGTAATGATGACAGGACCAAAACTAACTGGATCAAATTTAAACCTTGGTTCAGACTTTCAGGTGTGAAAACACCCTACGAAAAGTATATTTAATTTGAATGGAGACAATTACCACGACACGCAAAAAACATATTGCTTGGTCCTTGAATGCATCACTAAAGTCCACATTCTGTTTCCACCTGAACTGCTTGGTTGATTGTTTTTCAGCGTGAGACGTCTCACTTTTATTAAGTCACGCAGAGACAAGTGAGCTCCATGAATTTCAGCCGAGCGCTGCAGATCAATCACTGCGGGCCGGGGGAGGGGGGAACCCTCTCCCACCCCCCTTTCCCCCTCTATCATCCAATTTCACATCAGCCCACCTTCCTGATCTCACCTGACTCTTATTTCACACCTTGCGGGCAGTTGAAGCTCTTTTTTCCTCCTGATCTGCAGGGATGAGAGAAGTCCCTTTTTTTCCTTTATCAGATCCTTAAGACTCTTGGTGGATTGGATCCGTGGTGCAGCTGCCACATCACTGGAGTTATGGTATCAGGGGCTGACCTCTCTGAAGCAGCCACTCTGACTGTGAGATACTGTCACAGTGGAGAGACAATGAGCTCAGCCGGACATCTGGAGTTGTGTAACAACCACCTGTACGCTGAGCTTGTATCTCACTGAGATGATGAGAGTGTCTCCAGCTTTAACGAGTAATGAGAATCCCATCCCATAGCCATTTTCTTCTGGCTATGTCAACTTTATGTCGCCACCCCAATCAGTGCATGTTGTTTCATTCGTTACATCAAGGAAATCATTTGAATGTCTAATGGTGATCCTGAACAAGAAGCCATGGTTGTGCCGTAAATTGAGTGGGACAATTTCCTCACACTTCCATTTCTTCCTGTTGTGCGAAATAAATCTTGGTTTTTTTGGTGGTATTTTGCAATTTAACAACAGTGACTGCTGTATGGTCTACACTGCTGCAGATATTTATTTGAACAGATAGTTTCCCCTTCGTTTAAAAAAAATCTTGTTTTGTAAAATATTGACGGGCCAGGCCAGCAGGTGGCGATAAAGTCTACAACAGCGATCCTTCAAATAGCATAGAAGAATGCTGTCTTTGGGTCTAAGTAATTTTGCTAAAGGCAGATGCATGTGACTGCAGGTGATGTGGTGCAGTGATGCTAAATTTAGATGCAAACTAAATTAGACCTTATAAGATGATGAAGTGCTAACCAAACATAGAGAAACAGGTATATAGCCACCACTGTTGTTGTTGTTTTGTTGTTTCTCATTACACAAAGCATGAATTAAGCTGTGACGCCATAGTTTCCCAAAGGTTCTGTCTTAAATGTACACACGGAAGCACAGAAACTAAAGTTTTTAAATATCTGCACTTTGGAAGGGTTTTCTAAAAAAGCTGAGGCCCAACCTTATTCTGAAAAAAAAAAATCCATTATATGAATTGTAAATTGCTAATAGAATATTCTATACATTTTCTTTTTCACCTGTTAAACAGCAAAGTCAACATTATGTCCAGCTACATTTTACACTTTATTTACAGAAAAAGCTAAATGATGTGAAAACTCCAATAGGACGTTACAATGCGATTAACACATATACATGTCAAGTCAGATTCATATAGGATTTAATTATATAAATAGTTAAAAACAACTGGATTTGAGCCAAAGTGCTTTACAAACATGTGGAAGGAAAAGGTTTGGAAAGAGAAAGCTAAAGAAAAGTGCAATAAACAACACACAAGACAGAAATAAATTAGACAAAAAACAGACTCAAGAATCAAGCAGAATCAAGATAAAAAAAAAGGTAGGTTTTTAAATTTGATGTAAAATTATCGATAACGCAAAAACTAGTATGAACATTATGCTTACATACAATGACACAGGTCAAAATTCCTCACATCTTAATTTTGCTATTGCTTATTTTGAGAATTAAGGTTCAGGTAATCTGAAAATAGTGTTTACATGCATATTTTCTTAATCAGGTTAATATTAGAATGTTGTTGTCCATGTAAATGTTTCTAGTGAACAAACTGCTGATAGGTTCCCTTGTTTGTAGTTTTTTACAGTTCAATCTGATTTTCTTTTGGATTTTGTTTCCATACTTTCACCCCCTAACCCTTTTTTATTTATTTATACCAAGGCAGTGCTGAACACCATGGTTCACAGTAAATATATAGAAAATGTGTGGGAAATAGTCAGCGAGCTGCTGACTTTGAACCAGAGCAGACTTTTTCTTAACTTTAGAATGAACTATGAGTACGTTTAATGTTTGTTTTTTGTTTTTTTTAAATAGCTTCTGTTTATTGAGGAATATAAGTCTGAGCCTCATTTTCTCCACATACTGACTGTGTCTATGTGGAAAGGAATCAGGGAGGTGACTATACACATTTTATATTTGTCAGAGCTCCGAGTTTGATTTCCAGAGAAATGCGTGTGACGTAGATCTGCATGTGGCTGACGGCTACAGTGGTGAGAACTCTTTCCATCACGTGCTGAAAATCCGTGAGATCACCTGTCAATCAAAGCGATAGCCTCACTCGTCATTTTAAATGTGGTAAACAAACGTGTTTCTCTCTCTCTCTCTCGGCTGTGTGAATCCTGACTGTAGCCTGACTCTTTAATGCAGGGGGGAGGCTGGGGCGATGGACCGAGGTGCATTCTGTGCGATTTGGAAGAAAATGTGCCTCTGAATTTTTCATGTGCAGGGTCATTCTAGGATCACTGGCAAATATATAGTTGTCCCGCTGATGTGGTGGAGGGAGGTTCACCAGAGAACGCTCACGAGTGTTGCTTTGTGATGACGCTGATATTAACAGATTCATTATCTGAATCCCATTGTAACATCCTATTAGAATTTCACAGCATTAGGAGTGTTTGAATTTATGCAGCTCTGTGCAGCGCTGAATTAACAGAATGTTTGCTGGTGAGAAATTTTGTCAGACTTTTTCCTGTACTGCAAAACGTCACGTGACCTTTAAACTTTGTGGGAGCGAGTTGGCTGCAGTCAGACGACACACCTCGGCTCTGATTGGCTGAAGGCTAAGATGTTAAAAGCCAAACTCTCTTTTTGTACCTAAATATGTCCTATATAGTAACATTATCTAACTCTTACCTTATTTAATAAAAACAATTCTATCTCTGTTCATTAACAACCAGCTTTGCTCCTGGTAAAAACTACATTTACCAAAATTCTTATGGACTGAACTTTAACACTTTAAGTCTCAACTGTGCAATATTCCCTGTGCTATATTCATCTGTTTGTGCAATATCAACCGTTCATCTGCAATCCATTCACTGTAAATATCCTCACACTGCTTATATTTCTTCCTGTCTTTACACTGTATATACTAGTTTAATTACATTCATATGTTTCTTAAGTTCTATTTATTTTTTATATTCCTTACACTTAACTACTGCATGTTACTTATTACTTGCTGGTGTCTTTTTGACTCTTGCTGCAGTAATTCTGCAAATGTCCCCATTGTGGGACTAATGCATTACTTCTTACTTTATCTTATCTTATTTCCCTCTAAAGAGGATTTAATGAATTTCATTCCCTGACACTCAGGCTATGTATTTACACATGGTCACTATACAATTTAAATGTTTTATGCTGAAAGAAAGTTCTCAGTCAACTTCGTTGTTCATTGATCTATGTGCAAAGCAAACCCCACGAGTTGATCTCGTCTCGCTGACGCTACGAGAAGTAGAAAGTGTCCGACTTGACGGCTGTGTTTTTACCTCCACCCCTGCAGCTGCCGGCAGGTCACGTTTGTAGATCACATTGTCACGTCAGGTGCAGATGGACAGGCGACCTATTATTGGACATCTGTGCGACAGATACCATCTGCTTGATGACACATGACCTGTGTTCAAGTGTAAACAAGTGTCAGGATGCAATGTTTATGTGATTAGTCATTATGAGGCTATGCTATGTTAACAGGAATATGAATTGAATGTGCTGTTAGCGACTCATGTAAACATCGTACTCAAAACAATGTTCAGAACAGGGTTAATACATGTAAACATAGTCAATGACATAATCAGCCTTTTCAAGAAACAGTCATACAAACATCTTTTCTTGAGTGGCTTGTACAACTGATTAGTGGAACATGCCACTGTAGGTACAGCATATATGGGCCTGCACAATTCACGAGTGGTACAGCATATACACAATTTATGAGTGAGGCAGCTGTGGCTCAGGAGGTACAGAAGTGTGTCCTCTAACTAGAGTGTCAGTGCTTCCATCCCCAGTTCCTCCAGTCCGCATACTGATACTGAACCACAAATTGCCCCTGATGGATGTGCTGGCAGTGTATAAAAGCGAAAGAGAAAATGGCTGCGTATGGAAGCACTGTATGAATGTGAGTGTGAATGGGTGAATGTGGCTTGTACTGTGGGGCACTTTGAACAGTTGATGAAAAGTCTGCATTGATTTAGGGCAAAGGACATTTAGACAGGAGCTGGAATTCAAATTTGGATTTTAAACACGAAGCAAAAATAAAGTTAAACGAAATATACAACTACGACTTAATGCAGCGTTAATATTCTGTTCATCATATCACCATCATCATGACCTTGCCAACTTACTGACAAGTTTTTTTTGTATTTTCTATACTTTGTGATTTTTAATGACATATTTCAGCGCAGCAGCTTAACAGTTGAGGGAGGATCGTTCCACTCCGACAGCTGCCTCAGAGTCTTTTTGCAGCCATTTGTCCAGTATTATCCTCAGCTGCACTGACAACATCACCTGCTGAGGGCTGTAATAATCTATCATCTTATCTCATTGCATCATATAAGGCTGTTTCAGGGGAGTGGAATATAATCTAATGATAAAATCTGATAGGAGTCGTGGCTCCTCTTGAACTGGTGACATCCATCAGGCCGAAACAAGCATTTTATGACAAGATGGTGTCTGAAACATTGATGTGAGAAAACCTCACGGAAAAGAGTTCAGAGTATAAAAAAATGTTCTTGCAGGATGCTCACTGCCATATACGTCTGGTGGCCAGTTAGTTGGCGTTAGTGTTTCACTCCCCCCTATATGATACATGGATATGATGGGAGTGATGAGCAAATACTTGTAACCCCCCCCCCCCCCCCCCCCCCCCCCCCGTCAGAGCCTACAGGTGGATGCTGGGGTGGTGGAGGGGCTGAAGCAACTGGTAGCAATACTGACGTTTCACAGTGGCTTCAGCATTCTGCTAACTGCCACAGTGGCTATTATTGATCAGGCTCACTACTCAGCCGTCCGTCGCCATTTATTCCAAATTACACGCCACTTCCTGTTTGCCAGAGAAAGCAAATAAAAAAACTTTAATTTCATGTTGACGCATTGCTACGATAGGTAAGACAGAAATAAGATATATGTGAACATGTCATTTTTTCATGATGATCACTCAGAGTACAGTTTTACCATTCACCTAATCATACATTGCACGTTCATACAGTGCGTCGGTAGGCAGACCTTTCTCAGGGGCAATGTGGGGTGGAGTATCATGCCCGAGGACTCTTTGGCGCATGGAATCGGGGAGACAGGAATGGAACCCTGTGTGGTTAGTGGCCAACCGACTGCCCCTCCTGAGCCACAGCCGCCCACAGCAGACAGATACAGGGGTGCGGTGCATGCTATCACATTGTTTTTAGAATGCTGACTCTCTCTCTCCCCCCCCCCCCTCTGGTTCGTGGCAGCCCGCCTCCTTTCTGCTTCTCCCTGGGTCTTGACTGAAAGCAGCAGCGTGCCCCCCCCCCCATCCAGCACCTGCATCTCATTGATGTCTGCGAAATCCAAAAGCATCAAAGACCCCCTCCCTCTATCACTCTGTTGGCTCCTTCCTCTCTCTCAGTCTCTCTGTTCATATCCCCGACCGTGCCTCAATCTCAGCCCCCACCACCCCCAGCCCGCCCCTCCCCCCAAGACTCATAGTCAGGGACAGATAATCAATATCCGAGGCGCGGATATTGGTCGAAGTCTTATTGACTCCATAAAGAGACGTCGGGGAGATTCTGTCACTGCCTGTTCCGTCCCCTGGCATTAGAACTCGCTCCTTCCTCCTCCACGACCACTGGAATGCCAAGTAACAGTGGATGGAGACAGCAGTGCCACTTTCCTCCTGCGAGAGAGACAAGGTTCAACGCCATGTGACGAGAATACAAACAACGCAGCGAGCCCATCGCAGGCCAGGGAAACTCTCCTGTGGATTTTGGATGCGTGTCTGCAGGATATTTAGATGCTCTCATGTGATAAGCTGCTTGGGTGGATTGAAGGGGACATAATTGCAGCTTCTCCTGCTCTGTAGCAGAAAAGGAGGATGAAATGTCTGCAGGTGTTGATGGTGCGGCTGATCAATACCAGTGACACAGCAGATTAAAGCTGCTGAGGTTTCTGTCTTGCATCTGGAGGTGTCAGATGTGCCAGGTTTGAGTTTCAGAATGTCCAGTGGAGTTTTGTTTCAGTTCTTTCCGGCAGGAGACAAGTCACTAAAGGTTCAAATCCATCTTCTTTTTTTGAAGACGTGATATGTCGTAGGTGCATACCGTTTTTTTCATTTTGATCTTCCTCTATGAGCCGCAGTGCTACAGTGGGTGACATGTGTCTCCATTACCATTAACACACAGACTGTACTTTGAATGATTCAATCCCACATGCATCATCCTGCTATCAGAAATACAACACAACATGTCAGTTGATCTGTGGAAAGTATCCATGTCATGAGCTGCCCTTATTAAAGTTCTCTTTAAAATCTAAAAATGTTAAACTCATAATTACCTGTTTTATTTTTGAAATCACTCACCGTGTGTGTTTACTGGTTGTTTTGATTCCTGTCCAGTTTTCCCACTTTGCAGCCCCACCCGCATGTGTTTCACCTGCATCCAGTTATCCTCTGTGTATTTCTCCTCTACGTCGGACTGTGATCCTCTTTGTCAGTTTGTCTGTTACCGTGTTCTCATCTTTGACAGTCTCCTGTCCCCCACCCAGAGCTACTGTGAGCCTGTTTACTCATATTAAATATCTTTACTGCAACAACCTGCCTTTTGTGGTGCAAGTTTCCATTTAGGTTCAATAATCATCAAACTAACACGCCCGTCCTTATAAACAGGGCATATTATGTATTTTCTGTGACTGCACGGGCTGTTCTGACCCAATCCTTCCCCTATTCTCTCCCCACTTCATGTTTGCACCGTCCTCTCAATGAAGGCAAAAGGCCCCAAAAATATGTAAATAAACAAAGGTCTGCAAGGCCAAAGTCTGCAGTAAAGGGAACTCCTCTGCCCCACAAAAAAAAACACTGTCTCTGAAAGCCTCGTCAGTTGTCCATCCGATGATTGGGATGACCCAACAAATACACAAGGTTGTTTCAGACTTTTTGGCCCCACCGAATCTTGCAAATAGTTTCACAAAGTGTGATTTTTTTTTTGCGAGCAAATGTTTGTCATTATTAAATCAATATAGACCTACTATAAGATCACAAATTGTAAATCCAATATAGAGTGCTTCATCAATCAAACTTTAATTTTCTTTGCTGCTACCTATTCATTTCAGCCCGACAGCTCGTACCTGATATTTATGCAGACAGAATGCTGTTCTCCTGTGAGATCTTGTGCTGAACTATAATTGTAATGAAACAGGCAGCATGAGGAAATTATGCCTCTAAAAATGAGACAGTTTCAAGTCAAGGCCTGATTCTCTCTGCAACACATGAATTCACAAGAGGTGGGTTACTTCATCCCTGTCACACTAATGCCTGACAGGAATGGTGATATTGAATAATTATAAATTATAATCAGCGACAAAATCCTTTTAGGGACCAATTCCACTGATTAAAAAAAAATACAGCGTCTGCCATATAGATACGTTTAACGACTGGTAAATAAATGGTTATGGAACACTTAGTAAAATATGAGCAATTACAGCACTTATCAAGGTTCAGGAATGATCACAGTTGTGGTTGGTAAAAAGTTGATGGGACGTGAGGTCTGAAGAGTAGACGGCTGGCTGCATCGTGAACATTATTGTTCACATACTCGCTTAGATACTATTAGAGGACTCCAGTAGAGGGCACACAACCAAAGATCTCCGACTAACGATGGTAGAGCGCTCCGCTCTGTAAGCTTTGACTCTGACCGATCTTTCTCTGCCACTTCCAGATTTGTGTTTCGGTAAACATAAACAAAGATGGCGACACTCACGTCAACATTTGGCTAATGTTAAGTTCAAGACAGAAAAAGCGATTACACACTGTACAAATGTGCGTTATTATGGATCTGGTTACACAAAACTCTCCGCCACTTCTGTCGCTAATGACGTGCACACTGTCAAGGACTCGCCACTGCCCCCGACCTTTATATGGGTACTGCATCTTGCATGTGTCGCATTCATTTTTGAGGACGTACACAACCTACGCACCAAACAGGCGTAAGCTATAGGAAGCATCCAACTTGCGTACGCGTCATAAACAGCAAGTATATGCTGACCCTTACATGTCCATCCACCACCGTGTGATAATGACGGCATTTTTCTTTTTCTTTGAACTATCCCTTTAATGTTGTGGCTGCTCTGTTTTGCTCTCCCCTCAGCACAGTACCTTCTCCCTGTATAGACACTTGATATATATCGTGCGGTGCAGAATAGTCCAATACAGACACCATTCCTTTGGATTCTGGGCCTCTTATGTAGGAAGACACTCTCTTTTTACTGCTGCTCGTCAGCAGAAAGAGCCCTGTGCAGACAGACAAGAGCATTCCCAGCAGCCTACACATTCCTCCTATAGTGAAACATGTAGGATAATCCCATTAACAGGAGGCCACGGCTGATAGCTGTCATAATAAGGGGGAATGGACCAGGTGACAAAGCTTTGAGGATAAGAGAGGATCAAGTTAATTTGCTATAAGCACAAGATGCGATGGATGTATGGAAGTCTTTGAAGGATGCTCACAGGAAAGACAGAACATGCTTCGTTAGCAGGACGTGTAGGTGTGTGTGCGCTCACAGGAGTGGTGCATGTGTGGTGTCGGCTGCATATGATGTCTTCATCTTGGGTACTAATGAAGGCCCGTACTGTCAGGGAAACAGCTGGTGGAACTCGGCGTGGTGACGCGCACCTCGGGAGATGAGTTTTGACTACATCTATTAATCATCAATCAACTTTATTTTCCTGTGCTTCTATCTCTTAATTTCAGCCAGGGAGCTCATGCATTTTATTTATGCAGACAGAAAGCAGATCTCCTGTGAGAACTTGTGCTTTGGTATAGATGTGCACGTGCATGTGCACGTGCATGTGGCACGTTGTGTTATTAGATCTGTGTCACAAGGCTCTTCAGCACTGGCAAATTAAAGCCGTATAGACTGAAAATAAGTAGCAGGTAGAAGTTTTGAGCATTTTTATATTCATACTCTTTGTCACATTATTGGAATGACCTTGTTTCAGCTCGCCTGCCTCCACAGAATCAATATACCTTTTTCACATTTCAGTGTGCGAGGACTAGTGAGAATTAGCTTATTGCATTTGAAAAAATATGACTCTATATTGCTGGAAACCTATGAGGCTCTCCAGTCCAGTTATGAGCTTCCATAAACCCTGATTGCATTAGATTTTTACCCCTGTTGGGAAGCAGGAGAATAAACTATATGTCGGGCAATATATACAACAATATACAGCATATTGTAATGCTTTGAATTTATTGTATGAACTGTAGGATTTATGAGAAAATCCTTATTTATTTGCCAGAAATGCAAGGCGTGACAGTGATCCATAAAGTAATAACTTTTTATTAATGCCTGTAACAGAATTCCATTAATGCAAAAATTGTGTCTGGCTCATAGTGAAATAAAATCAGCCCAATATCAGAAGTTTTAGTCAAACTTCACCATGTTTTCAGCACCGAGACTTTTCTGAGCCCGGAACAGATCTATCAACAACTCGCTCTTGCCGGAATAGATCAGTAGTTAATCATTTCGCCCCGGGAGAAATAGACTCGGAAGGGACAAAACACAATCCTCCTACCATCACATTCTATTAAACAGGGCAAGATGATGTCGCATTATCTCAAGATTACAGAGAAAATGTTCCTGTCAAAAATGCATTCGTATGAGGTGTTTATACGAGCATCAGACACCAGGAATTTTGTCATTTACAGTTTGTTGTGAACTAAACAGACACCACTCTGCTGCTTTAGTTTTCTTTTACCTTACCTCAGTCACGAGAGGCTGAAATCCTACTCCTAAAGAAAATGTCTGCTTGTGATAGGATCAGTTACTTTACCGTGTGCACACTGCCAGCTGCTCCAGAGGCCTAAAGCCGTTTTAAGAATGAACTCTGGAGAATGTCCGCACAATGGGATCCGGACTTTGTCCTAAGTTTGCCTTTCGCATGTGAAGAACGCAGCAGGAGATTCTCCCATCAGATGCCTTTACAACACAGAAATATAAGGAGTTTTCAGGTGAGGGGTGACACAGCATGCAGGAAGTAATATCTCAATTCCACTGCAGGGATCACCTGTATTGGTTTACAGCACATCAACACCAGCATTGGCCCTTATCACCAAAAGCTCTCGAATCTTGTCGTCTTTCCTAGTTGACATCTTCGTCAGAGTCTTCAACATGAATGGCTCTTCTTTTTCATATTTGTATATTTGGGATATTTGTATTCTTTTTGTGTTTTTCAGTTTCGGTCATGTGTTAGAAAAGTCATCGACCTGCACACTTGCTCACGGTACAGCCACCGGACACAGACGATTGTGTTCTCACATAGGCCTCCTCTGGATCTTTTCGGTTCACTGCATGTCTGAAAACAGCTTCACAGAAGCACAATCACCTTCAAGAAAGACATCTGTAGACATGGATCAGCTGAAGAACAACTCCTGTCTCCTGTCCAGCTTCATTGAAACAGCTGTAACTCTCCTGCTCAACTACCAGTCACACGGTTACCTGGACCGTGGTGGTATTTACAGGCTGCAAGAAGAGGAATCATCAGGCAGCCTTCACCAACTCCCGTCAGAGGAAGCACCGCTGTGTCCAACTGATTGGTCAATGAATGGAGCCACCAAGCTTTGCTCTACTTTTGGCCCAAAGTGTAGGAGTGTTTCATCTGTTGGTGCTTATGTCCACTGCAATGTCAACACCATCCCAGGTTCCTTTTCTGGTGCAAGGGGCCTCTTCCATCCTGCCACCACTGATCCCTCAATAAAACACCTCAACAGGCTCCTTTTCAACCCAGCGGCCTTGGCAAACGTGTCCTAACCTGCCTGTGGACAAAATACTTGGACCATCTTCCACCACCACCACCACAATCTCCCTTTATGCCTCATACCTCAGCACTAATTCAATTCAATTGTATTTTTATTGCACCAACAAACATTATCTCAAGGCACTTTCACAGTAAGGTCAGGACCAACTGATCGAATGTCATAGGCCAACAGTCTGAAATCCTCCATGCAGCTTACATCTGCCCTAAAGAACAATGGGAAGGGCTTCGTGATATCAATAAAACAAATTTTTATTAGCATAGCCGATATTCATAAATCACAATTTGCCTCATAGGGCTTAACAAGGTGTTACATCCTCTTTCCTGAAAACTATCCCAAAAAAAACTTAGCAAGGAAAAAATACATGAAAACCTCAGGGAGAGTCTCGTGATGGATCCCTCTCCCTGGACGGACAGAAGTACAACAGATGTTGCATGTAACAGAGCACAACAACAAAATAACAATATTTACAACACTGGTGAGAAAAGACAGTGTCTAACATAAATGGAGAGGTGTGTAAATCTTTAAAGTATTTATACAAAAGAATGTCTGACAGAGATAGAAATGACAATTGTAGTGATAGAGATATTGTCAGTAATGGAAGAATATGTGAGAAGGGATATTCTATATGAGGTAATCAAGTTTTAATCATAATCCATAATCCGCTGCCACCATGATCTATGATCTACGATCCACGATAATGACAACACCCGAGCCTAAAACCTGAATCTGCAACGATAAAGCCCAAGGACTCCCAGGAAAAAGTCAAGTCAGTGACATGTACTGAAGAGACCTTAATGTGATGAATACAGAGGAGGAAAGAGAAGCTCCATGTGTCATACGCCCCCAGCCAATCCAGGCCCATGGCAGCAGCATACCTGGTACAGTCCCAACCAATGAGCGGCACCATGGCCGTTTCTCCTGATTACTGTTGCTGCACACTTTGCTGAAGAGAGAACACAGAGCAGAACAGATGAGCCTGGTCTTTAATGACTATTATGACCTTTTCTAGAAGCATAGTCATCTGTACAGACCTAATGTGCATCATCCAAACCCGGAGAAGCTGCTCTCTGCAAACATTGACTACAACAAACATTCAGCTGCTCCACCAGTAAGTCAGGCCCATCTCACACCCAGATATTATCATTATTATAGGAAAGTATCTTGTTCAGTATACTTTCATTACCGTTAAACTCACTGTATTTCGACTTCTCCCTCACCCTCCAAATTTAATCTGCTTGATGTGACATGACTGTCAAATAAATCATTCAAAAACCAGACTGTTAGCGTTTCACCAAGTCAGACACCTCTCCCCTCTCAATGAAGCCACAATGACAGCCCACTCTCACTTTCATCAACCCAGGTAAATTATTTCTGTCGGCCTGTTTTCATCTTGTGAATTATATGACTTAGGTAATAAATGGCACCGCTCTGGTCCTATGCCTACACTTATAGAGAACTAAGCCTTAAAGCCCTGGGATTGGTTTTATTGGTGAATCTCAGTAATCACAAAATTCTCATTCTCAGAGATTCGTTGAACCTTCAAACCTCCCTTACCCATGGGTCTATAAATTCACTTCCAACATTGTGTAAAAAGGCTCAACCCATGTTAGAGAACATACACTAGATTTTCATTTTCAGGTCTCTACATCTCTGACCCTGTGACAGAAGATTATCACCTTTCTGACTGCACAACAATCAATTTTGATCTGGATTTGCCGCACGCTTCCCCTGTCCGCCCTGCTTTTCCTCCCGCATTACAAATTCCCCCACAGCTACTGGGTTTGCAGCTGCTTATAGACTCACAGGCTCTGATCGTTACCAGTATCAAGGCTGATCCTCTTATCAGCAGGACTGTTTTCAGCCACCCTGCTTTGTGCTGCACCATTCACCATGGCTTAATAACAGTCATATCAGAGAAATGAAGAGAGCATGTAGAAGGACAGAAAAGAGGTGGATAAATTGCAGGTCTCACATCAAATCCTGAAGGATCTCTTGGGTGAAATAACAGTTAGCTGTCAGAAATGCCAGAATACAATACTTCTTTGAACATATTGGGGGGGGGGGAAATCACAATTCTAGGTTTCCTCTTAGTCTGTTAAACTCTTGTCACCTCCTTCACTTCCACCTCACACTTGGCAGCGTCTGTCTCCAAATGTCAGGATTTCCTGAATTTCTTTAAGTGCTTGACATCAAAACTTGAATTATTCCACCCCATACTACAGTACTTTAACCATCTCCTCTGAGAACTAAATTCCCTGAACAGCATCACTCTTTCTGAGCGACTTTATGTTATCCTGTCTATGAAAACTTTCATCTGTTTCTCGATATTCTTCCAACCAAAGTTTTTAAATAAGTTAAGTGGTACCATTGGCCCCAGCATTCTTTCAATCATCAATATGTCCCTAGAAACCATGCGGTTGAGTAGTTGTTTAAAAAACAAAAACAAACAGTGCCTCGTCCTTCTCCTCCTTCAGTACTTAATAATTACACACCAGTCTCCAAGCTCCTATTTCTCGCTAAACCAAATGTTGTTCCATCTGGCTCAAAATGGCATTTTTGAAAAATATCAGTCTGGTTTCAGAGCCACTCACAGAACTGAACCCGCATTACCGACGATAACAAACCTTCTTCTAGCTTCACGCTCAGGTAACTACTCCATCCTCCTGCAACTAGATCCAACTCCTTCCTCAGACACAATATCCTCGAATCATTCAATTTTCATTCACATTTCCAACAAAGGGGTCAGTGCCTCTGGTTCTGCCTTAAAGCAACACTAGGTGGATTTTGTTCCTTAAAATCTGATTAAAAAGGAATTTAATAGTGCCCAAACTTATTATAGGCAGAATTTTATGTTTTTATGTGAACACATTTCGATTGAGGTGTAGCTAAAGTCTGACTATCGCTGAGAGTAAATTTTGCATTGAGTCACTTTAAACTGAAGTTGCAATGTTTCTATCCTCTTCCTCAGCCTCAATGTCATGTGGTGTCCGCCATTGTTCAATACTTGGTCCGATCTATCAATTTGCATCCGCTGGGCCACATTATTCAAAAACACAACGTGACTTTTCACTGCTTTGTGAATGATACACAGATCTACGTCCCCCTAGAGCCTAATAACTAAAACTAACTCTGTGACCTCAGTGACCTTGGATGGCAGCAAACTCTCTTTAGCCCATTGAGAACAAACTACATAAACAAAATTATTCCTCCTCATCTTGGCTCATTCACCCTCTCTGTTAAATCATATGCAAAAAAAATCTTGGAGTCACATTCAATTCAGTATTGAAGTTTGATAAACTATTCAGGAGCTCAAATTAATATTCATGCATCTGTGCATCATCTGCAACCTGAGATCAGTTCTCTCCACTTCTGACCTTGAGAAAGTTATTCCTGCTTTCATATCCTGCTCCCACCTCCGTTATTGTAACTGTTGTTTATCTCGTCAGCAACTGTTACAAAAAATGCAGCAGCAAGACTTTGAACAAGCACAAAAGAGAGGGAGCACATTATTCCAATTCCTGCTTCCCCAAACCAGCTGCCTGTTAGAAACAGAGCTCATTTTAAAATCCTTTGTGTGCAGGGTATTAAACGGTCTCTCCCCTTCTTACGTTACAGAACTCCTCTTCCTATATCACTCCATCTCAGACCAGAGATCATCTGATCAAATCTTGAGCAAGTGATAAAATATGTAATCGGTGTTTACACGTGTACATAAAATCTAGTGGGTCATAAAGAGCAAGTAGGTTTACAGTTTTTTTTTTTCAATAATTTTTTTTAAAGAAATGTGTTCAGAAGTCATCAAGACATGTTGAGACTAAGTTCTCTCTCAACCTTGGAAATTGTTTCACGAGAAATGTCTAATTGAAGAGCCACTTGTTTTTCTTCTGGAGATTTCAGCCTGATTTCAGCACGGTCTTTGCACATGGAGTTTGCTCATTAATCAACAGAATAGAATAGAAAGCCTTTTATTGTCACTGCATTGTACAAAATACAGCAAGATTACGAGTGCTTCTCCTGATTGGTGCATGAATAAACAAAGAACAAAAGAATAAAAAAGTATGGTATTTTACACAATGTATCATAGACAAAACAATACAATACAAAACAATAGACACAAAACACAAATAGATCACAGTTTATATTGTAAATTGTAAATACACTGAACATAATTTAAAGGGCCTATATTGTGTAAGATTTATTTTCTGGGCTTTTACTATCCGTAATGACTTGAAGGGTGTCAGTAGGGACCCTCAAAGTATGAAAACAGTCACTCCGCAGACTTTTTCACTCAGTCCATTCTAGAAATATGTTATCGAAACATCTCGTTTCGTACTTCCTCTCCGTATGATGTCATTCGGGATCGCACTCGTCACTCAGCCCCACCCAGCCGGTACCAGTCCAGCCTCCGAACCCACCACCCCCGCTCCCCACCACCACCCCTCCACACCAAACTCGACACTAAGCAGACATGTTGCTGAGCTAGCAGCTTCTTAGCTACCACAGGCTAACCACAACAAACAACACTGAAGAAACAATGCAGCGTGGAGTGATGCAAGGAAGAGAATGTGTCCGTACACATTCCTCCTAAGAACGTTACTGTTCGAGACCAGCGGCTACGCTTTATTTCTTCTGATGTGCCGTGTAGCTGTGCTCAGTACAGAGTAACGCAGATGTTACTTCGTACTGAAACTCCGTATTGAAACTCTGTTGTGAAACTCCGTACCGTAACTCGGGACGTTACTCCTTCATTGGCCGACTTTCCTGTTAAAACTTGAACAAACATGAGGACGGTGTAACTTACCGTTCAGAAACAACCTGTTGTAACCTACTGTAAATATGTGGCTGTTCTTCTATAGCTGTATCCAAACATAACGTGTCTTTCAGCTGTGTTTACCAGAGTGAATGCGCCAGAATGAGACCGGTGATAGGCCTGGTCGCGTTTCACTCAAAGAGCAGTCAGCCAATCAGAGGAGGGGCTCAAGAGTCAGTCGAAAACAGCCTGTTCTGTCTGTAGCTCCAGAGAGAGGCAGAAGAGAGGACATGGAAATACACATTGCAGCACTTCCGACCAGTTTCGACTTTAACCCACTGATATATCATCTTAGGGGTACCAATACCTCAAATTAAATCCCAGAAAGGTGTAAAATATGGGCCCTTTAAAATGTAAATGTCATATATAAATGCCAAACAAATCAACTGTCCAAATAGAAAAACATTGATAGGTATAAATATATATGCCATATTTTATGTTAACTTAAAATACACAAACTTAACATGACAACTATGTTATGTTACATTGTATTTGATTCATCACATGTTAGTTACAGTTTCACAGTAGGAGACAAATACATCCATACACTACAAAAAGGTCCCAATACCTGCTTAAAACTACATTGAATTCAAAGAATTGACTTATGAATAATTTACAAGTTATTCATGTACTGCCTATGAATGCTAAGCAGAAGGGGTTGAAGTGTGACCCATATTCTCATCAATATTTGGAAGAGAATGATAATGGAAATATAATTTTATAAAAGGGTCACATTTTCATTATTGCATACTGACTGGAGGTGAACTGATTCCAGGGATCCTGCATATTTATAGCAATTTCTTCTTTATGTGATTTTTTATTTTTTTCAACATAAGTCATCGAAAGAGCTTCCATTGGTTGTTTCCAGGAGAACACAAACTTCAATTTGTCAAGTGTTGGACCGTTCAGTGTCGCACAGGCTGAGCCAGAGTGGAGCGGCCTCATCAGACCTGCTTTAATAAATCTTCTGTGACTGCTCCCGAGTCACTGGCCAAGGCCAAAGTCTCCGCAGTCTTTCACAGACGGAGGATAATCTGAGCGACCACCAGGCCGGAGTGCTGACTCAAACCCTGTGGCCAGGACGCTGCAGTCAAGCACAAAGCTGTGACCTTCCCTTCAGACACGTGTCGGAGTGAAGAGACGATTCAACAATGTGGAGGAGAATCAAGTTGGACAAGGCCATAACTTTGTCTGCTGTCGTCAAGGAACACACGGACAGAATTACAGTTTATTTCAAGGTTTGTGAAAGACTTTCTGTGTAAACGTGTTTTTGTTTCATTTTTATACTCTACCTTTCTTTATGTGAAAATCCACAGTCACTGTACACTCTTGCTATACAATATATTTTCACTATGTGCACTCTCAGGGGACCAACCCTTCACCTATGTGGCTCCCCAGGGATGAGGCACATCAGATTGTTTACAAATTCACACATCTGTCTGCAGATGTGAGCATATTACTGCAGTTAGCTTTATTTTGCTCTATTTGATCCAATTCAAGAAGTTTTCTGCTCCTATGTTAATGTGATATTGATTCTCTGTTGTAGTTTGTTCGATGTGACATGGGTAGGCGTGGCTCAGGAGGGAGAGTGGGCCATCCACCAACCAGGGTATGGTGGTTCGGTCCCTGACTCCTCCAATGCGCCTGCCAAAGTGTCCTTGGGCAAGATTCAGAACCCTGAATTACCCCTGATGGCTGTATGTGAATAGTGCAGTAAACTCTGAAATGAGTGTGTGAATGGGTGACTGTATCTTTTAGGCTGAAGCACTTGGAGTGGTTGATAAAACTAGAAAGCACTATTTCCCATTAACATAACTTTGGCTATGGAATAGTTAAATATGAATGGGCTGAACTAGATGGCATTTGGAGAAGTGGAAGTAGTGTTTTTATAGGACCATGTGAAAGGTCAAATACTGTCAATGTGTCGTGTGCTCAGGGTTGTCAGGTCTGTGTCACAAAAACGCACAAGGGACGTCATTAGAAGTCTCTGAAAAGCCTTGTAGACTTCTCTTAAAGTCCAACAGCATTGCCATCACTGCCAAATGCATTGTAACACTATAAATGTTTAGTGTTGCAGCAATAAAGGCAGTTTTCCCTGAGCAGCTCTTCCAGCTCGGTCCTAAAATGGCCTTGTGTAAAGACATACAGTGTATTATCATAAATAAACTATAGCTCTATACTGTGGTTCTCAACGTTTTTGTAGTGTCAGGAATCAGATTTAGTTACTACACAACTGTCTATACCGCAGAGAGGTGGATGCAGGAGAACTTTATAGCGTGTGTGTGTGTGTGTGTGTGTGTGTGTGTGTGTGTATAAATATTTGTATGAATTTGTTATAGGGAAGCCTGCTAGCTTACCTAGAGTGCATACCATGAGGCTGAGTCCTCACCACAGTGGCCAAGGTTTGGAAGTGGCTTGGGGCCATTTCCTGCTTGTCATCTCCCCTCTCTCTCCTGCCTTACCTGTCTCCCCTCAATATAGCAGAAATGCAAAAACATCATAAATAAATATGGATTTTTAGTTGCAGATATTATTTGTGGAATTTGAATAAAAATAGGTCTGCACAACCTGTGAACAAAACAATTCAACCTGCTGCAACATACAAATGTGCCCAATCTCACCACAGACCGTGTCAACCCTGTGTGCTTTTGTTTAGTTATTACATTTTACTGATGACTCTTGAGTTTTTGTGATCAATATAATATTGCATTACACATCAAGCTAGTCTTCATATTAACTGTTAGGCTAAATGTTGGCATTTCTTGGAAAGTGGTCATTTGTCAAACCTCGGTAAAGCCAAAATTCTAACAGTGTTCACAAAAGTCCTCATCAAAGACTAATGATAAAGTAATGTTTGTCCAGTAGGACTCAAACATTCCTCTTTATGTGTGACTTTCTTACAGACTGAACATTAATTCACTTAGCATCTTTGTAGTTGGCACCTGACACAACACAACATGACTGGAAAGGCTGCAGGAGCTTATTACAACATCCACTATCAGGTTGCTCGAGGAGCCATCCACGGACATCTATGCACCAGACCATAAAAGAAACAAATCCCGAACTGCAGAACGCTGCTGCCAGTTGCTCTGGATCAGAAGGAGAGACCCTGACTGCATGGGCCCCAAGATGTTAGGGATACACACATCCAGGTCTGACCAGCCTGTGGTTGGCCTGCCATAGCAGAGGGTGTCTTGTGAATAGAAGGCTGAAATACCCAATGCGATTATAGGGAGCCAATTGATGTCATGTCCCACATCCATGGTGGTCGCAAACATCTCCTGACATCTGGTGGTGTTTGGAAACTTATCATGAAACTAGTGTGGAAGACCCACACACGTACAAGGGACACTCACTATCTTGTCCTATGTTATAAGACGATTCTAGCCTCCACCACTCTGGTCCAAACAGAACATTTTGCATGAATTTCAGTCAAAGTGTGTCGGGTCACAACTGGTTTCCAGATGCCGTATCCCCCTTCTTGATTTTAGAGGATTTTAAGAGAAGTGATGCACTTTAATCATGGGGACTTCTGCTAGGATGCAAATGTGGTGATTAATTTGGATCAGATGAGCTCATTTTATTTTGTCTGCATTGCTCATCTCACCAACAATCATCTCCACGAAACTCTTCGGAGAGGTTGTGTTTTTTGCTTGAGCCTGCATTCTCCGACAAAGCCAAGCAAAGGTCAACTAAATCCTGCGGAGCCTTCTCATTGTCTAAGACCCGCCCTCCGACAGGGCCAGCAGCCCTCCCCAGGCTCCATTATTTCCCCCCTCTGATATAATGGATCAAGCCACTCCTGTAGAGGGAACAGATGTTCAGAGCTCAGCGTGACCCAAGGCCCATCTACCCACGGCTACTTTTCTTTTCTTCTTTTGAAATTATGCCTTAAGGGGAACAGTCCAAAGTGGCTTTCCAGCTGCAGGTATTGGCCGGACCCTCAGCATTAGCTCCCAACTCTATGAAAGAGAAGGACGTGGCACAGGCTGTGGGGCCAGTGTGACACACAGACAACTTTAGCTTAGCTGTGAGGCTTGAGTTGATTAAATCCCTGAGATGGCTGGGAAAAAAAGGAAAATACACTGAAATTGGACGAACATTTACTGAAAGTATGTGTTAATATATATATATATAATGTTATTATTAAGCACTCAGACGCTGCCTCATCATATATTGTTAATATAATGGCACTCAGAAGGGCACATACCTCCACCAAGGAGTAACGAAACAACATTTAAATTCACTAGATCTGGATTTTTATTTTTAAATCTGCACCAAATAGTACACACTCAAAAATATCAGTCCCCAAACATACTTGATTTTATCATCAAGACCCATGAAATATTCTTTGAGAAATCAATGAAATTGTTGAAAAACCTCCAATTATACAACGTTAAAAAAAGTGGGGGAATAAAATCCTGGATCTACACCAAATTTATTGGGATCTTCTGTGGGTCATGCCCCACCCTCCTCAAAACTTCGAGGGCATCGGTTGAGTAGTTTGTGTCTAATCCCTCAAACAAACAACAAACAAATGCAGTTGAAAATAAAACTTCCATGGTGGATTTAAATAGCATAACACTTATTAAAGAGCATTGAGCAAGATACACATTGGTGGTCTTTTTTGGGTGTTAGAATTAAGGAACTTAGAATTGAAGGTGTGTTGTAAAGTTCTTAAAGCAAGACAGGCCTGTATGATATGCCAGTTACATTGTTTTCTTGGTTGCATCAATTTGAAAGTTGGACCAAAGCATTTCATGTAATTCAAATACAACTAGGGCTACGTAAGCCTGTTGCGGTTAGTGGAGAGAGCGATCAATGACCAAGCGCACGTCTCCGCGTTGCATGCGTTTTGCGCACTGCGGC
This sequence comes from Hippoglossus hippoglossus, assembly GCF_009819705.1. NCBI lineage: Eukaryota > Metazoa > Chordata > Actinopteri > Pleuronectiformes > Pleuronectidae > Hippoglossus > Hippoglossus hippoglossus. The sequence goes on along the minus strand of NC_047172.1, from coordinate 21,650,179 downwards.
AAGGAGTAACGCTTCACTTCCTGCGTCCGTCACGCGATGGATAGAGCAGAGTAGATTTACAAAGTACTTCCTGTTTCATGGCGAATCAGTAGGTGGCGCTATGACACTGAGGAAATATTGACACATAGGGCTGTTCAGGCTTGGTCTCTGATCATGAGACAGAAGTTTGGCGGTGATAGGACAATGCACAGTGGAGTTATGACAACATATGATCCTTAGCTGCACCTCAATGTTTACACGGTTTGAGGAAATGTCACAATTCTGACCATGATCCAATGACTTGACTGAGGTCTTTTGAGCTGTTTATTGTAAAGCAGCCAGGAGCAGTTCATCAAAGTATAAAACATGTCACTTCCCCTAACCCTAACCCCTTTTGTTTGTCTGGTCATGATACACCTGGGCTACCATTTTTGTGAAGATCGGTGAAAGCTAACTGAGGGGCTTTTCCTTAGATGGCGCTGTTGAGCCATTTTTCCACGCCCATTTCAAATTACTCCAGAATACAATTACTTTTTGGGGTTTTGAATTCCCAGCAAACTTTGGTAACAATTTGAGCATGTCTAGGCCCTGAAAAAGCCCCAAAAGGGAAATACAAATACTTCGAAATACAATAGGGCCTCCCACCGGAGGTGCTCGGGCCCTAATAGTAAAAATCCTTTCTTTCTCAGTGCTTCAATAGGTAGATCTTGCCTTTCACCAAGACCAAGGTCAGGGATCTTGAGTTTAAAAAGGTTGGTTCCCACTGATTTTGGGGATCTGATCAAAACCTGATGGAGATTTGTCTATAACAAAACGATTACTGAAATCATAATAACTCATGAAAGAAGAAGAATAGCATTATGTTTTTGAAGCCCAACCTAGTAATCACAACAGCAGAGCTCACACACAAGTCAAATGTTGCCAATTGTATTTCTGGATAAATTGTGAGGCACCAAACAAAGAGATGTTATTCGTCCAGGAGAAAGAAAGTAATGCAATAAGTAACTGCAGGGCCAGAGCTTCAGGACAGCCAGAATTGGAAAATGCAATTCTTCCAGGGCAAACATTTCCTTCCGCACAGCAATGCTCACAATGTAAGGGTGTGGCCGGGAACTGGTTTGCTATGAAATCTTGCAGTGTTGTAAAGTGTCATTTCTTAATTTTCCAATCTCTCCTCAGTTCCACATCACTGCTATGGGAAATGTAATTAGCTCTTTTTCATCTGCCAGACTCAGTCCCTTTCAGGAGATCATTAACAGTCCAATCTCATCCCTCGCTGCTGCCCGTCCTATTCTGGGCTGTTTACCTAATCTCATACAACAATACAGCACAAGGGAACAGAGAGGGCTTTACATTTACAATTACTTTTCTAACTTGCTTCATTACTGTGCTGAAAAAAGTATTAGAAATAATGTGACAGAACTGGAATGACCCTTGTTCATACGGTACTGGATTCTTCATAATGTTGAATTAAAAGTTTTAATTAAATGCACTTTAATGGACTGACATAGATCATGCTGCTGTAAATGAACACTGCTAAACATGTTTTATTACAATGTTCACATAACCCACACACAGTGATATGTTAAATATTGTCTCATGAGAACAAATTCACGCTTTCTATTTAAAAACTTACTCTATTCTTTATGATTGCTATCATAAATCCTTATGTTACAAGAGTGTTAACAGTGCTGTAGAAATCAAAAGAAAATGTCAATACCCATAAATACTTTTTACAAGGAGGTGACAACGCCTAGAATCCTAAATATGACATATATTAATACAGTTTCATTAATATTATAATCCTTCCATACTGGTGCAATAACTATAAAGCCCAATGAAAGACGATATAATGTGACTTTGTTGGTAATTGTTTTTTAATCACGACAACACAACTGAAAAAAAATAATAGCCAGAATTCAGTCACCTTGATAGTATCTAAACATGTATCTGATTCCACAAGGCAGGCAGGAACTAGACAGATGTGGTCAGGTCAACAAACCGCCAGTTCAGTTAGACAGAGATCAAAAGTCAGATAAATGGTGGTAAATTCAAAGCAGGTGGGAATAAGGAAATAGTAGACCCTGAGATGACCAGGTGAAAATTAAACTCTGGCTCAGGCCTGTGTATTCAAGACCTATTACTGTGATGGGAAGTAGATGCACAACTGCAACATCTGGCACATAGGTGCAGAAAATCAGGTTTAAAATGCAGAGACATGAGTAAAAAGGTCAAGCAGCTAAATTGAAAGTAGATGAAGACGGAAGTGATAAACTAGATGTCACACTGATAAATAACCTCTCAGCAAGAGATGGTATGCCCTGGGGTTCCTCAGGGCTCAAATTAAGATCCAATGTTTTTCCTTTTAAAGCAAAAACATGATACATGTTTGTTTTCTTATGTTGAATGGGAAACACATCCAAATGCATAACCTGCAAGAAGAATTAATTAATCAATAAGACAGCAGTGGTATTAAATCATATAATTATCATTACTGTACGGTACTTATAAGGTTTTAAAGATGTGAAACTGACATATCTTTCATTTAAAATGTCATCTAACGTTTTAAAACAGAAGCCTAATTAAATGATTAAAGCAATGTGATAGCAGCATTACAGTTAGACAGATAATTAGTAAAGAAGAGTAACAGGTACAGCAGTTTGAGGTGAACAAATGATAATGTTTGGAGAGGGACTGTGAGTTATACATCCTGCAGTGTTTAGCAGCAGTTTGGAAAACATGACAATCTGTAGACTGTGATATTGCAAATATTGACATTTTAAATGACAATAACCGAAATTCAAGCCGACAGAATTTTCCCAGCCAAATTAAAAGTACATATTCTCCAACGTATTTCTCATTCAGACATTGCATGTCAGGACAGCGGTGAGTGATGAAGGCTACCAGTGATACAATGACCCGGATCATGTCAGCCTATCAGCTCACTGTCGCCTCCAATTAGTTCCCATCACTGCGTTGGACTCCCTGTCTGCTCCTCTGCTCACACACTGTGGGACCCTATCCTCATGTTACTTTATTTATTAGTTTGTGGACACAGGCAGGAGCAGCTGGTACGTTGTCCTCTCTCCAGTAGGAAAAAAGGGTGTGTAGTGAGTGGCAGGACGGCGGAAAACACGCTTTCTGTTAAATGTCAGCACACCTACAGTCAATCAATAATTGGTCCGTTTGATAATTGTATCAGGAATGAAAATTTAATTAGGGAATTAAGAGATATGTGCGTCCGTCGAACTCTTGAAAGCTAATTAACCGCTGGTGTCTGAACCTTCCAATCAGTAAAATAATCCACTAGCATATGGTCTATTATGGGCTAGATTAATTGGTTCACTGTCCTGGGGCATGAAAGCTCCTGGTGAAACACACACATGCACAGGCACACACACACACACACACCCACACAACCACACACACAGCCTACAGTAATTGGAATCAAGGTTTTCAATTTCAACCCTACTCAAGCAGTCAGAGGAGAAATGACTCGTGCTCTCCTGTCACTTATAATTTGGTTTGCGTTTGTTTGATTCATATGCTCCTCACAGCTCCCTATGTACACTGACCTACTGTATATGGACAAGTTAAAGGAGAAACCAACATATTGTGTTTTCTCATCTAAGTGCAACACATGTTGCACTTAGATGTTTGGCTGACCAGACCACTTGCATATATAGTACTACAGTAGTATGATACCCATGTATTTTATCAATTTTTTTAAAGAATAATCCCAGCTTTCCTCATACTAAGGCTTAAATTTTATCCAAAGTTTTGTGTAAAGTGATATTAGATTTTAGTAATTCTTTATGTATATATATATATATATATATATATGTATATAAAATTTTCATCACACAGACCAAAAACAAACATCACACACTTACAGACATACAGTACAGACCAAACATACAAAAGTATAAAAGACAACAACCACGTTTTTAGTAATTCTTCACATCTTTTGTGAAAATACACCTTTACTCATAAACTAGATACTAGATATATTTCAAATACTAGATAAATGTCAAAAGTTAAATTTTGTAAAAACACTTTAAATAGAGGTGTCGTCTGTCACTCTACATTCTCCAAATTACTTTTACGTACAATGAAATGAGCATTACTACAATGACTTCATGGTTACTCATCCTAACAGCTGCAGCAACTTCGGCAGTAGGCAAATTGTCACCTTCTGTCTGATGTCTGCCTTGTGAAAACAGAATGCTTCCAACAGACCAATTTCTTTTACTCTACGAGGGTAGCAACAGATAAATTGAAAGATCCAGAAATAGTGATTTAGATGCACAGATGTGTCTTTAGTCCCCAGCGATGAACTGCATTGAGACACCGGGTTGCTGCACAGTTTTCACTTTAATTTGTCTGTATGTACAATTATCATAATAACCATCACACATGTTTTAAATTTATTACATAAAAATATCAGTGACATTAAATTGACAGATAGTCATGGTACCCAAACAGTGTGTCGTAATGACGCAGCACCACATGTTCACAAATCTATCACTATGTGTCCCTTTAAATTCTTAATAAATACAAGCCAGTCATTTGGTTGCTTGGAAACATAATTAGTCCAATCAGAACCAATTAGCAATGTGAACAAGAAGCCACTACAGTATCACAAGTTTGGGAGTCAAACTGATAAACTGATTATACAGTATTTGATCAAATTATAGTTGTTTTCATTCACATATACACAAGGAAAAATGTATTTCAGAACTAGTACCAGTAATTCATGCAGTTAGGATTGTCAATGTATTATTGTTTGATCAATTATACAAAATGTTACTGGGATAATGTCTTGTAATGTGGTGTATATTTTATGATATAGTATTTGTAAATCTATTTAGTTCCAAATTAAATATTTTCTCTGGATATTTACTGCCATGAAGTTTGGAACAGCCATTCATGTTTCCAACAGGATGAGCTCTGATAACTTTATTAATCTTATATAATAATTCTTAATCTACAGCCATCAAAAAGTCAAAATTTGAATTTATCAGCCCCATAGTGGTTTCTGACTGTAAGTCCTGTGGTTGCTTTTATTTTTTAACTGTGGCTGCTTAACTTCTCGACATAGAAAGACATTTTGGAGGAAGTTGCTGTCTCATTATAGGTTAAACTACAAAAGTAACACACACAAACCTAGTTAGTGTTATTGTGTCTCATACTTGGTGGGAGGCAGAAAAAGATAAAGATTCTTTAATTTATTCAAGCACCTGGTTTCTCCATCAGAGTGAGCAACATTTATATCATATAGAAATTATGTTAACCTTAAAGACAAATTTATCACCGTGCAATATGGAAGCAAATTCAGATGCAGTGAATGGCTGGATACGTGTATATTAGAATAAATACATGAATAGCCACTTATTCTTTCAGCGTGGCCCAGATAAGGGGGTTATTAGTTTTTCCCCTCATCCTACGACACATCTGTCTCAATCAGCTAGCAAACTATGCTCCAATGAACTGCGTGGCAGAAATATATATGTGCAAACTTTCACAAAGCAAGTTAGAAAACAGTGCGAGAGGAAGACATCACTGAGCGTGTGTACAGTGATTAACATGCCTGGGTCGGAGGTAGAGAACAGATTGATGCTGCACTCACCACTGTTCATTAGAAGTTTCTGAACCTTCTGCTATTCGTTCTTATTTGGAATAAAACGGAATGGCATCAATCATTTTCAGACTGTGGAATTTGACCTGTGTTGTGTGATTACTCTTCCTACTACGTGTCTCAATTGCTTGCTTGATCAGTTGGAAAACCTTTTAGCTCGGCCACTAAAGGATTTATGGAGAGGATTTACATTTGTCTACGTTAAAGGAGCTGAAAAGTGTACCATGACAGCACGGCGGACCATGGCATATTTCCCCATTCATCACAGCTAATTCAATCCAAATCAAGTCGCTAGAGAAAATAACTCCTTTAGGTAGAAGTGAAGGGAGAAATGTGCCAATTGTGAGACATCACAAATAAATGCTTCCGACCTCGAAATCAGGCGTCTATTGTCCTGCACAGCCACTCAGACTGGCTACTGATGACTTGTGGTGACTGTGTATACGTACGTATGTCTCATTCAACCAGAGCCTGACTCAGGGGAGCTAATTAAAGAGCAATCAGGTGAAGTCTTGTGATTTATAATTGTCTCCCAGGGGTCTAAGGGCCATGAACTAAAAGAGGAGAGAGGAAATTATGAGGATTTTTATACTTTGTAGGGGTGGAGAGAGAAAGGTTGACTTTAAAGCAAATACTGTGAGGAACATTGGCAGTTTGTAGGAAAAAAAGCCTGAATATATGGATGTATGAGTTTGATAGTGATATTGAAGCAACAGAATGGAGGATTTGCTCACAACTACACTCAGACTCCCCCTACAGGTTGAAGGCATAATTCACTGTTGTGGTTTAAAATTCTCTATGCACTATGGTACACACATTTGTTTACAAGCAGACGGAAAAGGAACCAGCAACTTCAGAAGCAGATGCCTGCATGTTGTAGGCTGCTATAAATACATTAAATATGCTTGCCTTTGTGTAAAGGTAAAAAAAAAAAAAATTGTAAAATTGCAATACGTTACATCACAGCAACTTTAGGTTGCACTTGTTTAAAAAAAGCAAAAAACTATAGTTGGTACAAAATAGGAATCCTCAGCTCTGGCAGCACAACAAATGAAAACGGTTTGCACTAAACTATGTCAGCATATATAGCAAAGATTTTAAATTGGATATGCATTATTTAAATAACACATTTTCATCTACAACAAAATGTTTAATGTCAATAGTTTTTACCGTCGCTAATTCAACTCAGGGCAACTAGATATGGTTAAAGGATTATTTTGGGAAATATGATCTTTTGTGTGTATGAGATATGTAGATTAAATATTAAGCATGAGCCAGCAGCCAGTTATAGTTTATGTGCTTATGTGATCTGTGTTACGATATAGCAAAAGGCTGGACTCAAACGCAGACACCTCAGTTTTTAGTAAAAAAAAACTAACGAAATTGCTCCTTGCTGAGGAGTGAAGATTAGAGAGCTGGCAGGCAGGTGAGCAGGCTGCAGCAAGTGGATGTGAACTGGAGAGCAGACGAGGGAAACCACAGGTTACAGCGAAAACAAATTCTCCAACTGAGCCAGAGAGCAAAACTGTACCACTAAGTGGACAAAACAATCCAGCGAAGAGTGACGGCAAGGTCTGGGGGTTTGAGTGCTGGCGTTGATGAGGTAGATGAGATGCAGGAGAGTCCACTTGAGTGCAGCTCAGCGGAGAGAGAGAGAGAGAGAGAGAGAGAGAGAGAGAGAGAGAGAGAAGCCATGTCCACCAAAAACATACAAACACAAGGGAGGTAAAAAAACAAAGGAAAAAACACTAAGATCATGACGGACCATGACATTCTGTCTCTGTCTGAAAAGAAAATACCAACAACTGTAAATCTCACAAAGGAAACACATTTTATCTCATGTGTTCAATCTGCACAAGCTGACTGGATCGTACAGAATGACATCAGAGCATTTCTCCTGAGGGAACATTGGCCCAGGATGTTTGACTCAGTATTTTGGAATTCATGTCAAACAGGAACCCATTAACACTGTAGCTTTCTGAAAGTGTTGCTGAGTTGTTTCTTGTATAGCCTAAACTATTCTGCCTAGGAGCTTAAAGTTTTAAGTGCTTGAATTTGGCATTTAAGTTTGGGTTTCCGTAGGTGGGAATCTTTCTCTCTTTAATTCCATGCTGGCCTCTTACCCAGCTCTCGGCTTGGAGTAAAATGCAGAGCAGAGAGGAGGATTTTTTTTGGACAATATGGTGAGAGAAGTTTAACAATGTTTTGCCTCAGTGAGTGTGATTTCAGTGAACGCACTGTCTGTCCTCAGAAGTAAAGTGCCTTGACTAACTTATTGTTGGGGAGATTCTGACTCACTGCCATTTGTATTTGGCTGTGAAAAAAGGAAATGTGCACTGTGCTGCTTATAAGTGTTGAGAGCAGAGTCGACTACGGTTGAAAATCCATGTGACACAATGTAAGTGGAACTAGTTCAGGCCTCAATCATCCTGTCTTTCTCATTTTTTAAGCTGGCAAACATTGGGAGGCCTCCATTGTATGGCAACCATTTTTTCCTGCTGCGTTAAGTACAGCTAATATTAATAGTTCACATTGAATTCAATTTCAAACACTTTACATCAACATGTCAAGAGTAGGACCTGAATCAATCAGCAACACTACAAATCACCTGTTTACATGGTTTTTAGCTGGTTATGGGGGGGGGGTAGCTATTCTGAGTGGCAGAGTGGCTACCTCTGAGTGAAAAGGATTATGTGAGTTGAGTTAAGTTCAGAGTGGGCTTTAAATCAAACCCTCCAGCAGTGATTGAATCACTCAACAGTCGGCATGATGCAGTAAGGAAATGTGGAGAGAGAGATAAAGAGCTGTAGAGGACTGTTGCCTTCACCCACACTGTTCAGTTTAGGTTTCAAATCCAAACACACACCTCTGTCCTGGGTTATGTTGTCAAATACCTGAAAGAGAAACACGAAAGATAGTTTTATACTTCCAAAGAAATTAAACTGACATTTTGCTGTAAGTGTCTGGCTGGCAAGTCAAAATTATACAGCCTATAACACTGGTTTCAGTTGGCAGAGTGTAGCATTAGTTTGTCTTTTATATGCCTTTGATTTTATTTCTAGTATATTGCCGCTTTAAACAACCCATGAAAAGTGAATGGTAGCATGTGTGTGTTTGTATTTGTTGCCTTGTATGCATAATAGCAGGCCGGTGTAATTTGATGAAACCTCTTCTCACTCGTAAAAAATGAATGTAAGCACTACAGAATATTATCGGGAGGGCATTCATTATTAGCTCTGCAATAATCTGGGCTTTGAGTAGTGAGCAGTTGCTCAGCTGTTCTTTTTTCCCCAGCCGATGCCTCTCAGCCATGAACCCTCTACACACGTCCCTTATCTCCACCTGCTCTTGTGGACCCAATGCCGCTGTCAATGATGTGGTCTCATTTGTTTTCCTCTATCAGATATTGTTCACCGAGGAGCCAAAGGCGATGCTGATGGTCTGGTCTGTCTATGTCTTCGTCTCTTCTCGAGCTTTAAGCAGTGACAATGGTAGCATTAGCATAATGCATTTGTACACTGCAGCAGTGATGGTTTTTTTCCTTATCACCTGTTACGGCAGAGAGAGAATCTTTGAGTTATTTCCTTTCAGTGCAGTATTCCAGCTTAGCAGCTCACACTTTGACCCCAACACATCTGTCAGAGGAAAGATGTATCATTACAAACACAAGAGGGATTCAGTGGTGGATCAAGGATTTTTGTTAATTGGGGGCATAACAGGGTCACAATTTACACAGAAGGGCCAATTATATATATATATAACATCTGTGGACAATTCCTGATTCGATAAAATACACATTCCTTGATTACTTTTAGCTATAGCTTTGAGCAAAGCCACACATTATTGAATATTGTTATTCCCCGGGCCCGACCTAGGGGAAACCTGAGCACAAAATAAAAATGGCGTCTCCCTTTCCCCACTCCCAAGAATGTCAAGTGCCACGACAATTGTACAGCCAAAACAACAACCAAAACAATCTGTAACCTATCCCAACTAACTTACCTAGAAGAAATACGCAAAGACAATACAGGTGATCTTTCCTGCCTGAACTCGAGGAAGAAGATGTTTACAAAAGAAATGGCTGCTCACCCCTACAGATATCAGGTCTGATTACTAGAACTATTTACACTATTTACAATTATTTAAAGAAGCAGAACAGGACAGTTAGATTCATTAAAAAAGGTTCAAACTAAATCCACCAAAGTCCTTCCGCAACAATAAAGCAGGGTTGAGTTGGAAGTTCGGTGAGAAGAGAAGCAAGAAACAGAAAGATGCCATTGATAGGTGTCATTTTTAAAGACTACTGACAGGACTGGGGCATTTCGGGGGCCCATCAGATTTCAGCTTGGGCCAGTGCCCCCTTTGCCCTGCCCCTTGATCCGCCCCTGTGTGTAAGCATTAAACAGGCTTCAGATTCTACACCACCTTTCTGTTGCTCCTTTGAGGCTTTACTGCAGCACATATACACAGACAGTAATAGAAATCTGCCATAGAAATTTGCAGTAATGTTTGGCATAACAAGAGCTCGATTTCACAAAGAAGCAGATGAAAGCAGGCTGCTGAAATTCCAGCCAGTGACTGTCGACATTTTTTTCTGTCGTGACAGTTGTCTCTAGCAAATTTGATCACGAGTTGGCTAAAAAAGCTTGTCCAGCTGGCTTTTCAAGGTTTCCAGATGACGCATTTTAAAAACCATTTCCAATGGTTCCCTGCAAATGGATTTTAATGATGCACTTGATGGCCACATATGCACATGATATTGTGTTGACAGCCTGGAAGTGAAAGTTGCAATCCTCAGCAGTCGATTGTCAGTTTGGAAGACACTGGAACTCAGACAGTAGAGTTATTTTGTCTGCAGTATGAGCTAGTTATTATTATAAGCAGAACAAAAATTGTTAGATTTTCATATTGTCAAGTTATTTATTTTCGCTCAAACATATCTGTCTGTTTGGCAGCTTAGATGTCGAACAGCACATTTTCAAAATGTAGCATTGGCCTGAGTCACTGAGTTGTAACCTTTCCCAAATCCAATAGGGAGCATGAAAGACCTGCTCACCTATAACCTTAAGTCAAATTGCTTCAGGACTGTCTTCCACACAGCGGGGACATAGTGTGTGAACGTGCGAGACATAAACAGGGACATATAACCTGCGACCCCAGAAAATAACCTAGTTGGCTTTGGACCACTCTAGGTATTAAGCTAGTTACCTGGACATGCCAATGATTACACCATAGACTGTTTCTCCTGCTTTAATTTGTTACATAATGCTTTAAAAACAGGGTGAAATGTTTTGATTGACAGCTGTGACTGGCAGCACTCCTATCCAGGATATTTTGGCTTAATCTTGATAGTGGGAGGAAGTGGAGGTGCACCGTCCACCTTTATAAACAGTGTAAGGATTATACAAATTCCAGAGCAGATAAATAGATACATGTGAAATCCATTCCATACACTCCAAACATAGCACCCTCCACACTTTAGTGTTCAGATATTAAATACTAAATCTCCATGACATGCTTTGGTATAAGGAGGGATCTGTAGCATGACAGCTTGTTGGGGAAGGGGTTGAGCAGACAAATGTATAACTCTATAATAACATAAAATGTGATATAATACTGTAATATGATTCAATGTGGTGTGGCAATATAATATTATTATAGTACCATACAAATCAATACACAATATAATACAGTACAAAGAAATGAATGACATTATTTGTTATGCATGTGAGCGTGTCTCCGCAGTCTGATTATTCTTTATTAGTCCCACTATAGGGACATTTGCAGTGTGGCAGCAGCGAAGGGGAAAGTGAAAATGTACACATCAGTAAAAATAATATACAAGTAAAAATACGATGTAAACACAAGGAACTATAAAAAAATGTGAATAATATATACAATGTAAACAGAATATATACAGTGTTAGAGGACTGCACATGTAGGATATTGAAATTGCAGCCACAGAGTATTGCACAATTAAATCAAGTCGAACCTGAGCGAGATGCATCAGGTGCACGTGCCGCGAGCAGAGCTGTGATACCTCTCCTTTCAGCTCTTTGACAGGACGACAGACTGCAGTGGCAGCTTGAGCTAAAGATGAACCCACGCCGCTCCCTATCACTACCTTCCAAAGAGCGACGCCACTGGGGAGGCTGCTCAGCTCGCCTCACCCTCACCACATATGCCGCCCCCCCCCCCCCCCCTCTCCCCTCCCCTCCTGCTCCGATCCTCCCAGCACAAGCAGAGCCCTCCATCACCAGCCCAGCAAGACCTTTTCCCTTCACGCTTTATGATTTCATAAATGACCCCGCCAAGGGTTCGGTGTGTTTAGCAAACAATTTTTTTTTACTGGTGTGACCCCGCCCTAGAGCAATACAAGGCGGCACTGTCTGTGATATGCTGTTCTATATGATACCAGTATATAGCACTGATATCTGATGATTTCAGGCTGATACAAACCGTGATGTGGCAAAATACATACACAATACAACATGTAATACTACTGAACACGATAAGCACTGATTCATTATTATTGATTTCTGATATACTGAGGGCCAGACTAATTTAAATAGCATGGCCCCACTGCAGCATGAGAGCCTGGCCACACCTCTGTACTTTTCGTTGTTGCGAACAGATAAGAGCTGCCACATCGGCCGCGGCTCAGCCACGCTGCTCTTCTAGAGATTCGAGGTCTCGCCGATTTCTTCCACATTCTGCACAGTTCACAGCAGAATATATATATATAGTTAAAATGAATATTTGTTACAATACAGTAAAGAAATAAAGATCACCCTCTTTAAAATACTTTTTGATTCACAAGTCCAGATATTTGTCGTGATCAAATCTCGTTGCCTTTCCAGTTGACATCATAAATTGGCATCTTCTACATATATGGCATCTCTTCTTCTTTTTTTGAGTTCATCACATGTTATGACCAGTATCAACACGCTCACTCACTCACTGTTAATTTTTCCACATATTTTACTCGAGATCTGCACCAACTTTCTCACTCTACAGATGTCTGGTTTGTTTTTGTGGGTATCTGCATTGTTTCTTGAGAAATTCATATAAATGAAATTTAACAGGTTTCAACAGGCATTACAACAGATGTAAAACTCTATGATTAAATAATGTGTTTGACAATACAATGAAGACATGAGACAAAGATTTCAGTGTTCTCCCAATATCCACCGGTCCTGGTCTGCAAGTCGCCTACTGACAGGAAGCATTTCTAACTGCAACGCCGGCACCACTGCAGCAGCAACCCTCCTCTGTCATAGTTAGAGCTGATGTGCAATAAAGTGGATTAAATATACTGGGTCATTTGTCTTTATATAGGCCTAGTGCCTGTTCTGGTACTTGTGATCTGACTGAAACAAATTTGACTTCACTCCTGTTGTCCTCATGTAAGTTGTGTGGCAGAAGTTAATGTCATTTCATAAATTCATAAAGGCTATAACAGTGTTTTTCTGAAGGGATGTTTCACTGTTCCACATGAAAGAACAGACTTTGTAGCAAACCTGGCAACTCACTAAAAACGGCATACATTTAATGGAATAAAGTACGGGTACATGCAGATGGTATATTGAAACTATATTCTGTACAAAGAAAGATTCGAAAAATATATGAATTAATGATCACAGTCAGAGATGTGTCAGAGTAAAGTCCAAACATATGTACAGTGTACCTGAATAGCAAAGAGAGAGGGAACAGGAACAAATACATTTTCCTCCCTGACCATCTGGACCCCAAAATGAAAAAGAAAGAAACAAAACCAGATTTGTGTCACATTTTAATCAAATGCATGTCATCTCTTTGAGGCAGTCTGAAGTAACTTATTTCAGACATGAAATCTGGAAGAGCAGAGGGAGATCGTTCTGGTCAGGTGCATTCACAACAGGAAAATGTCTGCAACATTCAGGCGAGAACATGAAGCATAATTTCCACTGCAGAAAACACATGTTTTCATTATCCGTCATCGGTCGGTATCACCGAAAGCTCTCGAATCTCATTGTCTTTCCAAGTTGACATCATAATTTATATCTTCTACATGTATGGCACCTCTTTTTCCTCTAGAGATATTTGTATTATTTGTTAGCTAGCTTTGAAAATGGTTGCTTGTTTAAGTATATTGTGAAACTCCAAAAAGCTTGAAAATAAAAATTATTAACAATCATATTTTTTTTGTTAGTAACTGGCTAGTTTATAAAAAAAAATCATAACAATAATAGGACCGGGCTTTTCTGGGACCACTTAGATTTCAGCTGGGACCAGTGCCCTAATGGATCCGTCCCAGCAGTCCCTCTGAAAAATGTCCAGAGTTCAGTGCACGTTTGAAAGCAGGTTTAGATTATTCTTGAACTACACTTGATTCACCTCTATTCATACTATGAATGGAGAACGGTACCTGATTTAACCAAACCTGACTTCATTTATTTTAAAGAAGTTGTCCCTGAGTGTTGATATCCTTTTTTTGGATCCAGTCCCTTAAAGCTTCAAGCACAAAGGATCAAGCAGCTCAGAGTGGAAGGTTATTAGCAAAATGTCTAAACCTAATAGGCATGAAGATGTAATCATTACAATGGCTCTTCATGTATGTGAAGCTATTACTATAACCACAGGCCACTGACTATTAACCTGTCTCCTTTGATTAAAAGCAGCTTTGCTAGAGATACACAGACATGGAGGAGAAGAAGAGGAAGAGAGCCGAGGATGAATGGTTGGGGGCAGGACAAGCATTAGAGAATTGTGGAATATGCCACTCAGAGTTATTGTATCTACTCTATTCTGGCTCTCTGAAAATAATTTAAGACAAGATTTAACACTGGTGCTTGTAAAGCTGTTGTGATGTTTCACTGCTCCAATTGTGCTAACAGAGCAGATGGAAAATTCAGAGTGTTAAATCTAATGAAATAAAAACCTTACGTTTATCACTGGTCTCAGCAATTCTCCGTTGGCCACGCCAGTAAACTTTTGACTTTTAATCTAAATGTCATGGGGCTAAATGAAAGCTGGATTTATCAGCGTATTTGAAAGTTGCAATCAGAGGTTTTACTGAAAGGTGCCTTTTCTTATCCTGAACACAAAATGCACAGAATCTGTATCGGTAACAACCCTTTCACCTTTTGAAGAGGCCCGAACTCTGTGCCTTTCATTGAGGGAATGCAGGAGATTCTTAAAACAGTAGAACAGAGATGTGTGCTCGTACTTCGGGTTTCTTAGCCTTCATTTTCCATCACTATTGTCCCATCCATCCTGGAAAGAGACAGTGACTATGACTACTGATACAGGGGGATTAGAGTCTCCAATTACCTCAGCTACATGGACTGTCGGAGGAATCTGGAGTAACCAGAGGACGCGGGAAATTTGACGTCAGGTTCTAGATGTGCTGACCAGTGTGCACTCAATCTCTACCCCTATATCGCTCACTGTACTGACTGCTTGCCAGTGCCCGCTCTGAGCCTGCTTTAATGGAATAGGATGTTTGGTCTGTGGAAATGCTGGTTGCAGCTTTCCTTCAGAAACTGTAAAAGTGACCCGCAGTAAATCAGCCACCGCTGCTGCACACAGAGCTGTTAACCTGTTTATTTAAAGATTGGTGAAGCTCCAAACTGGAGAATCAGTCAGACCCGCTGTGAACGCGCTGTTGTCACTAACAAAAACGTCACTGTGCTGCCACAGAGCGCTGGTCGCCACTACATTCAAAATTTATAGATATTGAATGAAGTCTCAGAAATGCACCAAATTCAACACTGCCCTTCCTTGGGTCCTTAAACATACACATTTCAAGTGTGAAGCAAGTAAGAGGAACAGTTCTCGAGATTCCCCATACAGAATTTACAACAAAAAAGGAATGACAAATGTGCACATGCTTCAACACATTATCTTTGACCATATGGTCAAACAAAAAAGCAGGACAACAGGGAGGATCCACACACTAGAAGAGCAAGAAGCTTGAAGCAGAGCTAGAGGCTTTAAGTGATCAATCTACATATAACACAAAGGTGAGTAATGTACA
Source organism: Hippoglossus hippoglossus (assembly GCF_009819705.1). NCBI lineage: Eukaryota > Metazoa > Chordata > Actinopteri > Pleuronectiformes > Pleuronectidae > Hippoglossus > Hippoglossus hippoglossus. Next base: position 21,634,544 of record NC_047172.1, on the reverse strand, counting down.
GAAACCTCCTATACATCATATTACCGCCCTCCATCACTCCTTCAGTACTATAAATTCCTTCTGCGCCTTTCACCTGTACAATCCTCCTGTGTTTTTGTAATCGTAATCCATCCTTTAATATTATAAAAACAATATGATGTCTGTCTTTACCTGTCAATACAGGTGATGAATGTGTCACGCAGCACAAATATTCTTGCCCACTGCCGCAGAAGCCCGGATTCAATCCCCGGCAAAGATTTGTCTGGTGCACGGGCATAGCTCAAGCATCACTGGAACCCACTTCTAGCCCACTACTGTGTAATCTCATTCAATTCAATTCACACTGAGGATGACAGATTCATTGTCCAAGCTGACGTCTTTCTTAGGAATCAAAAATGCTTGTCACTCTCAAGTCCCAGGCAGTGATGCCTCTGTTGCAAAGCTTGTGCGTAAGTCGTGCACAAGCCGCCCACCGCCACACACTCCCACACCCAACCTGTTACTGAGATACTTCTCTAGCACGGGTGCATTCAAATGGAACATACGTCTCCCTTGCTATCTATGAGTTCAAAAGCAGCACCTCTTGCAAGAGCAAGTTCACACCCATCTCTGCAGAAATCCGTGTTCAATTGCCAACACACCTTTGCTGCACAGGCTACACATCGGCTCTACTTAAAGGCTGTGTAAAGCAAAGTCAGTCGTTCCTTGGTTCCTGAATTTTTCAGTTTTCCGTTTTTCCTGAGTCTGAGAAGGGGACTGCACGTCGTTAATTTCCTTGGTCCACATGCGTGACGAAGTGTGGTTCTCATTAGCAAACCCCCCTCCCCAAACTGTATAACAGCTAGAGCACAGTAGGATCAATGGTTCTGTCGCCGAGAGCTCCTTTCGTGAGGGGTGCCGAAATGAAAACCAAGCTTTGCTCCGCCGATCGAAGGTGGCAGAGCTTGATAACACATTGATCGAAAATATATGTTTAATTGCTTTACACGGTCTTTAAAGATGTCTGAGTCTACATCCATACCACTATGCTTTCATTGCAAACAGTGTTTTCAACCCTAAACAATCTTTCTCCACACAAGCGTTTTGGATCTGTATAAGTTTTAAGCAGCAAAGTTTTGAAGCAGTAATAGCGAAAAGTAAAATGTAGAATTACAATAGCTGTTGGCAAAGACTACAGGGTCGGGAACAGTTGCGATTGATTATCCATGTTGCAAATATCTCAATTTTAGTGGCTTGAGTACTGTGGACGTCAGGTCAAACAAAAATCTAACAGTATGGATGTGGCCTGCAGAATGGGTCACACCAGACATTTAACAGTCACACCCACTGTGGAAGAGTCTTTTGATAGCTTAATGCACAGGTGTTGTAGACATGCTACAGGGACAACACTCCTACACCTCATCCAGGGTTCTCTTGCAGGATTTTGCATTGTTTGAGAAAACGTGAGCTACAAACCAAACAACCTTTTGGCCAAACTTTGACTAATTGTACTGATGTGAGTGGGGCTCTTTTGGACTGACCATGTTTAACAGGGATGTTTTCTTGTTGGTGGTGGAATTTACAGACTGCTGAGCTGCGTACATGAGAATGCAGCACAGGCTCGGCTGTGTCTGCATCTGTGTTGGTCTGTAAGTAAAATATTAAAATGTCATTATTAAGTTTCAGAGTCTACTTTTTAATCTATGGTTTTATTTCCTTCAAAACATCCTCTCTCTTCCAGCATTTTATTACTTTATCTTTATCTTTTCCTCATCTCTTTTAATATATTTCTCATCTCTTTTGGTATTTTATCTTCATCTTTGTTTACCTGCCTTTGGTGCTTCCTCATTGCAAATGTATGAGATTTATGATAGTGTTTCCTCAGTTCCTGTTATTATTGTTTGGCTTTGTGCTATGCAGGGATGAGGGAGGGGGGTATTGTTTTTATTGCTTTCATTCTGTAAAACAGTTTGTGTTACATTGTTTGTATGAAAAGTGCGATACAAATTCAGATTGATAAGGATAGATAATAGAAAGGCTAGAAAATGGCTACGATGCCTCAATTCCATGCCTTTTTTTTTGATTAATTCCGTTGTCTGATGAGGCTTGTTTTAAATGTTAGAGCTTCAAAGTCTCAATTTCATCCTCTGGTACTCAGGGGTTGGCATTTTGGATGATCATTTTATCTAGTAGTTCTGCTCGCTGAATCGGAAAACAGTTGGGGTCATCTATAAATGAAACAGGTCAGCGTCAGTTTCAGAAAACCCAGAGGCCACGGTGTCACGGAAATATGACACACTAAAGAGCAGACTAAACTGCCGTTAATTTGAAATCCATCTGTGGCCTCAGATGCATTAATTTAGAGTGCAACTCCTGCCTTCACGGCCACAGTTAAAAAGATGTGATGGAAAAGACTCAGGGAGACGGTTTTAGTCCCTCTAACAGAAAACCCTCTTTGACAATATCCTCTCATTTCTACTCCTTTGTACCTCCATTGGATCTGACAGGAACATTTGCCAGTAAACATCATTGAAGTGATGCAGAGAAGTAAGGCCCTAAAAAAAGTTCAAGGGTAACTTCAAAGGAATGTCTCTCACTGATCAAACATGACATTACTGCAATTTTTTTGCGCTTGTCACAATTTCCTTCTGAATCTGTTTTGTTGCTCTCGTGCCACTTTTGCTTTACAGGTGATTGGGCAGTGAGACTTTCTTTTTATCTGGGTTGTACTACTACTACTACTACTACTACTACTACTACTACTGAATACTGTGGTAAGATATAAATAAATAAAAAGATGAAATGTGCTGCTTTTAACTCCTAATTATTGGGTCTTGCAGACGAAAAAAAAGAGGCAAATCTAGTTATCTGAGGAAGACTAATGGAGAATGTCAACACACTTAATGTTTTTTTGAGATGCAACCATGATAACAAATGATTCTCTCAAGCCTGTGAGGGGCTGTAAAAATGCTGACCTGAGACCAGCCCTACTGCATGAAAGATGTAATCACCTGATATGCCGAGCAATATCTCTTGATTTACTGAAGTATTGATTTTGTTATTCAATTTGAAAATGGGGTCTTGGTCACATATTGGGCGGCTGATGAGAGATAAATGTTATAAAAACAGACATAACAGCAGAAGCCAAGATTTACTCAGTGCATCAATGTTGTCCATCCATCCATTATTTATACTGCTTATCCATTGAGGGTCGCTGGGGGAGCTGGAGCCAATCCCAGCAGAGGCGGTCACACCACGGACAAGTCGCTAGCATATTGCAGGGCCAACATATAGAGACATTCACACTCACACCTACAGTCTATAGGTTACATCCATACAACTATATTCTTGTATGGATACTGCGTTTTCAAATTAAAACAATCTCTGTCCAAATAAGTGTTTTAGCTATGCATCAGTTTTAATCCCTGTCCAAACTAACACGCCTGAAAAACGTGTATCACGTGACCAGTCCTCTACACATAGCGTGCGCGACCCCGCTGGACAATGGAATGGCCGAAGATTGCTCAAATGATAGCTCCTCTACTACCTCTACAACTGCTTACGTGCCTACACATGTAAGCAGTTGTAACATTGTAAAATGCATAATTTAACTGCACAACAGCTGTTAGCAAAGTAAACAGAGTCACCAATGCTTATACATGAGTATTCATGTTGTGTTCTACACTGGTAGCGGAGGCTTGTTTTCTTCAGGAAGAAGGTCCAAGCCAAAGCTTTGTCGTGACCGAAAAGACCCAATCAGCAAGTGGTTGTCCACGTCATTGCTTCCAAATGACTCCGCTACTGCCAGTCTGTACTAAAACACAGCCCCAGAGTTCTCAAACTGAAATAGGACCCATGGCGTTTCCTTACTTTTAAATTTGAGTGGCTCTAAGACTCCGGAGTAGTGTGGACGCCATGTGCATCCTTAGCAGAGTTGATGCGTTTTCAAAAACAAAAACCTAGTAATGTTGATGTAGCCTTAGAGTCTCCAATCAACCCAAACCTTAGTCTGCATGGCTTTGGAAGGAAGTCGGAGTAGCCAGAGCAAACCTACGCAAACACAGGGAAAACATGCAATCTCCACACAGTGAGACCCCTTCTTGCTGTGAGGCGACAGTGCTGCATCACTGTAAAGCAAATGTGAGGTAGGAGCGGGTGAGGCATGGAGGCGCAGCACATTCATCCTGCTTATTTCTCTGCAGTACCCAGATCAGGTCATGGCATCCCCGCAAAAATAAATAATAGATTTATAGAGTGGCTCATCAGACACACCAATGTAATGTTCTTCAAGTCCCACTTCAAAGAAGTCACTTAGGATTATTTACTTCAATGTACTGATGAATAATTGATGGAAAGGCATAACACAGTCTCCTCTGTCTGTCCTAAGTGTCCAGAGTGGAATAAAATAATATTTATGCTTGTTTATTCTGCATCTAAATCATGTAGACAGTGTCATATTTTTTTCATATTACTTTTTTCCAGTGCTGTTCCTGGCAGCGGGCAAATTCACTCTGTATTCACTGCAAATACAGCAGCAAACAAACACTACACTTAAAATAATTTTGATTGTGATTTACTCAGACCATTAAAATGTTCCATTAGTGTACTTCAAGCAAAAAGGAGCTTACACAGAGTAATGACTATATAAAGTAGCGAGGGCCTGTACTAACTGAAAAATAGATACACTTTCTGTGAATACAAAGCCTTTTCCATGCATATGGCGACCTAGCAGGAAATGTTTTGCTCAATAAACAATAAACTACCTGGCATTTTGTTATAATAAAGTGCACATTATTGGCTTTTACACTGGAAGCAATCATGTTGGATCTGCTCTAGGCTTCAGAGGTCCACACTGGACAATTATGACTCCCCAGGGGATGAGTCCAAGTCATCGACTGATGTTTTAAAAACTATTGCGATAAAGGCTTTGGTAATGGGCAGAGCTGAAGCTTTTTAAATTCTGTCAACTGTCTGCCTGGATCTCAGAAGAGAGATAAGGACTAGTAGTCGATATTGGAAAGGTTGCTGTGGTCAGCAAAGTTAACAACGTCTGCCTGAGTTTCTTGGCTAAAGCCCCTTTTCATGGATGGTCTGACGGCAGTTTGTCAGCCAATTAGTCGTGATGTTGCTAAATGATGCTTAATTTCACTGTGCGTAAACATGAGTGATTGTATTCAAGGTGCTGTGAAGATCAGTCTTCTTAAATTGAGATTCCATTTACGAGGGAATTGCATTTACGTCAACCTGACTTGTTAATTGGGACATCTGGGTATTTGTTATCAGCTCCTAGGCTTGTTGCATACACCTTCAGTGTTTGATCATTGGACTCTATGCCATGACTGTATATAATTATGGATGAGGCGTTTGGCTTGGCTAGGAAGCCATCATATTATTCATCTTCAGTTTATGCTGTGGAAACTATAGATACAGAAGGTACTGTTCCCCAAAGAATACCTAATGGACATGAAGTTACACAGCCCTCCTCTTGTCACTCAGCTCTGCCTTACTAATCACACTCAGAAACATTTAGGACAGCTGCTCTCATTCTGTTCCATGTGGTAATTACACACCTTACATACTTTGATTTGAGTTCTCCAGGTTGAGTATTAGTAGAATACTGACTTACTTGTACGACAAGGTTTGCTAACTGTCGGCTAGCAATTCTCTTAGCTATATTTTTCCAGTAAACAGTGATTTTACAACCTAATGCAGCAAGTGTTTCAACCAAATTTTACAAATAACATTGATGAAAGAAATTACGTATGAATGTAAACATATTTATATTGGGGTAGAACGGTGGGACAGTGGTTATCACTCACAGCAAGAATGTTTTGGGTTTGAACCTGACAGCCATCCAGCCTTTCTTTGACAACTTTATGGAGTTGAGTGTGAATGGTTGTTTGTCTTTAAATGTCATTCCTGTGATACGCTAGCAACCTGTCCTGGGATTGGCTCCAGCCCCCATGAGCCTGAAGGGGTAAATGAGATGGATGGATGGATAATTATTTGGTTCATTAAGATACACAGTTGAGACAGCAACTTCTCCAGTTGGTGCCATCGAAGTAGATGATGACTTTGATAAAAGAGTGCCAGTAAAAAATAAAGAAAAAACATGGGAAACATGATGGAAATATGTGTTAATTAGGGTAGTTTACAGTCATTGTTTTCCGTCTGCTGCATTTTTGTCTATTCAGTGGAGCAGCATCTTCAGCACTTGGCCACACATTAGTCTATTTTTAGGAAATAAAGGTTTAAGCTACAAAGTAAATCATTCACTTTAAAATAACAACATTGTCTAAATTCTGTGAGCATCTCCACAGAATAATAACTTTATTTGTATAGCACTTATCTCAACGAGGTTACAAAGTGCTTCACACAAAAAAAATCCATAGCAAAATGAGGAATAAATTATAATAAAACCTATTTAGTTCAGTTCAATTTTAATAGCCGGATCATAACATAAAAAGGTCAAGACAAATGTATTATATTATTTATTAAATTTATAGATAGACCCAACAGTTCCTACAAAGAGGGATTGTATTATAACCACAAACCTTTATTTTCTTTTGCCGGTCCTTCTGCTTTAAGCTCAGAAATCCATTTTACTTTTCAATCATCAGGTTTGTGCGTCTGGTCTCTCAGTGAACTTGGTTATTGGTATTGGACATAACCCATTTCCTGACTGTGCATCCTTCCCAGGTGAGATACCTGGTTGAAAGCTTTCTAATTTTACCGGCAGTCTCCCTTGATATCATCTCTAATTCAATTCATCTCTCTATCCTCAAACTATATATATATTGATTTTTAAGGATTTCTGACTACAAAAGTCAATTTACAAACTTTAAGGTGGCCTTTAAGGACCATAAAGCTCCACTCTGACATGAGAGGAGTCTTATAAAAATAGGCTCATATGGTATTGTCGGGGAGCGAGAGTCTGACCGATGCTGGAGCTTGATTAGGGGTTTAGTCTGGAGATTTCAATCAATAGAGAAGAACGCTGAGGTCAAGCCCAATTAAATGCCTGGGCCCAGTATATCAGAGCTGATTGCATCGACAGCACAGCTCCACACTCGACAAAGAGAGCAGTGATCAATAGACCACCTCATAAATGGACAGGCTTAAGATTGTAGATTTGTTCGGCAGAAGTAAGACTAAGACTGATTTTTTAAAATTAGCTTTGAGTTGGAGTTCTCAGTGTGGGACTGTGATTTACGGCTGTAGCCTAAAAGTAGATCAGGGGCAATATACAAAGAAATGTGAATCCCATGTTGGTTTAAGCATATGATTTGGACTGTGGCATTTGTAAATACGTCATAAATGGTTAATATTTCTTCATAGATGTGTGCCATTTACTTATAATACCATTTTAATGTATGAGCATTAATGTAACACCTGCATTTACAGGCTAATGTTTTTCAAGTGTCACAATTAATGTACCATTGATTACCCTTCAATGAAATGGGGTAGATGTTGTCATTTCGACAACAGACTTTTTTAATTTAGCCATGTGTATAACTGCAATTTCATGCACTGCTGCTTTGTCCTCTATGGCCCTCTGTTCCGAGCTGATGGATCTTACCCTACTGCAACGTTTTGGCTTTTCTGAAATGCTTTGACAAGATATTCTGGCAAATGGGAGCGATGTTGACATAATGAGCAACAATATGTCGCTGAAATATAGGGTCCTCAATGTAGCCTCATCTAAATGCCTTGCTGTGCAATGTATGAATCGCATGCAGCTAATTACGTACCTGAAATAAACTGTTTGCCAATTCAACCAGTCTAATTGGTTTTGAGTCAGTTGAAAGTGGTTCTTTGAAACCCTTGTAAATATGTCATTTGTTTGTATGCAATCTGTTGTCGAGCGTGTGTAATTATAATCATGTAAAGATATGTATTAGAAGCATCAGTTTACAAATTCATCTCACTATGTGTAAATTAGACATTAATACACAAGCAGCCAGTGCGTCTCTCTTAAGGTTATAATGTTGTATTGTAGACCCTGAATTAGACATTAAGTTGTTTTGCATAATGACATTAATACCATGCTAAGAATGTTACGGTGCGATTGGTGTTGATTTAGTAAGCAGACAGTATAACAGACGCATACCTATTAAACCAGTGTTTGTATACCGTCCTAAATCATCTGCAGGTCTTCAAATTTTTTACAATGCACTGAGTTCACGTCCTTAAAAAGGCATTTTAAGAAGTCTTTAATTTAATTATCAGAAGTCATACATTTTATGTCTCGCCTGCTGTTGCCAGTTTGTCAGGTATTGTTCTACACCTTATTGTGACAGAGCAGGAGGTCGTTCAGTCCTTGTTGTGGCATTTCAGTCACAGCAGTGACAGTCGCTGTAGCCACAGTGAGGGAAGGTCCTCTTCTCAGAATTAATTATTTGGATTATTCTTCCACTTAATGCCACATTTGGATCCAGGTTGCATTAATTTATAAAATGATGTTATTATTGTGGATTAGGTGTTTAAACTAGTTAGTATATCAAATGTCCATTAAAAATGTTACCATCAGAACCGGGCATTATGACAAAAAACATAGCCGAATGTGATAATGGCCAATCAGCATTCTAAATAAATTGGGTTTATCAGATGGGTGGTTGTGAGGAAAATTGAAGGACAGACAGAAAGACCACTTGATTGACTAAGTAGGGTTTCTTTGTATATATTAAAAGTTAACATCAATTATATGATAATTTTATATTCATAATCTGTGACCCGATTAAACACACATGCTACATACAATCACTCACATCAAATTGGTTATGGCGTCTTTGTCCTTTTGTTTTTGTGATCGAGTTGTGTTGTTGGAAACACCTGAGCTCCTACAGCTGTCACTGTGTTTCCATAGTGACGTGGTGCAGTATCTATGCTATGCCACATGGCTAATATAGCAGCTAGCTAATTTAGCTAAATGTTACAGCTAATTGTAGCTAATTGTATTGTTGTGCCTTATGCTAGCTAACTTCCACAATTTCGCAACATTTTAAAAAACCTGTTGGCCAAAGTATATGAGAGATTTATTGTATCAGTAACATATAAGTATCAGAGGCCATGGATTATCTGATCTGAACAGATTTTATACAACATAAAATGCCTTCCCTAATATAGTCTGTGAATAAACTTGCAATGACCGTATTGTTATGTTCATTAGAAGAATCAAGGGACATGTCACTCAAACATGTTTGTGGGAAACTGAGAGTAAATATGAGCAGTGTTGAGTCCTGATTATTACTTTCAGCTAAACTAAATAACACTGGTTTAAAAAGCCTGTTCTCTCAATTGTCTGGTGAAAAGGGATCAGGCAACTACTCTTGTGCATTGAGACGTTTCGTCGTCAGATTTATATTTAGAATAATCATTTAAGTGTGTTCCACTCTTTCTTGCTTCAATCACTGCTGCGGTACAGTATAATGCTTAGAACATAGCGTGGCCCTTTCAGTGGGACTCTTTAATCAGCACTGGATGATAGGACTGGGAGGGAAGATATGAAGAGATCCAGCGTCTGCTCTGTAATCCCAGGCTCTAATCCCAAAATATGTTTTCATAACTTTGTGGGTGAATGTGATGGAATATATAAGAGAAACAGCTTGTTTGTGATCAAAAGTAACCTAACAAGCATGCTTATTGTAATACATTAGCTAAATTTTGTTTAGTGAGGCGGTCGCTGTAATTTTTTTCTACATTCATTTCCAAAACTATCTCACTAATAGCAAATTACAATTGATTTTCTTTCTTGCCCTATTGTTTCATAACCTTTCACTATCCTGCAAGTCTGTGCCCTTTGTCAAATGAAAGCAACGGGTCAATAAATCCAACCTTTGCCACTACAGGCTTTCTGTCCTGTCTTCTATTCATACTCTCACCTAAAGGAGTGCACTTCCTTACTCTCTTATTTTTTCCATCCCTATTTGTCTTAACGATCAGACCGTCTTTTATAATTTTGTCAACGAGAACTGCTGTAGTGCAAAGACACAATATGCCCTGATTAGATTCGAGTTGATTCCTTGACCAGTTTATTTTTTCTTCTTGAATTTCACTCGCTGACAACACTGTCATCATCAGCATTATCACAAGGAAAAGAGGTGTTTTCTACTGTTATCATTATTTTAGGTGACCCTGTTACAGCACGAAGCAGCACCACTTGTGATGGAAACAGCACGTTTACTAGCACAGTCAACTGGAGAGGTTGTCACCGCTTGGACTTGAAAATTCACTGATTATCTTTTGTGTTTGAGTCCACAAAACACTTTTGGAGTCTCAGGGTTAAACATTGTTGCAGCCAAATCCGATACAATCTCAGTAACTGGTGACTCCTTCTTCAAACGCGATAAAACAATAGAAAAAAACACAACATGCCTCAATACTGCTCCATGTTTTAAGCTGTGGCTTCCTGTTTTATTGTGCATCACGCACACAAAAGACACAAGACGTGAAATTCATCGCAGGTATGTGCAGAAAATAAGAATTGACCATTAACCGATATTTACAAGGCCATTTTATCGGGGCTCGAAGCTCTAATATTATTTTAAATAAAACAAATAGTCCATTAAGCTATTTATTAAGTCAACAGAAATATCTTTAATGTAATGCATTTAATGTAAAAAAGTTTCAAGTCAAATTTGAATGATGGGGCTTACGGACACTAGGATGACACCAGAGGAACATTATGGAAGCATTTTATTTTTACGTTTGAAGAAGTGGTCACCACTTACTTCAATCCTATTGGATTTGACTGCAACGCTGTTTACCCCTGAACTTCCAAAAGTGTTTTGTGGACTGAAACACTTCACCCACCCCTCCATCATCATAGTGGTGAGTAGATAATGAGTGAATTTGAAACAATATTTATCATTCATGTAATTCATTTTTATGAATGACATTAGGTTTCGTAACATGAAAAAGGAAAGTATAGGCAGGTGATGCTCGAAGCTTCTGTCAGTATCTGACTAAGTGTTGTGACATGGCTATTTCCTGGAAGCAACACACACCAGCATAAACTCAATTTGTATCAAACTCAGAAATGTACGAGTTCAAATAATTTGTTTGTTCCTTTGCTGGCGAGCACAAGCAAAAATAACCCCACTTCCAAACAAGAAAGCGGCAAAAATGAACAAAACATCATCGGATTATCAGGCAGATCTCATACACTTATGTATATTTAGTCACAATTGCCTGTCGGGCAAATTTGTCACATCTCACATTTACCGGAAGCTTTTACGATCATTGTCTGCCATGTACAGCTGCAAAACATCTCAAAGGAGGTCATCAGTTTCCAGCTTTTCATAATAGATAAAAGAAGAACAAGGTCGTCAGAATGAATTGTGGGAATTACAGTCCATTTGTGCATCTTTTCATTTAAATTACAGGCTTTTTCTGTGCAACCGTATTGGGTTTTGTTTAAGTATCCATACGATTCTGATGCCCACAAGTCATTTATTACACTTTTGACCAGCTCAATTAGTTTAGAAAAATGTGGTGCTTTTACTCGAGGGCGTAATGACCACTGTGGGCAGACGGGGTTCACCGTATTATGTCAAGTCGCTCCGAGGGCTGGCATATTTGCAGATACTCATTAGTTCTGACATTTCATTCGGCGCAGTATTCTTTTGATGAATTTGACTGAACACTATGTGATAAAGACCTATGCTGCCAAGTGTTAGTTCAGGTTCGTGTCACAGTTTCATCTCTGAAACACCTGTTTTCTCGAGTCTCAACGTATTACTTATCTCATTGTGTTTGTACGTTAAGTACATTTCTTGTCTGTTTTCAGGGTTTTGCTGACTTGCCCCAATGGGAGTCTTGAGAGATGTTTTTCAGTCGGTGTCTGGAGGTACGTTTTCTCCTGGCATTTTTCTTCTTTAGGGAGACATTTATTTGACATTGCGGGTGTCACCGCACTGTTTTCCGTTATACTGGCAATAAGAGAGGAATATGTGTGTTTGTATGTGTGCACACATTTTTCTTAAGACAAAGGGAGGGAGAGGGGAAGAAGAAGAAGCACCACTCTTCCACCTCATCTCTCTCCCCCCTCCCACACACACACATTTTCTCTCCTCCCACGCCATCCGTTCCATTACAATGATAATAGGATTTGGAGGGCTGCATTATTGCTGCTGTCTGAGCCGGGCCTTGTGATATCCCTGTCCGCACCACTCCTCCTGACTTGCGTGTTAGTCTCCTGATTCATACTCCATTCACAGAGGCCTCCATTAAAGACTGAGGGGAGTTGTTTGGTTCAGGGTCGTTATAGCCGTCTGCTGTATGGACTGCTGAGTTTTATTCTTGGCAGACTGCACACGCAAAAAACTGGTCTTGGCTACAGGGGACTCTTTTTAACACTGTTTAATAGCTACGTAGCTGAAGCCCCCAGCAAGTCTTATTGTTCAGATGGAGGTCATGTTTATGACCATTTATATGGGCAGATTTGAGAAGTCCTAATTGTTTGTGCACAGTTCTGCCTTCGGAGTCTTGCACTCATCACCCATCAGCCAAAAAGTGGAGCAGAATTGCCAAAGACAGAACTGAAGCCAAATCCTCGCTGAAGTCAATGTACAGTATGGAAGCAAGTGATAACATAATAACAGCAGAGAGCAGCCTTAGCTCAGCGTTAAACGACACACAGAGGCTACAGTCCTGCTTGCAGCTTTGAGCCAAGTGCTGATGTCAGCATTCTATGTGCATGGTCATAATGATACTAACATGCAGATGTATAATTACAGTGATGTAAAGGTTAGCTTATTGGGCGTGCATGCCAACAATTGCTAACAATACACACACAAGTGTAGCATTTTGTCGATAGTTGGTCGTAAACCTAAGTAGTGGATGAATTAACATGTAAACCTAATGGTGGCAGTAGATGTAAAGTGATGATATCACCAGAGTTACTCTCATTCATTCAGAACCCAAAGTTCATCATCATTAATTTCTGGAAAATGTAACCACTAACATGTTCTTATGTTGGCACATGAGGAAAAGCAATAGGATCACTAAAGTCAGTGCTTCATCCCTTTGGGAACATTCAATTAAATTAATTGTTATTTGTATAGAGCCAAATCATAATATACATTATCTCAAGGCACTTTACATAGAAGGACCTTAAACATTTTAAGGAAACCCAACATTTCCCAAAATTAGCAAACACTTTGGGGAATGTGGTGAAAAAAACTCCCTCAGTAACTGAAAGAAACCTCGAACCACACTCAATGTGGGCGGCCATCTGCCTTGACCGGTTGGGGTGAGCAGGGGAAAATGGGGAGGAGAGGAGAGATTGGTGGAAAAGGGGGAGGAGGAGAGATGGATGCTAAAGAGGGGAGAGAAGAGACAGAGATAGGGGAGGGGGAGAGAGAGGGGGAGAGAGAGGAGAGAGAGACCAGGAACAGCATCAGGTTTCAGCTCCGACTTGTTATAATACAAACAATAAGAGTTAAAAGATGGTATTAATGATAGCAGCAACAATTCATAATAATAATAATAATAGTAAAAAACACAAAGTCAGTGAGATGTAATCAAATAAATAAATGAATGTGGGGGCAGAGAGACAGAAAGAAGGGGAGAAGTGCACAGTGCATGATGGGAGTTCCACCAGCAGTCTAGACCTATAGCAGCATAATGTTCAGGACTAAATATGGTAATATATATATATATGTATATATACCAATTCAGCCCTAATTAAAGGCTTTATCAAAAAGGAAGGTTTTAAGTTTAACCTTAAATGTAGAGATGGTGTCTGCCCCCGGAACCCAGAGTGGGAGCTGGTTCCACAGGAGAGGAGCCCGGTAGCTGAAGGCTCTACCTCCCATTCTGCTCTTACAGATTCTTGGAACAACAAGAGAGCCATGTGTTTTAGGAGCGAAGTGATCTATCGGGACAATACAGCCTCAACCTTGACACACAGATGTCACAGTGAACCCCCCCCCCCCCCGCCCAACACCAGGCTGGGAAGGCTTTAAACATAAACTTCCACTATGGCAGGGATTGAGGCAGCAAAGCCCCACAAACAGTTCAGAGGTAAGTCACCTCCGCACACAGCAAATATCTTTGCTCCTCAGGCCCTGTGTGATGGCATTTGGCAGCTGGTAGCTCTACACACCAGGCTAATTCCTTTCCGTGCCATTGCTAAGTCAGGCCTCGAGTTGTGTGCGTCAATCAGAGAAAACACCACATGCAAAGGTCACAAGTGATATTTTTATCAAAATTAACTTCATATTGAGATATTTGGGCATTCATATCATCCTCGCAGTGTTTCTTTCTCCTGCTCCTTGGTGTATTTATGGTAGTTGTCACTGTACTGTACTCCACAGTGTGTCAGGTCTAATATATTGCAGCAGCATTGTACATCTTCTCTCCCGAAAATGTCTCCTCCGTCTCATGCTTTACTGAGCAGGCCACAGCAGAACAGCCCAGCTACAAGCATTTTGCATAGCAGGTATGAAAGTGACATGGAAGTGCGACTTGTCACTTTGGATTTTGCAAAAGCTTGTGACACCTTTTGGAGCTTCTCTAGTCCAGTGGTTCTCAACCTTTTTTCAGTGATGTACCCCCTTTTGAAAAAAAAAATTCAGCCGAGTACCCCCTAACCAGCGCAAAGCATTTTTGGTTGAAAGAAAGATGTAATACACAGTGCTGTGCCATTAGTGTCTGATTTATTAAACTTTGTAACTAGACACTTTCAAATTTAAAACTCCATCAATGTCCATAACATTGCTCATTTGTAGTGGTCTCTCTTGAACTATTTGGAAATAAAAAGATAACTGAAGACTTATTAAAAAAGAAATAATTATCTCCATTATAAATAAAGATTTGTGCACATAAAAATAATCATCAACTTAAAGTGACCTCTTTTGGGATCATAATAAAGATATGTTCTCAAACTGAACTCATGAACTTAATTATAGATAAACACTTCTTCACAAAACATAAATCATTAACTTAATTTTAAATAAAAGATTAGCTCAAAATAAAAAATAAAAATATTTATCATCTTAAAATATCTTCTTTAAGGATCGAAAAGAATACTGATCTTAAATTTACAAACTGTCAACACTGAAGATTACATTGTTGCATTGAACTGAGTGAGTGCTTTTGCCTTTACATTTTAGTGAGAAACTTGTGCTTGTGCTTCACTGAGGATCTTTGTCAG
This sequence comes from Hippoglossus hippoglossus, assembly GCF_009819705.1. Lineage (NCBI taxonomy): Eukaryota > Metazoa > Chordata > Actinopteri > Pleuronectiformes > Pleuronectidae > Hippoglossus > Hippoglossus hippoglossus. The sequence goes on along the minus strand of NC_047172.1, from coordinate 21,619,429 downwards.
TCTTGGTGGCAGGGAAGCAACTGCTGTGATCAAGCTCTTCTCCAGGCACAGTCTGTTTCTTTGCTTTGTTTTGATCACAGTCATTGCAGAGAAGGAGGCCTCACATAAATATGTGGAGGCAAAGGGTAGTAGCTGCTCCAAAGCTTTCTGTCCCAGGTGAGGGTGCTCCTGCTTCACACACACCCAAAACTGTGTGAGTGTGGATGTGGCCAACTTCATCTGGAGGCCACGGTCAGACGACACTTCCAGGAGCTTTTCCTGATAAGTGACAGGTAGCTTGTTTCCGTTTGCTTCGGGGAGGCTTTACGCATCGTGTCTTGAGATGACCTGAATTCAGAAAGTTTCCTCTTAAAAAAACTCAGGTGGCTTACCAACATGACTTTCATGTTTTGTCTGGAGATGCCGCTGAACATGTGCTGGCTTCATGCCACTGTTGGCTAATCTCTCCCCACAGAAAAAAGTGTAAATAACCCAATCTATGTTATTGTTAATATTGTTGAAGTGTCTTTCTGTGATTTTATTGTGAAATATTTGCTCGCTTTAAGGTCAGACATTTTCATTTCCGTTTTTGTATTGCATGCTTTTATTTTTGAAAGTGTTCCGGTAGAGACGCGGACTTCCTGTTATGAATCTGTGACTTCACAACGGAAAGGTTTGATGTTTTAGTGACCCTCCGAAGAGGCACGAGCTCTTACGGTGTTGTTTAGGGAAGGCTCAAATAAACCTGAAAACATCAGTTGAAGTCTCGACCATCTTTCGGGGGATATGCTACACAAGGCCTTGGGTGGGTGGCAACTCGTGGACGTAAATCCCATTAAAACATATTCTTGTGAATACTGACGGAATTTTGCCGGCTCTGGTTTCGCCTTCTCTGGCACTTGTCCCTCCGTGTTTTCAGCGGCATCGCTGCTACGCTTCAACCGCGACTCCATTGTTTGAGTTCTCAAGGCGGCAGTGATGACAGGTGATGACATGTGGCGTGTGCCAGGTTGGGTCAAACCATCCTGGTATGGGGGAGACACGGGTTTTTTAGGATAATGAAATTGAATAGCCTACTGAATATAAAATTCAGTTCATGAACTTACACTTATATTTTATTGAATATTTATTAAATAACTATTTTTAAAGGATCTTTGAATGGATGCTAATTTTAAATATATTTTTTAAAAATCTCACGTACCCCCTGGAGTGCCTTCACGTACCCCCAGGGGTACGCGTACCCCCATTTGAGAACCACTGCTCTAGTCTATGCCAACAAGCATCTAGCCATCAAACAGTAAAAAAGTAGAAGTTCCACTTGCCTTCACCTACTAATTGAGGGAATGTCCTTTTAGGAATGGCATTGGCGAGGATCCATAAATTGACAGCAACCCTTTTGACCTTGACGTTGTACCTCTCGTTCTCACAACTTAGTCCTGACCCAGGACCATTTCTAACTACTCTGCAAAGGTAAACAGATTTACACAGCAGCTTTTTATATAATAGTATATAATAGAGTATAATAGAGTATTGCTTGAATGAAAGTTGTCACTTTTCATTCATCCTTCTGCTGTCATAAGACCTCCCTGCTCACACAGGCATGTGGGGATTGGATATTATTGGTAGCTTTGGTTTCTAGCTTGTGCAGATGTGTACTCGAGGCGAACACTACAGCTCATTGGTCACATGAGGTGGTCTGGGGTTCAAATCAATCCCTGTAGCCTCCTAGTTGTATCAGTACACAGTCCGAACCAGCAGGCTGTTGAGGTCCCTCAGCTGCTTCATGCACTTACTGCAGAAACTAAAATGTTCGGCCTATTTCAATAAACTGAGAAAAATCTATAAACTTGACCTAAAAATGAATTTTCACTCAACATGTTCAATACGTTCCTGCTAAGTGCAGTAGTAGGTGCTTTTGTACCATTTAGCAGTGCCTGCACTATTCATGCATGTTCCATGTTATATGATTGATTTGCGTGTTGTGGTAAAAAAGCCAATGTTAAAAGCAAAGCATGGTGTGTTGGGCAAATCAATTGACGAGGTAAGAACAGTATTGAATAAAATATACGAGCCACCTATTTCATTTTGGTAACTCGAGGACAAAATAGTTCTTGACTTTTTAATCTGCATATTGTGCATTTAGAAAGTTATGTCTGTCTTTGGCCCTGGCATTTAAATATTTAAAGCTTCATAATCCAAAGTTGTCTGAGTCAATGGATAAATATCCGTAGAGGTAGAGGGCCTAAAGACAGAAAAGAAGGAAATTACTATATAGCTGATATTGTGGCAATGTTACCGACCTCTGAATCACAAAAGAGCTGAATGCATGAATTTCTACTTCTACCACCTCCTTGGCCAAATGAATTATTCCTCTACACACAATCTGTTACCAACACTATGTATACATGTTTTAAACTCATTTGAGTTTAAAACATGACATTAAATAATGACATTAAATAATAATAAAATCGGCGACATAATACAATCACTATAAAACATGTATGAAATTTAAAATGCAGTGGAAATTAAAACACCAAGAAAATCAAATACAATATCAAAGTTTTAAATCATGGAATCGACAAAAGTGCGTTTACAAGAAGACACTGATTTAGGAAGTCTGAGCTCCTCAGGCAGGTCGTTCCAGAGTCGAGGAGCCCTGACAGCAAACACACGTTCACCCCTTGTCCTGATCCTTGACTCAGGACCGACCAGCAGGTTCCTGCCTGAGGACCTCAGGCTGCGCACAGGCTCGTGAGTGGTTAATAATTGTAAAACGTAGTTGGGGGCCAGGCCATGAAGTGCCTTAAAAGTAAATAAATCAATAAAATCTTAAAATCAATCCTAAAACAGAGAGGCAACCACTGTAGGGAAGCTCAAATAGGAGTGATATGCTCTGTTCTCCTTGATTTAGTTAAAAGCCTAGCAGCAGCGTTCTGTACAATTTTGAGGCAATTGAGTGTTTTTTTGCAAAAGACATGTTAAAACACCATTACAATAATCAAACCGTGAAGAAAAAAAAGCATGTAGAGTATGATTTCAGTGTCTTTAAAACTCAAGATTAATCTGATGCTGGATATATTCCTGAGATGGTAAAAACATGTCTGAACAGGTTTGTTTACATGGCTCTCAGAGTGTAGGCTGGGATCAAATATGACACCAAGGTTTTTTGGCGACAGACCTGACCTTGTTGGAAAGAGGAACCAGAGACGACTGCATTTGGGAATGCAAGTGATCTGGGCCAATAATGAGAATTTCAGATTTGTTCAATTGAAGGAAATAATTTGACATCCAGTCTTTAATATCTGTTTGAAATTGCTGAATGTGCACTGACACGTTGTAAAATGTCAGTTGTGTCATATAGAAACGGCCAAAGGATTAACACAGGCCAAGCAAACAGCCCATTCCAAACAGGCAGGCTCAGAACTGGCACTGCACTTGTAATAATAAATAAAATAATAAATTCTCATTATTACATTTTAATCTGTTGGACCTTGATGTCAGCAGGTTTAGCATGATGGCAAAGTCAGCGGAACTTTAGCGGCTAAACAGCTTCACATTTTGACTGTCAACTGTCAAATTAACTTATAAAGGGGGACAGGTGTCCAATATTAGTACAGACACGTCCCCCCCCCCCCCCCCCCCCCATGTATAAATATGGTCAAATTGTCCCCCCCAATAAGCTGAATTGTAAACTGGCCGATGAATAATAATAATAAAATTGTTATAATAAGGAACGGTGTAGTGCAGCTCATATACCGTATACTACTCATGTTCACTGTGGTGAGTTCAGAGTAAAGAGAGAGAGAGAGGGAAAGGGTGAGGATGGTGTCAGGGCAGGGAGAGCAGGTGACATGAAGGTGAGTGAGAAAAGGTTCATGTTGATGATTATAACCAAATGAGGACATCATACCAGTCTAATCCAAATGTACAGAATTGGCCAACATGTATTTGTATCTCACTATTTTTTGTAGTCAGTAGTTTGCTAATAACAGACAATACACAGTTATATCTTCCAGTGAAGCCCAACAACCCTCCAAATCACTTAAATTCCCAAAGACAGTCGTCTCTGGTTCCTCTTTCCAACAAGGTCAGGTCTGTCGCCAAAAAACCTTGGTGTCATATTTGATCCCAGCCTACACTCTGAGAGCCATGTTAACAAACCTGTTCAGACATGTTTTTACCATCTCAGGAATATATCCAGGATCAGATCGATGTTGAGTTTTAATGACACTGAAATCATACTGTACATGCTTTTACAACGTGTCAGTGCACATTCAACAATTTCTACCAATTTCACAAACTGGGAGTGCCGACAAAAATATCACACTGCTTGATGTGGAGCTTATTATACTGTTTATTTGATTCCTAACTCTTTTAACGCACAATTTATTATTATCTGGATTATTAATCCGCTGTTTGTTAGACAAATATGAAATTAGAAAATAGAAAAAAAAAAATAATAATAACTTGTGAATTCAGATCCGATACAGTCCTGTCCAGTAGCCATGCTATACCCGCCCCCTGTTTCTGCGAGCTTCGTTTTGAAAGGTCAGTGAAGATGAGACGATCCCTCGCCTCGTTGCCGGTGCAGCAGCTGCATGTGAGAGATGTGTTTAACTGAAACTCCAGTCTGCAGCCTCGCCTTCTCCACCCGACCAATACCCCATCCACAACAAGCCGGCAGATGTGCTTCTCCAGTGCAACCTCTGGCTCATTAAGCTGGCTTTATTGATGGACTTGAGGAGTCCACTCTGGGCTCTCCTCGGCCTAATTAGCCAAGTCTCCCTAAGGATGAGATAATTGTAACTACCAGCTTTTTTCCCCACTTCTAGATTGAAAATGGCTTTGATGAGGCAACTTGTTGTCCTTAAAGGAAATAATGATCTCATTGGCCTTTCGTTGTGCACACGAGTGCTGCTTATCATCTCTGGTCTCCACTCGCTGCTTCTGCCGTGATGCTCATTGTGTTTCTGCTGTTTAGTAAAGGTCAGGGGAGTTGTTTCAGAATAAATAATTGTGTCGAATGGCACTTTGCCTCTAGCACAGGAGGCAATCACCTGGACCACATCAGAGGAAATTACAGTGTATACATTAGCATGCTGTCCATTGTATGTATGTATATATATATATATAGCAGTGGTCTCTTACTGAGAGGCAGCCTAATTTTCCCTGAGACAGGGTTTTCTCTGGTCTTGTAAGATCCTACTACTCCTTCAGCAGATTGTACCTGCAGCCACGACCCAATGTAACAAAGCACTTGTATCTGATGCAGCATTTTGATAATTGATTGAACGTTTTTCAAAGGTGAAAGTTTGGACTTACATTCTCCTCAGTCCACAGTTATACCTGGTAGTGAGTTCCCTGGCTTGGCACAGCATGAGAATGAGGGACTCCTTCATCACTATAGCAACCTGTAGACTGTAATTCACACCGCTTGTATTGATGATACCTTCACCAATGATTCCCAGGACAGCAAAATGTGTTACGGCAGAGAGTTCAGCGAGAATTGGTTTCCTTACTGTGTAATTCTTTTCTATGCCCTTGTGTATCTGTATTTTTGCAGTGTGACCATCATGTTTTCTTATATGGAGTAGTTCCTCATTCCGTGAATGTTTCAAGAGATTAAACAACAATCCTCCACCTAATAGTTTAGTTTGAATGCAGTAATTCTACATTTTCTGTGATCACTCCAGGTCTGGGCCTCTCGAACTATCGCCTCGCTCGTGACCACATGGTTCATTAGTATTAATCTCAAAGTCAAGCCTTGATAATCTATTTGGAATCATTAATGATACAGGAGGGAGCACAACTCAGGGCAGAGGAAAGTTGTTGAAATTACATTTCCTCTGTGCTTCCCTGACATATTTCCCCTGCACTGAAATTGCTTCTAATTTGATCAAAACCTCAACACAGGACCTGCTGAGGTCAAAGCATCTAATTACAGACTTTTCTTTTAGAAATTCTGCCTGAACAGTGCAGCTCAGTTTAGATCACATAAGAGCAGTGTGGTACTTTGGTTGTAAAAAAAGATTTTAGATAAATATGCACATTTGGTTGGTTCTTGGATGTGATTTATTAAATGGTGCATTAATATATTTTCACATATTACCACTACATATGAAATTGTTTAATACCACCTCATTTGTTTCCAGATTAACCCCTGACCAGATCCCCAACTGTCGCCAAAATGCAAGATGAATGAATAATATCCACAAAAGTGGCTTGATATTTATATCCAAAGTAATGCATATCTTTAAAAGTATGTGTATTATAGTGTGAGGGATTACAATTTGAATTTTTGAGTGTTAGTGAGTCCACTAATACACTGTCACTTTCCACTGTTTGGGGTTGGGACTGCTCACTGCCTCACCTGGAGTTTGATGGTGTTGAAATCGTTTCAGTTCACACGGTTCTGGAGTATGTCAGCTTGTGTAGGGGCTGGAGACGTGAACCCTTCTTCCAACCATAAGAAGACTGTGTTCTATTTTGTTATTCAAACGCTGAAACATGACTTTTTTATTAGTATTGTTACTACTGGGCCCCAGTTCAGGACTTTCCATTTATCTGTTTGGCTCTTTTGTTGGACTCTTTGTTTATAGTTTTTGTTGTTGTTTTGCCTGTTTGCTTTTTTCTCTATTTGTGTCTCTGTATTTTGCCTCTTTTAGTTGAGTTACCTCTTACCATCCGTCATGTTTGTTTCATTTCCTAAAATCACTCACTAATCACTATGGACTCTGTCATTTTGTAGTGCTGTCTGAATGTTTTGTGGCATTTTGTATACTATATAGTGGACTCATTGTTTCCCACAAGGCATTGTGAAGAGTAGTTTACAACCAAGGGTCATTAATTGAGCAAACACCATCGCGCATTGCACTCGAGAGACGAGAGAAGAGAGGAGAGAGGGCAGCAGGAATAGCCTGACCTGTCGTACAAATGTAAATAAGAGCAGAGCAGCACAAACTGAGGAAAACAAGATTATTCCTACATTTAAACATGATCATTCAACATTCCTTTTACCTTAAAGTATTAATACTAAGTGTAAAATAAAAGTTTCACATTTATTGCGAGATTTTCCACTTGCCGACGTTGATGTTGTAGGATATAATCCGGCCACAGTGATGTAAATAGTCCCTCGACACAGAAGTCACTATAGAGTGAAGTATGGGTTAGTGAATAAGTGTGTGATTTCGGACACAGCCATATTGTGTCTTTTTGATCATCACTTCACTCCCTTCTCTTTGTCTGTCTTCCCTCCTTCATCTGTTACATACCCCAACCTATTATCTGTCATCTGTTTAACTTCTTAATTTATATCCTTTAAATTCAGTTACTACTACTTATGTTCTTGGCCATTTATAACAATCAGTATCGTGCCGATCACTGAAAATTGTATTGGATCAATAATGTCTGCTAAAATACAACCGATTAAATTCTTTTCAGTCTTTTCTTTACTGTATTTTGTCCTCCGTGTTGCAGCACTGCTCTCCTTTGCGATCCTCACTTCAGGTCCGCCGTGCCAGAATTGCTGGTATATGGACAAGTTATTTGTGCATCCTGTCAAAAGTGATTTTGAATTCTAACATCCAGGTTGTCAGAATACTCAGATTCACTAAGCTGCAACAACAACTCTGTCGTATTCGCAAAGCTCAGTGTACAAAACACTCAGCTAACAGCTTTTTTATTTGTAACCAATGGTGTCCATAAATTCCGGTGTACGACAGGTCAAAATAAAACTGGCTTTGCGTGCTAAAACTGCAGCTGATGCTTGTGCTCAGCCAAAGATAACTTTTAAGGGAAGCATCTCTGTATCTAAACCTGTAACACCACTTTTCAGTTTTGAGTGTTTCTGTAGTTCCACTCCTTCAAAGTCACAGGCCCACGTCTTCTCTACAGCAGATCACGTTAGTTTCCGGAATCAGTCAAGAGTCAGGTCCTTAAACTTCCCCTCATATTGGTGATTAACCATGATGGACTTGTTTTGAATGGAGACCTTTGGTGTTTGGAGCAACATGCTTGCAATACTTACGTTCTGCCAAAATGCGTCATCTGCAGATGTTATTTCAGTCTTCTAGTTAGTCAGAGATTTTAAACATTACATGTCCTCTGCTCCTATGTCAACATTAGTATCAGATCCCAGTCAGTATCGGTGAAATGTCAATTCAATATTTAAAGGACTGTTGGACATCCATTTCAGTCAATTACAATGTTTAATCGTTATATTAGCTTTTACAAATTTGGGGCAATATTTGTGTTCTTAGCAGGTTCCGCGAATTTTATCCCCACTAAACTTGCAATTGGCAATCGTCTCTCTTACAATATTCACACATTAGCTTCGTTACTCTTCTAGTGTTGCTGTGGATAATTGGCTGAAGTATGAGCTGCTGTCAAACTGTCTTCTCCATCACTCCTGTCACTTTTCTGCATAATTTACACAGCTCTAATCCATCACACTTGGTGACACAAGTTTGGGTAAACAAAACTAATGAAGCTGTGGTTTCTTCCCAGACTCTGGTACCTGTGCATCCATGCATTTCTGCAGCCCCCCCCCCCTGTGAAACACCTGCAGGTGCTTCACCACAGTTCAGTTCAACTAGCCTTAGGTACTGTATTTATTTTACCTTTGTTTCAACAAAGCAATACCAACAGTGCACTGACTGGGGACACTGGGCGAAAGAAGAGTGACAGCTTCAAATGTGACCGAGTGCACATTTGTCAAGCTCATGTGAGAAAGAAAAAATGAGGTAGGGAATGGGAGAGACAGATTTCTCCTCCCGTGCTTTCTCCGAGACCGTCCTCAGTTATCGACTCGACAGACGGCATGTGGCAGCTGCTGGAAAAGGTAGCTGAGTAAATTGGGGGACTGAGCCTGTGGTTTTTCTCCAGGGACTTCTTTAGGTTATAAACCCCCGGGGCAGAGGAAGTGTTAGTCAGAGTGTGTGTGTGTGTGTGTGTGTGTGTGGCTAGGGGATGTAGAGAGTACAACTATAGTCTGTGTCATAGGCTATGGGAACAACTTTCAGAGTAAAGACCAGCTTGTCCAATTGGGGACAAAAGTAGGAACAATAGGACTGTGTCTTCCTTTGGAAATGCAACAGAGAACAAGGGTATGGATAGGTTAAGGGTACAAGATTAGGATTAGCAAGTGGTGGTTTTTGTAAAGGCTCATGTATGCTCAACATATGAAAGGGATGTGATCGTACTCTGTGTTCATTTCATCCGTATTTGTGCACATCAGTGTAGCCAATAGTTAAAATGAGACGACTGTAGGACGTGAGGAAGAAATTTCAATAATGACCATTTTTTGAGGAGAGATGACGAGTAGGTAGATTGGACAACAGCTGTTTACAATGTGGCCGCTTTTTCCTCTTTCTTTGGTAAATTATCACAACCCCATCCACCACCACTATGTCCTCTTGTGGATGTATTGCTTAGTAACCATGCCTACATAAGGGACACATGGAACAATGTGGACAGTGATGGTTAAATCATTTTGTAACAATGACTCTGCGTTACCGTGAGTTCCTCGTCATGAACACAAGGGGAATCAGGTAGGTGTCTTTCAATGTCTTTCTTTATTGCTCCACACACGTCAACAAACATAAACTTAAATCACACATCAAGCAACTAGCTTGGTTACTCTGAGTTTATAAGTCCGGGAGTGATCTCCTGGTTCCCGGGCCCCCCCCCTCCGCGCCCCAGCGCGCTACTGCTAATAAAGAGAGTTGAACTGGAACACCTGTGTACAATCAGACTCTCTCCCTGGCACCGGTCCCAGAACCCCATCCCCACTCCCTCCCTCCTGCAGCCGACGCTGACCACGCCCCACTACCACACATTTGAACATTCGGACATGTCTCTTTTCGTACGTAAAGGCAGCACAAAGGAGCTGGAAGTCTGCAGGAAATGATGCGAGTCCCCTAAATCTGTGTGTTTGTGTGTGAATGTGTGTGTGGAGTCTGAGGTAGATGGAATAATGATAACTTCCATTTGCATGCCATGATGCCACAATAAATTCGTCCCAAAGGACACACGTAGGCAATAAAGACCTCATCCATATACATGTTATACAAACACACACAAATCCACACTTACAGCACACAGACTCAGGCTATGAGCCAGTGTTTTAAGAAACTGTATCCCCCCCAGGGCCGAGAGCAGCGTTTTGATATATCTTTCCTCTACTTCACCCAGCTGGGAGAAGAGCAGATCCATCTGAGGCAAGGGGTTAAACACCTTCACATCCCCTCACACATCATCACATGTCACCGGCAAACCCTCGGCCCGACTCAGCAGTCTATCAGCTCACTAATAGTTGGTGTAACACGGGTACATCCCCCCGCTGGCGGTCCATCAAGCTCCCTCCTGTCCTTCCCTCCCCAGCCCTCACCCAAAGGGCCTGCTGCATCGCAAGGGAATCTGAGAATGTACATAATTCAGTGGTAGTGGGTTTTCTTAATCTTGTCATGGTGGTGATTCAGCCTTAAAGCATTGTAGTCTCCCCAATGCTTTCATTAAAGCTTTAGGTCATAAAAATGCTTCATTGGAAAACAAGATAACCTTGGGTGAAAACATCACATTCTATACACATGTATCCCTTACCTCAATACATTTTGCTTGATATCAGTTTTCAGCTCCACAGCCAAAATGTATTGGATTTAGACTGTGGGTGTAAGCCATAGACTGTGTAAAGATGGACAACAAGTCTCCACTTCCTCCCATTGCACAAAAATGAAGCCAAATTATCCTGGATAGAGTTGCCACCATCTCACACTTTTGCTGTCATTTGGCCAGAGTCTGCGCACTAGCAGTTGGGAGGTGGAGCGACGGTATTGAGGTGGGGTTTTTAACATATACTGTAGCCAAACAGCGGGGACCAATCAGGACAATGTGGCTTTACTTCCGGGGAGGTTTCATGTCCTCCATCTTTATATACGGCCTATTCTATTTGCCTGCAATTGGCCACATGTGTCAGGTATCAATCGACACCCCTTCCGCTTCTGGCCTCTTATCAAAATTCCCTTCAACATGGGAAACAACATCTTCTAAGTTGTAATCTACATGGATAAAATGACTTTGAGGAAGATTTGGATCATGCAACAACAAACTGTCTTAATATTTTTTTCCTTATATAATTGAAATATCACAGTGCTTGTCTTCCCATGAGCAAATGTTCCACCAGAACAAGTTCACCCTTTTGCAGGGACACTGTCACTGCATCCTCAGCTTAGCGCCGCCCAAGAAAACTGTGATTGGTTTTAAAGAAACACAAACAAGCCCGAGTGTTTTATTCCCCCCTGCAGCAGAATGATAATGGCTGCAGCCAGACCATTCTCAAGCACTGACTCAGGGCTGTAGAAATTGGATCAGAGTATGTCTGACCACAATGTATTGTCAGAAAGATTTAAGCAATCAAACTCATAAAAGTTGTCAAATTCAGTGGTATACTTCAATTTTGTAGTGTAAAGTTGGATTTGGCTTGTATTTATCTTAAGCTTTTACGTCTTCTGGCAAAAAAAAGAACCTGAGCTCTTTTGACTTTGTGTTAATATATGACACATATATTCTCTTTGCAGACAAATGACAGATCTAGAGAGTGTAAGTGGGTTTTCTGACCAGGGGGGAAAAGGGGGTTAATTGAAAGGTGAGTTGGACGGTGGAAGAAAAGCTGAATTCAATGCTATCAAAGTGGTGCCCACAAATATTCTAAGCCTTTACTCATGACGTTTTTGCATGTATGATACACTATCTATCAATCAATCAATCAATCAATCAATAAAACTTTATTTGTATAGCCCATATTCACAAATCTAAATTTGTCTCATAGGGCTTTAACAAAGTGTGACATCTTCTGCCCTTAACCCTCAACAAGAGTAAGGAAAAACTACCAAAAAAACCTCTTCACAGGGGAAAAAGAACGTAGAAGCCTCAGAGAGAGCCACATGTGAGGGATCCTTCTCCCAGGACGGACAGAAGTGCAATAGATGCCACATGTAATGGAGAACATCAGACACACTACACTACTGACACACAAAGCCACCATACAAATTGTTGCCTTTTTCTGCCTTTGAGATTATACCACTTTTGTATCCTAAAACAATCATTTTCCCTAAAGTACAAGGGTAGAAATCTGAATAAATAGCTTTTTGTCCTACTTTAACTTTCAGCATGATTTATAGGAGTTAGTTTGTGAGGCTTAATTAATACAAGCCCAGATTTGTATTAGCGCTGAAGACATTATCCTAATGCATCATGTTATTTTATTACTTAATCTACACTGTCAGAAGGAAAAGTCAAGAAAAGAGAAAACCGCAAAACAAGCAATCAAAAATAAATAAGAACATTGTTTGTTGCGGACAAAACTCAATTGGTGTCTTATCTGTGTGAAAACACAGCTCTTATAAAAATAAACTCAATAATGAATGTGGGGGTCTCAGGGGGACGTGCAGGGGATAGATGGCCCCGGTCCCTCCGCACTGGGCCTGCGTTAATCTCCCCTGACAGAATCTGTCTGAGTGGGAGAATGTGTCTTGGAGTAACTGTCTGAATTAGTGGTGTTACTTCTTGGTCCTCTCTACAGCTGTTTACCTTCCACTCTCCAGCTATCTGCAGTGCCCTCACTAATAACCCTTCCCGACTGTCTACCTTCATGACATCACCGCAGGGCATAACATTTAGTCTCCCTCGCCTCTTTCTCTCATCCCTTAACACCTTTCCTTCTGTCCTCACCTGCCCTGGGAGTCTGTCGCCTTGTGAACTCAACTTACGGAGCTGAAAACAGTTGAGAGAGAGAGAGGGGCAGAGGTCCGGGCTCGCCGGCTGGTAGAGGATGGAATACAATCCACAAGTTCTAAATTTACACTGGGTTATATTAGTTTTAGGGTTTTCGTAGCCAAAACACTGCAAATCAATCAATGATTGTGTTCTACTTTGGAAAGTTCCACATTTTATTAATTTGTCTTCCAACACATCTACAAAGAAAGTAAGAAAAGAGCAGAAACATGGTGGAATGTGCAGAGATGTTATAAGAGAGAGAGAAACCTCCAGACAATGACTTATATGCCATGTCATGAACCTGTCCATCCTTGTGTGAATTCTTTTCATTGGACTTCCTGTTTTCCTACTGGTCTATCCTCATCTACAAATTAATTTTGTTTTTAGATTTTTTAATTATCTCCTGCTCCTTGCCTGTTTGTTTGATTTGGACTGATTTCTGTGTTATATACTATGGACTTTTTACTGGACTCTGATCTGTTGCCTGCTTCTTGTGGATTTGTTTATTTAATTGGACTGACCTTTCTTATGGACATTTGCCTGCATCACTTTCAAGTAACTTTGTACATCTGCATCAGGGTCCTATCTGTGTATCGTCTCTGTATGTATCGTCTATGTCATTTGCTGCCCCTCCGTTCAATAAGCCCAATCATTTGCCTCATAACAGACAACAGGAGACATGTCAAACGAGGCGCGTGACCCAGATATAACATGTGGAAAACTGTAGATGGACTCCAAGTTTGCTAACCCCTGCAGTTTGCTCTAGTTATTCACATACTGTGTTCACCTACTGTGAATGAGTGATATGTTCAATACGTTGAAAAATACGAACTTTGTATCCTAACATCAACTTAGGGTAAAGAAAAAATTGTAAAAGCGGACAATTCCACCACACACATTGGCAGATCTGAAGAAGTGTTAATGTCAAAATGACAATACACTTACAATTACAATTACAGATCTTATTACACGTTTTCTGATCTGATTACTCACACACAGTTTCTGAATACACATCTGCAGATTCCTGTACCCATTTACAAATCTCAGCGCGCATTTGCTGATTCTTTACACGTTTACAAATCAAATTTACAAAACAAATGATTACAAACACACAGATTGGGATACAGTTACAACACACACAAATAATATTGCCGCAATAAAGGCCCCATAAAAAAGATAATTGCAAAGGGTTCACATATTTTTTCTTCTTTTTACTTTATACCAATGTTGTGTTTACAATGTACTTTGCAACCCCTACGTGACAGAAATAAAAAAAATTATATTTCCTTAAATCAGCAGCTGCATACTCAGCCCACTCCCCCAGACCATTGCTGTTGGTCTGCGCATCCTTCAGACTCCCATCATCAACTACATCATCACGTCAACCACTGTGAAGGAATCTGAAGGAATCAATGTCCAATCGGTTTACAGCCATGTCTATACCTCCACATTATGTCACTTTTTTCCTTTCTCTTTAAAACAAGCTCCCTCCAATCAGTTCTGTCACATCGGGTTTGGCTCCAAACTGCTCCACTGTGTTTTATTCTGTGCTGTCACTGTCTGTCTTGGGTGCCAGAAATCACTGCGGAGCCAATAGTGGAGGTGTCACAGGTCTAATGCGGTAAAATATCTGTGAGATGAAACTGTTGCATGGAATCCTGCTGCAATGTCTCCTCATGTGTTTCACCAAAAGCTTCTCCAGTCTGAAACCCCCTGCTTGTTTTTGTTCAATTCAATCCTGCATCCACAACATTTATCACCATCTGGTCATTCCCCTCTTTCATGGCAACAATGCTCAACGCTGCTTCCTCTCCATGATGTGACTCAGGCCCCCGTACAGGACTTCTAGTGCAGCCAAAATCTAATCATCAGACATTTCACCCTGCGCCTCAAGCTTTAGCCATCTTCAATCTGAAGTGCAGCTTCCTCCTGAAACACTCATCTACAGCTCGCCGAGACCTTTGCAAGACACCTTCCCTTCTTCCCCCAGAGATTATCTTATCTCACTCTGCTCTTCAGAGCCCCTCCTGTGATGGCCTGTGGATGCTCAGTTCTAAACCCTGATGTACACGACTGTTGAACCCGCTGAGTTTTATTAGAAGTTTGTGTAAGTTGCCACTGTTGTAACACAACTTTCACACAGAAAGTGTGACTTGGATCAGTTGCACTATGCCTGTGAATCATTACAAGTAAGGCCCTGTTCAGACCTGGTATTAACATCTGTCCTGAGAGATGCACAGCTCTAAGTTCATCTGCTCACACGTGGGGTTACAATGTGTCCTGAATGTGTCTCCTGAGACCACTTGTGATTGATCTCACTTTTCTGCTCTATATGCAATAAATATGTTGTGATTTCTGATCGCAAAGACCAAATGTCGTTTTCGCCCAGTCTGAGTGTACAGATGTGTCCGTTGTCATGTGCGTCTGTGTTGGTGCAAGCTATGGGTGAAGAGAAAGTTGAGTCAAGAGGGGTTGAGTGAATCAATGCTCTGCTATCAAGTAAGATTTTACCCATTTGAAAAAAATCTCAATTATTATGTGGCGGTCAGTGTTGATATAGCGGCGGTGGCTGAAGACAAATCAACGTATTGACACTGAGAAGACTAAAAATACTTTTAATTCACTGTGAAACTGTAGCGGCTCCCAATGACGTCTGAGACCCTGTTCAGACCTAGTTTTAACATTCGTCTTGAGTGATCTGATCACAAGTGAGCGCTAAGTACATGTCTGAACCCAAATGCTTCCTGAGAGCTGATCACAAAAACCACATCCTAGAGGTGGTAAGCCCAGCTGTGAGATACCTGTTGAAAACACACATTTTACCAACCAAAGCGTCTCACGACGGAAGCACCAACCCGCAAATGGGATGTGGCGGATCCATTTACCAGTCTGCACGGCAGCTAGCAGCTCAGTCTGACCGGGAAGGCAAACTCATCTACTGGCAATGTGAAAGGAGTCTGTCATCTTTTCAAAGGGTTTTTACGGTCTTAAAAAAAGCAGCACATTCGGTCAATTTGGTGTTTAAAAGTGTATTTGTTTCTTCCCCGTGACATAATGGCTCACCAAGGGTGGATTGATCTTTCCTCTTCAGTCAGAACAGTAGTGTCGGCGCCCCTTTCCCATCGTAGGTTAAGAATTATTTTCTTTCACGGGTACTTGACATCAGTCTGACTGAGTCACCTCTGCTCACCTCTGCTCACTCTCCTCCTGCTCTCCTCCTGCTCTCCTCCTGCTCTCCTTGTTGCTCTTATTTCTTCCCCTGCTACTTTTCACTTGTACAGAATTTCACAGAAAATGTTAAGGTCACTCTGACTTTGAGTTTTGCAGTTCTTTGCAGTTTTGTGTGTGTGTGTGTGTGTGTGTGTGTGTGTGTGTGTGTGTGTGTGTGTGTGTGTGTGTGTGTGTAATGGCTTCCTGTTGTAGTTGTCACACAGAGGATGATTGAACATTGAGGACACTGGTGGAGCAGTTGCTGTTACGGCTCATTTTCCCTCAGGAAGTACAAGGTTTAAATCTCATTCAGATTTGCAATATTAATAATCACATATGTGTTGTGGAGTAATTGGCTCACCTGATAGATGGAGCCAGTTAACAAGTATAACTGGGGGGTCAGAGGGTTTATAGTCACAATACCAGCTGCAGTGGAAGGGCAGAATTGTCGCTAAAATTGGATGGAGCAGCAAGACCTACATGTTTGTCAAGTGTGAAATTATTCTTTCTGTGGTACAGTGATTAGCTCTGTTGCCTCACAGCAAGATGGTTCTTGGTTTGAATCCCAGAGGGCCTTTATGTGGAAATCCCATGTTCTCCCCATTCTTTGCTCTGGCTTCCTCCCACTACAGTACCTGTCCAGGGTTTACCACACATCTCACCCACTGTCAGCTGGGATTGGCTCCAGCCCCATTAAAGGATAAGCGGTACAGATAACAAATGGACAGATGTTCCTATTCCAAGTTGCGTTGAGTTTTTTTTTAATATTCTTAAATATATTGTTTGAGTTAAACAACAATCAAGTGTTTTAAAACTAAATGGTAGCTTAAAAGTGGGTAATGCCACTTACAATTGTAACCACTGAGGTTTCTAGGTTCCACAAAGTCATCCAAAGAGTGTCAGAAAATGATCAGTCAATGATCATAGAGTAGTAGAAAGCCATCCACTCCACACTGCTCATGGTTTACAGTGGCAGCTCTACAAATAGGCAAAAAGGTTGGTGACGCTTCCCGGTCAGCTCGCTGTTATTGGTTATTGAGGGTTTCTGTTGGGGCAGATTATTTTGGAAAACCCTCATACTTCAGGATTATTTGGGCAGATAATCTGCACCGACTGGCCTCTAAACGGGAATGCCCCTGCGATTGTCGGATGAAGTGAATCAGGTCTAAAATCGGCCTGATTATCACCTAGTGTGCAGCAGCCCTGAGTTACTTGTAGAATAAAAAGGTTGGATTTTTTTAGTATTAATCATTGCTTTATAATTTATTACTGTTCCATCTAAGACAAGAGTTTTGAAACAATGTTTTGCCTAAAATGACTTTTCCTCATTTCACCACCTCAACATGTGGAAATCCTTCATGAATAAATGGCCTCAAAAAAGAAGATATTAGTAAAACACAGAATTAATGTACGATACAAGTGAGTCTTATCCGTGGCCTCTCAGATAATACTGGAAGCTAAGGTCATTCCTTCAACTTCTCCTATAAATAATCCTTACCTGCCTGTTTATTTCATTGCATGTTTTCGCCCAAGGTAAATCCCTCTCACTGCACTGAGGATGAATACAAAAAGCTAAAGGTTGCCTAAATTGTTGTCTGCTAAGTGATAAATAGCAGCCATCAATATTTCACTCTGGCTGACCAAACGCGCCCAGCAGACTTCATAAAGGCTGCATACATACTCTTTTATGTGGCTGCTACAAAGCTGGGGGCTTGTGTCAACACAGCAATAAGCTGAACTCCCTGCTGAGATGGCAGAGATCCCAGCGCTCTGCATTTACAGGCATCAGTGTTTTTAAGTTGTAAAATTCAGCTGACGTGCTGATGCTCTGTGTTACTGAGCAGCAAAGAGTGAAAAGGAGAATTTAAATAAGGACCTTCTGAAAAATCATTGAGAAACCCTCAAGTTTCTGTGTTTTTCAGGGGAGGAAGGAGATGATGTGAAGTCCAGCTGACTTCCACCATGTGCTGATGGATTTTGACATCCGTTGATGGCAGAAACTACAGAGAGAATGATGCAAGAGGGCTTTGTTATTACCTGCTCAGCTACGAGGGTTTAAAGTGGCATTTTGGGCCGCTAAAGTGACTTTCCACTATATGTGCTTGGAGGATACTATGAATTATTTTGTGGTTTATGACCTGTTATCAGAGTCCAAGGAAATTTTTATGGGCCACATTGCGCTGAGGAAAAGCAACAAAGTGAGGCAGATGCACAGCTTGGCCTGGAAGCAGCTCAGCGACAGCCAGATGGCACAGAGCTTTATAGCGTGGACTGTTGTGGGTTCTGCAGCTCAGTGTCAGTGACACTGGGAGGCTTGGGAAGTGAATCCGACTCAACAGAAACAGTCGACGCCAGCAGAGTGACTTCCGTTAAGTGGTGTTTATATGCAAATGTGTTGCATGATCCAGCTGAAAGTTTACCGACAATATTTTGCAATCAGTTATTTTATTTATTTCCCCACATTACGGTAGCGGAAATCTTGTTGGACAAGATATGTGCATTCTGCTAACAGCAAAGCCGTTTTCAGACACGAACTCAGGAGAATATCAAATTTGCCTTTCACAGATTCTCTTCCCACACGAATTCCCAACAAAGTCTCTGGAGCGTCCAGTCGAGGGGTGATGCAGCAAGCAGAGGCATTCCGCTGTGGAGATCCCATGTTTTTGTTTCTAGCACATTAACAGTCTTCATCTGTGTCTCATCCTGAGTGTGTTAGAAAATGCATCAATATACCCACTCGCTTTGGCCAATTTGTACATTCTACAGAGTTTTTACGAGGGATCTGGCTGGAGAAACTCCGTAGAGAGTGCAGAGACTCTCACTCGGACACTTCCGTCACACATGCAGCTTCTCCAGGGAATATCCGGAGTTCAGTGCATGTCTGACAGCAGCTTTTGTCTCTGTATGTTGGGCCTGTGATATTCTAGCGTATGGGATGTACCCAACCTTTTGCCCGATGTCAGCTGGGATTGGCTTCAATCCCCCCCAACCACCACGACCCTGAAAGGACAAGAGGCATCGATGATGGATGGATGCATAGATGCATATGGATTTTTGTGTTTTAAGTCTTTCTTCTGATACCAAATACAATCAGACTATTGTTTTAATAATTAGATATTGAATAAAGAACTCCTACATTATAATTAAAGCAATTTGATTATATTTACCAGCTGGGTAGTGCTGCATAAGAAACAGTAGCCTACTCTACTTTAGTGTTTTTTGTGAATAGTGTCCACTGTATATTTAACTAAGATGTTTCATTTGCTATTTTGGTTTATTTTACGAGTATTATTATGAGTATTGTAATTATTTTGGAAAGCAGCTCTGCTCACTGATGCCCATTTAATGTGACTTTAACTGAGACTAATTTACTAAAACTGCTGGCTGCTATTTATTTGCTCACTTGAACACAATCTGTTCGGAAAAGTCCTGAGCTCTGGTTTGCACTAATTGACACAGATCATTTTATTAGCATGCATTTATCAGGAGAACAGAATCAGTTGCTCGTAATGAGTGAGCATGATACCCAGGTTCTACAAACCTGAACGTACTCACTCTATGAGCTGGACTGGTCCAAGTGTTCACTGGTGGCAAACACCAGAGCCTGCCCAGAACGTGATGCAGCCGTTAGCAGAATTAGATTATTGACTATTGTCAATGCTTGATCGTTCACCTGACGCCTACAGTACATTTTAAGCACTGATTATGAATGTTATTAGCTGCTGCTTTGTTGCTAAAACAGTGTCAGCAGTAGTCATATTAGCTAAGCATGCCAATAATATAATATTGCATTTTGGTATGATTTAAAAATGACTTTATACAGTTTAGGTGCTTTTGGGGGTCCTCTCGTGGTCTCATTGTGCCCAACCAGGCATTTAGTTCTGTTAAGTGAAGGGCCAGGTAAATATACACCAAGTGCACACATGTACCATAAAAGGACATAAAGTCTGGGTCCAGACAATTAAGCCAATAAAGAAGTGCTTGAAACCTGTACTGTCTCAAATGACCATGCAGCAGAAAGCAACTCCACTCAATGAGTAAATGACCGTACTTCACATTCGATTCATAACATCAGTAAACAGAAGTTTTTGGTCTCAATCCCTGGTCTCAAATCATCCTCAAAACAGCATGGGGTTCATTTTGTAAATTATGGTCCTACTTGGTGTAAAATAGACAAATAGCATTACAGCATAGTATGCATCGAAGAATGGACAATGTGTGATTGACAGCTACTACCATCCAATAGGTGCACGTCGCAGGTGCAGGTGGGCGTGGTGTGTCCACCAGCTCACAGTCAGGGTCCACCCACCACTCCCCCCAAATATGTTTTCATCTGGTTTCAAAAAACCAAGATAGCACTGGACAAAAAATGCCAAATTCAAGGCTTCACAATGTCTGTTCACAAACCAACGGGTGACATCAGTGAATCAGTGTCTCTGTTAATGAAAACCACTGGTGCAGTTATGGTTGTTGTGGATTTTATGTATTAGCGACAAAACGTAGCACATGTAACAGCCCACGTTCACATCAAAAATAATGAATTTGAGCCCCCTTGTAGTCCCAGATGGTATCTGTACAAAATCTCTGGAGTGTTATCCACTCATCCAAACTCCACATTATCTATCCAATCATTTACTTGCAGACAGGTTCTGTGTCGAACATTATTTGAGGATACAAAACAACAACAAACAAAACCAACAAGCAACATTTTGAAAATCTGTGAAGTGGGAGTCTTCTCCTCCCACAGAACAGCATACAGACAAAGTGAGTAGGATGAGTCAGGAGCTTCACAGCACTTAAAGCTTTTTCAGATAAAACAACTGTTTTTCAACCTTCTTTTGCACCAAGATCTGATTTGTTTTTTTCTTTGCAGGAGCAAGTCTTTCTGTGTGGCAGAGCAGCGAGTGTGAGGAGGGAGCTGTGTTTTGATGGCACGGGAATACAAGAGGGTGGTGCGACATCAATCAATGTTTCCGTCGTCCTTTCCTGAAATACCTCGGAAAAAGGTAAAATGACTTTTAGAAACTAGAAGAGAGACAAAGTAGGTCCGTCTCTCTGGCTCATTATGTATTTGTGTTCAGGTCAGGACCTGAGCCACTGGCAAAGGAAAGTAGGATAAAAGTATAGGTTTTGTTATTACTAAAAATAGTCCAAGATAATAAGTGGTAGGTGAGTCATAGAGGTCCCTGCCTGTTCTTGAAAGCTGTATCCAATTCAAACACTTTCTTAAGGTTTTGCCAAGACATTAGGTTTCATTTGAAGCAAATTGCCTCCAACGACGACATTAATTTTCTATCCACTTTTTATGACAACTCATTCAACGACTTGCAAGATTAGCCCCTAATAAATAGAGCTGTCAGGATTATCTGTAATTTTTGGAGGGTAAAACAAGCAAACACAAATATACAAATATATATATATATATATGTTGCAAGCTCTCACAACGTGCCCAGTTAAAACTCTGCCACCGGCTTCTGAGATTTGTGACTCATTCTTGTTACGATATTTGCCTCTGTGTTCTGAAATGGCCGACAGTTTTAGCACCTCTAAGATGTGTCCCAAAGTCTACTCCTTGGACTTTCTGGTCTCATCGCCTGGCACCAGTGTCTCTATAAAGACCATTTTGTCACCAGCACTCAATGAATCCTGCAGAGGTTGGCCCGAGAGGATCCACTTGTTGTAGCCTTTGTTGCCTTTTGTCGTGATGGATGGACGTTTTTGTCTGCTGCGTTCGAAGGAGCCTTCCAGATGATCAGACTAGTCACGCCGTTGTGATTCAATCAGCCTTCCCCTGAATTGGGAAACAGCTATAGTATTGGTTGTATTGCATCCTCCTAGCTGTGTAAGCATGCTAATATTTGCTTCTTTTGGCTGGGGGGAATTGTTGATAAGTGACAGGACGGTAATAGCTGACAAAATGTCAAAGTAATTCAGATTAATCCTCTGAGAACCTTGAATATTTGTGCAAATATAGTGATTATCTTCAGCACCATGAATGTTGGTACCAACACTGACAATCAATCTGATCATCGTCGAGACTCTAAGAAGACAAAAAAAAAAGTTAAGTGGTGCTGCTGAAAAGTCAAGGAATCGCCATTAACCAGTTTCTTCTGGAGACTGAGTGTCCACTATTTCCTGGCAATCCATCCAACAGTTATTGGGATAGAATGGACAAAACTGTCTGACTGTCATTCCTAGAGTCACACCACAGAGGGCAAAACCCAAGAAAATTCATGCATATGCTGTCAGAAGAGAAACACTTTTATTACCCTCCAAATTGTCTTTTTCATTCTCCACTTTTCTCTGGGTTTTGAAAAGGTTTCAAAACCGCAGGAGATCAGAGAATGTTCACAAATTACATAGAATCTGTGCTATGACTTCAACTTTCATGAAAATGAAAATAGTCAAAGAGCAAGGTTACATGTTTCATACGTAACAACAAAGCTCGAACGTCCTGCGGCAAAGCGAATTTCTCTGCTACTGTCAGATGAGCTGTGTCTGTGTACATGTTATTTAGTGGTGCTTCGCAGCCTTTTTCTTACAATCCTCCACTCAAGACCTCACATGACAGGCTGAATACGCCCACGAGTGGTGAGCAATGATTCACCCTCTTAAGTATGTTTCATTTAATTAATTATCACAGACCTGGAGGCTTCAAATGATTCAGTGGAAAAAGCAAAATATTACATTTTTGATAATTTATCTTAGCAGAAATATGATCTGCCTTAAGTCTTCCATTGCTAATTGCGACACTGTCAGAGGTCTTAACCCCCAGCGTTTACACCACTGAGTTAGATTCTACCAGCTTTCTTCAGAGGTCCACGCTGAGTGACGGGCCTCAAGATCCAGGTGCCAATTAAGTTTCCACTTGGCTGAAAGTCAGTTCTCACCCTCTGACTGTGATTTTCTGTGTGATGGTAGAAGAGAAGCGTCCTCTATTTTACGTACACACACACACACACACACACACACACACACACACACACACACCCTTCCATCAGACACTTAGTTGATGTAAAGTCAATACACCCATCATTCATGTCTGCCATGGTCATTGTGTCTTTAACATTCACCCCAATCTCTCACTTACTCTCTCTGTCTCTCTCTCTCACACACACACACACACACACACACACACACACACACACACACACACACACACACACAGACACACACACTCTTCTTCGTAGCGAGAACACTCATTGGCATAATGCATTCTCGAGCTCCTTACTCTAACTAACCCCCAAACAGCCCTTTGAAAGAGGATCAGCCAAAATGTCTTTACTTTCCTAAATTCCTCACTCCCTAAGCTCTTGGCTCAAACTGGTCCTCAAAGATTCCTTTCCAATTACACCAACACATATATTTGGTTTAACTGCTTTTACAATTAGCATTAGACAAGACTTTAATGTTACTGCATATAACTTCAAACTTAATTTGCCTACATGTAGTCCACTGAATTCTGAGTGATGAAATATAAAATGATTAGTCCTCCATAATGTGTGCTGTTTACTGTTCTAACCTTTAATGTTTAGTGGTCATCAGTATATAGACACAGATTAACATTGTGTATATAACTAAATTGGCATTCTGTGTGTCCTCCTAATAGTAATACAAACTGACACTCAACATGTCAGTGACCCTGGCGCTCAGGGACAGAATGAACGATCCCACGTGCGTATAACCCCACTTTGCATGATGTTACAGTAATTCAAACAATATCTGAGATCACTTTTTGTTGTTGACTCATGGGAAGTGAGTCCAAGTGGTAAAACACTGCAACGTCACCCACAGGTTTGTGAACGGCTGTTTTGAAGTTTGGCATTTTTTCTGGCACCATCTTTTTTTTTTTTTTTTTTAAACCTGAGGTAACTTTATTTGAGGAGCAGGGGTGGAGCCTGATTGAGAGCTTGAAGACAGTTCACGCCCACCTACACCTGCGACCTGCATCCATTAAAAAGTACTAGCTGTCAATCACATGATATCCAAGCCCCAATTCAAACTGTGCTTTATCATTTGATTTAGTCTAAATGGGATCATAATTTACAAAATGAACATCATTCTGTCTTGAAGATCATAAACTCCTTTTGAAAATGGTTACTGACGTTATAAATCAAGTAAGAAGTAGAACCCTTTTTTCGTTGACTTCGATAGAAAATGACTTTTTTCAGACACTTCCACGTTGTCTTCACTTTCGTCTATGCAGAGTTACTCAGTGTTATTTATTGGTTCTGAGGCTTTGGTGACCCTTGACCCCAAAGAGGGCAGACAGGTTAGTGATATGGTTTCATCGGAGTAAATCTGCCCTTTAACATTTTTTTTTTATTACATAATTATTATTACTTAGTTATGAAGATGTTGCGAGATCATAGTCAGTCTCCGATTACACTGGTTAGCTGTGCCACTGTTCCGTTATGAGTTGTAATGTTTTATTTGATACTGATAAAGAGAAACTAGCTTCAAATAACCAATTTCATTGGAGGTATATTGTGTAGTCATCTTTTGTCCATATAGATACATATCGGTGATTATTTTCTGTTGTTGACATTTGCACCATTTAATCCACTCTGTTTACCAATGTGCTGACTAACAATCCCAAAAATAGGCTAGTTTACGTCACTCGGCGCTTTCCAATATCTAGCTGCCCACTGCTCCGTGTGGTCACTGCCCTTTCGTGTTTTGTGTTCCGTGTGCTGTGTCCACCTACGGATGGGTTAAAGGCAGAGGTTGAATTTCCCAATTGCATGTAGCATGATTGTGTGAGCATGATTGATGCGAGACGAATAAAGGAAATCTAATCTCAAACGTACTCGGATTAATTTTGCTTCCCTCACAATTTACCTTTGGTTTATTTGTTTTATTATTTTGCTCCGTCAACAATATCTGCACATGGCAACTAGCTTTGTGTTATGGGAAGAGAAGAACAAAATATTCTGGCTATATAGTTCAAGTTTGAGTAATGTTAGTAAAACCATCGTACTTGGAATAGCTTTGGGTATAATTGGAGTAAGGCAACCAAAAAAGTTTAGCTCAAGCTGTGAAAAATACGAGAAGAGAGCATGAAGTTCAGGTCAGTATTGTGGGTATCGCATGTGGATTTAAATGCTCTGATGAATTTAACCTTTATTCAAACACAAGCACTTCTCCCATGAGCCTCACTGATGGTGCTAGACATGGGAACTTGTCATGCAGTTGTGAAGTTGCCCCTACTTGTCAGACGGGTAAAAACAATTGGGCTCCTGTTCTGCGTCCTGTTCATTAGTCTGCTGCCGGCCGCGGCTGCGTAGATGCAGAAGGAACAGACACCGTCTTGACAGCTGAGACTGCTCTGACAGCCGCGTGGAGAAAAAGTCGACTGTAGCTCCACTATCATATCTGCATCCTCATCATCTAGTGCACTGCATACAAACTCACTGCTGCTGGTGGTAGTTGACTCTACTGCGCGAGTTTGTCAGCGAAGAGAAGCCACCGCTCGTCTTACTCCTCGGGCTATAGTATGTACCAGTGTGTGTGTGTGTGTGTGGGAATAGATGTCTCTCTATACTGAGCTGCAGGAGAGAAAACACTTTAGTAGGAGAGATGTTTACTGCAGATACTCACAGCTGATGGACAGAAAAAAAAACTTTTTGAAATGAGAACATGATAATTAGAGTTAATAAGTGTTTATCTTAAACACAGATCCTCTTCTAAATTACTTTGTGTTATCCATAATTATTAAGAGGTTAGGGTACAATGAGCTTTTGGACACACCGACGACATTTACGTGGACAGCAATATTTCAACTATGGACATTATTCTGAATAAGACATTATTCCCATTAGGATCTTTGCAAGAGTTGCTAGTAAAATATACCATTCATATTCCCGTTCACATGCAAGCAGTTGTCAATCTCAGAGCCCACCGCCTATCAGCTGACAATGGATTAGCCTCTGGGGGCAACAGCCAATATTTTGGGGCCTCCGGTGTAGACAGTGGATGTTTAGGCCCAGACTCCATCCTTCTTTCGCTGTACACTGTTTACAGTCTAAACTAGATTATTTTATCCCACAAGACGAATGTTTCTTCACAGAAAAACAAACTGATACTTTTAAGTGTGTTTTAGTTCCAGATGACATTTTGACTAATCTCTATTAAACAGTTATCCACATATGAATGCAGATGAATTAAAAAGCTGTTGGCCGATGTGTTTCTCCTCTTTTGCTCTCCACGCTGACTGTTTACCTGCTCAAACGTGATTGGTCAAACTAGAAACCCAAAACGTGTCCACTCTGCTGATATTCCCCCCGCTTTGGTAACTTCTGAGGAATCTTGTTTGTGTTCTTGTCGGCCTTGAAGAACCAGTGTTTTCAGACTCTTCCTCCCACCTTTACAGGAGATCTCACATGCAGAATATCAGACTAAACAGTTAGTAACTGCCACGTATCAATGTCGCAGAATGCTGCAAAAACTCCAATAGGACGTTGTAGATTCAGACGGATATATGTTAAAATGATGCAACTAATATCACAATACTTCAGTTGTCTAAATTTCATTTTTGCTTATTCAGAGTATGACTTTACTCAGGCTAATGTAATCAGAAAATGCTGTTGACATGACAGTGTCTAATTTAGACTGTTGAAATATTGGTGTCCATGTAAACAGTCATTGATAACAATAAAATATCGCATTTGTAAAAGGAGGTTGTAATATTGTATGTTTTTTACGTATGGTCATGTATGAGGAGAGCAGAAACATGATGAAGTCAGAAATGTTTGGATTATAAAGCCTGGTGTAAGAAACAAAGGGTTATGAAGTGTGTTAAACCAGTCAGCTCCAGGCTGGAAGGGAAACGTTTAAAAATAAGTATTACACTGGATTTAATGTTTTTAGACTGATGGTTTGCTTATAAGAAAATGTCTGATGCAAAATGAATTTATTAAAAACCTGAAAGATGAACTGTGTGTTAAACCTTTATCCAAACTAATTGTCAAACCATACTGACCTTCACTTCAAAGGGTTGGACAGAAATGTGTGAATAGCAAAACAAGCATCTTAACAAAACAAGAAATAATCCAGTTAACTTCTTTTTCTTTTCTTTTCTTCTTTAAAAGTGTTGTTGGAAAAGTTTTGTTTGGACCAAAATGTCACAGCAATTTTTTTTGTATTGTGATATTTAACAAACGATGGTCTGGGTGCTCATGGGAATAAAAAGTATGACGTGAATCACACAGTGTCCTGTTTGAAGAAGGCTCTGTTCCAAGACTGCTCATTTAGTTCTGTAGTTTAAAATGTCAGGAATCTGAATGAAGTCTTCTTACTTCTAGAACCGAAGCTGCAGGTTTTGGTTTCACTTTTGCTCTCTATTGGCTCAAGATGAACCTCACTTCTAGGTTTAAGTTAAAAGATTGTTACTAATTTGAAGTCCAGCTTCAGTTTCAGATTGATTGTGTTGTGCACATTACGTGTCCATCCTAAAAGTCGCTTTCAAGACACCATTATTCAGAAAAAGAAAAAAAAGAAACCAGATACGCAGCAGCAGTAACAAAAGTAGATAAATAAACCATCCTTGTGTTTTTTCCAGGATTTAGAAGCAACGGCAGCAATTTATCAGCATTCAAATTAAACAACCATTCTATTCTGTCATCATCAGGTGCACAGGAATATTTCTGGATTTTGAACAGACATTTCATACAGATTATTCTTAACTCTCTATAATATATGATAAGGGAAATACAGAAGAATATTACACAACCTGTTGTCCTCAGGATGTCCTCAGGCCAGAGGATTGATTCCTGTTCTCAGCTTTGCAACTAAAGATCTTTGAGTCATATTTGCTGTAGCATAAGATTCAGGTGCTTGATTTATCTTCAACATTTTTATTCAAATGTAGCAAGTAACTACATTCCGTCCATTTGACATGCTCACAGGGAAACTAAATGTGTTTCTCTGAGCATCACAGAGCAGACATACAAGTGCGTTGAGCCCTATGACATCACTTTCTCTCATTTTAAAGCAAACTGTCTTTAAATGGTCATGATTTCTATCTTTTTGCATTAAAATTGCAGATTGTCAGTCATCAGAAATGTTTGTGAGAAATATCTGATATTTGTCTCAACCTGCTGATATCCCTCCCCCCCCCCCCCCCCCCCCCCCCTCTCATCTGTGTGAGGACCCCACCTCTGCGTTTGGCAGCAGTCGTCTGTCTGACATGGTGCTGTCACATGGGGAGTCATTTTGGCAGCTCCTGCCCTCAGAGCTTGCCAGTCCTTTTCGCAGCCACTGGCACACAGTGCCAAAATGAAGCATGTTATCTGTAACTAATACAGTCCCATCTCTGCAGTGGGATTATCTGAGCTCTGAGTGGGCTCTCTGCTGCCCTGCGTCCACTGTGTGAAGTGTTGCTGAGCGACTTGGAAGGTCTGTCGTGATCGGCATGAATCTGAAGCCAGAGAGCAGCTGTAAACCTGTTTGATACTTCCATCAACAGATTAAGGCATGGCATCGCGAGTCAGTAAGCTCCTTGGTGAAAAACCAGGAGATGTGTAACCACCTGCGCTCTCAGCTGAAGATCCCAGTGAAAATTCAGTTTTGCTTTAGAATTATCTAAATATTATCATAATCTAATGAGAAAAAGTTGTAATATGTGGGCAATAAAGGCTCTCAATTCCTAATTCAAAAAATGTAATTTGTGATTTATTGTGGAAAATATTATGAGAATTTTAAGTTGTAATTCAACAGTTCAAGTTTAATTAGAAAAATCATAATATTACAAGGCAAAAATCTTTGAGTAAATAACCACCTCTGCGAGGGTTCCACTCTCTGGATCCAAAATCTTGAACCAATGTCATTGTTTCTTGAGAAAGTACAAAACTATATTGAAAATCATGCAGATGTTAAAAAGGTTATATACAGTCGACCACTGCCAAACATTTCCTCCTCCACAAAAGACACAACCTCCTCCAAGTGGGTGAAAGGATGATCTTCTGGTATTCCCCTTCTAATATTACTCATATCCTAAAATGATGTATATTTATTCTTGAGATCTCAAATCTTTTTCTTCAACATGGCCCTAATACTCCTTGTAAAAAATTGTGATCTGTGCCATATACTCATCTAGACTCAAATATAGGTAGAATGAAGTGTTGGTCACATTTTGTCCTCGTTTACCCTTTGGTTTCATGCAGAATTCTCCAAGGGCTCACTCGTGCATTTATTCATCTTTTCAAATCAGAACTGAAACGTTCTCTTGTCCACGCAGCACTACTCTCTAAGTCGACTCCATCAACAGAAGTAATATCTCCACAGACAGAAAACAAACTGCGAACACTCGTATCTTGCGGGCATGCGGTTGACAAAACTCCAGATCAGTGGGTGTCAATTTATTTACAAAACACATCTAAGTTAAAGCTCGGAGTCAAACGGAGGTTCAAAACTTATGGTTTGTTTGTGTGTGTGTGTTTTACAGAGCGGTGCCCCGGGGAAGGCTACGCCATCCTCTGTTACTCGTGTTTGTGTGGCTGCTGTTTACCAGAGCTGAGGACACACAAGTGAAAACTCACATTTAGTCTTAAAACACAGACATTTTCTCATTCTATTTTAACCACGTATGTGTTAATTAAACACATGGGTAGGCCCAAGTTTATATCAAAATGCAACAAGAAGCCCTTTTGGCAAGTTTGTTCTCTATTTGTTGTTTTCAAGACAGAGGTCTGATATCTAGTAACTCATAGAGCCCGTACTCCAGACAGAGAGATGTCAAAGTTAGTGGCTGTTTTCTCTAAAAGTGAATTATCACTTTACTTGCTTACTTGCTTACTTGCTGTACAATAAAACAAGTTTTATGGCTGAAGTGTGCTGCCATCATACAAATGTTACTTTCAGTAGCGTTTTTGTGTCACAGCAGATCTGATGACGTTCAAGATAAAAAATTCATTTCGAAACGAAAATCCTGTTATCGCATGTTAAAAATGTTTGTGTTCAAGAAAGTAAATTGTACAAATATATAGATTTATATTTACATGTTTTATTGTGCTAATGCTAATTCAGGCTTTAATTACGTGATTCGTTCAATATTCTGCACTGATGTGCAAACATAGAAGTAGAAACACCTTTGATCTCTAATAAACCTGCTCAATTTGCACGTTTTCTGAGCATATTTAATTTTCTTGTCAGTTCCAGAATTGCGGTGTTGCACTTTGTTCAATATGTTATAGGAAACATTTCCCGAACATATCTATACTTTTGTATTCATGTACATATGCATGTACATTTTTTGTACTGAACTATTTTGTTGTCTTTGATCTTGTTCACCTGACGACAAGCCACGTTTTCTACCTGGAATTATGAACAACTGAATAACTGAATGCATGACAAATACAATCTTCATGGTGTTGTCTCAATAGAATCCCTACAAAGGTGTGCTTGTTATTGTATTTGTAACTGTGTAATTTCACAAAGCAAGTAAAACTAAGTCAAGACAACAGATTGTCCTTTAATATGAGGGAATATACGTATGTGTGCATGAATCTGGACCCTGTCATTCTGGTGCTATCTCTGAGAGTCTTTTTTTCTCATATCTTGTGCCCTTATTTTGTACGAGCAAAGAGAAAAAGAGAGAGAAAAATAGGATTTCAGTGTTCATGGTCATTATAAAAATACCTTACGCTTCAATGTTGGCACATTTCCAGGTGATTGCCAATTAGGATGTGTCTTCGAAACTTAAAATGTTGAGTCAGAATACCTGGCTAAATGCTCAATAAAAACAGAACATCTGTTCATTCTCCATGTCATTAGCACTATTTTTTTTTTTTTTAAACAAACAATATTACTATAGGTGTATTAAAAAAAAAAAAAGTTTGGACCTGTTTGAAAAGTTTGGAAGCTGGGAACTTCAGTGGAGACAACACAAAGGCTTCATAAGCCAAACCCGACAGAGAAACCAAAACAGAAGCACTCATTCATTTTCAGTTTTTAACTACACATTAGGATAATTCTAAAATTGTTACTAAACAGATCATCAGTTAGAGTGAGCGTGTTCCAGGAGTTTAGAGGTGAAGGGGAAGAGGACGAACAGAGTTTTATTCTTTGCTCCTCTGAAAGGCTGACGGCAAAACACCAGAGCAGAGAGAAGTATTAATGAGCGTGAACAGTGGGAGACCTACTGTTGAAAGGGAGCTCCATAATGAGCTTGGCATTGAGAGTGTAGAATAGCCAGCGTGTTGGTTTAGTGGAGAGTGCTAATTTGCTGAAGGTATCTTGAGATGCTATCTTGGGAGGCTGTCTCGATCTGAGCAATTACAGGTGGATCACAGGACACAGGAAGTGCGTGTAAAATAAGGAGCCACAACTCTGAGTGTGTGAAATGTTACCGGACTACCACAGTGCTGTTAAACCAGAAAAACCATGGATACACCTTAGTTTAATAAGGGCTACATACAGTAATACTATGCGAAGGATGCCAGCCATGCTAACTAACTGCTCGTCACCATACAAGCCCTCTGAGGCTACATTCATACTACTACGTTATAGTATGTAAAAAGGTGTGGTTGTGTGTTTAGGGGTTGCCTTCACGGGAGTGCATCTCGATTTTTGAGTCGTGATGTGTGTTCTGGAACAAGCTATGGCATTTTCAAGATGCCACAGTGTCGTGTCCCTTGCTGTAATTGTGAATGTGAGATGGTGGAATAGATTAAATATGACGCAAAACAACGTTTGCAGCCCAGCAGCTATAACTGTGTGAAGACCGAAATTAAGTCGGTTTAATGAGTCGAGTCAGGTGCTCCTGCTGGGCTGAAAAAAAGACGTGATGGTTAATAAATTCACAGCTTCTGCCATTCAACACAAGGGAGGGGAGAGGTGTGGCCAATGAAGCATTTGTTTTGATGCAAGATGTTGGTGCTAGTGTGACATCTAGTGGCAGTGAATATCACACATACATAACCTTCTTAAAGACAAATGACTATTATTCTTTTTATGATAATTATTCTAACAATTATAATCGATTATAAACAGGTCACTTCCCCATTCTTTCACTTGATCTAATTCACTTATATTCGACACTTACTTCTACGGTATTACTTTACTTTGACAGAAAGCACCACAGGCTGGCCTCTTGTTTAGCCTTCTAAGAATAAAAGAGCATATCCTCATT
Source organism: Hippoglossus hippoglossus (assembly GCF_009819705.1). NCBI lineage: Eukaryota > Metazoa > Chordata > Actinopteri > Pleuronectiformes > Pleuronectidae > Hippoglossus > Hippoglossus hippoglossus. The sequence goes on along the minus strand of NC_047172.1, from coordinate 21,587,340 downwards.
CCTCGATATCTCTCAAATAGCTGTTTTACTACCATATTTCCATTATGCTGTAGATCCCCAGGGGGTCAGTTGCATATGTAGAATCAAAAAATGGCTACTCTATGTGTCACACTGCGGAGAAATGGAAGCACCAGTGCTACAAATTACAGAAGTTCAATTCTAAGTTTTTTCAACGACAGTGGATGTATCTGAAGTTAACAGTTGGAGATATTGTCACTAGCCCTGGGTTAATCGACACTAACACTGGTGTTAGCTTTCATCAAACAAATCTGATTCAGACAACTGAAAATAAAAGAGTACATGATTTAAACTACTCTGTTAAATGTGAAAGGGGCCACTCAGAGACAAACCCACCGAGAAATGTCACCCAAGTGAGCTTTTAAGTGTTGTTTGGGTATTTACTGTTTCATATACTCTCACTGCTCTCATTAATCCTGGTACCAGCCACATCAGGGAGACGTTTTCAGCTAAAAAGCTCTGAAGAAGTCACTTGGTACCCATGGCAGAGCACTTGTGCAGCCATATACCAAGATACTTTTCTCAGAAGCTGGTGGAGAACAAAATAGAGCTAAATGGTGAGTGAATATTGAGCGTAACAAACAGTACATTAACCAAAGGGGTAACTACTCCACTCCGAATGAATGTCAAAGTTACTTTGTGTCTGCTGGACGTGTGAACAGGCCACTGTTTGTTAACTGCATGTTTACAGTCGAAACTGCTGCCCCACAAGTCCAGAAATTCAGTGATTATAAGAACAACACTTTTTGCCATGACACATCTGGCAGCTGTTCAGCCAAAATAAAAGCTCTGACCGGCTCACTTGTTTGCTTCCCGGCACCAGCACATCAGAAAAATGTAATGTTTTTCTCAGGAGATGGTGGAGAATAAAAAAGAGCTATAAGGTGAATGACTATTCAGCTTAACATAAAGTACATTCACCAGGTGGCTAGAGACTCGTCTCCAGTTTAATGCTTAAGTTACTGTGTGTCTGCTGAATTTGTAATCCGGTCACATCAGTGTTTTACAGTCTGCCCCTAAAGTCCAGCAGTGATCATAAGAATACAACGTCTAATATTTTAATGTGATGACATGAGTAAGGTGTTGTTAACAAATACAGGAAACAATGGCCACTTGTGACATGTATGTTAGGTGCTATACAAATAAAGTTTATTATTATTATAAACAGACTCACAACGACCATCAGGATTTGTAGGACAATGTCACACAACCTGAAAGCCATGGGTGCCTTGCAGTTATCCTCATTAATACCACACAGAGCGGACACATGACAGTAAATTGCTCTATACTTCCCAACAGCTTTGCATTAATGAAATTCCCAGAGGGTAGAGGAGAGCCGTGCAGCTAAAGCTTGGATATATACATCACAATCCAAGCTCCAAAGACTGCTGCTTTCACACCAGCAACCTTTTGTTTCTGCCAAATTGCCTGTTTTCTCTGTTATTTCTCTTACTTACTCATCAGGTATTCAGTCGTGATTCAGACATGATTCAAATGCAAACTGATTTATGTGGAGAGATTGCACAGGGCAGAGGGAAGAGAAGTCACACATGCTGGAACATTGTTTTAATAGTGACACCACAGGTGAGAGGAAACAGATGTAACGCAAACGGTCGACAGCTACTGCATGGTTGAAGAGATGAGCTGGAGGTGGAGGAGGAGGAGGAGAAGGAGGAGGAGGAGGAGGAGAGGGAGGACATGCTGGTGATCCAGCTCCACATGAGTCATTTTGTTACTGGGTTCAGTCAAGGACTTTGAAGGCCAGCGCCTGTGCTGTTAATCTTGTTTTGCAAGCATTAAGAATTTTAGAATTATGGCAATTTCGTCACACAAAGACTTTCCCCCAGTTCCAGCGGCTCCCCTGGAACTGCACACTGTCTTGGAATGAAAATTCTTCGACCAGAGAACATTCAAACTCCCCATTCAAACTCATCCTAGTGAAGTTCTTGTAGCAGCAGTACCTTTAGGACTTCCTGAAACTCCTTGAATTACACAGCTTTAAATATAAACTTAGTGTCTGAATAAAATCAAATTTTATTTCAGCTTTTACACAGTTTCCGCAAACTTTAACCGGTGTAAGACTTTTTAAGATCACATTTGAATGAAGTAAAATCCCATGAATTGAAGAGTAAACGAATTTACATGCATTGAACATGAACATTGAACATGAACATAACGTAAAAATCGTAAAAAAGTACGATATCTAACAATGGTGTACTCGTCCATGTGTACACTTGTACTCATCCATATTAGATGATTGTAACATCCACATAAACTATTTTAATTTATCACTTTTAGATGTGGCAGAGGCGGATCCACAGGCAGGGCCAGGGGGCACTGACCCCAGCTGAAATCAGTTGGCCCCCCCTTAAATTGTTAAATCGAAGTGACAATTTTCGAAATATATTTAATGATGTGTGACTTTGCTCAAAGCTATAGAGCTAACAGCAGACAAGGAATGACTGAAATGTGTACATTCCTAAATCAGGAATTGCACATAGATGTTGGACATATAATTGGCCCCTCCATGTAAATTATGGCCCCTTTATGACCCCTGATTTAAATAAATCTTTGATCCACCACTGAGAAGTAGCCATTTCTTAAAAGAGAGATCCACGTTAGCTCACACGCCACTAGCTCAGTGTGCTTGCATCTATTCGGACTGTACAGTTTATACTGTATTGGTGGTTATTGGTTTCATGTTGGTTTCTTAAACACAATGTTTAAAAGCAGGACTGAAGTTTTTGCAACTTTACATTTGACTGTAATTCTAAAAGGGCTATTTTTTGAGTCGATAAGACTTTAGACAAGATATAGAAACTCTGTTTTAGAGTTTGTTTCTGTATCGCTGCGAAGATTAATATTAATGCATAACTTGTTTGGTGAAAACTGCCAGGCAGATTCTTTTCTGTTGCCACTAGGGATGGCAATGTTGTTCTGGGTGTTGGCTGAAATATCTTTTTGATGGATTGCCATTAGATTTGTTTTCGCGAGCTCTCTCTTCTGGATAAATTCTAACAACTTTTGGAAAACCTTCATTTTTACCCAGCCACCAGCAACGGGTGAAACATGTTGCCCGTCCAGTTCACTGTTACAAAATGACATAACCATCAATGTCAGCTGCACTTTGTGTTTCTTCATAACGTCCTACAAAAAGGTTAAGTTTTCACCCCCATCTGTTTGTTTGTCAGCGGGATTTCGAAGTTGTAAAGAAACAGCTACTGATGTAGCGAGGGCACATTGTCAGTCGGGTGTTTCGTGTCTCTCGAACATCAGACACTCAGACAAGCCTCAACTTGTGCCCTTGCTGCCCTCTCCCAGGGATCCGCTCTCGTAATCCAGAGCCACCTGGAGGCCTTCTCTGCAGCCTCCGTGTTGTAATGGATGGCAAAAACTACTGAACGGATTTACATGGAACTTCCACGGTGGGACATGGGTCAAGACAATTTAATGTGCGTCCCTAAATTTTGGCATCGACCTGGACAAAGAATACGATCCTGGAACTTTTTTTCCACTTTTATTAGAAACATTTTCACAAATTCATTAGAGAATAATACGTTGATCTTAATTAATACAATTTTTAGGGGACTGATATCTACGACTTATATTTTAAGGGCACTGTTGGGCCTTTATGCACTCCACTGAATGCCATTCAAAAATGTTAAAAAACAGTAAATATACTTGCTCTACATTAGCATATTAGCTTTGCACTGCTAACATGCAGATGTTAATGTTATTTCCTTTGTGATGTGTGGATTTTGGTACCATGATGTACAGTATTGGCACTTTAATGTCTATGTTGATATCCCCTCAATGCCGATGGCCCCACGGACAGTTATGCATTTGGGAGGTTGCTTCTCTTCATTTCTCAACCACTGAAGTTGATAATGAATATTTTATCAATGCAGTCTCTCTGTCAATCAGCCGGTACCATGGGACACAACCACTTAGGGGCTTGAAGACACTGTTTCCCCCAAAATATCCACAAAAAGTTGTGTCCTCTTTTATCCTGATAATTCTAGTTTCTGCCATATTTTCTGACAGAAAAAGGGATGAGAATTCAAATTTTAGTTGACTTCAATAAAAAAAAGTTGAACAAATTCATTGGCAAGTCAAACAAAAACTGATTTGATAATACTGCTTTGTAAACCTATGGGCCATAGTTGGTCCTCACCACTCTAGCACCTATTATCTCCCCCTGCACCTCCAGCGACCCTTGCACGGCCCTCCACCAGTAGTGGCGTTATCCCGGCAGATAAGGTCCCCTGTCAGTCACGTCGACCCCTGGGACATCATGACATTTGGTGAGTAGAGCGACGTCACAGCTGCTTACCTGACCTTCAAAGGCTCCTGCAACACTGTGATGGAGGAGCCGCGGAGTTACTCTCAGCTGCGCTCGTGGACGAGGCGATCTCTTCATAACAAGAATTCGATTTGTTCTTTTGAACTCACAGGTGTAATGACGTTGTACGTGCAAGTTTCTTTTTATTACCCCCTGCTGACTGTCTTGCACATTTTCACCAACACAAAAAATATGCGACAGATGGATGGGTGACGATATTATATATATAAAGATTGACTGTTTAATGGGAACATCTTATGTCACACCTGCACACACTTCGCTCTGGTTTTGTACGTCCTCATAAAGGGCAGTGTGGTATATGCTGTAAAACATGAGTAAGCAGAAGAAACGGCAAATGAGACTTTCCTGGTTAAAAATCAGCAGCACTAAATTAAGGGCAAGGTACCATGCCGAGAATCCTTTTGCTAACACTGCCACCCGGTGCACGGGAAATCTGTTGCACCCATTTTCCAAGGTAATGCCAGTTTTCAGTACCACAGTGAGAAAAAAAAGATAATGCAGCTCCTACATAATGACACACTTAAATGAGTTCGGTATGTGAGTAAGTACAGATATTATCCAAAGCAAGAAAATGCAAGTATACGTTGTTTCTTTCACTGCATTTATCTGATCACACCCACTCTTAGTTTGCCGGTATTTTCAGTCTTCACAGACCATGAATGCTAATGGCATTATTGAGATGCAGAGCATGCCGGCACTGTGCTGGGACCCCAGCCTTCATGCAGTGAGTTAGTGCAAAGTCCAGAGATGTATGCGCACGCTCTGAACTAATAGCTTAGCCTATACAATATAAACACACTATTTGTCTCCGCTGGTGCCGGGGCATCTTTAAGCTGGGAGATCTATTCCTCATATGCTGATTTCTTTCTCCCCGCCGCTCTGAATAATAACGCTGACCTGCTCGCCCTTCCCTCCTCCCTTTCTCTGCTCTTTCTTTTCATTATTGCCCATTATCATACAGGAAACTGATTGAACCGGTTCCTGTTAATCATCCTATCATCAATTTCACAATTAAGCAGCCTAAAAATTCTCATTCTCAAAAGTCTCATGTCATGGCAGATTTTTCTGCTATCTAAATGCAAATGACCCATGAAATTCAACTGAGGCTCCGTGTATGGTGAATTCTTGTTGGGAACATTGTGCCAACAAACCTGAACATCAACTATTAAAAACTAGGTCACATATCCAGTGTAAAGAAGCTTTCCAGGGGTTATATTGTTATTTATTCGCAGCATCCGCGCATAACTGTAATAAAAATGTTCAGCCCCAATCTTATCAACATAGTGTTTGTGTGCGTCTGTGTATGTACAGCCTAGCTGCTGAATATGCACTCTTGCCTTTTGCCTTTTGAAAACCCTATGATTTGCAGGGTCATCCGAGTGCACTTACACTACATTAACAGCGCATAGCAACAGAAAAATGTCCTTTCCTAACCTCTTTTCTCCACGACCTCGACGGAACACGTCACGTAGACTCAGGGAAAAAAGCTGTGAAGGAAAATTCATGAGGACTTGGGACAAGACAACAAGCGAATCCGGCTGCGCTCGGGCCGGGTGTTTCTTCTTCTCTCAACTTTATTTATTATACATGCAAGATAAGAACGGTGACAAACTCAATGCTGTGGGGCTACAGTTCAAGTAAGGGTTCCATCAATTACTCACAGTAGCTGACAACACGAGAGATATTGTTAAAAACACAAACAGGACTGAAATGTGGAATTAATAAGAATAACATGAAAGGAAAGTACAAGTGGAGAGAATTGAGTGGTTATTGTAATAATTAAATAAAAATAAAAAATTCAGCAGGGGGCCAAAGTCAATTATCTTCAACCATGAATATATAGTTTCCTGGTATATGTGCTTTCGACCTTTTTCATTGAGTGTGTGTGTGTGTGTGTGTGTGTGTGTGTGTGTGTGTGTGTGTGTGTGTGTGTGTGTGTGTGTGTGTGTTTATTTGTGCGTGTGTGTGTTTTTCAGTAACTGATATATGTATTTTGTTATGATGATTGATATTGATCTATTGATATATTGCTAACTAAAAATTGGGCAGATTTGAAAGGGTCAGTCTACATTGATGATTTGGATTTTAGCCAATCACGCGTTCATGTCTGGAAATGGCCACAGATACTTGTGGGTCCTCTCAGTTAGGAACCTTATGATTATTCAAAATAACATTCACATTAATGTTGTTTGTAACTGATGCGCTTGGAGAAGAACCTTCACTGTGCAGTTCTATCTGCTGCTAATTACGCAATCTCAAAGCCTAGCTGTATGGGTGATTGTGCTTTTCCTTCCCTGTAGCTGTTCAGCCCAGGTAGAGGAAACAGCAGCGGATGGTCGATTGTGGAAACTCTAGCCTGCAAAAGAGAAAGAGCTCTGCTGATGGAGGAGGCACAGAAAGCGATAGATGTAAAACGAGATTGAACCTTGAATGAGCATTCCCTGGATGGAGAGAGCTCCGAGGCTTGAGAGGGTTCAAAATCAACATTCACTTGGATTTTTTCTACAAGATCAATACATAACAAATCTTACTTATCAATGCAGCTGGGTGTTTTACTCTGCCTTTAGCCATAAAAAATGGAAATCGATCTCATCTTTGCGACAACGGTACCAATAGTAATACCATTCGAAAACACTTTATAAGAAAAGTTGAACAGGTATGTAGAGACAAATGTCTCGATCGCCACCTGGTGGCTGGCTGTAGGATAGGTCATACATTCTGCCTTGTCTACGTTAATGGATGCCAAACGAGCCAAACGAGTATGTTCAAGTGTTTATTTTACCAGTAAGTTTGGTTTTAATTAGTTATTTGATGCCATCATGATTGAAAGCTTAAACTGACTCACGATTGGTCGGGCACGTACATTGATGGGTCCTCGATACAGCGGCTCCATCCTCCATTCGCTACTGTGCAGACTCTTGGCAGACTACTGGCAGCATTTATCCAGGGTATATTTTGGCTTCATTTCGGGATAGTGGAAGGAAATGGAGGTGCGTCGTCCATCTTTATATAAAGTCAATGGAAGGTTGAATTTATAGATAAAAAACAAATTTGATAACGAAATTTGTTATATATAAGAGCATTCTCAGTCTCCCTGTGAGACAACTCCCCCTTCATTGAAAAAAAACAAAACTCCACCCACTATTTTGTTTCTTTCGCTTTCCCTCGACCCCTAACAATTTATCTACAGTCCCTAACAACAACATGCCTGTCTCCAATACCTGACACTAGCAGGAAAATAAACAAATGTAAAGTCATTTACATAAATATGAACACGTTGAGAAACCAGTTCGATCGCTCCCAAGGAAGTGAGTAAAAAATTACCATCACGAGACAAGAGAGTGTGAGCCACAGTGTAAGGAGATGAAAAGAGTGTAAGCGCCTGAGGGTGCCCGGATAACAAAACAAGAAACAGCTGATCTGACTAGATGAAAGAGAGTGGTATATGCAAGCAGTACAAAGATGCTGCTGGTAAATACATTAGTGAAAGATCCATTAGTATAAAATCTGGACACTAACATACTTTATACAGTATGCATTGTGATTTTCTACAGCCTCCTTTATTGTCCGCTTTTTTTTAGAGGACATAATAGTAGCAATATTTTAACTGCGCTTCTTCTATGTTCCGCTCCATTCACTGTGAATGGAAAAAACCTCCCTGTTACCTCGGGCCAAATATTGCTGCCTCACTTGAGCTACTGTTTCTGCACCGATGAAATAAACACTGTCAATATTATTTATCCTGCATGATTAATATACATTGGGTTGTATTCATAACTGGTTACTCTTATGTCTCACGTCGCTGCACTCTTTATCAAACCACTTCTCTGCATAAGAACAGTTTTTGCTCATGTTTATTTATGAGGGTCTTCTAACTACCCTCATTTCTCAGAGTCAAACAGGTTCTGCAGGCCGGCTTCAGGTGCACGGTTCAACAGTGAGTTTCTGCTTTCACTCTGGATAGAGTATGTGCCACATCTTTACGGAATAGCTTACAATAGAAAGTCAATGCTCTCTGGTGCCCCTGGTTAGTTTAAGAGATGCCATTAAGAGCATAAAAGAGGGCTCCTGTTCCTCATTGTGTTCTTCAGGAGGTTAATTGGGGAAACATCCAGTGTGGGCAACTTTGCACTATGTGTGTGTTACAGTCACAATCCTAAAACTTCTTTGCGATGACTGGATTCTTGTTTTTCATCATTTAAACCTCTCACAAGAAACCTGAAGCTGCTTTCAGACATGCACTGAACTCTGCTGTCCCTCCTGGTTTCTCCGAAGGAGGTACATGTGTTAACGCATTTGTCCGAACGAGATGCTCCACAGTTTGAGTGGACTTTCTCCACCTGGCCACCTGGTATAATGTCCCGAGAAATCCAGGAGAAGTCGGCGTGTGAACACAGCCGGCGGATCCCTGCTGGATTCAGCTCCACAACTGAGCATGGAAATAACCACGTAATATAGTATGTTTTGTAACGATGTAGTAATAACCAGTTCCTGAAATCTTGAGAAATAGTAATATGCTAATAAATAAACAACTGTCTGCATTTACAATCTGATTTTGGAGACATGACAACCATCATGCCATCGTGATTTAATCACTTCTCCCATGAGACAACAAATGTTTTAATGTTTTCTCAGATTTGTCAGTGACTCAGGCAGATGAGATGTTTCAGCCATGTCCTCTCGCCCGAAATTTCTGCATGCTTGTCACGTCCAACCCTCCCATTAGGCCGTGTTTTCTGCAGCTCTGCATCTGCATCAGAGCTCACCTTCAGGCTAGGGCCATTTGACACAAACAGTTATCAGATAGTATTATCCAGGAGCTGCCATGTCCGGACCAACACTGAGCACACACAGGGCCTGATAAGAGGCATCCATGGCAGCTGGTGGGTCATGTTTTTTCTCGGCCCCACTGGAACACAGAGTTCTGTATCTGCCAGCAAGCCAGAGGAGTGGGTCTGTGTACATGGGAGGAAAAAAGAGATAATGTGGACTTGTGTGTTTGCTTTGGTCTTACTCTGTGTGTAATGAATGGAGTCTGGGCCAGCTCAAGATGAGGAGAGTTTAAGATAACGATAGTTCAGTTTACTCCCGTGGCAGAGATCTCCTGCAATGACAGCTGGCGCCATCTTGGAGGAGACACTGGAGCATATGGTTGCAGATTAGATTTTCATTTTTTAAATCCTACATTATATCCGCATTACAAATAAAAAGACAAATCAGAAACCAATTCTGTGGGTGAATATTCGGGTAAATTGTCTGGAAATTTTAATTTGTCTCCTTGATGAAGCAAAGCTCTTCACTTTCTGGCCTTATAATGGATCTGCTAATATGATCTAAGAGAGAACATGGAACCACACTGCTTGATACTGTATCTTTTAAGGCGCTTTCACATCTATCTTGTTTTGTCCGAATCTTTGGATTTTTCAGTTTGGTCCAAGCCAAAATAAGAGGTGTTAAAGATGCCTCGGACCACAAAAGATAGGCCGACCTAAATCAAACAAACCATTTGTAGACTGAAAACACTTTGGATAGTTTGGACTTGCGGACCAATCACAGGAAGTTGAGTCAGCATTGTCAGTGTCTCGCAGGATTGCTTTTAGTCTTTGCCTTCAATGATATAATGTTTGAAATACAAGGACGTTCATTTCACACATTCATACTCGTGCTGAGTTCTGCACCTGATGTTGGGGATGCTGATACTAAAACCATAATCATAGTATAATTATACAGTTGCAACAAAAGTAACTGAATTCATTCATTTTCTCCATTCGGACTGAAAGATTACTATCTGCTGAATTGACTACACTCACCCATGAAGGTGATGACAACCTAGTTGTCAGTCCGCTCGTTAAATATCTGCATGAAACCAAAACTAACCAGATCAAATGTTAACAAAGTACCAAAGACATGAACCTTGGTCCAGACTTCTAGGGGAGAATACACTCGGTGTATTTTTTATTTAATTAATTCAGTTTTTTAATATTGTTTTTTGGGGGGATTTTATATTGATTTATGTAGATTTGATTAATAGCTGCATATATTATTGTCACAATCAGCTCCTTTCAGTGACTTTCAGCCTGGGCTCAGGTTGTGTTTACTGTTTTATTTTGAAAACACGTCCTTTGCATTTGAGACCTTTCCTTGTGTTTGCTTGACCATTTACATTCACGGATCATCCTCCAGTGTAGTAGCTGGAGGACGTGTGATCCCCCTGGCAGCTTGTCTACTCTACATTACCTCCAATTTGAGAAAGATAAGAATCAATATTCATCTATAAGTCAGTATTTATGTGATTTTTTTATGTGTCCAGTTACTGTCTGCGTGTCTACTGTGTTGTTTGGGTGCATTCATAGGTGAACTGATGCGACGGCGTCAGATCCAGACAACAGAGTGCAATTGCTGGAGCCCTGACATCCATTTCAGAGCTTGGAGAGCAAAGCAAATGTTGATTTCACCTCCTGACAGGCTGCGCAAACACGCAATAACAATGTGGAGTCGACAATTATGAGGGGAACTCACTCAGTAAACATCACGTTAGCTCCATCTCATTAACAGGGAAACAAACCAAAAATAATGAACAACATTACTACATCATTTAACTCGCCATTTACCTCCGATGAAAAAACGTGGCGCATTCCACGTTTTGATTAAGAAGTGTTTGAATATGATGGGAACGGCACTGGGCTGAACTTTGCATACACCAGCCCCAGCGGCCTGGTTTTTTTCCTCAACTGGGAGAAGCTGCCCACGCGTTTGTTTTTCAGATCGATAAAAACCCAAGGTGCCTGTGAGTGTTTTTTACGTCAACTACCTGTCAACACCCCCACAAAGCCACACATTTTTAAGTTGCTCATTTTAGCCTTTCAGTTGTGCTGAATATGGTGATAAATTCTAAATACAAATTTAATAAAAACATCATATTGGCATGTCTATCTTTTTTATCCTGGGTTTTTCTAATTAGCCTTCATTGCATGTGTCTCCGAATTAACATATTCATAACTATGACATTGAGACGTCAAGCAAAGTTTTGTCTTTTGAATATTCCATTCTTTGCTAATGTTACTACTTTGGCATTTTCCACACACTGTGTTGGTCTGAGTGCTTCTCTCCTTCAATTGTTATAATGCTCAACCCAGTACACAGTGATGCCACGCTGAGGTCAGAGATGTCCACTGATTGCTGCGTTCAGGACGAGCACTGGTTCTGTTTAGCTGGAATGTGGAGAACATGACCAATATTACATTTCCCAGGAGGGGACAGAAGTTGTTGTTTCCAAACTGTGACGCTCTCACAGCATGTTTGGTCCCCTCTTCTGAAGCTGTTGACAAGCACTGTACCCTGAAAAATATCAATCACGCTGTGCTGGTCCATTTCAAAGCAACAACACTTAACCCTAACCCCCCTGTAACATTCCAACGATAAATTATATGACTAACACAAACTACCTCTGTCATTGATATATTGATGATATCTGTCATTGGGACTTGACAAAGTCAAGGAATACTTTCAAGAACAGACTACTTGCAACAGCTCTTACTTGAAGGAATTGTTATGGTGCAAACCCAAGGCCTATTTTTTAATGCAATAAGATTGCATACAAAGTCAATGCAATGACACAAAGAGAGGCAGACATTTTCAAGTCACACAGGCAACGCGATAGACACGAAATTTGCGGCATTGCACCCTCTCGAGTTGAAAAATTTGTGTGACACGATGTTGTGAAAGCCAATCAGTCCTGACACTGACCCGAGCTAACGGTTCATCAAACCGACCTCTGATCCGCCACAGATGGTGCTTGAAACAGCAGTCATCAGACGCAGCTCGTGGAGAAGACGGTGTGTGAACCTGTGGATGGTCTTGTGGACCCACACACGATGGCAGATGATAATTGATGGGCAAAAATTATCCTGTGGCCAAACTTGCTCGAGTAACGTGAGGCAAAATTTCCCTTTGCTTTGGGTGTGAACGCAGCATAAGAATGATCTTGACAGCAACAAGTTAATTTCCCTTGCCAATTTTAAGTTGGAACAACTTGACAAAATTAAGTAAATACAATTAAGTGAGGAGTACAACTTAATAAAGTAAACATACCTTAAGACTAACCTACTTACATGTTTACATTAAGTAAGATTAATTCATCAAATTGTACCAGTTGCCACTTGTGGCCCCAGGGACTGCTGTTTGGCTAAAGCCTTGTATTGTCTTATGCATTGCTCAAAAATTACACTCATATTGATTAGCCTTTTCAATATGTGTAATGAAATTAAGCCACAACTTTAGGATTACTGTTCAACTGGTTTGAGCTCATATAGTAACAAATCTTGTTAGTAATGTATTATCATCAAACTTCATTCTTTTCCAAGACAAATCTCCAGCAGTGAAAATCTACCCCAGCTTCACTCTTGTTCAGCTTGTATTTCACTTATTGAATTGTACACCTGCGATCCACCCCAACCTCCTCCAGGTGACATGAATAAATGTAGCACTTCATTTATTTAAAAATTACCTCGCCTCCAAGCAAAATCCAGCCAGAGATTAAGTTTCCTACAAAATAGATTCGCTGTTGTAGTTTAGGCCGAAATGCAATTTCCAGGGCACAGGGTTGTAAAATGGGACCTGATTAAGAACCTGATTGTAAGGCCCAAAGTCTAAAAGACACAGAACACCAAATCTGGGACCAGGCAGAACTCCTTCATGGTTCAAATGAATACACTTCCCATAGAAGCCGTGGCTCTAGAGACGGCAGCGTTGGCTGTCAGATCGGTCGACCTCAGTCAGTCAGTCACCTGTCAGACAGATGCCAGAGAGTCAGGTGGATGGAAGGTAGAAAGAAAAACAGGCCATTCATTAATGAAAATAAATCAGTTTACAGTCTTTGCTTTGCCTGTCATAGGAATAAGATTTGGTTTAAGTTCAGTTCAGTGGCTTTAATATGTCGTCATACATGTACCCATGGCAACACTGAAACCAGTGCCCCCATTCATAAAAAATCCCAGTTTTATCCCTGTTCACAACCCAATAATCTATCCATGTAAACTGGACCAGAGATCACTGGCAGACCAGACTTACATAATCATAAGTAAATGATATAAAGAATGGTTCCAATTCATATTTAATGTTCATGTTAAGCTTATGGAATGTTTAACTACGTTTTTTCTCAGTATCTGCAAATATGTCATATTGACCGCGAATGGAATATTTTAATCTCATAATCTAACGATAACAAAGTGAGATCACATTTGCATTCCACCTGCGTCTGAGCATCCTAACCAGATTTCATGTGGCCACAGAGGGATGATAGAGGTGGATTGTGGGGCGAGACACTCCTCTGGTGGAGAACAGACGTCATTGCAAGCCTGACTGCATGCAGCCTGCTCTTGTTACTAAATGAGTTAACCCGAGGATGGATAATTAATAATCCACAGCCAGATTATTGAAACTCATTTACTGTGGTTGGCTTGATTTATTTCAGGGGAAGAAAACAATTTTCACACTTATGTTCATTTATTATTTAGAGGACAATATATAAAGTAGTAAAAAAAAGTATCTATTATTAATATTCATAAGGATTTTATTGTTGTGTCCCCTCTGCTGTAGTGACCAATCTGTTCTGTTTTTCAAATCGTTTTATTGTGTATTAAATGTTATTATAATTTATATAAATAATACAATAATTATTATAGATATACTCATAGTTTAGTGAGAGTGTTTTAGCCCTTAGATTAATAGGTCGGTTACAATTTTTTATAGATTCGTATGATCTTTATGGAAGAAAACAAGAAAATTATTCAGAAAGGTAAAACTGTCATTAAATGACTTAACATGAAATCCAGTAAAATCATGAGGAAAAGAAAATTGAAGAATGTACATTATGGTCCAGTGCCCCAGGTACAGTATATCTTGATAAATAAATGTTTACTTTTGGCATGAAACACAGTGTATTTGACTCATATACATATTTAAACACAGAGGGTGTTCGTATGTTAAATCACGGAGGGACCTTAAAGAACATTCACTGTATTTTCCAATGAGTTAAAGTGGAGTACATCCTCTACTGTAAGGAGAACAGTTCTACTGACAGTTGTGTGTGTCATACTCAAGTGAGAACACATTTGAGAGCTTTAGTTCCCATGATGGAAACAGTCAATCATCTTTGACCTCAATTATATACAACGGTGACTCTAAAAATTAATATTCATATTCTTTGTTTTCAAATAAAAGTATTTGCATTGGTGCAGAAATCTTGACCCCTGATATTTGAGTTATTAAACAAAATATTTTGTATTTGTTAGTATTAGAAATCTATAACTGGTAGTTCAGTCCGACAACTCACGTTCAAACATTTATTGCAGCAGTAGAACAGGTTTAGTGTTTGGCGTCTAGGCTCCAACTTAATCACTCCCCCATGTGATTACACAGGAATGATGGGAGTGATGAGCCAATACTTGTAACCCCCCCGTCGGAGCCTACAGGTGGATGCTGGGGTGGTGGAGGGGCTGAGGTAACTGGTAGCCATACTGAAGCAGCAGTGCGAGCAAAGGTGATGATGGGAAATTTCTCTCTGGTTAAATAGACCACCTGATAAGGTGGTTGTGTATTATAGATGGTTGTGGAGAGTGAGGTATGTCACATGATGTATGTCACATGATTGGAGCAACGCAGCTCGAGTTGACTGCCTGAATTAGCTCGCCGGCGTCGCTCCATTTGTGGCACATTTGAATTGAATATATATATACAGCACAGTAGGCCACAAGTAAACACATAATGTTACAGCAATATTCAGCGAGAAACCTTCGGCCCTGGTGGTAAACAAGTATTAGCTTATCATGAATTCTTTCAGTCCCTTTGATCCTCACATCAAAGAGTTACCTAGTCATGTTTAGTTTTTGGTGCCAACTTCATTCTATTGATGCATCATTTCATTACTGACTTAAATTGTTTGAAGGAGGCTGATGTTTTATTCAATAAAGGAAAAACACAATCTTTAGTGCAGCTTCATTTCAATGCATGACAGGAAATAACAGGAAATAATTCCACTGTCAGGTTCTTCACAAGGCAAGGTGCACATTATTGTAATCCACTTTCAATTATGTGGTAATAAGCAATGTGTAAAGTGTTGTGAAATGAGTGTCTGCGTTGGGACTGCAGGTTTAAAAGTGTTGATGATATTGTTGATGTGGCAAATCTGTCTCTAGAGAACTCAAGAACTCTGATCTCGACTCCCCTTGACATTTTATAACAACCTATTTTCAGCTCTACAGAGTCATTCATGCCTCAACCACGCACTTGATATTTGAGATGATGATGTTGTCTGTGCAATAAAGGTCTGCACCACAATTACCACTGCCCACTGTAGACTTTTACATCACAGTTATTGCTTTTAGTGCATGCTATTAGATGACACACATACTCGCCTTTTCTCCCTAACAGTGGTGGTGATTTCAATGGCTGCTGTTAAAGGGCACTGCCTTTTGTTTCTTCATGGATTTGTTCTGTTCTGCTCAAGGGCCTTGGCCACAATAAGCTTTCGCTGAACACAGTTGTTATTCGTTGAATTTGCAAATTGGACCAAAGAAACAGGAGTAAATGTTAAGATAAGTTTGAACCCAAAGTTGGCATATATTGCAACATGAGGAATCACATGTAAAAATTTGTTTGTCTGGACAGTACAGCACCACTTTTATTTTTGTTTTCTGTGATATTAGGTCTTTATGTGCATGTGGCTCCATTTGTTTGGGCTCTTGGCGAAAGCATAATTTCCCCAGCACTTAGCTTGTGTGAGTTCTTAGCCTTTTGGATTCCAACAAGTTTTGTTCAAATTTTGATAGAGATCTATAAAACCATCTGTTTCTTATTAGCAAATTAATGTCAGTGGAATTGAACAGAGACATGAGCATATTTCTGATTCTGGACATTTTTAGAATCCAGCAGCTCTGTGATTAATTTCAATATGGATTAAATTGGTAATTGTTTTAGTAGTAGATTTCTCTGACCAGTAGTCGCACTTCAAAATGGCTCAGTTTCCTTGAGATAAGGAAGTGCAGCCAATCGTGACTTTATAGAAGCTGGTACCATAAAATGTTAGATTACTTTTTAATAAAAAGTGGTTTCAATGATTAATTAGATATTAATATTGTTTTTATTTCCTACAGATTGGTTGAAATTACTCCCTTATATTTAGCTTTCATGTTATATGTTGTCTGGTGATTCAATCTATAACACGGCATCATATTTTATACGTTCTTCATGTGTTTAGTTGTTGCTCTTAACTGTAATGGAGTAAAGTTATAAAGCAGCATGAAATGAAAATATTCAAGTACCTCAAATTTTTACTTAAAGGTTCAGCGTGTAGAATTTAGTGGTGACGTTTCATGTTGCAGCTGAACACCCCTCACCTCACCCTCCCCTTGCAAACATGAAAGAGAACCTGTGGTCACCTTCAGTTGTCATAAAAACTCAGAAGGTGTTTAGTTTGTCCAGTTTGGGCTACTGTAAAAAACATGGCGGCCTCTGTAGAGAGGACCTGCTCCCGATGTAAATATTAAGTATTTAAATATAAAGGGCCCATCCTAGGGTAACGAAACAAACATTTTTACAATTTAGATGAAACACAATAATGAAAACATCACTAGGATTATTTTATATTTCATTTCTGCTAATAGATCCTTTTACCTAAATCTTACACACTGAACCTTTTAGTACTAAAGTAAATATACTTTTTACCATTTCACGACTGTGTAAGATAGTAGTTCCAACCACATAGAGTTTGGCTCAATTGCTATTAACAAAACACACAAATTGGTCATGTGAACTAATTGTTAGTGTCTTTTATTAATAAACAAATAGCAAAAAGTAAACGTGAAAAACAGAAAAATAAGAATTGGTTACTTTTACTTTTCTTTAAATTAATGGCAGACAGATATTGTTTTAGATTGCAGCAAATGACAATAGAGAAAATGGCATCTCATTGAAAATAAATAAAAACAATATATTAAAAATCACATGGTATTACATTATTGACAATGACATTATTGCATGAACCATTCACTTCCAAAAAATCCACGAGACAAATCTTGGAAATGGTTTCTGCAAAGGCTGTGTATGTATGAGATGTATTTTACTGGTTTTCCTGAGGCTGGAACCTTTTGACCACTGTGCCACCAAGACTCTAAATAGTATCTGCATTTTGATGATGTAAACACTGATCTGAATGAACTGAAAGCATGAGTGAATGTATTTCTGAAATACATGCTATGCAAAAATAGAATCAAAAGCATATATATGTACCGATACAGTGAAGTTTAAATTAATAAATAAATAACATTGAAACACAATTTAATTATATGTGAAGTGGAGGTGTGCGACCACAACAAGTGGATAGAATTATCTCTCGGTCTATTCTCAGTGGAGTAAACACCATCACCATCACCTTAAATCCTTTGTAAAGCCTGCTAATCCATAATCCCACTGGCCCTTCATTGGCCTCCTTTAGTCTCTGTGAAAGGCCTGACCAACAACACACAGATCCGGGTGTGATGCAGAGCGTGGTGTAGCTCCGAGGTCTGATTGGCTGCCCCATAAGTCAGCGTACCTGATTGGTTCATCGTCCAGCCTATAAGAATGAATACAGAATGTTGTCAACAGCAATTAAGGAAGTAAACCAGGTGGAGTTGTGCCATATATAATCATGAGTGGTACATCACTGTGATTAGCAACGTGAATTCACTCAGTTACTTTATAAAACGGCCACATCAGTGCAAAATCCTGTAAAACTTTCATTCAATGTTGTACTTTATACTGGGAAAAATACTACATTAATGTTGCATTCAAAATTAATGCAGCCTTAAATACAGCAGTGACAAGATAAAGTAGTGGAGTAGTGGCATTCACTACAACTTGAAAACAGGTCATCTTGAATTCCAGCTTGGCCTATGGCAAAAAAAATCATTGATAGATGATGTACTAAAGTAATGTAAAAAGTATTGTCAAATCAGTTAAACTCTTTGAATAAGTTTATTTGGCAACTGCATTTGCTTATTTCACACAGTCATGTCAAAGTTTAATACTTATTAACTTATTGTATTGGGTTCGTACAGTATTTTCGTACTTCTTCCTGAAAACCCCAACATTAATGAGTGAGTAATTGAAAGCTGGACTAAAGTGATTCGCCATTTTTCCTCACAATTAGTACAATATTGTGCATAATAGAGAAAAATCAACAAGAATAGTTTCCACTCGATCTATAATTTTTCAGAAACTTTGTATAAAACTAAGGGACATGGACAAGGATGCTATATTGAAGGATTAATATGAAAACAAAACACTCACCCCTGTGTGCATATTGCTGGCTCACTCCCACAAGTCTCAGCCACAGAGACACCTGGTGATCTTGGTGGTAAACTTAGACTTGGCCTTTGGTCTGAATGACTACGTCTGATGAATGGTCGAGGTCCTTGAACACATACAGGAAACCTTCCACGATTTCCCGAAGGACGTGAGACAAAAGACACCCCGGTAGAGATCCATGCTTGAGGGGGTCGGGGAATGGAGGCTTCAAACAGGGATGGGGACACAGGGCAGAAGACTGAACGAGCATTACTGATCATCCGAGCACTAGATGAGTCTTCACTGCTGTTCTCTCTTGACCATCTTTTTAATTTTGGTGAGGCAGGTGGAGATGGTGCTTTGAAAGGGTACGAGGAGGTTGAGTTTGAGTTTAAGATGTTCTTCCTTGTAACAGGTGGGCTGGGGAGCCTCCTCTGAACTGCTGGCGATGTGGAGAGTTCCCTATTAACTGGGGGGCTAGTTGAAGTTGGTGGAGTAGGTTGCCTTTTACAGTTATGGGGACTAGGAAACCTTCGATATAAGCTGTTTGGCGTAGAAGGTGTGGATGGTAACATTCGACTCCTAGACTTAGTTGGGGTGGAAGGTGGTTGGCTATTGACTACTGAAGAGGGAGGCAATGTGGACACTGTAGTGTTGGGTCCAGGCACGGATAGGTTGCCAGCATCTTGAAAGTCTACTAATCCTTCTTGACTGGAAGGTGGATTGTTTTCTAGATAACTTGTTGATGATCTCTCTATCTGAGAGTTTGAAGAGTGTCTTAGGGGTATAATCTTTCTTGCTTGATGGTGAAAAGCATCATTTTCTTTTCCTGGGTCTGCCTCCAGTTGGGCAACTTGTTTGCTAAAGTTTGATGGAGTAGACGTGTCCTGTTGGTCTGCTCTAGCATGAGAAACAACCTTTGAAGCTTGTGGCAAGCCTCCTTTGCTTGGCAGCACTGTCACTGACTGAACTGAGGCCCTTAATTTTTGTGATACAACAGTCCTTTTTAACAGAGGCGACTTGCCAACTTTTGTTGCCCCATCATCTGCTTTACCAGTTGTAAGATTCTTGGCACCCTCAAAGGAATTGTCCATTAATACTTCCAGTGGAGGCGGGGGAAGACTATCCAGATCTAAATCATCAGTTTTCTCAGATGAGATGTATTCATGCCTACATCTAGCTAACCCAGCACTTAGCACGGCTTCCATATTTCCTAAACCAGGTAACACAGGAACACCACACTTTCGTACTCCTACGAGAGGCCCTAGAACTTTAGGACTATCAAGTTCCTCTATTCCTTGAGTAAAGGTATCAATCAGTTTTTTGACTGAATTCCTGCCTCTGTGAAGTCCTGATGATGGCCGTGGTGATGAAGGAGGGCTAGGGGGTGGGGTGGCTTTTATGGGACCCTTGTGTAGTTTTTTGTTCTTTTGTATATTGTCTTCCACAACACTGGTTCCTGACGTTTTTTTATTGTTGCTCCTTATTAAGTCCACTTTGCCTTTAAGTGGTTGGGTATTGCTGTTCTTTTCTAAGGATTGCAGTTTGCGATTTATTGCTGGCGACTGTGCTGGTGAGCTTCCTTGATTTTGCTTAGATGGAGCTGTCCTTGCGTTTACTCCTGTTTTGCTTTTACTCATCCTCTGCAACCTCTGGTTTAAATCCTTCTGAGTCCTTTCTAGTTCGAGCAGAGTAGGATCTTCACCTTTGCTCCGTAGGGATTCTGCTGACCGGGAACGTTGCTGTCTAGGCACTGTGGTCTTTTTTACTAATGCCTTCCGAACAGGTGCTGCTGATTGAGGCCTCCTTGGAGATCGTTCCTCCTCATCTGTCCAATGGCGTCTACTGGTTTTGGGACTGCCTGCTACCTTTGATTTGGCACCAGCATTCTGTGATGGGACAAACTGTATCCTACCACTTATAGCATTTTTCATTTTGAGAGTCATTTCTACATTTTGAGGATTCTCTATGCGCTTTGGGAGTAGGCGACGGGGGTGCTGTTCTGGTTCTACCGGTGAAGAATTTGATCGCGTTCTAAACCTTACATGAACTACTCCCATGCCTTTCTCCACTTCCTCGTCATCATCATTTTCATCTTCCTCCCCATCATCTAAAGAGACTGATCCTAGTAATGAATCTCTTCGGTCATTAGCCATTATGGTGCATGTAGAATCGAGTGAGTTGAGTGAGGTGAGGGAAACACTTGGACTTATTTGACTTAGACACTTTTGCCTTGACACTCCTTGTGTAATGTTAATGTAGGTGTGTCCGATAAGACTAACAGGTGTAGTTCTATTTGTTCCAGTGGACTCACAACTCTCTCGTCTATGGCGTCGATCAGATCCAGCAAGCGATTCACTCTCAGCCCCAATGCCACTGTCCTCACTCAGCAGAGCAGAGTCCTCTGGCCCAGGCTTGCGCAGAGAGGCCATTTCAATACGAGATAAGAGTTGCATTAGCCTAGTCTCTACTGTACGTTTGACTTTCAGTTTCTCCTCTAAAAGCTCTGAAACTGAGGCAAAGTACTCCACTGCCTCCTCCAAAGCAGAATCCCCGATTCCACCAACAGTCTGGCTCACATTTCGCATTCTCTGTGTGGTGTACTGAAGCAGCTGCTGCAACAAATCCGGTGGGGGCTCACTATTAGCAGAGCCAGACTTCAGAGGTGGAGAAGATGAAAGATTTTTCATTTGACTTGTCCAAGCAAGATGTTGTCCATTTTCTTTTAAAACTTTTTCTCCCTCATCTGCTACCTCTTCCAGGCCCTGAATTATTTCCTCGTAGCGTAGGGCCATAAAAGCAACCATAGGCTGCACAGAAACCTGAGTTTGGGTTGCTTGTTCCAAAAGTCCAAGCAGAACATCATACTTGTTTATACTTGGATTTAAAAAGGCATAAGCAGCTTGGTGAGCTTTTACCAGAGGTTCTGGGAAGTCCACTTTATTCTCTGCAGGTAGCTTGTCTTTGTCTTTCTTTTTAAGAACTTTCCCACCCCTGTTTTTCTTTGGTTTTCTGCCAGTCTTTTTCTCGATTACATCCTGCGTGTCATTGTTTTTCTCTTTTCTGTGGGACACAGTGTTGTTGTCCATTCCTTGACTCCCCAGTTTATCCATGTTTACTGCCTCTGGTGCAAAGTCAGTAACAGATCTCTTTTTTTGTGGTGTCATATGTGCCTCCTTCTGAAATACCTGGGTCTGTCCAGTTGTCTTCCACTCCTTTGTATCCACATCTGTAGGTATAGCTGAATTTCGAAGATTTCCGTCTTCAAGCAGGGACTGTCTGGGGCTTTCTTGAGGTGCAGCCAGCAGCATTCTGCTCCTCCTCAGGGAACCCAGAGTCCCAAAATTGTTACCTTTGGATGGTGAGCAGCCCATTTTAAAAGTTTTTTAATAGAAGCAGATTTGTACGTCCTCTTGGAGACTCCAGCACTGCACAGCCGACAGTGTGGTAAATGATGGAAAGAATAGTCACAGTCCTTAGCCACCTGCTGTATCTGTCAGTTTCAGGTGACTGAGGTTGTTGAATCTGACAAGAGCCCTTTCCAGGAGAAAGCTGACAAAACAAAATGTTGATAAATCCATTTTACAAATCCCTTCCAGCAGTCGTAGATAGGCAAAATATATTCCCATATAAGTGGTTATGTTTATAAAAACAAATCCTTGTTGCGTGCTCTGAACCATCCCTCTGTATCTTGCAAAGAACAAGCAGCTGAGAGGATTAGTGGGGCTTTCAGTGAACTCCTCAGTGTGCACACATGTCATGTTAAAGCATACAGAACTCACCTACTTGTAAGTCTGTAAGCTCATTTGTGTAATGAGGGCTGGCCTGAGGTGGCTTTTTATAGCCGACAAAACAATATCCTCCCATGTAGAACTTGTATCAACCCCATGATAATAAATGTGAAAGTCTATCAATTGTGCTACAAAACATGCATTTATAGTTGTGTTCTATCATCATCTTTATGATATGGAAACAACATTATGTAACTATAAATTTGTTAATGGACACAGGTGGTTACATTGGCCATATTACCCAAAATGCCTAAATTGCTGTCATTCAGTTATATTTGGAGATTACGTGATTGTCTTTTCAATTCTAAATATAGCATCAGATCATTGGAGCAGTGAGGCTTTTAAAATAACACAAACTACTGCCTCTGGGTGTGCGGACAACAACTGAAATAGAAAACGAAAAAAGACGATAGTAATCTTTGTTGTTGGGACTTTCTTTTTAATTCTCTAAAGAAAATGACAAAAGATGAAATCAAATGACCAGGATCAAATCAAACTGTATTGGGATTGACTTATTTACATTTTATATATTAATTTGTGACACTGTCACATCACTAGCCTACATCCAGGGCCATCTCTCTAATTTTGTGCTTCAGACAAAATTTCTGCTGGCATCCTGAGGGGGCTGACTTTTTTTTTTCATTCTAAACTTTTACAACATTTACAATAATTTAACAGTATGTATTTCAAATATTACTTGAATCACCATCTGCTCTGTGTCCTGCTATCAACACAATATGTCACTTGTACATGCACAATATTCCTTATTATGTATTATCTTAGGTATGACGTAGAATAGAACCTGATTATTCATACCAGGTTTTTCATTTGTGTACTGGGGAGCAGGTGTTACTTTCGACTTTCTACAACTTTGCATACACATTTTAGGCTTCCACCAAGAGAAGGGAGGTTGTGTGAATCTTTTGTAGCAGGAGGGTCAGGACAGGCTTCATAGAGACTCATTAACCTCAGCATTAATAAAATGTCATAGTCACAGCAACACTGTAGAGGTTTGTTCAGCCTCTAAATATCAAGGAAACCAATGCAAAACAATCCTTCTTCGTTCGCTGATGCTGGTGAGCAACTGAAACTGAAACTAACCCCTGTTTTCAGACATTTTGTGGCTCAGCAGTTCACTCCCTCTCAGAGGTTTCAGGGTTTTAATGCACAGTGGGTACATTTAAACAGTTGTCATTCCAGGAGCAAACATCTGGTTGAGAGACTACCTAAGACAAGGTAGGAAGCCATCAGTGACCTTACTTTTAGGGTAGCCTATAATTGTTTATCATTATGCGCTTTCTTTTATAAACCTCCCAAGTCATCGAGTGCATGACTTCAATTGTTAAGTATCTTGATAACTTATATGTACATTAAATGTGGTGTCAGAAAGTGGAAAAGCAGCAGGTCAGTGTGTCCCAGCAGTGTGTTCTTCTACAGCAGGGGTCAATCCAAATTCAGTCAACAACTGCAAGAATATTGCAATAATAGTTTAACTATATTTATTGTGAGTGTTCACATTGAATGAGTATTCTCATAAAGAATAAATGTCTAATGCCAAGTAAAAAATAAAAAATACATGACAAAAAGACTTTTAAATAAATGTTCTTTAATGTATTTTATACGTGTAAATTAAGCTTACCTTTTGGTTTTCACTCACAATCTCAACAAACTGTTAATTGCTAATATCTCTGTAGCCTGCTCTCAGTATCAGGTGTAAAGTGCAGTGTGAGCTGTAGTTTTTCAACAATGTCGCACAATGGAAGTCAGTGATAGACTTTTAAAAGTAGATCAGAGGCAATTAAAAAACCTCCCTTTTCATTTAGGCCCCTCCAGCTAGTGGTGCCCCTAGATGGCCTATTTTAAACTAAGTTTTGATTGTATTCTCATAGATTATGACCTTTCGCATCAAATTATTACTTTATTCTCATAATATTATTACTTTTTCCCCAATAAATTACAACTCTTCTCCAATAATTATATTATCACTCTATTCTCGACACGAGAATAAAATTATATTACAAGAAAAAAGTTAGCATTAAATATTAATTTTAAAATAATGAAGTCATCATATTATGAGAAAAAACTCATAATTTTTAACTCATTTTAGAGGGGGTATATTCATATTCTAACTGTACTCTTGTAATATACGACTTTATTTTCAAATCCCCTTTAAGTGGCTCTGATACTTTGTCTATAATACTCTCTATATAATACTGTCTATAATACTCTTTATACAATACTGTCTATAATACTCAATATTCAATCCTCCGTATATAACACTATCCATATAATACTCTACATATAAACTCTGTCTATAATACTCTATAGTAGATGAACCATTAAACTGTTAACACAGAGAGAAACTCAATGCACGAGAGGGGCGCAAGAAGCGTGCGCGTCCCCGCGTGCAGGTGTGCGAATGGCGCGCGAATGGCGCGGATCCAGGAGCGCGTCCTCGAGGCAGCGTCTCCTCCTGTGGTCTGAGGTGCGAGTCCGAGTCCGTGGAGCTCATCGGTCCGTGGAGGTGATGGATGGTTTCTTTACTCTCGTTAACACATGTGAACGATGGTGTTTCTGCTCGCTGTTGTCCCGGACATGTTTTCCTCAGCTTCTTCTAACAGTGTCTGCTGTTAGTTAACTCTCCAGTCACTCAGGTTTAGTTGCTGGTTTCTTTCTCTGCTTCGTTCCACTGGAGTTTGAAACGAGCCCCGCGGAGGTGAGGACGTGTTTGAGGTCTGTCTCGAAGTAAACCTTCGCTTCTCCCGCAGCTAATGTCCTCACTTTACTTTATATTACACTTAACTTCCTGGTTGAGTATTGAGTCCTAGATCGCACACAGCGTTCGCACTGCGATGAGGTAAAGTCCGAGTTAGCGTCTTCGAGCTGGGCAGCAGCTAGCTGTTTAGCCTGCTAGCTTAGTGTCTGCTCGTCATGGTGAGCTCAGGCTAAACAGACTGAAGTCGAACGACAGAACAGCTCGTATCTCCACCAAGGTCCCACAGTCCCCCTGAATCCAAACAAGCTGCTCCACATCTCACACGATCAGAGATGTCAGTCCACTCAGTGTGTCCTCATCAAGATCCATGAATTACTCCCTGGGGAAACTGCCATAATCCAACATCTATGAAAACCTGTATGTTTTTTTTCCTATATCTTTATTCTAGTGCGTGGTCTTTCAGTTTCACCTCGGGATTGTGTAATGCTTTCACTCAAATATAACCTGCTTGTGCTCCAGCTTCAGCAATTTCATTTGTCATCACCGTCACCTTCACGTCCCCCAAGATGCAATGGGTCCATTTCCTGACCCATACTGTATCCCTCCACCAAGTTTCCTGGAAATCAGTTGTTTTTGTGTTGTCTTGCTTAAAAACTAACGAGCACACAAACAGACGGGGACGAAAACATAACCTTGATGGACGTAACTGTACTTTGTGTTATGCTACACAACTAATATGAGGGACCTGTGGGGTTTTTCATCTAAGCCCTTCATGTTGTTTGCTCATTTGTCATCGACCTCTCCTCTCATCCCCTCTCAGAACAGACCTCACCCCTCCTCTTCCTCCGCTGCTCTACACTGCAGTGCAATGAAGCACACACACAGGTGTTGCCAGACCCCTCCCTCAGTAACCGTCCGGGTCAAACCCAACAGCGCTCACACTCTCCAAATCAGGAGAGGTCTTCGGTTGAAAAGAGCCAACGGCCAAGACGCCCAGGGCCCCTCCGGGAAGAGCACGCCGAGCCGGCTGCAGGATGGGACGCGTAAGGCCAGAGTCAACTTGGCTCCAGCTATTGTCGTCCAGCGTCAGGAAATGGCGTCATACTTCAGACTTTTTGGTAAATAGTGATTAGATAAATGACATCTTTAAAGTCCAAGTGATTAATCGTACTTTAAAAAGCTGATTTTAAAAATGAATCTGTTTACAGACGATGACCTCATTCAAGACTTCCTGTGGACGGACTGCTGCCGCAAACTGACAGACAAGGCAGGAGCAGTTATTTGGCTTCAAATTCTTTCCGAAGCTATACGTTGCTCACTGTGTACTGACTCCCAATCTGTCTCTCTCCAATTCATCAGTACCTTCTAGCCATGACCTTTGTGTACTTCAAAAGGGCCCGCTTCACTATTGCCGAGTACACCAGGAAGAACTTTTTCATCGCACTGTAAGTTTTGGAGGATAAGCAAACGCTTTGCGCCGCTTATTTTGACCCCTCATGGCTGATTTGCTGGCAGGAATGAAACCAGCTCATTTGCTCCATCTCTAGGTATCTTGCCAACACCATGGAGGAGGACGAGGAAGAGGGCAAGTACGAGATTTTTCCATGGGCGCTGGGCAAGAGCTGGAGGATGCAGTTTCCCCGCTTCCTCAAGCAGCGAGACAAGCTGTGGGTTCGCATCGAGTACAGAGCGGCTGTCAGCAGGCGCTGCTGCGAAGAGGTGCACACAAGTGAAATTGCCCGAGGAGACTGATAAATGGTGTTTCCCGGTGAATTCTTTTTAAGGGTCTTGTTTTTGCTGGACAGGGCAATATTTATTTCTTTGGGTTAATGCCAGATATTTGATCTATGTTGTGTTTTTTGCAGGGGTATTTTTGTTTCTGAATTCATATATTTCTTTGTCTGCGTCTCTCTCTCTCTCTCTCTTACCTTGTTAGGTGATGGCCATTGTGCCCGCTCACTTTGTGTGGCAGCGGGAGCGATCAGAGCACCACAGCGGAGCCCAGCGACAGTACAGTGACAGAGTCAACATCAGTATCCCCCGTGGACCCTTCGCCTCCCCAGTCACCTGTGTCCTCTGTCACCACAGCACCAGGTTAGACCAGGACCTGGGCTCCTCCCATCCCAACGGAGGATCTCCTGCACAGAGCCCCGACGCCACCTATCCAGACCCGTTCACGGCCTTGCTGACTTTGGAGACCACCCCGCTCAGGGCTGCAGCCTCTGGCAGGAAGGCGGCAGAGACTAAAAGCCACGTCCAGCCTTCCTCCTGCTGCTGTGCTGAGGGGGTTCCTAGTAGGTATCACTAATCCAGATGTGCTTCTCCTCCAACCTCTAAAATCAGGACATAGTCGCACACTGACGAAGCCCTGATTGTGACCTCAGTACTATGTAGGTTATTCCATTATTCAGTCACATAGCAAACCCTATATCCTGGAAAAGCTAGGAAGAGCAGGCTATGTAACTGATACATCCTACCATGATTAGTCAAACAATTTTAATTCAATAAAAGTATTTATACAGTATTTGTACATTATGTATGAGATATTGAAATAGGCATATACATAATACGATAAATAAATTACCAACATTAAACCTTTTAAGGTAAAAGGCCTAAGATTATTTTCTTTTCCTGTTACTTGGCAGAGGCTGACCCAGTCTGAAACATCGTATTCAAATATTGTTTTTTCACCAGGCAAACAGATATATTTCATACAGTTCGATAAAAGTTGGATCTCTGGGATCACAAAAATACCTTTTAAAGATAGAGCCCACTGCTGGTCAATGGGACAAAAATACCATTTAGATTCAGGAAGCTCTTTGGAAGTACCTTAAAGTGGAAATAATGATTAAAAAGTATCTCCCCCCAGCTCAAACTGTGGAAAGTTAAAAGGCTCCAGAACCTGCAGGAGCCATAAACTACACCTTTCTCTTACGTTTTAATGGAGCAGCTGAATGTTGTTTGCCACACACTTTCACAGAGTAGACGAGGTTGAATAACTAAAGCAAAATAATAAAATGACAGAATGACACTCAGAGTTGATGATGCACATCTTCATGAAATCGTCACCACTGGCTTTCAGGTTTTAATATGAGTTTAAGGGAGCATCTGTCTCCAGCAGCCTTATTATCAATCAGGCTTTACTGTCTGAAACTTACTTGCCCCCAGTAACTTTAGACTATTAACTGCACATTAAGCTTTGTTTTTTTCACAACATGCAATTCCAACCATTACACAGTTTTTGTTCTTTAAACTTGTAGCTGCTGCTAAAGAGACATTTCTATGGAAATCATTTTTTTTTTTTATTTGGAAATGGAGCCCTGGACGAGAACGAGTGGAAACATTTCCACCTCCTATTTCAGGGAGTCTGTGTGTGTCGATGTGATTCAGGTGGATTACACCTGTGACGAATTTCACAGAGCAGGATTAGGAATTCAAACTGAAAAGATTGTGCTATATCCCGGCGAGACAGACTTCCAATTCGCAGAGCATCAGTGTTATGTTTGGGGATAGGATTTATTCCAGCATATTAATGACCCCCTATAATTCGGATTTGGAGCATTTTCCATGTTTCTTTTCAAAGGTATCTTGTTACCAGTGTCTGCTTAGGGAGACTCCTCACTGGAATACATTTGTGTGCCCAGTATAAACCCTGAAATGGAGTCTCTTTGCCAGGCTGCTGCTGCTGCTGCTCTCTTCTTCTGGTAATATTTGGACATTTAACAATTTCTTTTAGTGTTTTTTTAGACTGGCACCATACATTTACTAAGGACCACCTGTACACCCGCCTATTCATGCAATTATCCAGTCAGACAATCATATGGCAACAGTGTAGTGCATGAAATCATACAGATACAGTTCAGGAGTTTAGTTAATGTCCACATTTAACATCAGAATGGACCCAAACTGCCTCGTGTCAATAGTTCAGACTGGTGGTGGTTGGGTAATGGTGTGCGATGTGGATGTGGCCCCTTTAATACCAATCAATCATGGTGTAAATGCCGTGGTTCATCTGAGTGTTGCTGCTGATCATGTGCATCCCTTTATGGCCAGTTTACCATCTTCTAATGGCTAATTCCACCATGATAATCCATCATGTCTGAAACTGGTTTCATCACCATGTCAATGGGCTCAGCAGCACCCAACACAAAGTGGCATCAGGCACCAAGCAGATTTTGCTAGTTCTTTGCTAGTTTTAGATGAACGCACTTCAACACAGTGTGTGTCGTTCTTAAACTGAGGTGTGGTCAGGTGCATAGTTATCTTGAGGGAGTGCAAAGCGATTGCATCATTAGCCTGATCTGAAGTCAGTGGTGCAGTGTTTCACTGTTATTTTAAGGGCACCTTATTGTGATGATAAAATGCACCTACATAGACCGATGCACAATGCATTTACACACACTCAACACACTGATGTCACACACACACTGATGGTTCTGCTCGTGTGCTTTCACTTTGCACATGAACAGATCTGTTTACTCTGCAGAGAAGTGTGTGTCTGTCTTACTACCTTTCTAATCCACCATTATTATATCAGTTAGCCAAGGTGCAAGCATGTTTGGGGCTCTGATTTGGTTTATTGCCCTTTTCACCCTAAACACACCCATGGGTAACTTAACTTACACCCTAAATGTGTTTACACCATGCACTTAAGACCAAAGGCTTGACAGCATGGATACTTGACCCAAGCAAGACATGTCCCAACGGGCTGAGCTGGGTTCGGAACAAAACTTTGAAATTATATTTGGGTTCGGGTCTGTCATTTTGGCTGCCCTGTTTGTTTACACTGCACACGTCTGTAATCAGGATAACGGGCAATAACCAGTCAGGGACGATGTGTTACAGAGGCGTTGGTATTAAATAAAATGGATCCCTCTAGGTTCAGTGAAATTCAGTATTGTCACCAGATGTGAATCCAGTGACTCAAACACATTTAGGGTGTCGCTGAACAGGAGATTTGTAGCATAAATGTGAAGCTGACAACTGCAGCAGTGACGTGATAGTCATGTCAACATGGAGCTGAATCTCAAACGACTTGTTGAGTCCATGCCACAAAGAACTGAGGCTGCGTGGTGTTCCTAACTACATGCGTCTGTCTTCCCTCTCCGTCAGGGGATGAGTCTTCCTGTGGATCTACTCTCGACACCTCTATGAACTGGATCAGTGAGGAGTAGAGCGTCGCCCCCGCCGCAGTTTTACTACGTCCCTCTTTATACCAACAAAGAAGTTGGGTGAATTATCTTCACTCCTCTTTAAGACTTAAGTAAAGGCCTGAATCACAAGTGTAACTTACCAGTTTGTGCTGAGTTCATCACAACTGCTCAGTACAAAGTTGACAGTTCAAGTAATAATAAGAGCCAGTGTAATTCCAGTCGTCATATTCTGCATAACTTGCAGTCAGATTAATGTAATACGCCAAAGAGTATTATTGTAAAGGTTTGTTTAACCTGCACTGAGTTTCTGCTATTTATTTATATTTATATACATATATATTTATTTGTTATTTATTTACCAAAGCACTTTTTTGGACAACCAGATGGAGGGGGGCTTTTGAATGAATTTAAGTTTCGCCACACAATGTCGCTCACTGTACTGGAATTCTGTTGGGTGTGTGTTTGTGATGTTTGTGTTTCGCTTAAATGATACAACACTGTCTGTTGAGTTTTCAATAAAAGGTTGAACTGGAATGAGTCTTTTTGAGATTTGTTACTAACACATACACTGATGTCGCAACATTTGTTTTATTTTACAGATTATTTACAGTAGGGATAGAATATTAAATCATTCTCATCCAGGACTCCCAGCTACTGACCACACTTCCTCAGTTTCACCAGGAACGCTGAAAATAGAAAAGTAGACAATGACCATTTATGTGTGTCATCATCATTTATAACTCTTTACATTGGGACTGTGGAAGTGTAATAACATCTGACCTGTGTGGCTTAATTGTACAGGGTGAGGTCTGGCGATGTAAGGAACACTCCCGAAGGCTGGACGTCCACCTGTGGTCAACTCTTCTGTAACATCAGTTAAATGTCCAATTTAGGAAATGTTAAAAAACATCAGGGTCCACATCAAACAACTACACGTCTGCTGTGTTTTCTTAAAGTCACCTTTGTCAGTTTCATCTGTCGTCTCCTCGTCCTCCTCCTCACTGGGCTCTTCATCCAGGGGAGGAGGTTTCCTGGTGCAGAACTGGCCGTTTTTCTGCAGGGCCGGGGCCACCAGCCAGTGTCGCACTGGAACCTCCATGATGTGTTCACACAGCAAAGGGAGGTGCATACAGCGGAGGCCCTCCAGCAGGTCAATAACCTGTGTTATACTGGGTTATAGGTGGAGAGTCAGGAAACAGGTAAATGTTCTTCTGTTCCTGCAGATGTGAGACAATTAGCAACAAAAATGAACAACTATAATGTGTTGATTTGGCTTTAATTTTAAACAGGAAGCAAAGAAATGTATATTAATAATAAAACACACTTACACCTGTGCTACTAGACACTTGTAGAAAGTTATACTGTTTAAATCTGTTTCAAACTAAACTATGTTTATATCTGTACGGACTGAATATGTATTAAGATTATATGGGAATGGTTTGAAGAGGACATTCAACTTAAATTGAAAAGTGGGAGACTCCTTTGGTTATTTCTTTTAAAAAGAAATCAATGCGATCACTCTTATGAACCTGGGCCTAGATTCCACATTCTTTAAAAGAGCAAAGCACAGAGGACATATAATATTGGATCAATAGAATCGCATAATGTGACGTCCATGTACTTTACTTTCTTGTTCATGTTTCTACTCTGACAGCTACAGTTCAAATCTACCTATAAAATAAGGTGGATTTTTACTGTTCATTTTCCAAAAGTAGAGCAGATAAAATTAGCTTCACAATGTACATTAGGATTTTTTTGTTTGCCTTTTTAAAAGTCTGTACTTTCACATGTCATGGAGTATGATGAGTGTGGCACTGCTACTTTTAACCCAATCATATTAAAACTTCTTCAATCACTGGTAACTAGAGAAAATAATATAAACAACAGTTAACCATAAAAACACACTGAAGAATCACTCTGTACACAAGTACATGATGTGTGGTATCAATCTACTCTGCTAACTCACAGGAGGAAAGATATTAAGTGTATTTCTTAAGATATTAAACGGTTTCTTAAAGGAACTTTGTATAAACTACATCGCGCAAGACGTGACTGCCTCGTGCCTTCCACCTTTTTTAGGCTCTATTCTTAGACCTGAAGAAAGACATGATGAGATACACACTTGGCGAGGTAGATGGCACATACAGCTCCAGGGTACAGATGTGGAATCACAGTGGGTAAAACCAGGTGAGGGTTCATCAGGTCCAGAGCCACCTGCAACAGACATAATCCATCAGCTGAGTGAGCCGGTGTCATTTAATGTAAATCCCACAGTTCATGCAATGCTCTATAGTTGATTACAATACTGTAAACATTCTGACCCCATGGAATGCCTGACCAGCGAGCAGCGAGGAGGCCGTGCAGAGGTCAGCGGTGTGAAACCGGACGTTGTCGGGCCACTCCTCCCCCCGACGCAGGCTCCATGACGTCCTCCAGCGTTTGTAGTTTGTTACGGCTCTCTTATGGTGGTCCTCCCTGACCTCCACACTCAGCACGCTGCCCTTAGACCCAACTGGGGAAAACGGGAGCAAACTGTGATCAAATCCATTCTGCACACTCCACACAGACATAGAATATGCTCCACATCCAGCAGCTTGACTGACAGAACTATGATAACCTTTTACTGGATGTTAGTCAGCAGGAAACCAGAACTAGAGATAATGGGACATTTCACCTCAACCACTTGCCTTCATCACATATACTAAGTGATAAATTGTAATAAAAAAAAACCTGCTTTTGAATAGAGCACGAAAATGATTTTAATAGTTTGTACTGAGGATTCTTTCTTCAATACAGGCACCTTGAAAAGCCTGAGAATAAGAACAATATTTTGACATTTATCGTGATAATCACCGATATAATATCAGTACACTATTTTTGGCCGCATCTCCCAGCCCTAACGTTACTTGTTTTTTAAAAATAATTCCTTTAATCCAACACAAGTTTCTCTTTCAGGAAACAGCAAAAACATCCTGGAAACATGAAACTTTCACTGTCATGCGTCAACCTCTTAAGGCGCTTCCACTTTAATGGTGGACAGACAAAAACAGATGGTTTAGCGAACACAGACCTGCTCTGGACAGAAACAGAGACATGGCCCCGGATCCAGAGCCTGACTCCAGCACACTGTCTCCCTCTGTGACGTCCATCATCAGCAGCATGGTGGATGCGTCCTGGTGGAAACAAGAAAGTTCAAATATTCCAGTGTCTTTGAGAGGAGCATTTTATTCGTGCAAACCCTGAAAACACAGAGAAAATGGGACGTGCATTTTGAGAAAGACGACAAAAATACCTTTGGGTAGGCGATGGCAGGCCCCCTCCTCATATACAGCACATAATCCTCCAGGCTGGCACGCCGAATGAGGAAGGGAACGCCCAGGCTCGACTTCAGGAACAGACCCGCAGGCTGCCCGACCATGTCATCGTGCGGGATAAACCCCCAGCTGCTGTGCAGGCGAGTCCCAGTCTGAAGAGTGAACATCTTCCTGAACTCCACCCACCCTTTCTTGTAATACTCAGCGACGAGCAGCTCCCCAGACACAAGCATCTTCTCCCCTGGGAGAGAGGCTGGCGTGCACCTCTCTGAAGGGTTTGGTTCTGCAGCGGCACCAGATGCATGATGGTCATCTGATCCATCCTCTCTAGGTGCCGTCTCAGGATGTCCACTCTGCTCTTGTGGGCGGTGTGTGAGTGACGCCGGTGTGTTGGGGTTGTCCTCAGCTCCCTCCTGGTTCTGCTCTCTGAGCTGCGTCACCTCCGGGCTCAGAGCATCCTGAGGCAGCAGGCTGCTGATCCTCTCCAGAGGGGACAGGGGTCTCCTCCTGCCCAGCAGCGCTTGTCTGGGTGTCGGCTTGGTGCTCGGGCCTGAAGGGTCTGAGTCCTCGCTCCCCTTATCGTTATGTTTCACAGAACCAGTTAAAAAAGTTCTAATCCCACTTCTACTTTTAGTGAGTTTAACCAGTGAGTCCCTGTGTGTGACAAGTCTCTGACTGCCTGTGCAAACTCTCACCAGTCTGTGCACAAACAGAAATCCAGCACTGGGCATGTGTAGAGTCATAACTCCGGATTATAACAGAATGTATAACAGTAAAGGAAATGTCCTGAGATCCCGTTCAGAGAAATAAACCTAGAAAGCAGCTGTCGTTATAATAATCGAGATATATTCCACATTAATAATGATTCTGATTCTGATTCTGATAAACAGCTCCACTAAATACAAGAGCTTACCATGAAGAAAGTTCACCGACTCCTCTCACAGTGTGGTCGTGCACCTCTCATGGGTCTGCAGCTCAGCTGAACCCGGCAGCTTGCACAGACCACAGACTGTGTGGTACAGGCAGAAGGTCACCATGCTGGAAAACACACGCGATCCACGTCATCACTGAGCGACAGCTGTAGTGCATTGAGTCTACCAGCAGAGGGAGGTATTACAACTATGTTATACACAATGGATTAAATAGATTATATCGCCTGTATAAAATATCAATATATATATGTGTTTGCATGCAGAATATATCAATATAATTCTATATAGGCTATGTAATAATAATAATAATTTTCACAGCACGTTTTAAACCAGCAACAGGAAAAACAACTTTAAACTAAAATTAAATTAAATATCAAAATTTAAATTTATATATATAATGTTGAAACATTGTATATATATATATATATAATGTTGAAAAATTGTATATATATATATATATATATATATAATGTTGAAAAATTGTATTTGTCTACAGGTGTTTGGTTGACTCTTTTAAGATGTTATTTTTGAGGTATAAAACAACCTCAAATATCTCAATGAAAACATTTCTTCCGCTAGAAGAAATTTGACTTACTCCATAATTTGCATTTTACAATAATCATTCAGCTTCTGGTGTGTAAAATAAAAATATAAAGTTATTTTGACACCCAACGAGACTTAGCCAAGCCAAGTCTCAAAGGCAGAGAACAAAGTGAAATAGCAGGGTCACATCATCAGGGATGATATACATGATGATAATGTGTCAGTGCTGTAAACTGTATACACAAGCCAACATGCTGTCGCACAAGTTTTCTATGTGTACCTATGATGTTGAAATAGCCCTTTTTAGACCTACTGAACTCCCCTTTACACAGCACACTTTAGTCGTGCTAAACTAAAAAACCTTCAGGTGGCACATGATGTCATGATGCATTCATTTATTTTGCCCAACCTTCCAACATGGCCAAGTGCAAGCCACATGTCCCCACCGTACACGCTCTGCTGAGGAATGTTAGGCATCATTTTATGGTTACATTAACTGACTCTAAAAATGTGATTATAAGGGTCTTAACTGAGACAACACTGAATGACACACATACTCTTTGGAAGCACTGGAATGAGAGTCTGTATGTGTTTAATCCCTAAGTAGGCAACTTGTTAAGTGTGATGTTGGTAATTGTGTGCTATACTTTAAAATGTATTTATTTTATTTTATTTTTGTACTCATAGCACTGGACCAAAGTATGTGTTTAATCCCTGTGCACAGATAAAGAGTTACGATTGTACTCAATATTTTATTTTTACACTGATATGGACCTAAGAGTCTGAAATGAAGCATGACTAACTAACTGACTGACTAACCCACTCACTGACTAACTAACTAATCAACTAACTAAGTCACGACCTAACTCACTCACTAACTAACTATCCCACTCACTAATTAACTAACTAATGCACCCACTCATTAACTCAATAACCAGCTCACTAACTAACGAATTCACCCACTAATTAACTAACTAACTCACTCACTCACTCACTCACCCACCCACTCACTAACAAACAAACTAATTCCCCCACTTACTAACACATCCCCTCACTCACCCACCCACTCAGTAACCAACAAACTAACTCACTCACTCACTAACTTAACCCATATAAAACAGGTTTGAAGCTATGGTTTGAAGTTGTTGTTGCTGCTGCGTTCACTTGCTGTCAAAAGTCGAGTGTACATTCAATGTGCACCTTTACAATCCATTGAGAAGTGATTTAGATGTAAATACGCTGGAGTCGTGACGCCTATTCAAAGAATTAATGAATGATTGAGTCCTGTCTGTGGTTATTGTGTAATGTCTCATATTACTTTTGTACATATCGTTTTCACCCGTTTTTAAGTGTAATATTTACCCATATTTACCGCCAGATCCGGTTGTTACGAGGGACAATGAAGCGGCTCGTTGTGCTGCAGCAGCCAATGGGAGCGGGCCTGCGCTGACGCGCTGATGCGCTAGTGCGCATGTGCACACGGAGCCGCACGTGGTTCGGTGTAAACGCGACACGCAGACGCACGCAGCGCTTCAGAAATGGCGGCCGACGCTGGCATTTCTCCGCTGCAGCTACCTTGTGCTTTTTCGCCCAAATCGCGGCAGTATCTAGCTCTGTGTGCCCAAGATGGCAGACTGCGCATCTGGAGCACGGACAGTAAAACGCTCCACCAAGAATACGTGCCTTCAGCCCACCTGAGTGCCACTTGTACCTGCATAGCCTGGGGACCATGCCGGACAGCCAAGGTATGTGAGGCGGAGGGCTGCCCCGCTGTTAGCATCAGGGGCTAGTGAGGCCTCTGGATCTGTGTGAGCGGTTTCTGGTTAAAACGTTCGCATGTTGAAGCCACAAAGATGTCGCTGTTTTTAGAGAACGTGCACACGAGGTCTGAACCCCCGTGCTGTGTGTCGGTACGGGCGCATCCATGTGTCTGACACACTCGGAGATAGCGGCGGAGCCACGTTAGCCGCTAGCTAGCTCAAACCAGCTGCGCAGGACGCACATGTTGCTCCCACATGGTAAACCGAGAAATCACGGACAACGTCCCACCTTTAGTTTTCTGGATGATCTAACTGTACTGACTGTTTAGTACAATCGCGTTAATCGGAAAATGTGTTTCCTATTGTCTCAAGGCCGTAAGTACTAAGAATAAAGAAGTTCTTTAAGTTAGCATTAGCTCGCTAGGGGTTCAGCAGCGTGTGCCTCCATGACACCCGAGGAAAGAAAGGCTCAGAAAGTTTCACCTCGGTTTATCTCCTGTCAGATTGTAAACATCAGTCAGGGGGTTTAGCTTGTAAGTCAAATGAAAATATAACCTTGCGTGTAGTACTGTTTGCGATCTGTTAATCTTTTATATTAATAGTCCGCACGATTATCTAATCATTTGACTCTGACTTTGATTCAAAGACAGTTTTTGCCTTTATCTGCTGCCAATGTGTTTGATTAGAATTCAAACCAGTTCCTCTTAATATGATCAGAATTGTAATTAAGCCTCCAATTGTACAAACCTGTGAATACAGATGTCATAATTATTCATTTTAAGAGGGTGTCATCACTATGTGTCTTGTTTCAGGAGGGCCCAACGAGGAAGAAGAGGAAATCGGAGGCTGGGCATGTGGAGGAGAAGGCAGACTTGTTGGCGATGGGCACAGCAGCCGGTACAGTGCTTATCTACAGTGCAACGAAGGGAGCACTGCACTGTACCCTGGTGAGTTACACTGATTTGTGTGATATCTTATACCATGTCCCACAGAGGTGAAATAAAAGGAAGATAATACACGGCAAAGTAATTTTTTTCTGAGTGTAATGTGTTCATAGTTATCAGAGAACCTGTAAATTACAAATGTATTTGTATGTTGGACAAAGAATCCTGAAGCTGAAATTCATCCACACTATTTTCACTGAGCTGAAGATACAACATGCATCCTAACTTTAAGTAGCTTAAAACATTTGACTGTTGTAGAAACTGCCATACATGATCATTTTTGAGGCTGTAGTTACTGTTCGGGCTGTAACTAATATTAATTGGGGTTTCCAGCGGGTGAGGATTCAATATTGGGGGCTGCAAAGATGTTAACTGCAGTTTCCTGGTGATCTCCCAAACGTTTCTAGTTTTCTCAACTTTTAGAAGTCATGCACGGATAAGGTTTTTCAAACGTGTGACTTTTTTTGACATGTTGCCACTGATGTCACTGTCCCACTGTCAATTATGGTAATATTAGGTGACAGCTGGCTCGTTTTAGCTTATACACCAGCCTGTATTTTTTATTGAACTTTATTTAATAGATATTACTGAATCATCCACACATCTAACCCATCTTCAAAACAAATGGACCAGGAAATTGAAACTGGTAAAAAAAAATATACTGAATAAAGCAGTTTCACGTTATAAATCATTTTCTTTGATGCTGTTCGATGGACACGGGGCATCAAGAGGAGCTGCCGGCAGTTAGCGGAGCTGCTCAGCTTATTCTCGTTGCTTTGCCTGATTTTTGGTTCTGATTCCTTTAGTTTTCTATACTCGGAAAGTTTTTATTTTGATCCAAATTATCCACAGAGGTCTCCTCCGCTTCAAAACAAACAGACCAGGTAATTAAAAGTCAAAAAATGATGATAAAAGCACTTTCAGGTTTTGGAAAAGTCAGGAAGGGCTGCGAGATGAGCTGTTGGTTTGTTTCTTTATGATCCAGACGTACGTTGACTAAAATCCTTTATCCGAGTAAAAGTTGTCAGACAGTGACGTGACTTGAAACTGTTGCAAAGTAGTCTGATGGAGACATTTGAATGTTCAGCCGACAGCACGGGCATATCAAAAAACTGATGGTAGGTCTGGGCGATAATACGATTAAGATAATTATCTCAATATAACTTTTCCTCAATAGAAATATAAGACATGGTCAATACAACATCGATAGAACTCATCCATCCATGAGAATATTGCGGCTCCGAACCAATCATGTGGCTGGATTAGAGATACATCCACATCAGCTTAGGTTGACACACACAGCACAGTGTGTAGGACTAGCAGACGCACACGTGTTAATGTTTGGGCTACTGCATAGAGGTGAACGACTCTGTATCGATGCAGAGACAGAATATTATCGATTTATGTTTTCCGCTACGTTCATTCAGGACAGGCGCACATTAAAGGTCCACTCGTCATTTCTCAGAGTCTCTGTTGGAGTCTGCTTCCTCCTCGCTGACCTGTGCTCACTTTACACTACAACAATAAACACTGTACAGTACTGGTGTTTACTTTGTGCTTTGTTTTATTCGCTCTAGAGTTAATGAGACACGTGTTTAAACCTACTGCCCAACACGAGACATAACGTGACGCAAACAGACAGGACATCAGGGTAAACGATCCAGAGTCCTGATCCGAACACCGATAACTAAGTACACGTGATTATCAGTTTGTGTGTGACGAGGGACAGAGACGTGCACACACACACACTTCTGCAGACAGAAGACGTTCCTCCCGCAGATTATGACGCAACACTGTTTTAACTTCACGTTGCAGAAGAAGCGACGCCCCGAACATAAATATGAATTCAGCCATTTTTTTAAAGATAATTTGTACGTCTTGACTGATTAGAAAACATCAGAGGAGCAGAGTTACTTGTTGAACTGCACAGAGTAATGCGCCTCAGTGCAGTGGCGCTGATTTGATTTATATCGCATTATCTATTGATGTCGACTATGAAAAAAATGATAGGGATATATTTTTTCCCGTACTGCCCAGCCCTATCTGAAAGTATTAAAAGTAGGTAAACACTGTAATATAATAAATTCAAAAGTCAGCAGCAGGACAAACTACAGCCTCTAAAATGTCCATAAATTGCCGTCAACACCTCAGACACGCAGTAACTTACATTAACAAATTTCCTGGGCCAAACCGTGGACTGTCCTGCAATAACTAGGTGATACATTACCAATACTTGAAGCCTTTACTGTTGAATAATGGGACAATTTGTTTTACCACTGCTAACTCTGATCTGTCTCTGCCAGGATGGAGGCCATAGTGGAGGGGTGAATTGTGTCCATTGGCACCCTGAAGACAACTTATTATACAGCGGCTCAGATGATTCAAACATTATCGAGTGGGATCTGCAGACGGGCAAGATGCGAAGGTCAGTATCAACCTGATTGTTTTTTTTAATCGGCATGGAAGAGAATAGGGGTGTCTCCTGATTATATCTGGATTGTTTTTAATAACTGACCAAATAACACATCAATCTTGAGTCACATTGTTTTGCTTAAAATCTAAATGGGGAATGTTGTTTCATTTGTTTTCATAGTTTTAAAGAGTAACATCTGGTCTCTAGAGAGAGCTTAGACTGTACTATAGAGCCAGAGGACATTACAAGAAAAAGAATCATCAGTTTTTTTTGTGTAAAGTCTTCAGTCCAGTCTGCCACAGACTGTGAAGACATTTTGTATGGCATTCTTCAAGTGAATACTGTTTCCAGAAACAGGCATCATCTCTCACAACATTTCATTGTCTCCAGCAGCATCTCAACAGCATCTTAGGAATTGCCAAAGACATGAGGCTTGATAGTTTACAGATTAACCATACATTTTATTACAAATAGCTATAAATGCATAAAAAAAGCAAATGAAACCAAATCTATGGAACTTGAATTAAATATTAACATTTTCTTGCATAAAAGTTTCCATGTCTGCAAAAATAGACATTGAAACCTATGTCTGTGAAAGGCTCATATCTACAGACTTTTATTAGCCAACCGATAAATCAGTCATGCTCTAGATAACAGCCAAGCTTCGTTTTAGTTTTCATAGAATTACCTATCAGTTGGTAACTTTCAGTTTTTTACCACTCTACAAATCCTTTTGTTAGTTGAGCTCAATAGACTGTTTGGTGGCTGCAGTGAATGTTTGCTCTCCCACCTGATTTTGGCTGAGCCGTTTGCTTTAAGTTTTCCACTCAATTTCAGCTTAGCAAATGTACGTGTTAGAAACTGCCGGCTGTTTTGTATGCGTTTCTGCTGCCCTGCAGTTCACTCATTCATAACACAGCTGTAGGTTGAACGTTGTGAAAATAAACCTGTTCGACATCAATGAATATCAGACATTCTGAAGTCATTGATAATTTGTCTCGTGAAAAGTGTGAGCTCATCAAGTTCAACAAACGTGTCCTTTCTGAAAAGAGAAATCTCAAGCTGCCTTTTCTCACCAGTAAAAAATAACGTTCTCTTCAACTATTGGAAATTTCAGTTCTTTTGTCGGGGGCCATCAAGATTTTAGATGATCACAAGATATTTGATTCACATTTCAGCTGCTATTTTCCTACAGATATACATGTTAAACAACTTTTAAACATGTATATGTACCTTTTCATGTCAGACTGTTAGGTTTACAAAGGTGAAGGGTCACATATTCTTAAAGTGACTAAGTGTTCTCTTCTCCCTTAAGTCTTTAGGAGGTGAAATGTTGATCTGTGTTCAGTAGGGTATGGTATTGTTAAAATTTGTATCGATTACGATTCTTCTTATTGATTCCCCATTTCGATTCCAAAATGGTAATAAAGAGGTCAAATGTTTAGAAAACAAATATCTTTATTGGACTGGACCGATGCACGGTAGCTGTGCTTCATGTTACACCGGGGCAGCAGCAGTAACACCTTGTGGTAGAAAGGCAACATTACAAAAGAAAACCCACGCAACTCATCTCAGAGCCTTATCAGACATGCTCAGTGTCTTTAATCCAACTTTGTAAATTAGTGGTAACTGAGATAAAAGGCAATGTTGAAACTTTTTGCCTTAAATACTGGTGTTTAAATTAACCAAACAACACATAGTCGTATTTGTGGATAATTATTAGAAGAAAATGTTGTCATTGTCCCTGTAAACAATGTTTTATCAATAATTGTCAACTTAAAGATCTGTTAAGAATATTAATCTCTCATATATTCTATAACAGAGTGGAAATCAGTAGCAGTTGAACCATTTGTGGATAATAACGTTTTGAGCTGCTTTTTGTACATCTTATTTATAGGAAACCTACTGACCTAATTCATACAAGTCATGTTAGTCAGCTTTCCCTTGAATGCCAGCGAGAACTGTGCGTCACTGCCGTCGCGCAAGGTGCTAGCGAGGTGCTACTAGCGCGAGCTGAATATCACACGCTTGGGCTCGGAGACTGAAGGACATTAAACGCTGTACAGTCTTTCAGAACGACGCCGTGGTGCCTTAAATGTTTGCTGAGCTTCCCACGTGCATTGCACTTTGCCTTGTCATCGTTGTCTTTTTTTAAAGTGAAACCACACTTCTGACCATTTATCGTGGCTTATCTTAGCCTCGTTAGCCATATGCTAGGTTGAGTCTAAACAAATGGACAGGCTGTTGCGTAGTGCGTACATGGTAAAGTAGGCAGGTCCTGGCAGATACATACGGCGTCCATGCAGTTTAGGAACCGATAAGCACAACTGAAATTCTTATTTTTTTACGATCACCCGGTACTTTTGGATTCGGTTCTAATTTGGAACAGAGTTTCAGGTCCCAACCCTAGTGTTCAGGTCCAGTGAGTGACTTGACTTGTGACTTAATGCATAAGGAAGCTCCTCCTGATTAGTTTCCATGCATTTCTTAGTAAAGAGGCAGACAAAATGATTGTGTGGACTTATGGAGAATCTCCGGACCCAATTCTCTGGAGTTGCTCTAGAGGAAATGTCTGAAAACGGCTTAGGTCAGTTTCAGGGTTTGCACATCTCTGAGAACAGCATGTCCCAAGAATAAAGTCCCACAAGTCATTGATTGAGTTCACTTATTCTTTCACTCTGAAATATGTAGTTTAATCAGAAAAAAGCAATACCTCCACTAGAGGGCAGCGCAGAGTTGAATTTCTGATGACGACAAACATGGTAACAGTGGAGGAGATTTTGATAATGAACCTCTTCAAGAAAAGTGTCTATTTGTCCCTTTGCCCTGGAAAATGTAGATAGAAAAAACCATCAAATTTCCGCCATTGTTGAAATTTCTTCCCCGTGTCCTTTGATCATCTCACTTGAACTATTGGCTACACTGCCCCCCACTATTATTATTATGATTATTAGATGGAACTGCTGTTTTGTCTCTCTGTATTGGTAAGCTGTCTGAAGTTGTGCACAAATACAGACGAAATGAATGCAGATTACAAACTGAAGGATCCGTCTGTTTCGGCCTTTATTCACAAGTATGAATAGCTTCCAGTAAATAATAACATCTTGCATCTTTATATAGCGCCTTTCATGTGACCCAAGGACGTGTTACATATGTCCCTGAGGATAATTGGTACTCTATAGTTTTGTTCTCATTGCTGCAAATTTTCTGCTGCTTTCAGGTGTGCTATGTGTTGTAAGAATGGTTATCTCAAAAGTAGTTAGAAGTCTCAGCTTTTTGTAATAATGGTCTTATGTAAGTAGACAGCTCTAACACTGGTCTTAGCACTTAAAACAATGTGCAAGGTGTGAACAGCACCAACAAGCCATATCATAAAAAGCTGTACCATCATGCATTAAGTATCGCTCTACTTCATCATGTAGACTACTCCTCTGGTGGCTGATACAGTATCTGCACAGCCAGTTGGTACAGTCATGACCTCTCATGCCACCATAAATCCTCACTTGATGCTCTGTAAAGCCCATTCCTTGTCCACAAAATGCTTTTGGGGAGCGCTGAGTGCCCTGTATATCTCCTGCTGCTGTCAGGTGGAGTGCAACAGTAAACTGCTGAATGTAGCTGTAAAATCTCAGGTAAAAATACAGTGATGGGAAACACAATAGAGGAAGTGCAATTTAGAGGTTGGCGGTAATGGAGAATAAAGCAGGCTCCTGGTCGTGTAGAATGTGAAATATAAAGGTTTATAGTCTCAGTTTTTGTTTGATCTTTTATTTTTCATTTATATAAAATGGATAAACATCTGTACCAACTACTGTCCGTCTCTTCATTGTTGACACAGCAAGTGGAAGGCAGACCGCGCAGCAGTGACCAGTCTGTGTGTGAGCCACGATGGGAAGCTGCTGCTTTCAGCTGGACAGACGATCAAGATGTGGGACCTGGACACCAAGGAGGTTTACAGGGTTAGTGAAGTTGCTTTAACATTTACTTTTGTTCATTTACATCAATTTCAGCTTCTGTTTTCATACAAATAGGAATGATGGACGCTGCTAAGGCAAAGTTTCCAATGCAGTTTTGTGTAACTACAGAGAGCTGATGAGCAATATAAACCAAGTGGGGCTCTGACCCTTTTTAAAGCAGGATTGACTCACCTGTCCATCTGTCTCTATTCTTGTTTCTGTGCAGAAATTCACAGGCCACTCCACAGCTGTGACGACCCTGCGCTTTGCCACCACACGACCCCCCGACAGCAATGGCCTCTATTTTCTGTCTGGTGCTGCACACGATCGGCTGCTCAGTGTATGGTGAGTACTCATCTGGAGTTGATGATGAGGCAAAGCCTTGACCACAGGCGTTATTGTTTGGCCACTTTCAGTTGATGACACTTAGATTATTGTTGAAATAATACGTGGTTCTCGCACTGCAGGCAAGTACGAGAAGACGGAAAGGACAAGAACTCAGTGGTGTCCTTCACGCTGACGGACGAGCCACAGCACATCGATCTTGTCACATCTAACAGCAAGGAAGAGGTCAGAGGGGAGACATCTCTAACTGTGGATATTAGGAGTGTAACTTTGCCTGTAGTTGTA
Organism: Hippoglossus hippoglossus; assembly: GCF_009819705.1. NCBI lineage: Eukaryota > Metazoa > Chordata > Actinopteri > Pleuronectiformes > Pleuronectidae > Hippoglossus > Hippoglossus hippoglossus. The sequence goes on along the minus strand of NC_047172.1, from coordinate 21,542,482 downwards.
CTGACATGTTAAGCCATGCGAATCGACTTACTGCAGTCTGTCTTGGCATGTGCAAATGTTTTTGCACCGTGTGTGTAGTGTAGTGATATTTTGTTAAAAATTAAAGACGTGTTAAACTGTAAAAAACTAAAATTCTCATGGTCTGTTTTAATCACCTGTGGACTATGTGCAGATGTTAATGTGTGTGGTGTTTTGTTTGCACAGGCGGTGAGGCTGGCGGTGGTGTGCAAGGATGGACAGTTGCATCTCTTTGAGCACTTTTTAAATGGGTAAGTCCACAAAACACTGAATGCTGCCTGTGGAAGGTAACAAGACAAAAGCAATTGCATTCTGTCCTGTTGGAGAGTGTCTGTTTACTCTTTACGTTTAGATTTTTGTTCTCTCGTGTGTGTCTGTACCTAAAACCTCTGAAAGCCTCCAGCTATACCTCATCTCCTGAACAGCACAGTTTACAGATACACAGCTCCTCCATCGAGTCTTAAAGTCATTTTCATATTTGTTCACACTCGATGCTGGTGTGTTTGCTCCGTAATGGCTGCTAGGGGACATTGCACCACCAGCAAATGACACTCAATCTGATGAGAAATATTCCCTCCACCACCAAAGCAGTGATTCTAAATTGTGTTTTGCTTCATGTGAAATTCTCTTGTTGCATATTCATTTACAACAAGGACATTTTAATCAGCATTGTACACTTCCTGTGGTCATGGCTCATATCAACATCTGTCCCCACAGACCCTGCAAGAAGCCCTTGTCACCCATATGTACGGTGCAGATGTCAGACACAAAGGACTCACCGGTGCCCATCCCCCTGCTGGCAGCAGCCCTCGGAGCTGATAGCCGGACTGTGCTGCTGGCCTATGGCAACCACCTACAGCCTGTGATGGAGAGAGCAGTGAGTACACAGGAGGCTGTGAAAGTACACATGTGCAGTCTGTTTATGCAGTCACCCACCTGTGTTTACACATGTCAGTGAAATGATAACTTCAAGTTAAAGTTTAAAGTTTTACTTGTCATATGCAAGGTAACACAGGCTCAACAGTACAATGAAAAGTGTTGGCTGAGAAGAACAGATAAGCTCAGCAATGCAATTAGAGCAATGATTCAATTTAGATAAGATAAAAAAGAGCTCCATATAAAAGTCAAATGATATACTATAATCATAGGAGGATGCAAGTGTAAAACCAAAGTGACAAGTATATACTGTAGGAATCTGTATGTTTAAGAAGTTTTTGCAGAGATGAGTAAGCAAAATGGGCAAGTAGTAGACATGTAGAGGTAATGAATTGAACAGGGTCCTTAGAGGCCTGTTGATTAAGTCTTGTGATGTGTGCAGTCCTGCTCCTGTACCGTCTGCCACACCTGCTGGTATCTTAAAACAAATATTTGAATCATCATGTTATAACTAATGTAAATGTATTTGTTTTTTGAGAACCTAGTAACTTTAACTTGTCTCATACCTTATATGTTGCTTATAAGCCTTCGCTATGTTAGATTATGACTGTTTGCCGCCTTTTATGCAAGGCAACAGACAATCTCGTCTGATCAACAATTAGCCTCTGGGGTCAATGACCAGTATTTTGGAGCTCCTGGTGTAGACAGCTGATATCCAGTTCTTTTATCACATATAGTGATACTTTTTGTAGGTGTTTTTGGTTCAGGTGACATTTTTTGTTGATTTCTGTAAAAGGGTCAATGTGTTTCACCTCTTTTGATCTTCACATGGATGGTTTACCTGCGGGCTACCAAAGCCGGCTCAAACTAGAACCAGCATTTTAGGTGTTGGATTATGTTTTGACATTCTTTAGTACCTACCCTGAAAAAAAAGACTTGTCCACTTTGCTGATTATCTCCACCTTTAGTAACTTCAGAGGACTCATGTTGTCAGCCTTGAAGTATCTGTGTTGTTCAGACTCTGGATTTACCTCTTTCCACTTTTCCACCTTTACAGGAGATTAACACATCAGAGAGACATGTGTGTTTGACCCGGGATGTTCTGACCACCCTGTCCCTTTCCATGGAAAGCATCGTTTCCAAGGTAACCAGGTGGTTTCTTATATACTGTAGAAGTCAAGACTAACATCGTCTCAGCTTGTTCTTCAGACATTATATGATGATCCATGATCACTTCTGAAAAATTCAAACTGTACCTTAAGTTAAAATAGGAAATGTTGTCCCTTTCAGGTTAAAACCCCGATTGTCAATGCCAAGAGCAAAGTGTTGGTCCCAGGGCTTCCTGGTCACCAAGCCCCAGTAAAGGGAACCACACAGGGATCAGAGAAGAGGAAAAAGGACTCGGACACCAAAGAGGTAAGACCAGTGTCAATGATGAAAGCACCAGTCTGTAGCTCATGGCATCTTTCTCTTTCATTCTTTGACTCCAAAACACTTTTTTGGTAATCTCCTGCTGCATTGTTCATATTTGAAAGGCCAACTCTAGAGAAAGTCTTTCTTCAGAGTTCTTGTCTTAACACAACCGATGTCGTCACTGTACAAATTCCATTAAAAACTTTAAAATATTGAACCGTAGAACCTGAGTAAAATTGATAAATCTAGCACTTAAATTGAGCTAATTCCTGTTGACTTTTCTTTCTTTTAGATGTCAATAGCAGAGCGACTTGGTGAAATCGATCTGTCTACAGTCTCCACTGAGAAGGGAGCTCCTAAAGGGACGGCCTCTCTACTGACGGACAATTTTGCAGTGCTGCTGGTGCAGGGCCTGGAGAGCAACGACGCCAACATCCTAAATGTGAGTTCTCCTCTCACAGCCCAGCATCTGAAATAAAACATTCAGTCTAGTTTGGTTTTTCATCTAAGTTTGTTTTGCCAGAAGACTCGGCTCATAATCTATTCAAAGAGTTACAAGCTAAATGTTTGATTTTTGTTATTAAAATTTAAACTCAACCCCCAACAAATTTTTCAGAGGAAGTCTAAATGTTAAGGCGCAAACTTTTCTACAGTCAAACAAGTTGGCATGAAACATCCTGAATATTCATGTGTACTAGGTGTAAACCTCTGCAGTAAATTAGTCACATCTTAATAACTTTTTTCTCTTTTGGTCCTGTGCAGAAAGTATTCCAAACTCGCAAAGACATGGTAATAAAGAAAACGGTTGCTCGGTTACCCCTCCCTGCTGTTTTACCATTGGTGGAAGAGGTGAGTGTTTGTCTCTGAGACATCAGTCTGCTCAGGTCTTTTGTCACACCATTAGGATTTCTAAGTAAAGTTGTGCTGCCTCTTGTTATTGTGGTTTAATTCAGCCTTTTTATTTCCTTCTCTATAGATCACAAAGAGGCTCCAGGGGCATCCATTTATGTAAGTGAAAACTTAACAATCAGCTTTATAATTGGTCTACGCTCAGCGTTTCTTAACATTAAAGACTGCAGACAATACAGATAATGATGTTTGTTCTGCTCTTACTTTCCACCTGATTTTCATTTAGGTTGTCTATAGCTAAAATGGTTTAAGTGATCAAATCATTTGATTTTTATTCAACAAAAACTAGAAACGTTTTAGTCGAGTTCTTGTTGACATGTTTGTCTCAATTTCACCATTAAATCTGTAATTTTATTTTTCTGCTACTTTACACTTGTAGCCATATTTGTGTGCAATTTCCATGGTTACAGGTGTCTTTCGCAAGGTGTCAATATCACTCTGCTCTATATAATTGATCGACTGATGTGGCTTTCATGAAAAAACCATGGGAGATGTAGATGGACCACTGAGACCACGGACCACTATGTCTTGTAACAGTCGATATGGTGCCTGTGTGTCTTGATGGTGTGTCAAAGCTGATTTGTTTGATTCAGTTTGTGGTGGTAGCATGGGATCACCTAAACACAGACTAGAGAGGCTACGGTCTTGCACTAATGGGGCTGGCTGTCTCCGTGGACAGTTAAAACTTTATGGACAATAGCACGAGAGCACACAACTGCTGCAGACAGCTCTACAAGGAATCTCATGAGAAGTGAAACTTTTATTTGGTTCATTATGAAACTGGCAGGACAAATTTGAGGGTTATTCATTACCAGGTTGAGTTTTATTTGAAGAGTGTCATTCAAGCTGCTTTCAGAAATGCACTGACCTCCGCAGATACTCTGTATTTTTTTATTGGGGGGGGGGGGCGCATGTGTGAGCGCAAATGTCTGAGTGAGAGGCTCCGCAGTTTTTGCGGACTGTCTCTGACTGCCCTCCCAGTATAAAGTCAGTAGAAATTCATGAGAATTCGATGTGTGAACCCAGCAACGTGTGGGGTGGTTCACAACTTTTCTAACTCGCGACAGAAATAGAAAAATACACCAGTGAAAAAGTGGTGTCATACACGTTGGGGCTGCACAACGGCTTAAACTGTCATAAATAGTATGTGCCATGCATTCACGCTCTGCATGCCGGTATCAGTTAGAGCCCTTCTGCCCTAGGTAATAAATTAAAGATATCTCCTGAATTATGCGGAGGATTTGCTGCTGGTGTGAGTGCCTCTGTGCAGATCACCTCCTGCTGTGTTGTCCATATGTAGAGGCTAAATTCTGGGTAAACTCAGTAGCCAATTCTCCGGATTTTACCCGCTGGTCATGTCTGAATACAGGTTAAGTAATTTAGCCGTTTTCCATGACTGAATTATTACCATTGTTGCTGTATAAAAACAGAGTGCCTTGTGAGTAAATGCAATCAAGAAGCAAGTTTCCCTCTTGACAGCATATGCATTTTTTCCCTCCAACAGGGCGGCTCTAATGGTACGGTGGCTCAAGGCTGTAATCATGCACCACACATCATACCTGGCATCGGTAAGTCTGTTTCTTTGTGCCTGTACTGTTCATGAAGCCACCAGGCTCCAGTTGGTTGCTGTTGACTTGTGATCTACTGAAGCTTTCTTCTCTTTTATGGTGCAAATTCAAAATGGAAGTGATTGAGATGAGAACACACATTATACAGTAATACACATTACCTTATTCAAATGGTCGACACATCTCCATTTCTTTCCACTAATCAGAAATGAAGCCAAAATATCTGTTTCTAACGCTGCCATCTTGTGCATTTGGAGCCACGATAACTCCACCAATAGACCCTTGATGAATCACAAGTCGGTTTCAGTTGTCAATCATGACGTCTCACCCTGATTTTATTCATCAATCAGTGTGGTAACCACTACCTAAAATGAAAATTTGAGAAATATATTTTAACCTTTTTTGCTCGGTCCACGTCCCATCCACTAACATAAGGAGGTAGAATTTATAAACAATATTGGAGCAGCGACGGACACGCTTTGGCTTCACTTTTGGCAGTTATGGTGTCCATCTTTATGTACAGTGTGTGATCCAAACTTTTTATGTTGTGATTCGCCCAAAGCATTACGCAAAGCTATTTAAATAAAACACAGGCACACACCCTGTGCATCTTATTTACATCTACAGTCGTTGCCTCCACCACACAGCAGAGATAAAAGGACTTTGACGGTCTGTACGATGGTGTGACTGCAACCAAGATATCTCCATAACCAGTATTTACTAAACACGTTAATGATATTCATTTGAGGATAACCCTGTGACCTGTAGCATAGCACCATCAGCCAACTAACATTTTGATGATTTCAAATGACATATCCCCTGACCTGTGAAGAGGTAAATACAGACCGAACATTTACAGTTATCGGTCTTAACAAGACAAACCCTTTTAGTGGCCGCGGCATTTACCCTTAACCCTCGCATCAAGTGGTGACTTGAATGTGTTTACTATATGAAAGCAGTGGTGAGCTGGAGAAATGAGTCCTTGACCAAGGTCTCATCGATTGCGTTCTTGTTTGTGTTTCCTGCTTCTGAAATGTTTTTACTTTTCTGTAATCCACAGCTGCCAGACCTGGTTACCCAGCTGGGAGTGCTCTATCACATGATCGAGAGCAGAGTGAAGATGTTCCACAAGCTAACGAAGCTGCACGGGAAACTGTATCTCGTCATGACGCAGGTGAGTGTCGTCATCTCCAGAAATCTTGAAGAGTTAAAAAAACAGATGGACTCTGCTGTGTTTGAGGCAGGAGTTGGATGTTAGGAATCACACTCTGCCCCGGATACGCCTGGTGTCCATGCTACTCTAGAGCACTGTTGTGCAGTTAAATTCAGCTTTTTACAATTATACAACTGCTTACATGTGTAGAAGCCATTATCCACTTGTATACTTGTTTTTGACTCGCTCTTTCTGCAACTAACAGCCAAATGCTTTCTTCATACACTGGCATGCGCATTCCCAGTGTACGAGAATGCTCATGTAAGGTGCGTTAGTATGGGCAGGGAGTAAAACTGATGCTAAGCCTAAACCTAATTGTTTTAGTTTGAAAACGCTGTAGTATGGATGTAGCCTTGGATGCCCTTTACTGATGAGGGTGTAGAGTCAGTCACCTGTTGCCTGGTCATCTCATTGTGACTGTGATGGTACGGAGAATCAATACGCGTCTTTGAAAGCTCTTTGTAAGCTTGGATATATTTCTAAAGTTGCATTTAAACTCCCTCCTCTAGACCACATCCTCATGCGCACATCCCTCCCACATGGACTATCAGTTCAAAAAAAATGCCACGTAGACATTTGTGACCTTGTGGAGAAAGCGCTGGAGCGATCTGCTCATGAAAGTGAACAGCGCTTCTTTCTCCCACGTTTCTGCTATGTTCCTCACATGAGCGTCACAATAAATTCCGATGACGATGCATTTTACAAGAAGGATTGGGTCTCAGAAATGGAAAGTTTATGCTCCTGACCTTGATGAGGGGGTAGTGAGTGGGCACTCTGCTTGTGAACACACTGCTTCACTTGAAGGGTCAGATCACTGTGTTTGTGTGCGACATTAACATTATTATTTCAGTCTCATATTTAAATAGTCCTATTGCAATAATTTCAAACGGCTGTAAAACACCACAGAGCATCATGTGATGGATTTTTGCTCCAATGAAGTCAGTGTTTGAGGAACGTCTGTTTGGGATGTTTTTGCTCCACGGGTGCTCTTACAAACCTAATCCAATAACGTTGTCATGTAAACATGCAGCCACTAAGTGGATCAGGTGTGAAGTGAGGACACTGAGGGGGGGGGGGGTCCCCTGTGGGTCTTGACAGGGCTGATGAAATATGAACTACATGGAGGTCCCTGCTCTGTTTTGCCAACTGTTCCAATAGTACAAGATTCAGTGTATGTTAAGAAAATTTAAGATAATATGCTCTTGTAAAACTAATCATGGCTTCATATGTCTTTAATATGTGGGAAAAATAATAATGTGCACAAATCCAAATCATTGGAACACTAATGCCTGTCTCCCTTTTGACCACTAGGTGGCGACAAATGACAGCAGTAAGACAGTTACAGATGTTGACCGCACAGCTAAGCTGGTGTATGAAGAGGGTAAGTGCTGTACTTATAGAGTCTTCTTTTGTGTTCTGTGCCACTGAATAAAATTCAAATGTAAGTAAACATGGTGTGGTGTATATGTCAGTGTTCGCTTCCTGACTGGTCTCCTTGTTCCTTAAATCCTTCCTCCTTGGTGACGTCACAGTTCCCAAAGCCCTTCAAATCGCATGTGTAGTATATTAACCTGGATGTGTCTGCGATGAGTCAGTGTGGTGAGCGGCAGCTGACGGGAGTAGAAATATTATCTTGTTTTAACCCTGTAACCGCTCAGTTGCACGTTTCAGAAGCATGGCGGCCAGCAGTGATGCCCTAAACATGCTGTCGTGCAACAGGTCACTCTGTTGCTCTGCTGGAACGTATCGTTTCTCTTTTTTTTCAAACTCACTTAGTTTCATGTCGGTTCACCCTCACTCGTGCAGGACTTTCGATGATAACCACGTTGAATCAGCAGTTTTTTTATTTTTTTTTATGAAGGCAATGTTGCCCATCACTCAGCCATTCTTGGCGATGCACTGCACGCAAACATGACTCCTGTTGCCTGGCAACCTGTCGGGCAGTGTTCAGATCCTCCCTCTTTGAGCAGGAACAACAAGGCCCGATTCTGTTTATTCTCATTTCTCATTACCACACTGTAGAAACCGCTTTATTGAGCCACATAGAAAATTGGCTTTCATGAAATAATTAAGCGGCGTCTTGAGTTGCAGCACCTCTGTCAGTGGTCCAGGATGTGAAGGCAAACAAAACGCTGTTAAAGGGGAGCTGATGAGCAGGAGGTTGTTGCAGTCCTGTGCGGATGCTGCTGCGCTCGGGGCTTATTATGGCTCCAACATTGGAATCCGACAGAAAGCCTCAGACTTGTCGCACTAGTTAGTGAGTCCTAGTTTGTTCAGGTTGTGTTGACAGGGTTAGAATCATTTCCCTGTTCTGCAGCATCTTAACTTATTTACTGTGGATCTGTATCAGTTTCTACTGGTCAGTGTGTCTGCAGCAGATGGCGACCAGCTGAACTAATGGTGCAGATATTCTTAGCAAATCATATTGACATTTCTCCTGCTGCAACACACTAAGTATTGTTGTCATAACCAAATAACCCTGCTCTGGCATTGAGATGCAAATACCTGCAATCCCTCCGCAGGAAATTTATAAACAAGTGAAAGCACCTCTTTCTCTATGTTGCTTCATTTTCTCTCTCTCTCTGTCTTTGTGTGTGTGTGGTGGGATTGTGCAGGTATTTATGTAATCTAAACAGTTTTGCAGCTTCAGCTGATGGATTTGTTTTTCTTTACTTGCCCCTCACAGAATCATCAGATGAAGATGAGGCCTCTGGTGATGAGGGTCTTCCTGATGACGACTCTGATGTAAGTATGATACAGTCAGAAAAAGGTTGTGTATCGTTTGGGTTTTTGTCCCTCATACCTGGGGAGGGGGGGATCACAATGTTGGGTCAACGTGGTGATGGCTTACAGTAATTTTTGATGGAAGATGGCTTCATCTATTAGCCCCACCCTAACAATACAAAAATGGAGAGAATTGTCACCCAAGTGTCCAGGTCAGCAACAATAGTACTAGAAGAGGAAGAACTGGCTCACCTAGTATTGTTACTACTGAGATGCTCATTTTTTGCTTCCTTGTGTCAGAACTGGGAGGAGGAGGAGGCAAAGGAGGAGACGATGGAAGAAGACAAGGAAGAACAAGCAGCAGATGAGGAAGATGAGAATCCGGACAGCAGAACAGAATCCAAAGCTAACGGAGAGGAAGACATGGAGAACGAGAGCGAAGAAGAATGAACACCAATCACAAAAAATGGACCTGAAAGAGTTATATAAACTTTCATTTTATTTTCCTGCTTTTGATTTTATTATCAGAAAAGAGTCTGGTTTTACAAAATCATGGGGCCCCTTGTTGAAACGCGGGCAGGTCAGTGACGTCCTGCTCCCGGTCTGTCTTTCTCCCCATCTGATGAACAGATGCTACATTTCAGGGAGGAGAGCCAAACTGATGCATGTTCTCCTCCTGCTCTGTCAGATCAAGTCTGTATACCAACTCTGCAGCCTGAGTTTTTTTGGTGGCGTTCCAGTTTGTCTTCACTGCAGGCTGCATTCCAAATGCAATGTTATATAATAAATAGTATTAGAACATTGTATATCCCCGCATAGTGGTAGACGAGACAGCGCTCTGTCTCTAATTGGTTTATTCTAACCCGTCTCTGTGAGTGATCTAGAACGCTGCTAGTTGTTGAGCTCAGGTGTGGAGTCGGTATGCAGGACCACCGGATCTTTGTTGGACAGAAAACTGCTTGAACCGGAGGTGGGTTCACCAGCCGAGACCATATAACATGTCCCCCCATAATGTAAATCTTATGTACAGTGAAGTGTTTGTATGAGCTCTTCCCTCTACAGTTATCCCCCAGAAATCCTTGGGATTAAATGGACTCATGTAAAGTCTCCTGGATGCTGTATTTTTCTTTTCTTTTGAAATTGTTTCCAGATTTTTTTGCTTGTTTTAATTGTTCTTTTTGTGCGTTTAGTTTCGGTGCATGTCCTCATGTCCACCACCTTTAACCCATAGTCGCAAGGGAGCGACTGAGAAGAAAATGTGAACTTTTCCAAAAATAGGTGAATAAATGGGTTTACAAAATGGCTTAATGTGTGTGGTCAGGGGTGAGACGTGCTGCTTTTTCAGAATGTGCCTCATTTAGGCACAGAAATAATCTTTAAATGAAATCATTTGTATTGTCATGGATGTTTGTAATTGTTCCCATGCAGCCGAAGAAAAACTAAAGGTGGGAGGGGTTCTGGTCAGGTAGGCAAAGTGGATGAAATGTTAGTTCCTATCGAGATGTTAATACACTTGTACACAGTGACATTTATTGATGACTAAATAACAGAACATTCAAGTAACCCAATAAAGGCTGGGTTCAAAATCGCACTGAAAATCAAAAGGGAAATTTTGATATCACAGGCTGATCAAACTTGTGTGAATTTCATCACTCATAATGTTCGGCAGAGCGTATGGCCGCCACAGGTCTGTATGTTTGGGCGTCACGTTCCTCATGAGACGGAAGATGGTGTCCTGGGGGGGGGGGGACCCTCCCCAGACCTGGTTCAGGGCATCAGTGAGCTCGTGGGCCGCCTGTGAGGCTACGTTTTGGTGTTGGATGCACAGATACATCATGTTCCAGACACTCGGACTGGCCACATAAGGCTGGGCATAAGGCTTGACCTGCACCAGGAGGGGTCCAGCAGTTCTAGTGACTAGGAAACAGCAAATCTTGCTGCTGGCTGAGGTCCCGCCTCATGCCACCAGTAGTGAGAAGGGTCAGTCAGGAAAGATGAGGACCACCAACCAATCTCTTTGGGCGTCTTGCTTTTGCCTCTTCTGTCAATTGGTTAACAATCACTTATATTTCCTAAAGCTCCTATAGTCACAGTATATTGAGATGTAGCACATCTTCCCAAAAATCTATTGAGAAACCGTACTAATGACCAGAGAACAGCCAAATGTCTGGTAAAGTGCAGTTACATCAAAATGTAGAAATAGCTGTGACTCCGAAAGGCAAGCAGGTCATCTAATCAGAAGGTTGGTGGTTCAATACCCTGCTCATCTAGTCTGCATGTTGAAGTGTCCTTGGGCAGGACACTGAACCTAGTTGAACACTGAATAGGACGTGATGCAGAAGCACTGTACGAGTGTGTGAATGTATTGTAAAGCACGTTGATTGGTCGTTAGGACTTGAAAGAGTGCCAAATAAATACAGTCCATTTACCAAAGAGAAAGCAGTTCTGCTCAAGGGCTTTGAGTCATCGCCCGCTCTGGGTGCAAATTACAGGATAAATGGTCTGGCAAAATCTCTTTGATGGTTGACGGCCTTCATATTGTCTCAGAACGCATTGTCATCACTCGACCCTCTGACTTCATTTGAGTTCATCCACGTTCACAAAGTCTCGATACTAAATACTAAAAAATATAATTAAAATACTGAAAACAGTAAATATGCTTCAAGTAGATACAAACTGGGCACTCCTGAAAGCAGCCACTTACTGCTCATGCTTTTCAAATGTGAAGCAAAAAATATAGTTTGAAATCACCACTCCCACTGGAGAGAAAATCCAGGAGGAAATCTTTGAAAGTGTGAATTGGAGAAGAAAAATCAATCACAAATGTCTCATTGAAGGTGCTCGAATGTACATATTTTCACTAATGTTGCTCCTCAGCTCTGCAACTTTGTAGAAGTCTGTCGCTCAGCGTACACCACACATTGTGCTGTGCCACATCAGTCTGCATCACTGTTCCACAGCACAAGTGAGCAGTGTTCAAACAATCGAGCCCCTCTCTCTCTTTAAATGGGAGCTTCTGTAAAGCTGCCGGCTCGTATAAAAGGTCTTGAGTGTTGAATCAGTAATTAGTGTGGATGATTTCCTGGTCTTTTATTTTTCATCTTTCAGGATATTTAACTTAAGATTGTCAGTTTCCAGCTACCACATATGTTTACATACTGTAATAGGTCAAACAGCTACCACAATAGCTTTTAAATACGAGTTCATTTAATTTGCTTGATTTTCATCCTTGCCCAGGAGGTTTCGTTTCCTCCTGTTCGATTACACAACTAACTTCCTGAGAGATTATCATGAAACCTTGTTCGGATTAGGGAGGAACTCATTCAATTTTGGTGCGGATCACGTTCTTTAATATTGTGTTTTTCTGCATATTCAGTGTTTTCTCAGAGTAATTCATGGATCGTGTGTTTGTGTGAGAGAGAGCGCAATGTGGTGCAGCCTGATTGGATTTAAGGAGACACTTTCTACTGAGTGATTTTCTTTCTGAAAATGTGTTTGTTTTCCATGTTTTGTTGCTTGTTTTGTAGCAGGGTGCATGCTTCTTGAAGAATTGTTCTATTGTTTGGAAATGTGTTGCTTTTCTAATTGCGGCAATACTAAGCCCGAGTCTAGGCACAGGGAGGTACTAGACCGTTATCATCATCACACCTTCATCACCAAGTAGAACACCAATAAACTGAAAAAGACAAACATAAAAAAATCTTTATACATAGACTTCATGATAGACACTAGTTCTAATTATTAGTGTTTTAATGCTGACCGCAATCGCACAGTATTTCAAATTTTTTGGGGATTATATGATGGGTGTCTGTGGGAGGCTTCAAGAGCAGGGACAGGACATGGTGACGTGTCCAAAATCACCCACTCATTCACAAACCCCTTCTTTACTATATACTGTAGTGACGTCTATATAGAAGACTATATAATGAGCTCATCGGCAGAAGGAAAAAAAGCTTTCGGACATGGCTCTCGCATTTTCTCTGCGCTGTTAATTACGTCATTATCGCAGGATTAATTGTTTATTTTACACTTAGCTTTTAACCTAAAAGTTTTAGTACTAATTGAATGACCATGTTTATATGTAGAAATAAACTCATTTGACTTTTACATTATTATGACAGGTTGAGCTGTTCCTGCTGCCCTCTGTCCTCTCCTCTCTCCCTTTCCTGATGCATTGTGGGAAACAATGAGTCCGCTGTACAGGGTATAAATATTTCACTTAACATTCGGACACTACTACAAAATGTTGAGCTCACCACAAAGTGATTAGTGATTGATTTTGGATTCAGCCGCTCCTATCTCGGCCTCCACATTTGACCACCATCCATTCTCAGCTTGACTCACAGCAAAGCAGCTCAGCATTCACATCGCATCTTCAGCAGGAAATGCACATTCTAGTTAACCTTGATGTGTGTGTGTGTGAGAGTTGGGTCCTTTAATTTGAGGGAATTGGGCTCAGAGAGTCCTTGAATTCGATCTTTAGAAACCCTTTTTTCCTATCATTTTTATAACCCTCCTTTGGGGGGCCATACTAAATGATTGAACATACAGTATATATCACACTAACCTCTAATGTGATGGCTCGACCTGCTGCTGTTTGGTGAGGCGTCCGCTGTCAGATGATGACGATGATCATCCTTCCACCTGGTTTCAGCCAAAACAACTTGTTCCAACAAATCCTCCCCTTTTTGGTAGTTTCGTGAACGGCTTGTGAAGACAGTAATTCCTCCCTCATTTCAAACTCAGCAGTGATCCCATGTACAGAAACAGCTAGTGCTATCTGTTGTCTCATCGCAGCCCCGAGAGAAAAACTAGACACCGACATTCTGAAGCCCAGTGACAGAAGGATGAAATAAGGCCTTTTAAAATAAACAGAGTAAAAGTAGAAACTTTGAAAAATAAAAATACAGCATTAATCCTGATATGATAATAAATACTGTGATTTATGTCCAGACAGTGTAATAAAGAGCAATTTCAATGTTCAGAATGTGCAAACTGTGAGTTGTGCAAATGAGCTTATCGTGGCAGAATCCAGTGGAGTGTGAAAGTAGCAGCTTTGATTGTTCATCACTCGCTCTTCATTGCCCTGATAGCTTGTGGCAGAAGCAAAAAAAAAAGATGTCTCTCAAACTGGTGGTGCGGGCGGAGCGTGCTGCTGCAGTGTTTACCCACGAGGAGGAGTAGGGCACGAGCTGGGGAGTTTCATGCCCTCGTCAGGCAGGGTGGAGAGGAAATGTGAGGGGAGCGCTGCACTAATGGTCTTTGTGGTGTCACAGAGAGTCATTTGCACCAGATTGTAGTCAGTGGCAATCCGGTCACACTGATGCTTCCTGTAATAAAGCGCTCTCTGTTGTGCAGCGGTAGAGGCTGACCAGACAGAGTTCCCAGTCCAAAGCCCTTGTGCCTCCCCAGAGAGAGAGGTCTTTGCTGAGCCTTTTGGAGGATGCAGCCGGAGTTGAGGGGACCCGGAGGTTTGGGTTGGGTACCGAACTCTGTACTTTTAATGGTACAGAGCAATTACGTTGGTACAACCAAGCATCGATTCACATTTATTCAACCAGTGAGAGAGGGAGTAGAATCTGTGGAAAGTCTACGCAAGTGGCCTAAGCATTTATACTCGTGCACTTCAGCGTAGCAAGTGATGTTACATTTCTTTCGAAGGTGGTCATCAGCCTACGGTGTCGAGCTGAAAGCATGGAGCTCAAGTGTGGTCGCACTTTTAAAAAGTTGACAAAGACGACACTGTCTGCAGCATTTGTATTTCGAAATGCAAAGCTGGCTGTGACAACACATCTTACCTGATCAGACACATGGTCAAACATAAAAGCTGAGCAGCGTACCTTTGCCGCGTTAGCTGCGCGCCTGCAGCCAGCATTGAAGACGTCGAACCCTCAATAGACGACAAAACTTAATGTGAAGCATCAACGGCTTAATTAAATCACCAGCTCATTAAATGACCAGTTGGAGAAGTTGGAGAAAGCGCTCTTGTTCACTGTTGGTTAACATTTTCTCTCTCTCGGTTTACTTGCGGATCCTAAACAATTTCCCGGTGCATTCCACCACCTACTGTTTGTTCAGCATGTGTTTCCCTCTTGCCCCGTGAAATTACATTTTCTAGTATAACAGAGAGCTGAGTACTGACAAAAAGTACCAGTGGTCATCAAAAATTAATTGTTGGTACCGGAACTGGAGAAGGTGTTGGATACCCAGGAACCTGGTGGCGTCAGGTCAAGTGAGCTGGAATGTGCAGCAGGAAGTGAGAGCCTTTGTTCTCTTAGACGTTGACATTGATGTCCTTTGTCCTATCGATGCTGAGAGAAAGGTTGTCGGCCTGGCCCCATGTGGCGAGGTCAGCCACCGCTCTCCTGTATGATGACACATCGCCGTACCTGATGAGAATGCGATCGCGGTTGTGTTGCCCCCGAACGTCCCCGCACGCCATCATGTAGGTATTCAGGCTGTGTGCAGCAAGGGGACTGAGGCGGCAGCTCTGCGGGGAGGAGGCGCTGATGAGGTCAGTGAGGATGATGTTCAGCTGCTGATCCTCAATGTCTGGGGGCCTGTCGGAGAGGAAGTCAAACACCAGGCCACAGATGTAGCTGCAAGGGCGGATGGCACAGTGCTGGAAGCTGAGCTGTGTCCTGGCATAGGTGTCCCAGGACCATGTGGAGGTCAGGGTTAGGGCATCATCGACAGAGCCAGGCCTGAGCGGGGAGGGAGAAACTGATGTGGTCCAATGTTAGTTTTTCCTGGCACTTCATTACAACTGATGTTAAAGCTATATATAGGACCGCAGTCACTGAGGCAGCTGGCAGTGTTTCTGGCACAGTGGATGCTGGGTGGGTTCACACTAATGTGCCCTATTACAGAGGGTCCTTAGTAATCAGATATTTGATTTTCCGTTAAAAATCTGCTGAGAATTGAACTTAATTATATCCTAGAACTCGTTTTTTTTTTTTAATGGACTAATTTTATGTTCAGATTGGATGAGGACACTCGGCTGTCCAGGCCTTAATAACATTAACTGCTGCATTCCACTGTACTGTGCATTTTGTGTGGAGCCATCATTAGTGTTTCTATACTTCCACCAGTGCTTTTCCTGCTTTCACAAGTCAAAACGTCTGCTTTGAAAAAACAACTGCTCCACAAAGAGGAAACACAAGGATGTAGTTTGAAGATTTATGTTTAAAAATGTTACTCATTGTTAAACTAATGTATATTAGGACATTAAATTAATCAAAAGTGAGGAGTTTCAAGGTGACTCGAAGAAAGACAAATATGAATAAGTGTTAAAACGTGTACCTAGAAATCAGGTTTATTTCTCTTTTTTTTTTCTTAACTCCTAAATTTTACCGAAGTGTCGTAAGCTGTCAGTGATCATATAAACAATATCAGACATTAATTTGGAAAATGGAGGGGATTTATGACGTCTGAATCAGAGGGGAGGAGGACACGCTCCACTTTGTGATTTAGGCTGACAGGACAGGTGGGAGGCTCTGAATGTCCTGCAAAGTGCCTCTTTTGTCTTGGTCCTTTTCTACAGCGGAGGACAAGTATCCATCCTGCCTTCACCCGCTGTTCTTCTTTTGTTCCTCTCCCAGGGAGCCTGGGCTGCATACCAACCACCTCATGTCAGGCGGGCACTTGTCAAACAGAGAATATGGGGAAGTGCAGTCATGTGTCGCCTTGGATATAGGTTGGTATCTTCCTTTTAGTGGAGCAGCACTTGATTTAGCAGGAATCCACATTATATTATTTATATAAGGAATTTTAAGTGTAACTTTACCCCAGGATTTTGGCTTAATTGTCTTTCATTGGAAATTCCAAAAAAATGCCTTTAGAGCGCAGCATGGAGCTAAGACACGCCTAACTTTCCTGAAGGTCAAGACTACGGTCGTCCCAAGCAGTTTACTTCCGGTGCTGAGACAGCCGGCGGCTAAACCGCGTCTGGGAAGCGTGGTGGTCCAGAGCCATTCCAAACACCGGCACAGGTTCTGGACCGCCACGCTCCTCAGATGCATACTACAAACTGTGTGTGTGAGTGAGACTCCTGAGGGGCTTGAGAGGATGGGGGACGTCTCTGAACGGTGGACAATTTAATGGATTAAGGGGTTTAGTTTCAGCATAGATTTGAAAATGAGGGCAGCTTTCCAGATTCCCACTAATGAAGGGTCCCTGGTGGAAGGATCCCGTCCACCTTTGGTTAAAAACCACAGCCATGACACACGACACACACAAACACACACACTTTTCAGAGTCTCACTTTCATATCAGCAAAATCCTGTTGTGAGACGCTGTACGTGGATCAGTGTATTTAAAATGCTCGTCTGGTCACAGCAGCAGGTTTTTAGGCAGCATCAAGTCATTTTCAGCAAAATGTTGTTTCATAAAAGAGAACTGTGGAAGTCTGACCCAAGTTGCCATGGTAACCCATCCCTCCAGACTGGACTGCTCCTGGTCTGACTCGACTTCAGGATCAGTGTCACCTCAGGCTGAACCTGTGCTTACGATCACATCCTCCCTGTGGGTTCCTCTGTACCGTGGGCACGAATCACCGGTTCACTGCAGGTCAAACTGATGCGCTTCCTGTGAACTGGGAAATTATTTCCACTCAACATAAACAGCATGTGCTGCATTTACAATGAAACAAATTATCAATTTCAAGTCGTGGCTGTAACTTCAGTCTAAGAAGTGTATTGATTAGTGTCACCAAGAACAAACAAAACAAATCAAAATATTCATACTTAAACATTATTGAGCGAGCCAAGTATTAAAATCCAATTGACTTCCTAGGAAAAAAAAAAAATTACTATAATAACAATAATAATAATAATATATCAACGATGGAGAAGAGGCCCGACACATATGTCCATGATGTTGACTATGTCAACGACAGATTAGAACAACAAAACATTACCCATCCCTGGCCTCCTCTAAATTAAGATACTTAATTCAAAACATTGTACACATTTCCTCCTGTACAAGTATCTGCATGGTAAATATCTTGTGCATTAACTTTCAGCAGGTAAAACTTGTGACTTGGCTTGTTTTTGTTTGTCTCTAAATGTTTATTTTGGACTGGTAGCATCGGTTTTATCTGTTCTTACGCCCTGAGTCTGGTTTGCTCTGACAGCCTCACTTCACTGAGCCTTTATGAAACAACTTTCCCTGGTCAGCAACAACAGGTTTTCACTGGCTTTGTTTAAACCTGCAGCGCCACACTTTTGGATCAAACTGCAGTAACTTCACTTCGATGGAAACAACCACGCCACTTGTCTGTTGCCCGATTTCCAGGCCTAAATGTCACATTTGCTTTGTCCTTGGATTTGCCCTCCGGGTCTGAGATGACGGAGCGCTGCCCAAAGCGCTCATTAAAGCCCCGAAGGGAGACGTCCTCCTGTCATGCTATCGACACCACTTCCTGCTCCATGGCTGTGGAAGAGAGACGATGTTAGCTCATTAACAGCTCGTGCCTGAACCTCAATCAGACGTGTTCAGCCGAGGGAAGAGAAAACTGTGTCGTTTTCCAAATGATTGGTGGTGACTGGTTACCCGGAGACACCAGTATTGATGGTTAACCGTTCATGAACTGTTATATAAAATGTCAGTGTTCCACTAAAGCTATAATTGTGTGAATGAACATCAGAGTTTTTGCACATTGAATAATGCATTTATGAGTGTGCATGAATAATGAATGTCATGCATAATTCAATGCTCAGCTATGATAGTTCAAACTTTTTAACATTGCAACATTTTGTACTTTTAAATCCCGAAAAAACCACAGAGTTTGTCCTGGCACTCTCTCCCTGCCATGGCAGACAGGTGGATGGAGAAGAGCTACTGAAGCTCACTGGAAAAATAAAACCTGAAACTTTGAGAAGCAAAGTGTGATGTGACCTGGGGACCTGGCTGGACACGGTGCTGGTGTTATGCAGGAGGTCGGTGTAATCAAAGAGGGAGAGGATCAGTCTGTGGTGCATGAGGATGAGTTACATACACCAGCCTCATAACAAGGCAACAGCTGAGGGGCTGGTCGTACACTGCAGCTCACACACTGCATGCAGATACGGAGGGAAAGTCTGAGACCTCTGAATAACCCTGAGGAACAGGAAAGAAATATGAAATATAAAATGAAATATGTGCTGTGAACTGGCTTTTAAACATATATTGTTGTTGTACTTTAAAAGTAAAACATTGCTGTTGTAAAACAAGAGAAACTAGAGGGTCGGTCTAAGTGTACTGTATACTTCAGCCAAGGCTAATACCCTATCTAGCCATGTTAAAGGTTCAGTGTGTAGGATTTAGCGACATCTTGTGGTGAAGTTGCATGTTGCAGATGATTACCCCTCACCCAGTTTGGGCTACTCTAACAAACATGGCGGCCTCTGTAGAGAGGACCCAATGTAAATATAAAGTATTTAGATATAAAGGGCCCATTCTAGGATAATGAAAACAAAAAAATTGTACAATTTAGATGAAACACACCAGTGAAATCCTGAATATGATTATTTTATATTCAGTTTCTGCCAATAGATCCCTTTCACCTACATCTTACACACTGAACCTTTAAAGCAGAGTTTACATAGACGGTTGCGACCTGACATATTTGTCCTGCCACTGTTTCATAATGAACTCAAAACATTTTCTACACTTCTCATGAATACATAAGAGATCTCTAACTTGGTGTTATAGCTGTGTGCAGCACTACTTGTCGTTTGCTCGTGCAGCGCAGTTCTCTCTCTCTCATGCGGTAACTTGTCTTTCACTACTTAGTCTGTGTACCTGTCACTCGGAATCTGTTGCACGTGAGAGCGTTCGTGCTCATGCACCCCGCCACTGCCATAGATTGAATTAATTCTGGAAAAGCTGTTGTAGAGAATAAAAAATATCCCTGCATCTTCCCACTTTTTTTATTTAGTTTACTTCTCTAACCCATACAGCATCTTTCCACCAAGTTGTGTCGTAATCCATCGAGTCGTTTTATTGTTATCCAACTAACTAACAAAACGAAAAGATAACCTCCAGGGCGGAGCTAATTATCCCCAAGCCCCAACCAGATGCCTGGTTAATGACTTTATCTGCTGAGCAACTTTCATACAGGGAATGAAGCTCTACGTGATTCAATTAGTTAATTCTCCCATGAGGGGGAAATTCACTCAGCGTAACATCACTGTACGTTCACATTCCCCCCGACAAACCACGTCCCAAGAGATTAGTGAAAATATTTTCATTGTTGAGTTATTTTTCACACACACACACACACACACACACACACACACACACACACACACACACACACACACACACACAGGAGTGAAAACAGGTATTAGTTACACCGGCGCACAGTATAGTAATTTAAATAAAATGTCAAATATACAAACCTGAGGAAATAACAACCCTAGATTTGTCCACTTGAGAGCTTGTAGCTCAGCTATGTTCAGCTGCTAATGGCAGGAAGAAGGTAAAGAGGACTCAGTTGAGAAGCTGCTTTAACAAGCTGCAGCTACAACCAATTCACACTTTGCATGAATTTGACACGGTTTGTCCCGACTGCAGCAACAAAGCTTTCATGAGTTCTGTACTGCTGTGAGTCCTGCCTCTGAATGGCTTCTTCTCCATAGCAACCAGGCTCATTCATGTTGTTGTAATCAGTCCCAATTCAGCACGCCATGAATATATCACAGAAACAAATTGTTGTTATTAAAGCATTATTCAGCCTCCCATGTTATTATGTTAAATATTAAAGATAATGAAATAAAATACTAGAACAGTGAGAAGGTTCTGGTTCTGGTGCAGCCGGGGCCTTTCCTAACCCCCCCCCCCCCCCCCCCCCCCCCCCCCCCCCCCGTCAACTGTCACCAGGAGGACCTGTGTGGCAGCACATTACATATTTGAGATAAACCAACTAGAATAGTAATTAGTGGAGCGCCAACCTCTGCCTGTAGGGCCACTACAGTCCCCATATAAAAACACATTTAAATTCACTAGAACTGGACTTTCATTTAGATCAGCACCAAATCCCAGCACACACAATCTTAGAAGTCTCTGTCTGTCTCTATGTGGAACGGGCATTTCAGAACTGGTCCATGTTCCGCTTCACGCTTGGCTTGTGTATTGTTAAGAGCACGAGGAGGTGCAGTGTTGATTATGATGGGATATTGACATGTGATACGTTCAATATTAAAAAGAGGTGACCACCAGCGGCGGCGGCTCGGACTCATCAGTGTAAGTGAGGTTGTTGATCTCAACAACATGTAAAGGTCTGCACGTTGGCTGCCCCTCCCTCCTCTTTGTATTTGTGAATGTGTGAATGTGTGTGTGTGTGTGTTTGTGTGTGTGTGTGTGAGTGATTGATTGACATGGCAGGTTTTAGGCAGGGGCGTGGTTTTCAATCTGCATGACTCTGCAGCTTAGTCCCACTAATCACCCGCTGCAGTATAAGAACCCAGGTCTTCCTTCCACTCGTCGGCAGATAATGCAGTTTAATACCCAGTAGTATTGCCCAGTACAGGCTCCAGTATTTTCTTCTTTTTTTGCTTTTTGCCTCTTGTTCATATCCTGTGTTTTTGCCTGCGTCAGGTATCTAGCTGCCAGCCTGTTAGTTATCCTGCCTGTCCGTCCTGCCAGTATCCTGTCTGCCTGTCTGCCTGTCTCCTGTCTGATCGTTCGCCCTGCCGATCTGTCCATCGGTGGACCTGCCCTGCCTGAGAACTACAGCTACTCGTTCTCTGCCAGTCACGGGCTGATCCTTCAGCGAGAGGTCACCAAACATCACCTTGTCACTCGGGAATCTGTTTTGCACATGAGAGGGACGTTTATCCTTGTGCACCCATACAACTGTCATAGATTGAATGACTTCCGTGGGAAACAGAGAAAGCCAAACAAAAACTTGGATCCGCCCCCTAATCTGCATCCACACTCAAATGAAGTGGATTCTTCCTGACCCGTACTACTTCATTCTGCTAGGTTTCTTGGTAATCTGTCCAGTAGTTGCAGTTTCCAGTGCGTAAGTATGTATAAAAACAAACCAAACAACCAAAAAAGAAGGACAGGATGAAAACGGAGGTAATGGGACCAGTGTTGGGTCATTATCTGGTTCAAGTCATTGTCTTTCATTCAGTTGTTTTCAGATTTGTAGTCTGTATTGTCAGACATATTCTCTCCATATATACAAGTCAAGGGTCCAAAGCCAATTTAATGATGCTTTATATCCTCAATGTCACCCCCACACTTTATAAATACATTATTTTGTGACAGCGGGCAATGCAGTTATTTTGATGAAATCTATACAGTTGGAATCGGTTGTGTTATCCCTGCAGCTGTGAACATCAGAGTCTCACTGTGCAGGTAAACTGCAGCCCTGCAGGCAGTGGGAAAGGTGAACACAGTAAAACCAGTGCTAATAAGAGAAAATAGATCCTGTTATTGGAAAACATTCATCCTGATCAATAATAAAGAGCAGGAAAGCATAGATCCATACGATCCTCAGCGAGCACCGCCGGCTACAGCTTTTGATTTTCTCACCTCCCGCCGTGCGCGCTACAGAGGCGTGGAGACGTTTTAACTCGCCTGCCGGCTTCACGCAACATTATCTTCATGCTTCCACTTCCTGTGTAAATGTATGTAACAAGGTGATCTGCCGGTCCCACAATACCACGGCACATCTGTCAGAAAAGGCGCCGCACAGGGGTCCCCTGTGAATATCTATAAGCCCCCGCAAGCTTTGTCCCATTTCAGCTGAGCAAACCACAGGAGATGAAGGGGGCAGAGGGCACCGCTAGATGTGCTTCAACTGCCAATAGGAAATGTCAGCCCCCTCTCGCAGACGAAGAATAACAAATAGCCCCTTGAGTGTCTTGACAAGCGTTGGTGGCTGCAGCAAACTTCCCTCACCCCCCCGTCCGCAGAGAATTACGCATGACAAGAGAAATAACCCCCCCCCCCCCCCCCCCCCGCTGCCTGGGAAATGTATCTCATCTGCTGCTTGAAGACATTTTGACGGGAGTATCGTACATATTTCATCACTTGTCTCAGGTAATGCTCGTCAGTACCGTCATCAAGAGTCGTAAACAGGAAGGGTTTGATATTATTTACCTTCGGTGTGAAAGCTGAACCCGGGATTATTATTAATGTCGAAGCGCATCAGCAGAAAGAAGAATCATTTCTTCTCATTTAATTCCACATTTCACATTGTCGTCAGAAATCCCGTCCCTTTTTTTGGGAAACTGTTCAAAAACCGGGCTCAATTTATTTGATTTTTCTACAGCTGCTTGAATGATGCCAACAGTCATTTCCTGCAACTGCACTATCAGAAGCTTTCAGACACACACACACACACACACAGACAGACACACACATACACACACAGCGGGTTGGTCCGTTTGACACTTTAAAGTTGGAGCATCTTGGTGACACAGAAGTGACATTGATTTTACAGGACAGCCAACTCTGCGACCGCTCTCCTGCTCTCCGTGTTTGTCAGCGCCCCGTCTGCCTGGAAGCTGCCAAAGAGAATATCTGATCATTTTCATTTAGAAACACAGCATTCAAAATGGAACCTGACGGCCATTGATCACTGCTAAAGTAGATGTACCCCAGCACCTAAATTTGACCTCTTCACTTATATATACCATCTATCATCCTGTGAGAAGAGACGGGTCGTATTGTGTATGTGTTCTTTTATTGAAACTTCTTATTGATATACAATATATGTCCCTCACACTGCGTCCTGGGCTCAGACGTATCAGTTCGTCCAATTTATTTCATCCAGGTTTTAGCTCAGTGTCAGACTGCACACAGTGTCTGTTCATCGGATGTGGTGGTCTGACATACAAACTGTTTCATTTAGCTCAAAGCACTTAACATAGGTGTAGACTTTTATGTGTGGTTATTATATCTACCTACTAATTCCAGAAACATCTGTCTGTAAGTACAACGCATCTACTTGTCGACTCTTTATCGACTCTTAATTTTAAACTGCATTTTCAGTTAAAAAAACTAAGGGGCGGGGCTTTACTGTCAGTCTGGGGACTGAGGTGAACATGTCTTCTTCTACGTCCTTGAATAAACGACATCAGTGCTCATCATCTGGCCCGTCAAATAATTTTGATGGTTGGATTACTTTTATTTCACCATGTCGGACTGACATAGACCAGACGGATTCATACCTGAGGACTTGTGGTTGATCCACAGGTTGCATGGGGTCGTAAGAATGTACATTTCTGATTATAATGGATCAATTTAGGTGCCTGAAATAGGCCAATTGGACCAGTCATCAGGAGACAATTTGTCTCTATTTGGGTGAAACTAAATTCCAAATGCTGCAGCACATTGCAAAGAGAATCTTGTGCATTCCTGCAACGACCGCTGTGAGCGCTCATTCTGCACCGCAGGGTGCAGCATTGAGGGGAGGCGCAGTCGCCTAAATCCTGGCACAGTGGATGCTATTATATTTTTGGAATGCTCATACGGGTGCGGGTCCCTAAATTGCAGAAAGTTATTCTTTCAGGAAGGTGAGTCAAGCATAAGTGTGAATTAGAATGAAATCAGAGCCGATCCGTGTATCTCTAACATGGAAGTAATTGCAATTCTCTTTTAGTATTATTTGTGATTTATGTCTCCATGGAATTGAAAGAGTTTTTGCATTGCATTACATTAAACAATAAACAATTTGGTTTTAAATGTGAACAATTTCCCTGGAACTCAGCAGAGTAAATCAAGGGAAATGCTGTTTTATAAGGAATTTGAGATCTGTGGAACATTATGTGACAGTCACACCGCAAATACCTAAGGCCACTGTCTGCAAATAAAAACCAGCTGCCACGACGCAGAAGGTCAAGTAACACAGTGACCAGAATGAAAAGATTCTGTGCAGGAGCTGCTCGAGGAGCAACGTGTCACTCTTTTGATGTGTGTGTGTGTGTGTGTGTGCATGGTCATCACTTAGAGACAAGGACAATGGTTTTCAGTGTGTGCTGATGTGATTCTGAGCATCAGTGTCTTACAGTAATGCTGATGGCGACCACTTTTCCCAACCACTGAAGCCACTAAAGCGTCGGTTACACGCTAAGCAGGAGGGCGCTGGATGGAATGTAAACCTCTGCGATGTCCTCAGCTGACCAGACCACAGGCGACATTGTGCTGAGTCAGGGTCAGGGAAGATACAGTTTGGCCTGGTGGTGGCGCTGAAGGAGACGTCACAGGGACCAGAATCAAGTTTCTTCTTCACGGCACTGCGACTGTGCACACACAATATTTTAGTCATTTCAAATGGGAGATAACTATTTATGAATATTATAGTAGCCTACTGTGTGTATCTGTGTGTGTGTGTGTGGTCAAGGAATTACTTTTAAAGGTGTAGTACGATGTTAGATTTATTAAAAAAGAAAATAAATTATAGCTACTTTCCATTTTATTTCTAATTAGTCATTCATTTAAAAACAATCTTCAACTTGTTACAAAAACATGATACATTTTTTTCAAAATGTTTAGTTGAGAATTATTTTTAATTGGGCTGACTTCTTTTATTCATCCATGGTGAAATGCGATTATCGCTCCATGAGATCATTTGGCAGCCAACAGTGGACTCCCACAGTTTCAAACAGTACTTTTTTTGGGGAATAAAAAAACAAATGATTCTCTGATAAGTGTAAACTGAGCCCACAAGTATAGTCAAAAAATTAAATACTTATAGCATGTTGTATCCCCGATGGCTGCTATCTGGGTCACATAATGATTTAAATGTATTGGTGACAAACCACTCCACAGTCTCTTAGTCAGTGGCTCTCAGATTGGTCTCCAACCTCCTCTGTACGAGTCTTCCAGTGTCCCCAGTCTTCACCTGGCTGGCCAAGTCCTTTCTGGCCATTGACAAACTTGACTGCACCATGAGAGCAGCATTTTGTGGAGCCAGCTCCACGTTCTCCCCCTCTGACTCCTGAAGTCCTCAGTGGAGGGCACAGTCGGGGCACAGTGGGCAGTACAGTTAGACGAGGTGGGCAGTTGTGTGTTTGTTTTAACATGTCAGTGCCAGCTGCATCTAAATTCCCACATGGAGGTATGAAAATCAGGTTTACCTCATAAATGGGCACGGTGGAGCTTTGGTCTGGACTCTTTTTGACAGAAGCTGCTTGTCATATCTGAGGATGACGAGCTGTGAGTGGGGGGCCATGGTCATCAGGGAGTGTGTGTGTGTGTGTGTGTGTGTGTGTGTGTGTGTGTGTGTGTGTGTGTGTGTGTGTGTGTGTGTGTGTGTGTGTGTTTAACCGAGTGTGTGTGTGTGTGGCTAAATCTCCAGATGGAGGTGTAAACCTGTGCTAGCCACCTTTTGGGGAAAATAACAGATTTCAGAGCCATCACTTTGTCAGACTAATGGAAAAATAATTGTGAGTGTTAAATGAGCAGACAATGCTGAAGTGACTCAACATCTGCACTAATGATTTAAAAAAAAACTTTTTCTTGTTGTTGTTGTGTAGTAACAGATTAGTTCCACGCTGAAATAAACCCCTTCCCCTCCCCCAGAGCCCAGACTCAGTATTTCATTTTCATATTCCAAAGTCATAATGTCACATCTTTGTCTCGCCCCTGTTCCAGTAGCTTCTCTAATTCAATGTGAGCTCTTACTCAGAGTGGAATTTCCCTGCAAGCTACAGGTGCTTGGAGCAGCTCAAAACAAAGAATGTATCATACTTTTTCCTCTTTGGATGCTCCAAGCACGTGTATCATAACACCTCAGATAGACAAGCATCAACATTTAAGCAGTGGCCTGACTGGGTTTCCTCAAACGATGGCTCACTTGACCACAGACACTACGATTGTGGTTCTTCTTCCGTTGTTTGGCTTTTGGTAGTTAAGTTGTATCTTTAGCATTTGTGTTTTCTGTTAATGCGCCTGTGTGAGACAGCTCAGCCAATGTTGGGCTATTAGTGATTTTAGTTTGGTAAAACATTAACAACTTTATACACAGCCAAAGTCATAATGTCACATTCTCGCCTCTGCTCCAGAAGCTTCTCTAATTCAATGTGATCTCTCATTCAGTGCTTCTTTCATCAGTTTCTGGAGTTTCATTTTCATATTCTTTGATGAAGAATCAGCCTCCTCCTTGAGGCCTTCGTGGTTTTAAGAAAGTTTCATAATGATTACCTTGCATGACAAGAATAGTGAATAGATTCATATCATTTTTCAAAATGCTTCCATCCGCATCTACACATGTGAAGGAGGCCAAAGAACTCACTGTAGAAAAACACTGTGTTCCAAAACTGCATTTAAGTTACTAGTGTTGGTAAAAATATCAGTGGGTTTCAGAGATTTTCTTACATCTGAAGTAAAACTTTTAAGTTCATTGCGGCAGTCTAAGGCTACATCCACATCGTCATGTGAAAATGTATCAACTCTGGCGTCCACACTACTCTGCAGATTTAGAGCCGCTAAAACGGAGAGTAGTGTTTTTAGTTTGAAAACTCCGGTGCTACATTTTTGTCTAGACGAGCAGAAACTGAGATGTTAGGAAATGATGTCGCAGACACTCACAACCACTTGCTGTTTGGGTCGTTGCGGTTAGGACAGTGGTTCTCAAACTTTTTCTGTCATGCCCCACTTTGGAGCTAGGATATTTTTCATGCCCCACCCGCTCCCCTGCCCCAACAAAATTATGACAAAATGGGCCAAGTTTAACATGTGTATTTACCTAAAATACACATGAACATTAAATTCACATTACTTTCAGGAATTTCTGATGTGCAAATAAAAAACCTTTTTCAAACAACTTTTTGTGACATTTGCCACTTTTTTCAAAGAACAGTGCAATAACTTTGCTTAAATCCAACTTAATTGAAGTACTTTTGGTGACATTTATCACTACATTCCTCCATCAGTCTGTACTTTTTCAAAAATAGAGAAAAAATAAATTAAATTATAATCACTTTGTTACAACGATGATAAAGCTCAACCAAAAAGAACACATGCATGTGACTGGGGTGTAATGTTTCTAAGTGTCTTCTTAATTTGTTGGGTCTCTGTCAGCTGCCAGAGTTTTCAGACCTAAAAGACACACTGGTCTCTCCTCGTGTCCTCCTTCATTCACTGGGAACCCAAGAGCAAGATCGGCTTCATCGTACTTTCCTTTCAACTTGGTTTGTGAACACTGTGTCTTGTTTGTCACTGACCGGCTGCTTCACGTGAACGAGCTCTGACCTCACTGTGTGTGTCTGAGCGAGTGAGTGGGGGCGGGGGGCGGAGCCCCGGGGCCTGTGTGTGTGTGTGTGTGTGTGTGTGCGCTGTCTGGGGGCACACACACACACACACACACACACACACACACACACACACATTCGCCCGCTCCTGGTATTTCATGCTGGCCTGATACGATGATGATTTAACAAATAAACGTGAACGTGAGTTCACTGTTCGCGAAAAATATGCGCGACATGCACAACACTGTACAGGAGCCGCTGCAGAGCCGCGGGTTGCGACCCCTGGTTCCGGCGAAAGAAGGATTTGTTTACTGTTCCACCGTTAGAGAGATGCGGACGTTAAGCATTAGTTCCGCCTCACATTTCCCCCTCCCGGTCGCGCGCCCCACCTGTTATGCCTCTGCGCCACACAGTTTGAGAATCACTGGGTTAGGACAAAGCCTTCGTTGATTTGTCGGGCTCCGATCACATCACACCTTCTCAGAAGAAAACCACTTGAAATATCCTCAACTAATAGTGTAAAATACAACATGGATAATTAATTAAAAGTGTTGCTGACCTTGTTTTATTGTTTTATTATACAACCGCTTACATGCGTAGGAGACAAGTTGCCTTGGTCTTTCTGCAATTAACAACCGAATGCTTCCTGTCTACACCAGCATTTTCAGGCGTGTTAGTATGGACGGAGATTAAAATCGATTCAGAGCCAAAACGCTCATATGGACAAGATCCAACTTTTAATCAAACAAAAACGCAGCTTATATGTAGTTTCATGAACTTGGGGAAGTAAACATATGGAAGGTGGTTCAGCAGAAGGTTATGTCCAAATTAAGTCATATTACTTAATATAAGGACTAATTAGCTCTACACCACAATGCTAGAATAATGCTGATTCTTTATCTGCTCTTCGTCTGCAGGGAGTAGACAGTTAGGTTGCTGACTTTATTACCTGACATGTGCTGCTTTAAACGTTTAAAGTCTTAAAGCGTGATATCATGTACAGTATGTGGCCATCAAGTGCATATTTAACCTTTAAAATGTTCTTGTTTTGAAATGAGTCACCTCGAAGCATTCAAGTCAGTGTTTTACTGTTCTGGCACTCACAGTAGTTTAATGATGTAGCTTCAGTGTAGCTGCAGCAGTCACAGTTTCCTTGACGAGCTTGACGAGCCTAGCAACAGTAACTCAGAGGGATGGGGCTTCGGCTGGAACCCAACAAGCGAATATCATAGAGGAAGAAAAAGAAAATGAATAGAACTCTCAGTGACAGCAGCTTGTCAGTGAGCAGCCAGCTCTGTGTCAAATGCATGAGTACAAACCACACCTTAACAAGAACTTAGTCAGATCATTTATTAAAGAATAAAGATGCAGATGGGGGGGGGGGGCGGGCTGGTAGAAAAACTCTGTGATCCTCCGAGATCTGGCATCTTACAATCGGGTCTGCTTGAAGTTCTCGTCCCCGTTCCCACAGGAGAGAGGAGACATCAGGGAAGGAGTTGAGTGACGAGGCGAGGGTGGAGCGAGTGTAAATAAATCACACAGAGAGACTTATTGAATTGCATTAGTGAATATACATGTTTGTAGATGTAGATTATTTACATGGTACCAGTGTGGTTCTTCTGCTGAACTCGCGTTATGAAAATACCATTTGAAGCTGTCATCTGAGTTCTCTCACAGACAGACAGGGCGGGCAGATGTTGTCTTCCGGGGAAACAGGAATCTGGTATTTCTCAGAGGCAGAGCTGTCGGGAGTCAGAAATTGGTTCAGGTGAAAGCTCAGTGGGCAGGGAAACCAGTTTTCAAGTCGGCCACAGGATGATGAATTGATAAGTGTCTGGTTCACTGAAACAAAAAACAAAAAAAAGATTTGTGATTTTATTACGCATTGCTTTCATTCATCCGGAGCGTTCCACAGTCTTGGTCAGTGGCTTTTTGGTCCACAGCCCTGTCAGGTGATACTCCTTCACTACCTGGCTCTGACTTTAAACTAATTTCTATAAACAGATTCTTCATGGGAATATGTAGAATCCGTAGATGAGGGACAAGATTCTGGGGCGGGTCTTTTTATATTTTCCGCATTCATATTCAGATAGCTGTTAAGATTATAGCCAAAATATTGTAGGGACCTAAAACACGTACAAAAAGTATCACTGTTCGACTCTTCTGACTCGGATTGTAAATAGTGGACTGCAAACGGAACACAGAGTAAACAGGGAATGGCTACTGGACGTATGGGACTGCAGTGTTCGCCTGATAGCTAGCTCTATTTTTCAGCGGCTGTCCTTTTTGCAGAAAGATCTCACATCTCGTGATGGTTAAGTTGACATTTTGGTCGGCATTTATAGGACATCTCTTTTTTCAGAAGTTGTATTCTTTTAGTTCATTCGCCCTTTGTGTGTGCTGCCTGTTAGAAACGTCATTGACTCGCTCTCTGTACATTTTCCTGCTGTATTCTCACATTTTCCAGTCAAGAAAGGTTCCGGAAAACGTCAGGAGCAACTGATTTTGACAGTTGCATTCTCACATTCAGCACCTTGGAAAATTGACCAGTCATCAGTGCACATCTGACAGAAACACAACATACACATACTGTAACCAGGCCTAAAATGAACCATGCAAACATACAAACTTAACTGATTATTTGAAATAGGTATAATGTACCTTTATTCTGGCTGGTTGCTTATGAAGAAGACCAATGCCTGAAATTGCACAACATCGTTGCAATAATATTTACAGAGGAAGACAACTGAGAAGTTAGATTCATATGAAATAAAGGGCTTGGTGTGTCGCCCCTTTTTCAGAAAAAAAAGTCATATGCAATTATTCACATCACATCTAAACTTTATTAGATCTTCAATATTCATTTTCAAACACAATCTATCATCCCTAAATGAAGGATATGTGCAGTAAAGTTGCTTATTTTACCAGCTGCCATTTGAGCATGAACATTATTATCAGACACCTGTAGCGGTAAGTAGCATTTAGTATTTTTCAAGGTATTTCACTCTCTACCAATTTACGTGATGGACCAACTGACAGAATGACAGAGCCATCTCTATTGTGACACGGCACAACAACATCGACCAAGGTTATTGGATCCACATGATAGAATAAGAGAGAAAATGTTTGTCTCGTTGGTTGGATGACTCAGTCGAACACGAGTTTGTCTAATTGGATAACAGAGGAAAACAGGAAGAAGAAAAAGAGCTTGAGGCATGAGTGACAAATGAAAAAAGAGAATGTAAATGTAATCACCTTCCGATTAACTTTAGGCTCCATTAACTTAACATGGCTACATTCTCTGTTTCTGTAATGAGACAGATGCATGTTTTATATACAGGAGAGAAAGAATAAGGTTTCCCAGCCAGTGTCTGCTTTGTACTTGTTGAGTGTTCGGGCCTCAATTAGCGTAGCAACAATTTTCTTTTTGACATTGGAAACAATCCATCCAAAAAGAAAATGGCAAAATAATTTCCCACTGTTGGAAACAGATTGGAAACGCAGAACTTTTAGAAAATGGCAATAGCCCGACTGGAAATAAAGCCTCAACACTGTTTTACCACTTTAAAAAATCGTTTGGGATGCTGGGTTGACTTTAAAGCAACAGCAGCGCATCTTCACACTTTAACACCAATGTGTAATTTTAGCCCAAACTTCCTTTCCCTCCGATGGTCATGTTCACACCTCAACACTCGTCACTCGTCTTGATGAGCTGTCTGCTGTGGAATGGCATTGTGCCCGAGGCTGAGAGATAACCAGGAACCATAAAGTCCAAACAGAGAGGACGCAGATGGTGAACACAGCCAATGTGCAATAAAAAAAAAACGATATTTGCAGTGTTTTGGTTGGATGTCATTTTCCGCATTGTTTAGTCTCTCCCTTCTTTTTGGTTCCACCCGTTTTTTATAAATACTTAATGTTACGACGATCTTATACAACCCAACAAGTCCAGGTCAAATGGTTAACAGCCGAAAACGTGATAACTATGAACACACATAAGTACATACTTAAAATTCATATCCAACTTTTGTCTATCACCCCGATTCATACTGATTCATGCATAACGACTAAGACTGTTTGGCTCTTCCTTGCTTCCTCTTACAGTTTGACTCAACCATTGACATTTTCCCCCCATACTGCCAAACACGTCTGGAAATGGATGTGTTCACTCAGCAGTGGGTGATACTTTAAGACCTTTAATAAAAAAGGAAGGTTTGTTTGTGTAAAACCAAAAATAAGAATGGTCCTGAACTTAAACTTCGTATGAGTCAAAACATCTTGAAGGACTCTCAATTTGACAGAATAGAGAAGATGCTCCACTGCTGACTGCAATGTCAAATGTTATAAAATATGATGTCTAAATAATGCGCTCTCCAAAGATCAGTGACACCCTCCACAGGAGACGTATCAGGCGGGAATCACATCACTCCACAGTTTCATACACTGCTTTGCTGTGACTGTAATCCCTTGGTCTCTCACTCACTGCTTCCTAGTAAACACTCTGTAGATAGATAGTAGTAGCTTCGAAACTGAGAGTCACAGAGGTGTAAATTGTATATCTACAAAGTGCAATGGATTGTGGGATTGTAGTAATTTTGCACCATTGTTGAGGGCCTACATTTACACATTTAGATTGGATGGCCTAAAATAGTGGCAGGTAAATAAAGTGCACTACATACTAATTACATACATCATGCAAACAGGCATTAGTGATGTGTAGGTCAAGGATTATTAAAGGAGACATATTTTTGCCTTGTGTGTTACATAAATATTTTTTTGAGAATGTAAAAGTAATGCAAAGCTAAAAAGCCCAAAGTCCTTGGTAACATGCACTGGAAGAAGTTGACCAATCTCAACAGAGTGGACCAGCTGACCAATGAAAGCAGGGGGTGGGACTAAAAGGAGAAGCTGCAGCTATGGACAGGTTGAGCAAAGTGATGCGTTTCCTGAACATTAGAGCATTTAAACCTTTTCAAGTAATAACACAAATTAGAATGATGAACCTGAATATTAGCATAATATATCTCCTTCAAGAGCCACACACACCCGGCCAGTCAATGCGCACCATGTGACCCAAACACATATGAATCAGTCGAGTATGGAGGAGCACAAGTGCAAGAAAATAGCAATAAAGAAGTTGATTACTTAATCTTTAAACCTTTTTAAACCGCATTTAAAAATAGATGACCATTATGTATTTATGGATTCATTACTTTATTTCAAATGTATGTATACACAATTTTATGTTGTTTTTGTAAACCCATTTTTAATTTGAACTATGTATTAAATGAATTTGTATTTCACTGGTAAATCCCTTTATAATGCCTGTTTTATTAGGAGGGGGGGGGGGGGGTGTTTGCTGCAGAACTACATCTATGTGTGATATTACTTTGCTGGCACTTCACTGATTTAATCAACAACAGCAAAATAAACAATGGAAACAACACAATAATGCTTAGAATATACTTAAGCATATTCAATCACTCCAGATGCATTTCAAATTGCATAAAAATTCAAATCTGAATGGGGTTGAAGCGGTAAATTAGTCTGCTTTGATTTGTAATATAATATGATTGATTGTGACTAAATCTGTTGTCCACAGCTGAAGCTCCTCCTTCGGGTCATCACTTCCCTGCAGCCATATGACGGCAGCAGGACACATATTGTGTGTTAGTCTGCAGCCCCGGGCCTACACTTCTTGTGCATCGTCAATCCTCTTTCCAACTTTGTCTGCAGTTTCTCAGCTGTGCTTTATTCTCGAAATGCCCCCACACTGCCGACACTGTTGCATAACAGTCTGTGATCTGATGTGACAACATGAGAGGGTAGAATCAAGGCTGGAAAAAAAAAAATGATTGATGCGATCATGTAAATAGCTTCATCAAAGAACTTTTTCATTATTTATTTGCCTATTTAATTAATAGAAACATGTCGTGTTTTCATTGTTCTGCTCTTTAACACCCAGACAACCAAACAAGAATAAACACTGGTGTTGTTTTCCGGCTGGAGACGGCGAGAAAAGAATTAAGTTTGATGCTGAAATCTTATGCCTCAACTCTTCTGCTTGACTGGTAAGCAAACAACTGCTTGATGCTTATGGTGGCTATGTCCCAACGCACCAACATTTTACACTGAGTTGTTGTGTTTTCTTTATTGTCTATCTACTAATTCCAGAAATCTCTTGTTTGTCTCTCTTTATGTGGAACGCATATAAGAACCATTCGTCTTATCGGCTTCACACTTGGCTTGTGTATTATGAAGGGCCTAAAGAAGTGCAGTGTCGAATTTGAAAGCTTGTACTTTAAAAGGTTGTGAACTTTATATGAAAGATATAACTGGTTAAGTAAATCATTCAAACTTGCACATAAACCACATATGTGAACAGTAATAAAGCAAATACAGTTTCATTTTATGATGAAATCGCTCAAAAAAACCAAATCCAGTTGATCATGGAGGCACGACGGCCTCAGTGCAGATAAACCAGGTAGGATGAACACAAAGTTATCTAACTTCACTCTGCACCACAGCGTTTATAAAAAAAGCTCTGCACACAACATCTGGCTCAAAAACAATGAAAAGTGACAGTTTATTGTGGAACTTTGAGGAGGACTCACTTATGACAAGGACTAATTCTGTAGCAGCAGCAGCAGCATTACCACAGATGAAGCAAATAGTCAGGTTTAGAATGGACACTGCACTATTATTTATTAATACACAAAACCCTGAATATTACATTTAGCCACTTAATCATACAAGCATCTTTTCAGGCTTACGGAATCAAATATTCTTTTTCATTGTTCCCCAAATGTTCCTTTCACTACGGCCCAGAACATGTGTTCAAATCAAATGCAATTAGAACAGGAGTAGCTTTCAAAATAAATCCCAGTCGTCAAAGTTAGACTCCAGCTTTGGTGCCTGTCTTTCATATCACATTAAAAGTAATGCGGCACGGTGACGCGACGGCATAACTGCTGATTAGAACGGTGTCTCTCCAGACAAGCGCGGCAGGAAGCGCACGCTGGCAGTTTTCAGTCCGTCGCGTGGGATTGCAGGAATGAACTACTTGCTGCGGATGAAAATTGAGGTAAATCAATTTTCCATTTTCTTGTAGGACTTCGCTTCTATCTGGTGTCAAGCTAATGACAGTGTGAGCCGCTGGGACAGGAGTCATTCATCAGAGGCATTTATAAGCAAATGCCGAGTCGGCTCCTCGCTCACTGCTCATTAGTTTAAACAAAATTACCTCAGAGGGGAGCTGCTTGCCGCTATCATGCTCCGCTTGTTCGGGGAAGAGAAGAATGAATGAATGAATTGCATGAAAACGGCCGCCTCCTGGTTTGACGTAATGATTTTTTTATCAATAATTATCCCAATGCTAACAGAAGTCAACATTCAGGAGCGATATTTAAGTAGGGGTCAGGGTGTAATAGTTACCCAAGGCAGTGTGTGTGTGCATGTCACTCTTTTCAATGCATACATAAAATCATCTGCACACTTGATAGTGGCAAGTGAATGGTTTGGTGGAATATGATAAATTGTGAATAATGCAATAATGTATATTATTCATATTTCAGCCTTATTATTATCTTCACAGTCACTAGATTTCAGCCCAGCAGGTAAAATGTCAGGGTGTATCCTACCTCTCTTCCAATGTCAGCTGGGATGGGACTCTCCCATGACATCAAAGAACGATAAGACATGATGGATGGATGGACATTGGATATTTTGACTTGACATGTTTGACAGAGACATTTCCACTGACAGACTGTTAATGAGCACTGAAGCTTCCTAACTAAGACATAGGGTTGAGCCGAATACTCGGATGAAACGAGTATCCGGTACGGGTATTGTACTTCTACGAGCACGAGGACCATCCGAGTAAAATGTGTCAATATCAGTACTCGTGCTGAATGAAAATCCTCATTGGACAGCTGTGTCCACATCCTATCTTGATAGGCCAGCCACACACAGAGCTCTTCCACTACACAGAGCCTAAGGAAGTTCACTGCTGCTGTGCAAGCAGCGCCACACAACACAGTCTTGCCATCGTCACAGCCACTCTGTCCACAGGGATAATAATGTGTAACATCGTTATCTATGATCATATATTCTCAGCGTCCACTGGCTGAGCCGCGGTGGGAAAAGGCCGCCTGGACGCAGACGGAGCGAGCGCTCTTCTCCACCAGCCGAGTGAGTGAGCGCTCCTCTCTCTCACTCACTCACGCACACACCAACACCACATAATTTACATTGTGTTTTACTTTGTGTAGAAATACAAAATACAGAACCCCCCCCCAAAAAAAAAAAACTACGACAAGAAGTGAAAAACGCGCTGTGATCAGTCACACACACAAACATCACACTGTTTTAAAAAGTAAAAAAATAATAATAATCAATAAAAATGTTGAGTATGTTTATGAAAACCTGCATTTGACTTAAGACTTCTTAATACTGCATGTGTTGTGTTCATTGATTCACTGAAGTTTATAAAAAAAACTTGCTCTGAATAGTTCTCTTACTATTGTGATCAAAAACATTGATCTGAAGCTCAATTCTAAGGCTGTTCTGTAAATAGTTTTCTAATAAACTATAAATATAGCAACTTCTGAACAACCCATATCCATGTCAGGCTTAAAATACAAACTTCCGGTTTAAGTCCCGCCCACTTCCGGGTTCAGTCCGAGTACGGATACGAATAATTTAGTTAGCTGAACAGATACAGATAATGATTTACTCGCTCATCCCTACTAAGACATCTGCATCTCTGAATTCCGATGTCTAGTTATAACAATTTTAGATAAAAAATGGTGGGCCATAGACTGTATACAAAGTGTCTCCACTTCCTCCCACTATTCACTAATGAAGCTAAAATATCCCGGTTACCACTGCCACCATCTTGAGCATTTGGAGCCGGGGTCAGTTAGTGCAGTAGTAGGAAGGAGCTTTGTCCGCACGGTAACATTGATACACCGGGAGGGTTCTGTGTACTTTGCCTTATCCCAGAATGCAAAGCAAACCAGGCTACAGGAGTGTTTAGCTCATTCCCACCACAAACAAACTGTTCACATCCACTCAAAGGAACTGCACCATGGGAAAACTCACCATGCAGAGTCTGTAGTAACTCCATTTAAAAGTGCCTGAGAGGTTTTTTTTCTTGAAGACCTGACAAAAGACAGCCACAGTCCGTTCATACATAAACAGTCTGATTACAGCAATGTTTTTAAGATTGTAAAATACAAACCTTGGTATTGACTGGATCCATCTCAGTTGTGTCCTCAAACCCCGATAGTGCACACACCTCTCAAGCAACACAACCCCAGGTTATAAGTGTTTGTTTTATAGATTTTCAGTAAGGCTTCAACTGAGGCTTATTTCCATAATCAATGAATCTGATAATTATGTGCGTGTATAACTGCTCAATCGTTTTGCATATAAAATGACATACATTAGATTTAGAAGTGCAGAGCCCCTTCTTAGAGCTCAAGCTGATATCGTCGTATTCTTTTTTTATTCAAGCAACAGTCCAAAACCCCCAAATAGTTTGTATAATGTTGTATAAGACAAAGAAAAGCTACAACT
Source organism: Hippoglossus hippoglossus (assembly GCF_009819705.1). Classification (NCBI taxonomy): domain Eukaryota; kingdom Metazoa; phylum Chordata; class Actinopteri; order Pleuronectiformes; family Pleuronectidae; genus Hippoglossus; species Hippoglossus hippoglossus. Next base: position 21,504,992 of record NC_047172.1, on the reverse strand, counting down.
CCTCTTTGTGAAGCTGGATAATGTTAGACTCAAATTAATTATGAAAATAATAATTCTCAATCTGAATTAACACTCATCACATAAAGGACATTAAACTGTTTTCTCCTCATGATGAGTAAACTGATTTCTTTTGTCTAAAAGTGGTGGATTCGCCCTTTAAAGCAAGGGTGGAGGGTCAAGCTTTTAAAAAGAAGAGCGAGTATAGTTTCCATAAAGACGAGTCTCCATCATATTAAACATCAGGTCCAGGATAAAAGGTCACAGTCTGGCTGAGGTAACTTAAAGCTGAGCCATCAAATCATTTAATGAGAGGCTAATGTATATGAGATCTGTGTGTGATGGAGTATATGAGGACAGTCTGAGAGCAGGAAGAGGACTGTCAGGGACATGTTGGAAATACATCATGTTTCTACATAATGGCATCGCCTCCTGGGTCAAAACGAGGTCATATCTGACTGACAGTGAACAGCATGGTACTGCCATGTTCAATTTAGGTTCAGGCCTCTCTGTGCAGCACTTAACAAGCGAGGCTATTAAATAAAAGCCCCATTGAACAATGGTAGAAGCTCTCATTTAAACAAACAAGTAGATGGGTTTAGGCCAGGGGTGTCCAAACTTTTTTTCCTGAGGGCCACATACAGAAAAATATATGAAGGACTGGGCCACCCACTAGACGTGAGGTATACTGCCTCACTTCTCATGCACTAATATTGGCAAAATCAATCAAATGCAGGTAAATTACATTTGATAATTGAACATGTTTGAAGAAAAAAAAGCCTCCATCAAAGCTCTCCATTAGTAGATTTTCATTTTATTTTTTACAAAAAGGTTGGTAGGTCATTCTCTCAGTGACAGCCTCAGATTGGTTCTTAGGGTGCTGATCCCCCTTCATTGTCCTGTATGAAGGGAGAGACAAGAAGAGAAATAGGGGGTGTGGGTATTTCAAGCTTATTACACAAATAAATGATTGGGCTTGTTAACACATCAACTAACGTTTGTTAAAAAATGGTCATCAACTTTAATTGACTGAATTTATTAAGTAATTGGGCTTATTAACAAATGAAAACTGTGTGTATATTTTTAACTCACCTGTAATGGGAAGAATGTTGCGCTCAGTGGGAGCAGTGATGCTGATTCTTCAGAGAATCAGCATCACTGAATTTCGATCAGTTCTAATTGCAGACTCTCCTCCACTTCTTCTGCATCCATTGAAAACGGAGCCGCAAACAGTGTGATTTCCTTCTCAATGACAGACAAATCTTGGAAGCGCTGACTGAATTCTGTCATGAGAGATGTGATCACAGACACATATTCTCCCATTTTTGCAGAGAGCTTGGCATTTGGAAATGCGCATTTGATTTCGGTCAGCGTGGGGAAGTGCGCTACATTGAAGTTGCGCAGTTGTGACTCGAAGAGACGGAGCTTCGCACGGATATACTTCAGAACTGGCTATTGTTGCATTTTCTTGAGCTTTGTTAGCACGGAAAAACTGTTGCTGCGTTAGCAGGTTAGCTGCCATTTGCTTTACCTTCTCTTTCCGCTCGGCGCCAGTGTAGGACGTGAAGGTCTGATGTTTCGTTTCATAATGCCGTCGTACATTGTACTCTTTCATCACGGCAACACTCTCATTGCAAATCAAACAAACACACTTCCCCTTGGTTTCTATGAAAAAATATTCATTTTTCCACCGAGTCTGAAATTGTCTGCACTCGCTTGCAATCTTGCGTCTCTTCGGTTCCGGCATTTCTGGTGACCCTGAGCAAATGTTTTCTTCGATTGCTTGCTTTGTGGAGACGCTGCCTTGTTCAAGACACTAGCGCCACCTAGTGTTTAAACTAGGAAGTGCAATACAGTGGGCCATAGTCCATTATATTTTTAGACTTTGATACGGGCCAATTAAAAATGGATGGCGGGCCGCAGTTGGCCCGCGGGCCGTAGTTTGGACACCCCTGGTTTAGGCAGTGGGAGTCAGGGGGTAAATTATACACATATATTCATCAAGGTTTTGTAGCTACTTTATTGTCTTTAGACCAGACTCCAGAACCAAGCCTGTAAACTAAATCTGACAAGGACCCGTGTAGAGCAGCAGGAGCGGGAGTAATCCTCTCACTGCTCATCCCTCCTTGAACTGCCGGGAACCTTCTGGATCACAACAACAGCAAGTACAACACGAAGGAGCTGATATGGAGATCAGCTCCCAGGGAGGTTAAACAGTGGGTAACCACATAACTCTCCGCAGCTGTGGGTGGGTAGTTTGAAAAGGAAAATTCATCTCGAAGTAGAACAAAGCACATATACACATATTTTTGTCTAGGTTTTGTCGGTCAGGACAGTGTGATACAGTCGTGACTGGGAGACAGACTGTTAGCTTCATTTAGTGATCATTGATTAGTAATCACGAAACTTGAATGGCTTCAAACGAGGCTGGTTCTCCTTCAAATGTTCCTCAGGACAAACAACATTTCTAAATACTTACCAAAACGAAAGATGACCGATCATAAACTCCCATAGAAATCAGGGTTTACAACCTATTGGCCAAATTATGCCTCATCATTAATGTGATCTGGCCAGGGGCCCACTTGTCAGAGAGTCCAGTTCCATTAATGCAACAACCGAGTCATGTCATACTCACCATTCTGCTTCTATGGGGTTTGTCTCTACAGCATACGTACTGGTTTCATCCATGAATTCTCTACATTTAGCTGTTGCCAATTTAACTCCACAATTCCTGTTCAGGTTGTTTCACCTTGAAAGCTTCCCTGCTTCTCTAAAGCTTTTGATTTGAAAATGTTCCAGGGTGTTTTGAGTTTCCCACAGGAAGGTGACTAGAGGCAGATTCAAAGACGCTGTCAAAGTCAATGATACAAGACTTGAAAAAACAACATCTGCAATGGTAGAACTGGGGAAAACTCAACTCAACTTGAGATATCCTGATGTTGGTGCTTTTGACCCTGTTCAGACCTGGAATTAACATTCGTCCTGACAGGTCCAATCAAAACAGTAAGTACAGATGTGAATGCATCTCAATACATCTTAAGAAACGATCACTCACTACATTTGGAGGTGGGACGCATGTGGCCACATTCTTTCCCATGTGCAAACGCAAATGCTTCCTGGACCAAACGTGAAGCGCTGCCTACTCAGCTGATGACCTATTTTAATGCCTCCCACTGTCCATTTGTTGATTTATATGTGGTCACAATAACGACTGATGCTTTTCTTAAATTGGTCAAATCTTTCTTCATAGCAGCTCATTTATTCACTCAGCCCCTCTTGACTCCTCCAATTCTCTCTCTCTTGCTTGTGGCGACACCGACACACACCGACACACACAAACACACACAAACACACGGAAATGTCTGTAAACTCTGATAGGATAAAACCAACATCATTTGGTCTTTGCATACAGAAGTGGCGTACTTGTTTATTTCATATAGAGCAAGGAAGCACAGGAGACACATTCCTGTTAATACCAGGTCTGAACAGGGCCTGTGTCTCGTTGAAGGTAACCTAACAGTACTTCCAAAAAGTAGAAGAGAGTGTAAATAAATAGTTTGAAGTTAGTTTGAGTCCTGCCACCCCTAGGGCCAACGCCAATATCATTTGAACCAACTTTTATTTGATATATTCAGTTTGTGCGAGTGTGTTCTGTTTTGATCTCCTGTTACGGTGATACTGGGGGCTTTAAAATGGTGTACACAGACAGAGCTTCGAGGCTTTTTGATTTCAAAGGTTTGTAAGGTTGACTGAGGATCCAACTGGATGCCTGTTTCAATGAGGTGAATTCTACCAAAAGCATGAAGCACACTCCACTTTCACAGCCTTCAATGGGAAAACTTTAACCACTGTGATAGGTGATTGTATTTTCTGTTTTGGCTTTTTGCTCTGGCATACAGGCCACCTTGCTCCCCTTTGTAATGTTGTGCACAACGCAAACAGGTGATCTTGAATATGGATGATGAAGTCAAATCATCCCAAACTAAACTGCCTCCCTCCCCATCTGACAAATCAGTCAGCGACAGGTGCAGTCACCACCACCGTTTCCCCCAAAGCAGAATGAGCCAGTGTATGTGCACAAACTGAACACTGAATTGGTTTTTGTGCAGCTTCACTGACCTTGAGGTTCCAAAATTTAGTATGAAATGATAATAAATCCATTTTTAGCAGTTGGTCGGGTCCATTTTTAAGGCGTTGGCAGTGGAAACTGTTGCAGCTGCTTCTTGAAAATGACTCCCTAGTATTGACATGCAAGTGCTTCTCAATTATTGAGGCTCTTCACATGTTTTTTCTCTGTACAAATTAGAAATTATGCACAGCAATTAAAGCATTAAAATAATTTTAAAAACAGAAGCACCCCGATCATTTATTTATTGCTGTTCCACTCTTGGGGAGACACATGCAGGATTCATTCATTCTTTGGAGGAGCTCCCTGAATGGGATACAGTATATGAAAGGCTGTGTATCTCACCACAGTCACTAAACCAGAAGTGCTCACTGTATTCAAGTGTGACGGCCCAAGAGCTATGGTGCTGTGCACTGTGTGTGTGTGTGTGTGTGTCTTGTCTTGCAGGTCCTTGATTGGCTGGAGCAGCATTACCATTAAGTTAACTGGAAGCACCTGGCCAGTGTTCCCAGTTGCTTGGGCCCGCCTACCCATACGCCAGTGGGCCGGTGCCAGTGCCTGAGCCCTGCACGCTGCACCCAGCCTGTGTGCTGCTTCTCTTTTGTGTTGGATTATTTTTTGTTCACACACAACATGCACGACACCATGACCATTTCAACCACACACCTGCACGCTCACTAATGATTCCCCAATACCACATCCTTAATTGATTTATGACAGTTTCTTTTTATAAATTTCAGTTTGTTTTTCAGATTTTCGAATACATCTCCCTCCTTTGTTGTGGCCCATGAGCCGGTCGAACAAATTGGGGGCTCATCAGACGTACCGAGATCTTTGGTTTGTTTTCACCTTTTCTCTTCTCTGAGTGAGTAAAATCTTTCTTACGTTGTATTCAGTGAATTTGCTTTACTTGAGCGCTTTGTGCAGAGCACTTGTCAGTCCAGTTTAATTGGCCGTGCGTTGGGATTCCCACCTGTCATTGATGATCACAATAATGGTTCCGTATTGCATCAAACAGTGACAAAGAGCGAGTCAGGGTGCAGCAGAGTCACGTTAGCTCATTTAGTCCCAGAAAGTATTCCACAGGTCCTATTTTCTGCTGAGCACATTCAGAAGTATCTGTCTGAGTGAATAAATTCTCTCCCTGATGAAGATCAACAAATCATCCCACAAGTCCAGGCAGGCAAACAAAGGCCTTCTCTTCGCAGTGAAAGTGGCCTCAGAGCTGGACCTAACTGCGAGGATTGATGAAGTCGTATAACAGGGAAGACAGAAGCTGTCCGGAGGGAAGCGGCTCTCCACACGACTGTGGCTAAATACCATGCAGCCAGCTGTGCATCATGCAGAAGCCTCCCAGACAGGCCATGTGTCATTCCTACATTGAGCCAGATCAGTGTGTTGTCATTTAGTAAGTTAATTAATCAGTCAGACACTGCCTCCACACGTCACATGGATTAGATGAATTTAAGCTTGCGAAGCAGGGTGTCCTGCTATTCTTATGACAAAATGGCTGAAAGAGTCATTTTACTCCACAGTAGATTATTCAGTTTGACTGATGATCCCTGTCTGATATATACAGGTACAATATAAAACCACATTTTGGAGCTTTGCCATTATTTTTCATCAGCTGTTATAACATTGCACTGGTTGAATATTAACTTAAATCTGGAGAGACAATGACCTTTACATTAGATTACATATCATTTAGTTGTTGCATTTATCCAAAGCAATTGACAATTAAAGCCCTCAAAAAGCCAATTCATTTGCCTGGAAAAAAAAAAATTATAATAATAATCCTTACAATTTCAATAGGGCCTCCCACTGTTTGGTGCTCGGGCCCTAATAAGTGAATTCAACAGAGTTTCTGTAGGATTCCATCATATTAGGAACAGCACTTAACAGTATAACCGTTACATACAGTTTAATTCTAATGTCCTCAATGACCTCAGTTCATGGTCTTTAATCAAAACCATTGGCCAGTACGGGGATCGAACCCGCGACCTTGGCGTTATTAGCACCACGCTCTAACCAGCTGAGCTAACCGGCCTTATTGACACAGGCTGCTGGGGCTGTTCATTCGGTTGGGATCACTTTCACATATTCATTAATTCACTTACTCTTCATTTTAACCTGGGAGCACAGTGAGGTAGAGACCTCATTTACAATAAAGCAGACTATATTAAAAAAACTAAAACGTTCCAAGTCACCAAGACAACACAAAAAAGTAAAATTTGCCAAATATGAAAAGTACAAACCTAAGGAATAGATGCAATACATCAAATTTAATTCAAACCAAATGAATCGATTAAAACAAATGAATCAACTAAAACAAGAATAGCTGGAGGTTAAAATAAGGAAAAAACTGAAACCGTGATAAAAATGTGTTGAGCTTTAGATTGTTGTGTATGTTATTCCATGTTGCAGGTGGACGATGAGAACAACTGTATTTGCCGAGCTCAGTAAACCTCACTGAACAGGGAAAATGTGTGTGTACCACAACAACAAGAAGAGCAGCCAATGGTGAAGCAGGAATCCATAAAACGTGACATATGTATACAGTGGACAGCTGGGTAATATCTGATATAATAATGAATAATAACTGTTCTGTTTAAGTTCAGATTCAGTGGCCAAAGTGATGTTGAGATGTGCCTGTGTCATCTGTATCCTAAACTTCACTCGTTTTGAGTTCAGTTTTTAATCCATGACATTTGTTACTACTGCAGCAAACTCTTAATTAAGTCCTTCCTAAATTGATGTCTATGTTGTTGTTGATTAACTTACTAAAAAAGCAGAGCAACATTGATAGTCAGTTGCAGTTGTGTTTTTGGTCACTTTACAATTGTAAGTGCAAGATTGTTCACTTTTAGCTCTGTTTTTGGTCTCCACCATCTCCTCGGTCTCTCTGGCTCTTTAGCTGCTAAACGGTGCTGCTGTTTGGTCATGGGCAGGCGGTACACAGTGATTTAATCAAAGGGTTTTTGCTGAAAACAGTCTTCAACTGTCTCCTGTCAGTCTGGGTGTTAACGGACCTCAAGCCATGAAGGCCCATTGTGTGAGGTCAGGGTTGGAGGAGGGTGGAGGAGTTTTGAAGGGGAGGTTATTAAAGGATGGGTGTAGCCAGACAAGTCTCTTTGTTTTAGACCATGCGGCCACCGGGAGCTTGTTTGATTTCATTGTGCCGATTGTTGTGAGAATTTATTTTCTATCCTTATTATGTCTATCTCACCTTTTTCTTGATTTTTACTGGTTCCTCCCAGCCCATTACATTTGGTGGTGATATATGAGAGAAATGTGTGTTCCTGATGAAGAATTCAGATGCTTTTGGTGATTTAGTGGCTCCATAATTTATGTAAGTAACTTCATGTTTATGTAAATGAGATGAGTTTATTATCCAGACAAATCATCCATCCAATAAAACTTCATCCATCCATTCATCCTTCTCTTCCGTCCATCAACCTAAATGGCTCTTGGATCAATGTGTTTAAATTTGCACACTACCTGAAGATCTCTGTCCCAGAGCTGAAGTTTATTCAGTTAATTCAGGAAGTTTACAAATTGATAGTCTTTTTCACTGGAGGTTGGGAGTGTATGCGTGGGCCGTAAAAACCAAAGCAATGATTTACAACATGCTGAAAAGCTCCACATCTCTGTGGGTTTGTCTCCACCACAAAGAGTTTGTTTCTCTCCACTGTTGCCAAGTACTAGCTCTCGGTTGGTCCTGTTGCATTTATCTCTAAATTGTGAGGTATTGACCTTGTTTTGTTTAGCGTTCAACTTGGTTTAGAGAGAACAGTGTAATCACAACCGTTTAAAAATGGCAAACCTTTGAAAATCAGATCTGAGCTGCAATAATTATCCTTTAAATACCACACTGTGGGTGTCACAATTACATGTGTAACTATTGTTATTCCATGACCTGTGATGAACATAATTAACTGTTTCATGCTTTAACAATTTTCAATAGAGATTTTAAGTATTATTTACGACCTATTCGTTAGTAGGTGACAGTTGCTGGAGTAAAAGGATAATTACTTTGCTTGGTTTAATATGAATGAAAAATGCAATTGCACTGTGATGTCATGACTTAGGTACATACATACACAAGTGTCATAAAGGACTAGAATAGATAACCCAACTATTTGTGGAACATCTACGCACATAATGCAAAAGTTTACTAGAGCCTAATGAAGCCCCTGGGTCATGAGTTATGCACAGTAGAAATAAACTGTGATGAATCATTGATCTCCTGATGGTCCTTGTTGGAAATTCTAATGTTTCCCTTGTAGTCTGCCACTGTGGTTGAGAGGAAGCCCATTTTCTTCAGTCAAGCTCCCATGTGGCTGAGAATAATGTCACAAAGCTTGTAGCACTGGTAGAGCAAAGCTCCCAGGAGCTCTGTGACCTACATAGCAAAACGGCTAATTTGGATCTTATAACTGTGTTGGAGGGTGGTCACAACAATCAAGTACATATGAGTATACAGGATGGTTACATACTGCACTGGTGTATGTTTGTGTGAAAAAAACACATCTAACAATTGCTGTTTGGAATCAGGATCAAAGGAAATGAAATGTCAAAGATGTTATTTTGGCAGCTGTCCCCCTTCTGGAAGCTTTTGCCAAAATGGACATAAGCCCTCCACTTTTCCACATTTCATCCGGTTCATTCCACTCTGTTGACATTTTATTTACATTTAACACCATGGCATCATCAGATATAATGTTCATAGGGGGGTGTGGGTGGATTTGAGAGTTTATTGACATGCATGAACTAAACTACTTGACATCCCATGTGGGAAGTATTGCAGGCTTATTAGTGAAATCTATGTTTTTACAGTGGTTTTTACCTGTTGAAATTCTACTCACCCGAGAGTGTAAATACAGTAAAACGTTAGGAATTGATGAAGCAGATAAGACGTGCAATAGTTTCCATTAGCATACTCAAGATATACATCATTATCTGTGTATATCTCGGGTAATAAATTATGAATGGAGCCGTCCCCCTCAATATCACTGCAAACATAACTACATGATTTTAAATAGTATAATAATATGCATTAAAGGTCCTTGTGCTAATTAGAGATGGAAAATAAACTGTTTTGAAGTATTGAACGATTCCACCCCCGGTCAGATGCATTACAGTCGGGTTGTACACAGAAGTATTTGTAATACATTTAGACTCTTAATTATGTGTTTTATGTTCTTGTAAAGTTCTCAAAGCAAAATAAGAGATGAGACCATGATATGTATTAAATGACTACATTAACGCACCAAAGAGTTTTGTATGGCTGCGTCTACCTATACTTGACATCGACTGGTTGGTCGATGGGCGTACGTCAGTGGGAGAAAATGAATAACCCAGATCATTTCAATGACACTGTAATATCGTCATGGCATTACCAGTAGCATCATCAAGTTCAGGCCAAGTACGCAACACTAGTTTGAATGTGCCAAATGAACCTCCCTGTCATTCAACGTTATATTGTTGGAGCCCCGGGGCCTGTGTGTGTGTGTGCGCTGTCTGGGGGCGCGCACACACACACACACACACACACACACACACACACACATTCGCCCGCTCCTGGTATTTCATGCTGGCATCTATACGATGATGATTTAACAAATAAACATGAACGTGAGTTCACTGTTCGCGAAAAATATGCGCGACATACACAACACTGTACAGGAGCCGCTGCAGAGCTGCGGGTTGCGACCCCTGGCTACGGCGAAAGAACGATTTGTTTACTGTTCCACCGTTAGAGAGATGCGGACGTCAAAACATTAGTTCCGCCTCACATTTCTCCCTCCCGGTCGCGCGCCACACAGTTTGAGAATCACTGCCATAAATCATTATACATAATGTTGAATCCCAAAAGATGTGTTTCCTTATATACAGTACGCTATGTGTGCAGCACAAGTTCCTGTCATTATGGTTTACGCATGAACACACTCAACTGATCATGTATGTGGTCCTTTATTATTAAATTAGCTTGGTGTGTTGGTGTTTCAGAGACAATGACAGTTGCAGTTTGACCACAAGGTTCTCTGTTTGGGAAATGCATAAACCTTTTGAGGGTTTTCATGAATATAGAAACATTTTAAAGGATCTACTCTTGAGTTTCAGTGCACATGTTTTCTATGTCCTCCATGAATTCATTCAGGATTGATATGAATGAATTCAAATGATTTATATACAGCCCCCTGAGTCTTTAAATTAAGTATATGGGTATACAATACATAGTGTCATCTATAAATATAATCTCCCCTACATCTTTTGCTCCGATGCAGCAATATGCAGTCACTCGTCCTGCCAAACAATATGCTTACACCATTTACAGGCCTCTTTCTATGTCCTTTGGCAAAGTTAATCTTTTAATTTGACCCTGTTTTATGAGCAGTGGGTCTTGGACACCCCCTTGTAGAGATTGACTTCATGCAATGTTGTTCATACTGTCTGATCAGTCACTGAATTACAGCTTATCTTTTTATCCATTCAAATGCACTAATACATTGGTTTTTCAATGCACGAATGTGTACATAATGAACTTTTTTCTCTACCGTAATACAACGGAGGCGAATAATTCATTTGTGCTGTTCAAACCAATTTAAAAAAGTTATTTAAAAAAAACATTTCAGGAACGGTATTGGCTAATAAAACGCAACTACCTACCAGACTAGTATACGTCTAAATGACGTGTGAATCAACTGTGCACATGTTTATGTATAGTGTGTTTATATGGGCCATTATCTTTTATTGATTTCACTTGTTATATCAATCTATATGGAGTTAATTAGATAGTTATTTAAAACGTTCAGCGAGTAGTAAGGATTTTAAGCTTTGAGACAATCGAAAGGATTATGCAAAATGCATAAATTCTGACGGCAGCTCAATACCAGGAACAATCCCTTTATATTCGAGTAATCACACTGATTATATGAATGCATAAAGCTTAAGGTAAACCACAGTGATTAAATAAGAGTGCAACTTGTTTTCCCACTGAACCTCTTACTTTTATTTATGTGTTAATTCAAAGCACAAGTTTAGCCACAGCCTGCTTCACTCGCTGGCAGTTTGTGTCGCTCGCATGAAAAGAGGTGCAGCGACAACAAAAAGGTTTCTCTGCCGACTAAAGCTAATCTTTCTGAAAAGCTGTGATTGCATGGCTCGAACACCAAGATGACTCCCTCTCATGGGAAATTTCAAAGATTCTCAGTGATGACTTGCCGAAAAGCAAAAACCGACCTAAACTCCAACAGCAGGCGTTTTGATCACATTTAATTCAAATGTCTTGAGTTCACCCCACACATGTACGTTCTGTCCAAGCATACTTCAACATGACTGAAAAACACTTCTTTAAAGGCAGATGGTCTTGAAAACAGAGGCCACGTGATGAAGACTTCACTCTGGTCTTCACACAAAGTTAGCTCCACGAAATGCACTCGATGCGCCTCTTCCTCCGTCTCCCGCACCATGACTCAGTTTTTATGTCCCTTATCTTGTTGTCTGAGGCACTCTCCTTGCCTTTAAATCAATTTCCTCCATAGGGATTAATAAAGTTGTATTGAATTGAACGGAATTGAACATGAGCTGAAGCAGATATGAAGATGCAAAGGCAGTGTGGCATCTCTTTTCACGTATTGAAATGAAATATAATGTGCTTATCCTAAATGCCTCTGACGGGATTAACCGCGTCGATTTAAGGTTTTTCCCCAAGGAGTTCAGCGCGAAACCACCCTGCCACACACACACACACACACACACACACACACACACACACACACACACACATATTCTCACACACCCCACGACTGTGGTGTAATTGCCTCGGTCGGGGCGGTGAAAGCTGAGGAGCACACAGCAGTAACTCACTGATTCACAAGTGTTATTTATGCACAACTGAGTCTGCTGCTAGCTCTCGGCAACAACGCTACTGTCTCTGTCAGCACTGTCTGTTGCTCCGAATGAAAATGTAATAACATGCTCTGAGCTGCTGTTGTTTTGCCAGACGACTAACACTATTTGGGACGAGGACGAATACCTGAGGTGGTGCTGTTACTGCTGCTGGTAAATATGTCTGTACCACGGTTTCCTATTGATAGCGTCAGCGGGGGGTTGTATCATGGCAAGAGGAGGATAATAGTTAAAAATAAAGACGTAATTCCCTTATGTAACAACATATAATAATCATATGGATAACCGGGCTCATATGCAAATTTCTCATTAAGCCCACTCACAGTAATGATACTGGCAGTGAAAGTCATAACCAGCCAACAGCATCATCACAGAGACAACATGCAGTGACACCGACAGTGACAGCCCTCATGGTGTAATTACAGCGATTGGACTCCCCCTTCCACAAACACCCCAAACAATACATCTGGAGCTAAATTTCCAGCCATACTCTTCTACAGAACAGGCATGTTTTTCCAGAGCAGCTGGTCTCTGTAGGTTGTATCCCCAAAGGGTCACAACTGACCCAACCACAACGTGCGGAGCTGCTGTAATAGACAGGCGCCCCGGCCTACATCAATGCGCTCGCCAGGCTGAGATTGAATCTCTCTCCACCCACTGTTTCTGTCCCGAGCTGACATTCTGAACGAGCGCTCGGGCTACAGCCATGTCTCGATCACAGAGATGTGGTACATATCTGTGTGACATGGCTAAACCGCTGTATTCCCGGCCAACGTGTTTCCTCCGGTGGCAAGGAATGGCGTTTTGTCACCGTTCATGCAAATTTCATCAACTGTAAAAAAAGGTATTATTCTCGGTTATGGAAATGGTTTTCCAAGGAAACAGTTGTTTTCACAATAGAGTATCAACGCCCCCCACACTACATTCTGTAGTGCAGCTCTAGAACTTGTCCTTAACATGAAAACTCATCTTTTATTCATTACCTACAGCAGCACCACCTTAGCTGTGATCCCAATTTACATTTTAAATGACAATCCTTACAAAAACGAATTATGCTACAGTAGAAGAGTGGGCAATCCCTTTGGTGCTGCACATAAAAAAAGCAAACATAGGGGAATTTCTCTCTTCTCATAAAGAGGAGAGAGTCACATTTTACACCTTAGGTCACACTGAGCCTAGTTAACAGATGAAATGTACAGAAACAAGTGCTTTAATCCAAATCATACTGTTTTCTTATCGCCATTTAAAATAATTTAAATGAGTACTTGTGATGATCAAAATGATATCGTGAGACATTAGCAGTTTTCAATGAGAGTTGTTAAAATAACCCGTAAACCTCAAGCTGGTGAGTGGCCTTTGTGGACAGCTGAATGGATCAAAATGGGAGAATCTGTCCTGTCGGATGTGTTACATAAAAAAACCACATGTTTGGATACTAGGCTAGTTATGTTAGTTATCACTGGGATGAGTCATTATGATCATGAACATTGACGTGAACTTTGTTTGACCTAGTGACGGCTGCATTTCTTCAAGGTGAAGACCCACAGGACAATGTGAAATACAGTTGACCATATATTTATCCTGTCATTGTTTTGTGTGTCCTAACACTCATACCTTCGGACACAATGGTGACATCTTTGCAGTCTTGTGTGGATCGGCACATTCTATTCTATTCAATTCCACTCTATTTATATTTGTATAGGAAACCAAAACATTCATTAAAACAAGGTACTTTACAGCATTGCGAGAGATAGAAACCAAGCAGTTCTTACAATGAGCAGGCACTTGACCACTCTGGAGAGGAAAGACTCCATTTTACACCACAGACAGAACCAGACTGGAGGTTGCCTCACTGTTGCCTCGACCAGTTGATGTTTGACAGCTGAACCTTAAGTTTCTCAGTGTGCCCTTTGAGTGCTTAGACTGGTCAGTGTGAGCTGCACTAAAGCCAAAACATGAGTTGCGCTGTTCGCAGTGTTTTTTTTCTTCGTGTTTTGACTCTTATTACACAGGGATTCACTGGTATTCTCAGTGAGGTAAAATTCATACCAAATAAAGAGCAATACAAATGAGTCATACCCACGTGTGTGTGTGTGATAATTCTAGCAGAAGATTTTCTTGGGGAAAAAGCACTCTAAAGTTTTGGGGTGGTTGAGAGACAACCAGGGGCAATGAACTTATCCGATACTTGAATGTGCCTTAATTGATTTTTGGGCCACTTTGAGAGCAGCCCAGCAGGCTGAAACACACTTAGCAGGCAGTTGCCTATTCGCAGATCCAGAGAGAGTATTCACTTTTATTTGCAATTTGGTTTGTGTCCACCTGACAAAAGTATGTTCAATATTCATTCTCCACCAAGCTCTGTTTTGTTTTCAACCAAGGTTGATCTGATGTCCATAGTCACTATCTATTTTGCTGTTTGGTGCAGGGAAGCACAGGTTCCTGCAACTGTGAATTAAATGAACCATGCTTTTCACCTTAAATGTAGCGGATTGGAGAAATGAATAGTTTGAAATATTGCCTGGTGTGGGAAGTTTAACATCTCAGGTCCTTTTTTCTTCTGTTGTTTGCCAATCAGTGTAATACAAAGATACGAATTGCTACCTACTGTGTCATTGCAGGAGCTGGAACAGGAAATAAGTATGATACATAACAGAAAAACATAATGAAACACTATGTAGAGAACCTTGGCATAGGTTTAAAGTGCACTGCAATCTGTTCAACTGCTTCAACTGTTTGTTAAAGTAAAAGCGAGGGTTTAATCACTGTCTACCCTGTTAAAGCAGGAGAGTGAACTAAAATCTACACTGGTCTGTTGCTATTGCCTTCAAGTAATAATAATAGTAATAATAATAATAATAATAATAATATAATAATAATAATAATACCTTTATTTGTATAGCACTTATCTAATCAAGGTTACAAAGTGCTTCACAGAAAAATCCATGGCAAAAAGATTAATGAATTAAAATAAAACGTATTCAATTCAGTTCAAGGCCAAATCAAAACAAACCTTTAAATTTGTATAGAAACTCCTCCGTTCGCACAAGAAAACAGAAAAAACTCCCTCATGAGCTGGAAGAAACCTCTAGCCAGACTCAGTGTGGGCGGTCATCTGCCTTGACCGGTTGGGATGAGCAGAGAAAAATGGGGAAGAGGGGAGAGGTGGGTGGCAAAGAGGGGAGAGAAGAGAGAGAGATAGGGGGGGAGACCAGGAACAGTCATCAGGCGTCATCAGTTGTTTCAGCCTTTTAATCGCACTAACGTTAAAAGCCGAACCTGAGGGTACGCTGGGGCTGGAGCTAAATCTGACTGGCTACTGGCTTGTATGGCAGTGCTATGAAAGCCATGTGCTCAGTAAATCAGACGTCATTACCTCTATTCCTTTTTTTAAACTAAACTCAATACCTACTCTCATAGGCAGCAGAGTACAAAATCTGTCCTATTTAAGAAACTACATAAAATGTGATTGCAATGAAAGTAAGGAATAAGGAATAAAGGAGTTAAACCACACAGTATTACCAGAATTACAAATCGCGTGTTAAAAATGCTTCCCTGTAAAAAATATGTTTTGAGTGGTGATTTAAAGATAGGTAGTGACTTGGCGAGCCTAATCTCGTCAGGCAGGAAGGACATGCTGGCCGATCTCAGGTTGTGACAGGGATTGTAGGGAGTCAAGAGCTGCAAAAGTTATTAAAATAATCTTAAAATCAATCCTGAATTTAACTGGCAACCAGTGATGGGGTTGCAAGGATTGGCGTGATATGAGACCTACTGCTTGTTTTAGTTAAAGGGGACATAGCATGCAAATTCCACTTTGTTAGTGCTTCTACAGGTTAATGTGGGTATCTGGCATGTCTACCAACCCAAAAACTCTGGGGAAAAAACACTTGCGCGTTTTGTTATAGTTCCTCTAAGTCAGAAACGTCATGCTTGAGCGACTCGATTGCGCTTCCTGGGTTTTGTGTCGTAACAAGGAACTGGAAGTCTCCCTACATGGTCTTGGCCCACCCCCCACCTCATCCCCCCCGTCCCCCCACACTCGTTACTTCCGGGTTTACACCGGAGGCTGCGAGGCAGCGCAGCGCCGTTCCCAAGCACGCAGCCGGGCTGTTCACACGGGACGAGCATTTCTCCGCTGGTCAGCCCGCGATTCACTCACATGTGCATTTGTCTGGATCGTTGGGACTGGGAGGCTGCAGCAGCTGCTCGGGAGCGCCCGCTCGCTCTCCCGTGCGTGAGCTGGAATTTGTGTCAGCGCCACATAGCCAGCAGTGTGGAGGACTTCCGCAGTGTTCAGCGCTACTGTAACCCCCGAACCCCGACATTCAACGGGTACAACAACAAGCGGAGAAAGCAGAATCGCGGGCTGACCTTATATATACAGTCTATGGGGCTGACCAGCGGAGAAATGCTCGTCCCGTGTGAACAGCCAGGCGGCTGCGCGCTTGAGAACGGCGCTGCGCTGCCTCGCAGCGGTCTTCCACACTGCCAGCTGTGTGGAAGACTTCCGCAGTGTTCAGCTCTACTGTACGCCGGGTTACAGTAGTTACGCCGGGGTACAGTAGTTACGCCGGGGTACACCGGACGCGGAAGCGCCGCTGCGAGGCAGCACAGCGCCGTTCTCCAGCGCGCAGCCGCCTGGCTGTTCACACGGGACGAGCATTTCTCCGCTGGTCAGCCCCATAGACTGTGTATATATAAGGTCAGCCCGCGATTCTGCTTTCTCCGCTTGTTGTTGTACCCGTTGAATGTCGGGGTTCGGGGGTAAATGATGGTCTTCATAGCCCCCCCCACCCCTCTCTTTCTCTCTCTGTCTGTCTGCTTGTGTGCTTGTAGTGGATGGGCAGAGGGGGACATTTAATTATGTGATTGGGAAAATTAAAACTCCAGGACAACAGAAGGGGAATACAAAGTATGGGATGCATATTTGATTATTTATATCATATAAAAAATGTAATTTATATCGTTTAAAATCATGGGGGGAGAGGGGGGAGGGGGGAGCTGGCTCATTAGCATTTAAAGGAACAGGCACTCAAAACAGGTCACTCTGTGGAGGGCTGTTTTATACAGGGTAAAAAGGGTGCTGTTTTATATGATCCTTGTGGTATTTTGACCAAAGTATGTTACAGACATTTCATTAAGACCCCAAGGAACCATATCAACTTGTGGTAAAATGGGCGTGCTATGTCCCCTTTAAAATACGAGCAAATACGAGCATTTTGAACGAGCTGCAAACGAGTTACTAAGGTTTGACTAAGGCTTGTGTAAAGGGCGTTGCAGTAGTCCAGACGGGAAAAGACAAAGGCATGGATTATCTTTTCTGTGTCGGGGAGCGACAGAACTGATTTTAATTTTGGAAATATTTCGTAAATGGAAGTAGAAGGATTTGATGATTTCATTAATGTGTGTTTTAAAATTCAGATGGGAATCGAATGTGACACCTAGATTTGTAGCTGTTGTTTTAATATTGGTTGCCAGGGGACCGAGAAATGATAAGAGTTTGCCTGCTAGCTGATTGGGACAGAAGATATCTTTTCTGTTTTGTTTGAGTTTGACTGAAGGAAGTTGAGGGACATCTATTCCTTAATGGCAGTTAGGCACTCTATTAGGACACTCACGCGGCTGACGTTGTCCGGTTTAAAAGAGAGGTAATTTTGGTGTCATCGGCATAGGAATGATAGGATAAAGAGATGTGAAGAGACGGTATCTGCTTTCAATAACATACTGAACTGATAATATCCTGAAATTATCCAGAGGAGGTTTACATGAAAAGATAAATGTCAGCTGCTGCGGACATTCTGCAGATTTTCTCCTGCAGCCCCCTAGCAGAAAGTCCAGACAATGTCCAAGTGAGACCATGTGAGAAAACAGCAGATGAGTCACTGCAGGTGAGTCGGCGCGTTTCTGACATGCGGTGGATGCAAGACGGAGAAAGAAAAGATACACACATCTCAGGATAAAAAAGAGGAGCCATACACGTAAAAGACAGTTACGATGATGTCAACTTGGAAAGACGATGAGATTCAAGAGTTTTTGGTGATACGGGCCAATGTATATGACTATAGAGAGCTGCCCTACTGCAAACTGTAACTGGTACATCTTAGTACTCTGTGCTGTTGTTGACAATGAAGGAATAGGCATTTCTTTCTGGTTTGTGGTTGTCAGCCATTACGTTTGTAAATCTCCTAAAGCCACTACCACTCTACTGTCAGATCATAGTGACAGTTTTAGCAAATATTCCAAAATTGTCATTCTAAATGTAGCCTGCTGCACATTTAATGATAGTACGTGTATTTGTTTGTGAATTTCTGGATAATGGTCTGTGGGACGCTACCACACATGCTGCTGCAGTAGAGGTGCTCAGGACTATTGCACACCGACAGAGCCTCAGGATGAGTTCCTCCATCCACATCTTCTCCATCTCATTGAGAAAAGCCAACTGAAGCTCTCAGAGTTCCCAAGGATAAGTGAGAACAGACAAAATGCTTTTCTTGAAGACTGAAATGAGCTCCAACATGCAGGTCAATGACATGACACCATAAACTTGATCTCATTTCATTGTGTGATCACATGGTTATGTCATAAATATTGGTAGGAATGAGAGTGATATGGTAACTGTAGGTGCTCAGTTGGTTAAGTATGAGGCAATCTAATAAGATAACAAGACCTCTTTACTCTGTAGTTAGTTATATGCAGAATGTATAACATATGAACATGTGGAGATGCTCTGACTAACACAATCGCTAGGCTAAGTGGGTGTTGTGTTGGCTTTAGCGAACATGAGAGGAAATCAATCTTCTCATCCGACTATTAGCAAGATATAAAGTCAATCTATTCCTGTAAACTTAACATAACTTTTGTCGGCCACTTTGGTTCAGCAGAAACAAGCTAGTGACATATGACTTGCTTATTTATACATCCAGCAGTAACGGTACTCAGTTTCTTTCTGAGACTGGAAAAGTGACCTGCAGTAACTGATCCGAGGCATGTAAAGACCAGACAGGGGACTCGGTGTGCAGGACCCTGAAGCTGCAGAAAGAGCTGTTCACCTGTTTATTCAAACAGAATCCAGTGCTGGAGAATCAGTTGTCGTGGCATATTACTTACATTGATGATTCCCAGTCACCACTACTACAGAGCGCTGATTGCCTGTTTAATCAAAGTTTATTAACTTAGCTGTGAAGCCAATTAGATTAACAGCTATTGAGATGTGTGAGCCACAGACAGACATAGATTTCAGGAATTATTTGACAGATTTCTCATGGTTGCTTTACTGAAATCTGAAAAACTGAATTTTTGTTGTGTCAAACATAGGATAAGAATAAAGTTTTAACATTTTAAATAATGTCCTGCATCTGGTATGTATTTGCATTGTATGCCACCTCCTCAAACAAGGAAAGGAGATTGAGAATATGAAAAAACTACCGCAAATGTATGGTTTCCCAGTAATATGTATTATTAGGAAAAGATCAATACTGTGGCTGTAACAGTGACTACAATGCGTATCTGTTGACCGTACTTCATTATCTTTTATCAGCCTGAGTAGAAACCCATGTTTTGGTCCTTTTTTCCCTGCACTTACGACAAAGAAGAACCAGACTGCCCAAAGCGACAAGAAGGCATTAAGACTTTCATTATGCAATTGATTGATGACAGGAAGCAGCATTTGTAGTATAAACTTCAGAACTAATGAGGAGAGTTGTGCAGATTTGTCGGCTTTGAAGTGAGGAGCTGAAACCCAAGTGGTCGGCTTTCACACCCACTGGCTGATTTAAGCGCATTATCTGCCATGATTGGTCCAACTTAGCTCCCCCATTTCTGCCTTTAGTGAGAGAGTGGCAGCTGAAAGCATACGCTGGATTAAAGAGCGGTGTCAGAACAAACGGCACCGCGGAGACACCGACTGGATGGAGGACTAATGCATAACATGCTGCTCTCCTCACGCACTGCTTGATGGACTCGTCTCTAGTCAAGGACGGCCCAGTTTGGACTGACAGTGCGTCAGATCCTGCCATGAGTGACAGGCCGGTGCTACGCGTAACAGAAGATCTCATTTCAAGCATTTCTTTGGTCAAAGCATGACAATTCCAGCTGATTATCATGGAGGCTTTGGATATAAAATTGGCCCTTGTCTTTCTTTTTCTCATACTTTCTTTATGCAAATGTGGTTTCATAGATTGACTCAACTTTTTTTTCTCAAATTTGAGTCATCGCCATGTTAATATCCTGTCATGATTGCCTCGAGTGTCGTGAAACAACACTGTAGCGGTGTTTGGAAAATAATTAAGGAAATGATGAACATGGCGTCGTAATCTTCGGTTAGATCAGTCACATCTCTCGTGGTTATGTGGAGACAGGAAGCATAAGAGAAATAAATGACGGTTAGAGCAACACAGAGGATGCAATTACAGAAACTAAAACGGCGAAGTATTTCCACGGGCTTAACTGTGCAGAAGATAATTAGATTGGTGCAGAACATCACAGGCTCCAACGCAACTGAGGAGGTTACTCTGTATTTCCACTGTTCCGGTGAGCACAGGCCTCAGTTATACTCCATTGCAGATGTGAACAGGGACAGCTACAGATGCTACAGACGTAGTCATTTGCATTATGACTGTTTGGAGAATGCATTCCATACATGCACAGTAGATCAGCATCTATAGATTCCAATGCGAAGGATCGGCTTCGTCTGCTCTAACACGCTCTTTGTATTCTTTTTAAGATGACACAACAAATTGGTGGGTACACATTTGAACAGAGGGGGCTTGAAGTTTACAATTTATTTTTTTGATAGCAAGGAGCACATGTCTTCCAAAGTTGAAAAGTTCAGGAGCTCAAAAAGAACATGAGTACAGCAGCTTTTGTAAGCAGGTCGTCTGGCTTGCTCTGGGCTCCTTGTGGGAGCGTGTTGCACTGCTTGCACAACTGCTCTCCTGCTCAGTTGTGGCAGTGAAGAGAGCTCTCCAACCTTCCCTGTACCCTTAAAAAACGTTGGAACATTTGCTCCCTTGTAGAGTTGAATTTTGAGACTTTGGAAGTGGGAACATCGTAACCTCTCATGAGCCGTTTCCAGACATGACCGGTGGAGACTTTCATTTCACACGTGAACAACACAGTGGGAGGTTCTCTGCTCAGACACGTTCACAACGCCAACAAATCCTCTGCATTATTCAGGTGAGGGGTGGAGCAGCAGGTAGAGACAGGAAGTGACGTAATCATTCCGCTGTGGAGATCACGTGATTTTGTTTACATCGACACCAGCGGCGGATCTTATCACCACAAACTATCTTGACATTTCCGTCGGTGGCTCCACTTTTTCGTCCGGAGATATTTGTTTCCCTTTTGATTTATTTGTCTGTCGCGTGTTAGAAGCATCATCAATATACATAGCTGGACTGACTGGAATAGAGTGTGGAACAACGGTTATACATGTTGGTGATTAAACCCAACAGCAAATCAAAGGTCATGGTCATTATTCCGAGTGGCCAATCACAAGAGCAGAGACGTTAGCCACTTTCTCTGTGTCTAAAGTCTCTGAAGTCAACTTGATGCTCTCTTTGAGGATGGTAGATAAAGTTCTCTTCACTTGGATCACACATTTGTGTGCGGTTTGTATGTGTGCATGTTTTGAGACCAATTAAATGCCATGTACGTAATTGCAGAGAGCCCAGGTGCCGGTTAAGTCAACAATATGAGAAGAGTTTTAATAGCTCACTTGGTAACGCGTGGTTAAGTGAGTCATCCTGTGACTCACCAAAGCATGGCACAGTGGAGCTCAAATTCTTAAATGTTGTTTTAATTTTTCCCAAAGTGAACTAATGGGTTGGATCAAACGCACAATGTTACAGACACGAACAGGGGTAAGCTGGCAAGAATAGTTGGCATTGAAACAAAATGGAAGGCCCACATGAATCAAAGGACAAGAGATAAAACTGTAACTATCCTTTTTAACAGTAATCATCCTTTCCTTTCTAAGTTTGAGACTCTGAACTCTGGCAGGAACTATATTGAGCCTTTTCACAGCCAAATTTATTTTTAAGTCTCTGTCTTTGCAAGTACAACTTAAGTTTTAAACCAAAAAATGACCCACAAGTCTTGCCCCACAGTATTTTTCATTATGTTTTATGCTTTGTTTTGGGGATTTGTATATTCTGCTTGTGCACTGTAGTACAGTTTATACTTAAGTATCTTTTATGCAAAATATTGCTCTGTATGGCATGTTTTATGGTTTTTTATCTTATTTATGTTTTAGTAATCAAAAGTCAATTCCATTCCACATAAAAAATATATAACATCATATTGTTTTGAATGGGGTCTGATTTCTCGCCCAGTACCTGCAAATATTTTATACTGCGAGACTGCATATCGCAAACTGAATAGACGTACAGAAACATGTGGTACGACACTGGGGACACAGGTTTAATACCTGAAACCTTTGGGCTGTGTTGCAGATGCCACGTCTCTGCTTTTTTGAAGACAGAAGCAACTAGAATGGCATTCAGTTGAGCACATACCTCCGCCAAGGCCAAACAGTCCTTCACACCTGTCTAGCTCTTACAATTGAAAAATTTGAGATAGTAGTTTCCAAATCTGCTGCAACATCTAGAAACTCATAGATTCCGACTCAACTGATATGTCTAATTTTTTAACATCAGCATCCAGATGTCATCATTGTCTGACAAATTGACAAAAAATGTGAAAAAGAGGATAATTGTGTAAGATTTAGGTGAAAGGGATCTATTGGCAGAAATTGTATTTAAATTAATATAAGTGATGTTTTCGCTAGTGTGTGATCATCTAAATCGTACGAACTGTTGTTGTTTTTTGACCCTCGAATGGGCCCTTTTATATTTAAATACTTTATATTTACATCGGTAGAGGGTCCTATCTACCGAGACCGCCATGTTTTTTACAGTAATCCAAACTGGACAAAGTAAACACCTTTTGAGTTTTAACAACAACTGAAGGCTACCACAGGTTCTCTTTCATGTTTGGAAGAGGAGGGTGAGGTGAGGGGTATTCAGCTGCAACATGCAACTTTACCACTAGATGTCACTAAATTCTACACACTGAACCTTTAAACCTCCACTTCAGTCAAAGCTGTGTGTGTGTCACCCATGGTCATCTACCTCAGTATTTCCAGTGCAGGTGTATAATGGTTGACATGTGTTTGTTTACAACGTGACTCACCTGCCGGATGAACAGTCTCACAATGAACAATGAACCTTTGAAGGAAGTACACTTCAAACTCCTGGGCCCACTCCTGTGGCTCAGTCCACAAGGTTGGTGTTTCGATCACTAGCTCATCAAGTCCATATTCCAAAATGTCCTTGGGCAAGGCACTGAACCCCAAATTACCCCAGATGGCTGTGCAATGTTGTGTGATAGAAAAAGCTCTGCATATATCACTGCTTTCAGACATGCACTGAATGTTGCATAATTTCTGAAAAGGGCTGCATGTGAGAACCAGTTTAGTTGCTGCGGACATTCTCATGAGTTCCTCCTGCCAGCCACATTGTAAAAACTCTGGATAATGTGAGCCCATGTGAGAATACAGTAAGAGATTATCTGGAAGATCCATAATTTATACTTTACTCCATCTTTACTGCATCTAAATTGTGTCTGATCTTCTCTTGCCCATGCCCCATCCCTCTAACAAGTTTGGTTCAGTACTTTTTGTGTAATCTTGCTGACAAAGAAGCAAACAGTTAGACATGGGAAAAACAACCCTCTTGGCAGAGTTAATGATATTGGATCTTCACTGAAAATAAACTGCGCTTCCAGTCAATATTAAAATGAATAGACGTCTCTTGAGGCTACACTTCAATACAACCCTGCTATAACACTTCCCTCTGCAATCGACACTAACTGTGACATAAAAAAAAATCTCTTTCTGTCGATATTAGTTTTGAGCATGACATCTGCCTTCGTTTTGTATGACAGTCCCACACGTTGATGCATTTCATGGCTGCGCTTATTGAACAAAATTGGTACCAGTGAAGAAACTAACCTTCTTATACTTCTATCTTAGTGAGGACACTCATTGGCATAATGCACTCCCTAGCACCTTACCCTGACCTTAACCATCACAACTAAATGCCTAACCCTGACCCTTCTTAACCCAAAACCTAACCTAAACCCAATTTAAGCCAGTCTTAACCCTATAAAACAGCCCTCTGTCCTCCGTATGGTCTATGCTCAAAATTGTCCTCACAAAGATATAGGTACAAGTACAAACACACACACGCTCTGAACACTCTGGGAAACTGTTGGATGTTTGATGTGCAATTGCGGAGAAAATGAAAACCCCAAGAAGCCTCTCATCAAACATTTACATTTCCAAAAGAGGATTAGCGATGGTGAGATTCCTGTGACGCTGATAGTCGTCTCATTGACACTGTAACAGGGCAACTTTAAGGGGACACACCAATTCCGTGTGCTCTTTGTCATCACAGGATTACAGCTTGAAGGAGCGTCTCTCCACACGATCGGGGCGCCACCCGATCGTGTGGTCTGATATTAGCATCTAACACGGTGACGAAGCTCGAAGAGAAAAGGATGTACTGGATGAAAATTGGTGCTGCGGCAGTGATGATTCAGCCCACAGGAACGGGGCCAACACTGTCAATAATAGAAAAGAGTATTGAATGCATGAAGGTCGGCATGCTCACCTCTGTGGAAAATGTTAGAACTGACCTTCAAAAAACATGCACACTGACACTGTGGGCACAATGAAAAAGATATACACCATTTGCATATAAATTACAGTGGGAAAGATGACACAGCTGTACGGCGTAATGTGATCGTCTATCTAATGCTTGATTCATCTGGAAATGTCTCTGATCTGGTGCCATGCCTGTTATTTACTAGACTCTGCAAATGTGTCTTGATCAACTCCACACGCCTGAGTATTATTTCTATTTTAACACCTCTCTGTCTCTCGCTTCCTAATTGTGGAATAATAGAGGTATTTGGGTCATGCTGTCAATAGAATAGCATCCCTCTGTCATGTAAGGACGTCCTGGGGAACAGTATTAGTATAAGTAAAGAGAGAGAGAGATCTTTATTGATCTGTCCATTGAGAGGAGTGCTCAGTGTGATGAATGAAGAAACATTACCTGAGTGACAGCTGCTTTGTGGAGGCATGATGCAACCATTCAGCTTTTTTTCCAAATTTAAACTAAACCATGTCATAAAAGAAAATCCCAGCAGTAACTGCTCGGTAAATCACCGAACACAAAGATGTATCCATCATCGTTCAAGCATTTATTTCAGCAGACAGCCAGAAGCGGTGTGGAAAACACAAAGTAGCATCTTCTGCCACGAAAGAGAGGGACGTGCATCGCAAGTCTCCAGGCCACTAGGGCATTCACGACTGCTGCAGTTTAGTAGTTGTCAGCAATTTTCAAAAAGTAGTCCATTAATTGCCATTTTTCCAACCCTATGTCTGTGTTTGAGAGAGAGAGAGAGAGAGAGAGAGAGAGAGAGAGAGAGACCGACCTGTTAACTGGGTCCACCCTGCCATTAGTGGTGTTTATTTCTATCCTGTCTTGTGCAAATTACTTTCTTTTCTTTTCTTTTCTTTTTTTGATCCAGTTTTATTTTATGAACTTTCTTTATAGCATACAGTTATAATGTTATATATGCCAGTAAGAAATAAATAAATGTGGAAATTCTTGAAATGAGTGGCTACAGTGCTCACAATCACAAAAACTAAACAAAAACCAAACAAGACAAAACCAACAAAACAAGAAAGAGATAAAGTAAAATAAAATAAAAATGTAAAACATCCCACGCCCTCACAGTCCAGGCCTCAGCTCTTCAAAAAAAATGTTCATGAGTACACAATATCTAAAAAGCTTTTCTTTTCTTTTCTCTTTTGTCCCCAAGGACACATGCAAAGGGTCTCTTCAAAAGCACTATATAAATTCAAGCTATTATTATTATAGCTATTAGTCAAGTTATTCTTCTTCTGTTACTTTAGCACCCACACTGCATTAGTAGGCCCACAGTATACTTGCTGTTTAACCATGTGCACGCATTGGCAACCGGCTGCATCGAGAGTGTTGTTGTTCACATACTTGCTTAGGTACTACACGTGTTACTGGAGGATTCCAGAGGGCACACCACACAACAGAGGACTAAGGAGTTCTCCGCTCTATAGTTTTTGAGTCAGAAAGATTTTCTGCAACCTCCAGGTTTGCATGCGATAAACAAAACCAAGGATGGCGACACTGGAGGAGACCAACATTTGGCTAATGTAAAGGGAACAGAGTTGCAGCCAAATCCAATACAATTGAAGTAACTTAAATGTCCTCTGATATCCTTCTCTGGAGTCGCGTTTGCACACACACACACTGCACACACTGCACACAAGCTCTCACCCAAGGGTGTGCGTGGGATGCGTGGTAGCATCGCTGGTTCCGGTGGCGGACATTTAGGCTCAAAACATGGTGAAAATTATTCTGTTTCAAGTCAAATTTGAACGTGTGGGCTTACGGACACTTGGATGCCACCACAGGAGCAGTATGGAGGCCTTTTATGATCTTTTCTGTAAAAGGGGTCCCCAGTTACTTCAATTGTATTGGATTTGGCGGCAACGCTGTTTGCCCCTCAAACTCCAAAAGGGTTTTGTGGACTGGAACACTTCACCCACCACTGACTCAGTATTGTTGGGTCAACTATCCCTTTAAGATCAAGACACTACACATAGTTAACAGCGAGAATATTGTGGGGCTTAAAGTCGCGCCTGCCTTTTCAAATGCTTGTCAACAACACCTGAGCCCCCTGCTGCATACATGCTGTAGATGCATTGCCACTGCTGTATCACTACACCATGCTTAAACCATAGATGAACGACTAGTCTTCAATGGTGCACAGTGTTGACAAGTGGTTTTGTTGTCTGTCAAACCCCTACTGGCCGTGTCTGTTAGTGTCATCGGGGACGTTCACTGGAACCCCCCCCCTCTAAACATATACCACCTGGGCCAAAGCAGGAGAGGAACCTGAATGAAGAATACACGGCTCCAGGCCCATTCAAGAAATGTGTTGTGAGCTGATGAGGTACAATGGTTTCCATTTGAAGTCGGAAAACACAGCAAAGTGTGTTATCTTAAGCCTCTCTGGTCCTTTTCTCCAAAGCACCATGAGCTGCAGTCATCTTAAGTGAAAGAACTGTGCCAGTAAAATTCTGCTTTATTTGTCTCTCCATTGTCCTTGAAGTCGAATCATTCCAACTGTGTTTTACTGCAGGTTTGCCTTCCCTCCCGTGAGCCTCCAGCTCCTATTCTCTTTTTCTTCCAGAAGCACACTAATCCAGCTCACAGGGACAAACTGCTGCCTCTAGTCAAACTTTGTTCACATCACAACCCCCGAGCTTTATTAGTGATTATCTCTCTGATGTGACAACGCTTTTATCATCTGGGATAAGTTTTAATAATGCAAAGGGCCGCTGCACAGAAATGCTTGAAAGGGAAAAGGGCAGAGCTGGAGTGAGAATCCCGTAGGTTCAGCACACCTTGTGCAGCTATTGTAGTCTACACAAAGAGTTGGAGTTAATAAATCTTTTTGCCAAAGGACGATAGGCGGTGTTCGCATATTTTATCAGCACTCATGGCTTGTGTGAAGTGTGCCACAACCCAAAGTAGTTCACTCTGGGTCTAGATTCTAGTTTGCCACATGCGGATGTGCTGCCCCGTTTCTGTTACATTACTTTAAATCCATCAGCGCTGAGAGATTACGAGAGAGCTTTTTTTTCCCCAATTCATTTTAACAGGGTTGAGGCTTCCACCACATGCTGAAATGTAGAGCACTGGTTAACGGAGTGCTTTTTTTACTGCATTAATCAGGACTCTCTCATTATCTGATGTCTAAACTGTCTCTACATCTGAAGGCCTCATTTGGCTTAATAAGAAATGATGCCCGAGTAAATTTCTGGTTTATCTTTCAAGAGCACGGTTCAGGAGCAGTGCATGGATCTACATTCTTATGTAGTGACATGTCATCATTTTAACTAGGTATTAATACAGAGACATAAATGCATTTAAAAACCTAACAGGCATAGCATTGGATCAGCATACATTTATATAATTTATGGGAATGTTAAAGTATATATTATTGATAGGTTTAGCGTTTCAGTCCGTCTGAACTGTACTGTACATTCTTCATACAGAACCTGTATGAAGAATGTCAGACAACAATTAGAGGCATTTATTTGAGCTTCTCTTTGCGCTGCAGACACAGTTCTGACTGAATTTACATCCTTGCATCTTCATGACTCAATCCGAACCAATTTATCGGTTATTCACTCACATATCGGTAACTGCGTTTTCAGAAATGAAAACTTTTATTTTATAGAATTAACAAAGCAGAGAAAATAATGCATATATGTTTATATTCTATGTTGAAAAAAAGCGTTTGTTTTCTTCATTCAAGTTCAGTATGTTTGGTTGTGTTTGTGTTTCCTTTTATTCATAGTTATTTACAATAAGGTTTATGGTTAAACTGTAAAATATCAAACCTCAATTGAATTTGTTAGTCATAAGGGTTTGGTAATCATTGCCAATATTTTTTAGAGCTATATCAGCTAATATATTGGTATCAGAAATGTTTAACTCCCTCATCAGTTTTGGCACAGCCCCCTAAAAATCTATATCAGGAGGGCTCTACCTCTCACCTATCATAACTTCAAAATATACACAATAAACTGTCTCAAAATTATAGTGAGTGATCAGTCATTTGAAGCCAGGACAAAATGTGACTGTGTGAATGTTTGATCAATATTTCAAAACCAATCCATTCAAATATTTTTTGAGCAGATTTCTCCTGAAAGCATCAAGGTGGTGCGAAAGACAAAGTCAGTAGAGCCCAGCGCTGAAATCCTCAAATGTTTGCCCAATATTTGAGAGTAGAATTAATATATGAAACAGTAATAAACTGTTTTATCTCTGTTTTGTCTGTCACACTCCTCATCCCCTCTGCTCCCTTCTCTTGTTCTCTTCTGCTTCCTCCTGTCTCGCTCATAAAAAAGGATGAAATCAGAATTTTCTTTACCAAATTATAAATGAATCATTTGGTTGAAGACTATAATATCTATCATGTATTTGTATTTGTACATGTGAAGAAAC
Source organism: Hippoglossus hippoglossus (assembly GCF_009819705.1). Lineage (NCBI taxonomy): Eukaryota > Metazoa > Chordata > Actinopteri > Pleuronectiformes > Pleuronectidae > Hippoglossus > Hippoglossus hippoglossus. The sequence goes on along the minus strand of NC_047172.1, from coordinate 21,475,829 downwards.
AGTTTTGTTCAATGTAGCACCCCCCCCCCAGGTCCCTTTGGCCTGGGGCCCTCAAAGTCCCTTGAAACGCTCCTGATAACAGATTACACAACCATTAATGCACAATTCCACACACAACACAGCAACGCACCTGGATGCCAGATACGGGCAGATATTTACACAGCTGTACATCAATCCGCATTGTTTTGCTATTTATGCCTCACTGCAGTGCAATCAGTGCATTCATTCTGATAACATCTGTCTTGCATAGCATTATTTAACCAGTCTCTCTCTTCCATCACCCACTGGAATCAGTCTTATTTATGATTAATTACACGCAGTTGCTTTAACCATATTTAAAAGGTGCTTGAGTTTGTTCTCAAGTCCTGATGATAGACCGGCAGACTGCAGAGACGCAGGCTCCAAAGGATGTCAAAAAACGCAAGATGGCGACACTGTGATATTTTAGTTTCATGATTGTGCAACAGGAGTCAGTGGACACATGGCATCCATCTTTATATACAGTCTGTGGTCCTGACTCTTGTGCTGCTTCACTAACAGGAGATCACTTTTCCTCCATCTCCCCTTTCTTCACCGGGAATGACAGATACATAGATCTGAGGCTAACATTTGGAGCTAGAGCCTCCAATTCCCACTGCCAACAACTCCGATGCTGCCGTCCCTTGGTTGAGAGCATGATGATCATGTGAGGTAATGATTGGTATGTAATGTTATACCATTTCCTCCTAATGATGGCTGAACTAAAGAATGAATCCATGCAATGACTCATTTCTGCCACCCTCCCCCCAGAGACCTTGTCAACGGCAGCTTGTGGCTGCTGTAGTTCAACCTGAACTGCAGTCATTCGTATGGTGAGAACAAGCAGCAGATTTCATGACGTCCTGACCCCCGCTCTTCTCAACGTGTCAGAATCTTTACCTGTCCCTGCAGTTTACGAGTCGAGAAAAATAATGGAAACACGAGCCACACTTGAGAGTATTATGGAAGTATTGTAGTGATGCACTTAGCAAGAGCAAGGGGAACAATGTGTGGAGTCGTGGTGCAGGAAATGTGTCATTAATTAATATTTTTATTAACTTCTTGGTTCTTTCTATGGGAGATGACTAATGTTTCTCCAGTCCTCTTCCTGTTGGAGGTGTAGCTGTGAGACATTCAAGTTAGAGCTCAAGTACTTCGTGGAAACAGAAAGAAGTCAGCATGAACTACAATGCAAAACATCAAATGACACAAAGCAAAGTTTAAAATACCTTCAAAAGGCTTTGTTTCTTTTACGTACAGAGCACAACAAAGACACAAATGTCCCTGACTTATAATTTTCATGCAGGACAGATGGGACGTTTGGTCAGTGCCAGCCTCTGTGTCAGGACAACACACACACATGTCAAACGTGAAGTAGGAGGCAGCACCCACATTCACAGGCGTGTAGGAGCTGCAGCGCCTCGAGTCCAGAAGAGACAGTCGCACATCTGTGCAACTCACAACTCTCGCTGACACAGATAGCAGATGTTGGATTAGTGTGATCTCACAGCAAACGACATTCTCCCAACTGCACATTTCTATATCAGTGCTGTATATGGTATATATATATATATCTTATCCTGTGCGCACAAGTTATTATCTTGTGGGAGGGTTAGGGTTAGGGTTATAAGATATAGTATCTCGTGGGAACAAGACAATTATCTTGTGCACACACGATGAATAAGTTCTACACACAGAGTTAACATCTGCGTAGTAAAGACATGACTGGCGGATGCTTTGAAGACAACACTAAGTTATGTTTAAAGATTTTAACAGTTTTATCATTTCTCGAGTATTATGGTTGAAACATAGTCCTTCTGTCAGCTGAGTCCTTCAGTATGCACAGCAAGTGATTCCTGACAATCCTGTGTCTCTGTGCAAGAGCAACAAGAATTTCATTGTGTGACATTCCCTGGTGAAAATAAAACTTGATTAGCCCCTGAAGTCCCAAAAGATGATATTTTTTTTTATCTTGTGTGCACAAGGTAAATATCTTGCTCCCACAAGATAAAAAATGATAATCTTATGGGGCTTCGGGGGCTCCGTAGTGCTGTCTGGGTCTGGGAAAAGAGACCAAAATGTCCCCAAGCTGGATGGTTGCTGATTTGAAGACTGTAATAGAGTTTGCATCCCTGATGGTGAGGGCAAGATGTGGACGTGAGTAAGAACAGGCTCTGCTACTGGAGGATTTCTTTCTGAGACTCAGGAAATCGATGTAACAATGATCTCAGTACATAAGGAGAAACGAATGAAGGGCAACGTCGGATAAACAATGTTCATCACATCGTCTATTCAGCTGAAGCATCACTGTTATTGAATCAACATAAGCATTAAGATTAGTTCAGACCTGGTATTAACATCTGTCTCAGGTGATCTGATCACAAGTGGATCTTAATACCAGATCTAAACAGGTTCTATGTAACTTTTTCTTGACTATAAAGTTTCCCTTAATTTCGTATGATTCTAAGTCGGTTTAAGGCTGCACTTATCCATATGTTTGTGTAAGCAATGGATCACAAGTACAATGTGTAGTGTCAATGAGGTCAGTCATAGTGACGAGTCCACAGAGTCCAACTAGTGTCTTTCAACAGTGTTATAGAGACGTTTTATGTTCAACCTAAAAGTAGCATTATAAGCAAAATATTCACTGACAGTATCTGTGTTTTTCATTTAGTATTTTAATGCCATATTTTTACTTTATTAGGTGGTAATACGAGACAAATTGTGATTTGTTACACAACTATAATTTGATGGATGATGTATTGATAATGCAGAAAATGCTGCACTCTTAGCACAAATGCAAACAGTCATAATTAGTATATTGTCTATCATGCCTGTGATAACATCTATTTTAAGATTGCTAACATCACCCGGCATTAGCCACTGCAAGTTCTTTGAAAAGAGCAAGATTGTGTTTTATTTCTTATGATTTGAAACTTTTTAATTGCCGACAGCATTGCTATTTCAGTTTTTTCCGAAGTTACCATGGTTTTGAAAGCTTCATATAAAGATGTGTCTTCTTTCTGCTGTTTTTGGCCCATTAGAATTTGCTGTTGAGAGACCTTGCATTATTCCATTCAAAGCGGATGAAATCAAATTTGGATTGGAGCAAACTGTTTCTATGGAGACACCCCTGACCCTCCGACACACTCCCACAGACAAAACGAGCCTTGTGTCCTGTATCATACCTACTGCATCATGGTAAAAAAAATACTCAGTAGATTTCATAACCTTGGATCAATATCCACAGTTATCACCTCAAGTGGTCGCTCCTCATGCTATTTGCTTCTCTGGAGATCACTTCATGTTTCACCAGAGGAAGAGCTCTTCAAAGGGCTGATTCATGTGCGTTGGTTCCAGTTATTATTTCAGTGCTCCACTTCTCATCCATTCATGCTATGGCACATTAAGCAACAGGTTGGATAAAGCCTCTCAGGAGCCATCAGCAGAGGCGGCTTTAATGACTGAAATGACTAAAAATCTGTCAAGTGATTTAAGGCAATAATAAACTGTAACTGAACACTGGTTATATTATTTATTTAGTGTACTACACAAAGGCCAAAGAAACACTATTAAACATTATAATATATAAAAATATACATCTTTGTTTCCTATATTGCAACTCTAATTAACCAGCAGCTATTTGCAGATGACGAGACAATGGGTCCCTGGGCAGAGGCTTGTAAAATGTGTCCCATATCTGCTCCTGCACATTGGAGTAATACACTCAGACTAAAAGACAACAACATTTTTGTGTCTCTTTGTGGTGATTTTGTGAGTCTTTGTGGACGTGATCTGTCTCTTAGTGGTCATTTTACTTCTCATTTTGGTCATCTATTGTCTCTTTGTGGTGATTTTGTGAGTCTTTTTGGACGTGATCTGTCTCTTTGTGGTCATTTTATGTTGTTTTGTGGTTGTTTGATTGAATTCCCAATCAAAGAAATGTTTTAAGTCAATTTAGCGCCCCTGATCCAGGGACCTTTGGGCCTGTATTTTATCAACTAGTTCAGTAATTGCTCTGCAGTTTCAATATCAAAGCAGTTAACACAATTAATATTCTGTTTACATTGTATATAATATTCCTATTTTTCACATTTCCTTGTGTTAGTATTGCATGTTTACTTATTATACTTTGTAACTGTTTCCCTTTTTTTACTTGCAATGTTGTTGCTGTTACATGTTAAAGTTCCTGTTAGAGGGACTAATACAGGATTCTCTTATCTTATTTTATTTTCTATTAATCCCTCCACCACACTAATAAGTCAGCTCATTGTCACCTTCCTTCTGACGGAGGAGCACATAGTGTGTCCAAACAGGTTCTGTGCCCCACCCGGCTACAAATAGCAACTCTTGTGGCCAGGCTATATTATTATTATATTAAGCCCCAATATGTATGCAAGGATGCTAAGACAGAGCTGTTAATGCATAGACACAGATTTAAGCATCACAACATGAGATGTGGCATGAACCAGAGGTATTAGTAAGACTCTAGTGTCAAAAGGCTAAATAAATATTTCACTTGGCACTTGACTCTAATTGTGCTCTGACTGATATCTTGTTGCCATGCCAACCGCGGTTTCATTTTGTGTAGAGCATGAACTGTCGTCATTTTGAAGGTAATTCATACTCTTGGGGAGTTCAGGCTAAATGAATAACCCCGCTTTTTATTGCGCCCCCTGGCAATTATTTGTTCCAGCTTAACAAAGACGGCATGTAACTTGTTGAAGAATAATGACTACAAGAGTCATTATCACTGTGATTATACTGTATATCCTCCTACGGTCTTGATATTACTCACAAATATGAACTTTTTTAATAGTTCAAATAACCTGCTGTCAGGAGGGGTTTGATGCCGTCACTGAGAAGTTTAACGACATGCTCTTCATTAATATCTCCATGGAGAGATCATGCAGTGGATGGAAGATGCTGTGCATACTGTGAATCTTTGACCGTTACTGGAACCACATGTTGTACCATGCTGTTATCAATGTTCTGCGCGACATATACTTAAGGGGATAGAGGTGAGGTCCTGCCAATACATGTGTTTGACCAATCCTGAGGACATTCTACCATGTTTCTATAACATCAGAGTTGAACTGCTGCTTCTTCACAACCAAAAAGGCACATTCAATGTGGTTCGGGCTTTAGGATGCCTCCTGAGCACCGTCTGTTTCGGCACACTTCACCGGGAAGGGACCCCGGGTTGACCCAGAACTTACTTGAGGGACTACATATCCCAACCGGCCTGGAAACGTCTTGGTGTCCCCCTGGAAGAGCTGGAAAGCGTGGCTGGGGAGAGAGACCTGTGGAATACCCTGTTGACCAGCTAAGTGGAAGAAGATGGATGCATGGACGGATAATTATTATTAATTTATTAATTATTAATGAATTTTTCGGATTAATTATATTATTCACTTTTTGGGATCTGTCCTTTTTATATGGTCTATGGTTCTTATATAGAATGATAGGTCACTTTAGCACATGTAACCACTCAACTCCCCGAAGTAACAGGCACCGTCTGCAATTTACAGTTCACTGCTCATTTCCAATATAAAGCTGCTATCATGTATTTTTGAATTAACAAATGATCAATAGCTCACTAATGTGAACGGAGCCACTCATCATGATAGAGATAGCAAATTATCACCTACTTCATAAGTCGCCCTCAGCTCTATTTGGTGTTTTAGTGTCTTTCAGTCGCTTCCGTTTTATCACCTGCAGATGTACTGTTTGGTTTCAGTCTCCCCACTCACCTCAGCATCATTTCCAGATGCTGCAGCCAGTCAGTGGACTCATGTAAGGGAGATAACCACAGGTGCATTGGAAAGAGTCACTTCAGTTTTGAGAAAAGGAGATCCAGCACACTGCTCATACTCAGCATCGATATTTTGATGAAGAGAGAGACTGGAATCAATAAATTGTGATGCTGAGCAAGAGCATTGTGCAGGATCTTTCTTACTCAGGAATGTTTTCAGTGGAAAAGCTCTTAGAACTCAGTGGACACTTAAAATGACAAATTCTAATGCTGTAGAGCATTTAACATTTAAATTTAACATTTTACATTTTCAGGAGTTGGTGGAGACTAAAAGGAGAGTGAGGGTTGGACTTACATTCTGTAAATAATGGATTCTAATAAACTGTTTAACAAGTTTGTGATGTAGGAATTTGAAAAGCTAATAATAAGTACCATTATCTATACATTTAGGTTATGAATTTTAATGTGAGAGTGTGATGTGAGAAAGTCAAAATACAAATCCATCATATACGGCAGAAGAGTACATCTTCTTGTTTCCTGTAGGGAAGATGGTATCAGCAATACAGCATCCGGATTTATACACTGATGTTTTGTGCTTCTCGTTCCTGTTGTTTTGTTGGTTTCTCCTGTGTGTTTGTTTTCAGCTGTCCATTCCAACAGAGGTAAATGGAATTTCATTTGTGCCGCTCTCAGTGCTGAAAAATGACGTCTGAAGATGTCAGCAATGTGTCTTCCAAGAAAACAATGTCCTTTTACAGTTTTCACTGGGTCTACTTTCTCTGGGAAAGAAATACTTCCCATGAAGACTGGTGACAGCTTGTTTTGTGGAGTAATGGGGCCACTGTTTCTGGTAAGACACATTGCTGCTAAATCTTTTAAATGTAATTTTTCTGTGCCACAAGTAAAATTATTTTTGGCAGCTGATATCAGAGAGATTAATTCCTCAAAACCCTGTACAAATAAAACGGTGACATGTTTGGTAAATGTTTGTTGTGATGTTCACTTTTTCAATTTCATTGTGCTTATGCTTCATTAAGTGTTCAAGCAGCCAAGGACAAATAGCTTGAAAAGCCATCCCCCCCCAGCTTTATACCAGTGTGATAACACCACATTTTACTTCATGAAGATGGACTTACATTTACATGAACTAAATATTGCTAAATTGTTTAATCTATAGTAATGCGTCTTATCGTATTTGTTGAGCATTTATATTTTGTTTTTAGAACTTGAATCTGCAAAGTAACCACTGATAATAATAAATCATAAAACTTTATTGATACACCACTTTTCAAAAACAAGTTTACAAAGTGCTTCACAAACCTTACCCTGGGAACCAAAAGCAACAGTTGATCTGCAGATCATGATAAACCGATGAATGGAGTTTACGTATATGCATATCCTGGATATCTTTAAAAAATCATTATTATTATTATAGTTATTAGAGTTTTTACACATTTCTTACACATTCAAAGTGAATACTTCACTCACAGTAAGGAAAACACAAGTTCTGCTTTGCACTTCTTGCACAACACTGCACACTGTTTCTTATATTAGACACTTCATTCAAAAATGAAGTCTCTTGAAATCGTTGAGAAAACGCTTTCAAACATTTCAAAATGAGAAGCCCTATCTGAAATTGTGTTGTGCCCTTTGTCGTTGTATTGTTGAGTCTAAAGTTGTTGCCGGGTCATATAAAAAAATATGTAGACGGAACACACCTGAGTAAAGAGAAGCGGAGCTGGAGTGGCGCACTGTGCTCTGAGCACCTGAAGGCAGCACGTGCCGGGGGCGGAAGTAATCCAAACTCTGCAGACAGACCACAGAGTGTAAACAAACAATAAACAGTGACAGACACACGCAGCTCACCACCGAGGACGTGAGAAGGGAATACATGTCTCGTCTTGCACTGAGGAGCTGCCGGTGAGATCCCAGTGTCCTGTGAACAGGTCAGTGAGACAGGTCAGTGAGACAGGTCAGTGAGACACGAGGGTCAGACACATGAGGGGAGTTGACAGGTTTGTTTCAATTCAATCACACGTTGGACTGTTGCCTGTTCACTTTGGTCATGATCTGTGTCAAACAGTAAAGTGTAAGTAAAAGCAAATGACTGTTAAAGTCTGCAAAACTATAACTCAATACTACTTTGAATGAATAGCAATATAAAATGCTTGGGAACTTTAATATCACGTATCTTCATGAAATACGACTGATATTAAATAGCATGTAATATTTATGATGTGCATATGTATATATTGACATATACGAGGGCATATACATAAATATTTATTCTGTATTTCTGCAATTTTATTGGTGATTCCATGTTTTTCATGTTCTGCCTCATATTTGAAGGTTTCTTGAAAACAAACAAAAACAAACTGACAAACTGAACTGCTGAATCTGTTCATTTAAAAAAATTAAAAAGGCAAATGAAAAGCATCTCATCACTGAGTGAAATCCAGGAGATTTATCGATCCCTTTTCAAGCAGGGAAATTACACTAAAAACGTTGGAAGCTTGACACTTGTGTTGCGGCTCTTTTAATCGTGCTGTCACTTTTGGATTTGTGTGTTTTCAGTTCACATGCTTGTGTGAGACGCCTTTCGCCACCAAAAGCCGATGATTAGTCACGACATTTATCTAAGTGATCTACTTCTATTTCTACACCACTTTCTCATTAGGACACATTGAATAAATCAACTGATAAAAAAACGAGCCATCATTATAGATTTACTAATTATAACATAAAACGAACAATAAAAGGTTATAGAAATAAAGATGTTTATTTCATATTACTGTGTCGCATTTAGGCCCTGAAATCTTCCAACATCTGGAACAGTGTGTTGCTGAACCTTTTCTTTTTTATTACTGCACTTTGTCCCCCCCCCCCCCCTCACTCTTCAAAACACTTTTCTATTTTTCATTAGCAGTCGTCACATCTTCCTCTTTCTCGCTCTGACTTGAAAACAGTTTTCTTTTTCACGTATCACAGTCTCTGTTGGTTTCCATGAGGATCAGGGGGAAGCGTGTTGTTGTTTCACCGTCATCCAACAAGTGAATCACACATATAAACTGTTAAACTGCATTTCAATCAATATAGCAAATGAAATATTCTGAAATAAAAAAGTGTATCAGTTTTATGGATTGTAAAGGCCCATCTAGGAACAGGCATTGCAAACTAACACACGAGATAAATGCTGTAGTATCTTGCAGTGGTTTCTTCTTGTACTACATATTATAATAAACATTAAATAAATGAATACATCTTTGAAGTTGACTCCTAGCATCTGTTTAGGAGAATATTAAATGAAACCTATCAAAAGGTCCTGTATACGTCAAGAGATAGAGAGGGGGCGAGAGGGGATGCACACAATTGACATGTTATTGATTTTTGTATAATGTTGATTCATGGCAAAATAAAATAAAACTTTTTTAAAAAGCAGCCTCATGACGAATTAAAAGGAAAAAAAAACATTTTCTATCCGAAAACACATTTGTGAGAAGCTGTGGTTTTTAAAGCCCTTCATTTCTCTGCAGGTTTTCATTTCTCGCTTCCGTCAAACAGGTGAAAACCTCTGAACTGACTCAGATGAACTGTGTCCACATTCTTAATCGCAGGGCATATATGAAGCAGAGGGGTTTTATATATTACATGTGTAGCTGTTGGGAGCCCCAGGCGGTTGCCCACCTTGCCTAAAGTTGAAGTTGTCCCGTGGGACCAGCTGACCCTCTGGATTCACAGCGTTAAACCAAATAAAACATAATAAAGTCAGGGTATGGCCGTATTGGATTTGATAGACTCGTTTTTTATGAAAGATTTTTTTCCTTGAGAAGCTCTGTACTGGTCCACTTTGCTGTGATTTATAGCTGCACACTCCATCCCAAGGCCCACCCTGTCTGCTTGTTATGAAAACAGGGAAAGTACAGTCCCTGTGGTCCTGTACGCTTCTCCGCTCGTGGCAGTCTCCAAGTGTGAGGTTCAACTCGTGTGGACTGGGAAACAAAATGATGAGACGGTTAACTATGAATTAATGTCTGTTTCACATCTCCCATGATCTGAGGTGCCGCGCTCTCATCTCTCACACCCACTCCTTTGCTTCTTTTTCTGTCTCTCTTGGTAACAACTTGCACTATATAGGCTCACCTTGCTGGTTGCCAGGCAGCTAATGAATTTTTCATAAGCAGGGTATGGTACTACAGAGGAGTGGTGAAATCCTGACAGTGGTGCTCGTGTGGGTGGGCATATCAGTCCGCGGAGATGGAAGGTATCGATTAATGGAAGTAGGAAGTGCAAACAATTACAGCTCGGGCAGCTGCAGTCCGGGCAGAGCTGAACTCCGAACACCTCGACTCGAGGAACAGTGAAGGATCGGGGTTTCCGGCTGCAATCCCAGCTTTCAGCCTGTGTGATATTACATTGTTGCCCCAGGTTGTTAGCCCCTCTCCACTCAATGAATACGTCTCGACTATGCTGCTGCAGCTCACATCTAATTGAAAGACATGCATAATGGAAGCTAGTGTTCAGGCATGTAATGCATAAACAGCAGCGAAGTCTGCAGACAGGCTTACCTGAGGCACTACACCGTACTCCTCTCTTCTTAAGACTCGACAAGGAAGACAACAAATTGACGTTTTCTGCATCACAGCAATTCCTGGATTATGGCTGTGTTCAATTAGGAAATGTTTTTTCTAACACAAACCTTTGCTTTGCTTGCTCTTACATCAGTCTGCGGTGTTAGAGGATATATTGTACGTACAGGGGCCTTGGCAGTCAGGCTGCTTTCCCCCCCACCTTTTCCTCTCGATAAGCAGAGAAGGTTGTATAGAAACCAGGGTTAAAGTGTGGAATTGAAAACCTTCAGACGCTCTGTTCAGCTGCTCCAATATCTCTTTCCTGCTTCTTATAGATGTTGTAAAGGGGGAAAGGGGACGAGCTGAGGTGGAGCAACAAACGGTGTAACGCTCAATCTAGCACTGCGTTACGGAGGGGTTGAAACGTATATGCAGGATTGGCTGTTACAACTGGAATGACTTGATCTTTTTGTGGTTTGAATGTAGAAGACGAGAACATTGTGTGACGGTAGTTGAATTGACATCCATGATATCACCATACCGACATCCTACTCGGACACAGCAGCAAAATCGAAAAAAAGTTTGCACACAATCTACTGTATCTTACACCCCCACTGGCCTCATCGAAGTAAACAACATAACCTACCATACGCTCTAAAATGGTCCAACCAATGACCTGGTCTGACCTCGAAGTCTCTTGGATGTTTCACTGCTGAAACTCAGTTAATGATCGTTTCCCAGCTAAAAAGTTACTAGTAAGACAAGACAGGTGTTCAGACCTGCTGGGTCTAACAGTCGCTAACACTTCTGTAAAACTTAGGCTGCGTTTGCTCCATTGTCCACTGAGGCCTGGCTTGGTTTTTTATAGATGTAAAGATGTTATGAATGATAGCAGCAACAATTTATATAATTATAATGATAAGAATGGTTGTTATCTGAATCCTGCAGCGAGCGAGAGAGAGAGAGAGAGACGACTGACTGACTGACTGTCAAAAGTCAAAACATTAAGTAATCTCAAGTCCTTGTTGGTCCCAGTCATCATTGTTCTCTGAAGGCAAGTTGCTATGGCAACAACACAGTATTAACCCAAACAGTTAAATATACAAGCTTCTCTTTTTTTAAAGTTATTTTTTCACAAGCAATTGTTGGAACAAATTTAATTAACAAATCAAACTGTTAATAAGTATTTGGACTTAAATTTTTAAACAAAAATAAAATCAATATATCCCATGAATACAGAGAAAGTGCCTAATGAAAGTGACCAGCCATTGGAAGGGCTTCTGAATTATTTTTATTTGTTAATTAATTGATTTATTTTTTTAAATACTTCCTTCGGCTGGCTACTTAGAATGGTAAATTACTGGCTCAACTTGAGTCTATGTGTTTATTCAGTATATATCTTCTAAGATTTTAAGAACACAATGTAATGTCTTGTCTCAACTCGTTCAGTTATAAAAAAGTTGGGCCAACAATACAAAATGTTTCGTCTCAATATTAATCAAGTTGTGGATTTTTACAGTGCAGGTACTCATGTCAGCCCTGCTATAGGTCAGCAACCTTACCATGGTGTAACCTGCCTCTTGCCTAATGTCCCAATGTCAGCTGCGATTGGCCCCAGCTCCCCTGTGACCCTCGAAGAATGAGCGGTTCAGATGATGGGTGGATAGATGTCCACTGAGGTGCAGCAGTGGGTTAACTCCAGGCTAAGACAGCAGCTAACAATCCTCGGTGGAACATTAAACTCTTGAAGCAAACGTGACCAATGGCGTTTCGCCTTCACTGTTCCTGTCCTCTTGTAAGTGCCGCATCTCAAGCTCCAATGAGACAGAGCTGTGATTGAGTTCATTTCTGTGTATACATTTTGTAACATCATTAACCCAGAAAAGTTCATGTCATTATAGATAAAAGTAAAAAAAAAAAAATCACCATTAATGAATGATTGAATAAATGAGTGAATAAATGCTGAAATATGGTCATCATAGAAACTGATGAGGTGAAACCAGCAGATCCAACATAACAGAGCGACACTCACTCAACATATGAGTCCAACTCTCTTTTATTTCTCTTCATGGTCTTTAACCAACTAAATTCTCCACTTTGTTCACCTGCGAATCCCTAACTGTGGTTTTTAGATCTTTTTCACTGAAACCAGTTGCTTTCTGTGGCCGAACATGATGCCAGGACAGTGCAGTTGTCAGTCGGACCATTAAACAAAGACAGAAACCCACTATACACAGTGAAGCGTGGGGAGGCTGTCGTTTGAATCATCATTATTAAAAAAAAAACCAGCAACCAGGAACTTTGTAAAGTCAAGTTAGAAGATGGAGCAAGAAATTTTGAACTAGAATTGTGAAATAACTTCAACCTAAAAGAAAAAAACCTACCTACAGCTATAAAGTTGTGGAAATAAAACTCCGACAACACTCTCAACCGCGACCATAAGGCAGTGAGCGAACTCCAGCAGCTGTGGCGCGGCTACAGAAGGAACAGAACGGAGCTAAATATCTGTCATCTAGCTTCTCTCGCGATAACCATCTGACGCAAATGCTAATCGGCGCTCTGCCTGTCACACAGGACAGAGCAGCTGTTGTTTTAGGGAGCGAGCACAGGACAGCAATGTTGATGAAGCTGCGTATTCTCAGGCCTCCCGCCACAGACACTACTACCCGTCTCACACTGAGACACTTGTGGGGATAATCAGCTGTTTTACAACAGACAACAGGCAGGTTAATTATTGCACAGCAGACCCAGATGGGACGCGTTAGTGGAAAACCCTGCACGGCTCCGCAGCAGATTCACAGCATCTCGCCACAGATTCTACAAGTACCTGGATCTCTAGTGGAGGGGTGAACACCAGTTCCACATGTGGTGAGATTGATGATGACGGTGGGGGTGTAATGGATGAGTGATTTTCATCCTGTGTTCTCAGCACTTTGTGGACTCAAGTGGGGAAATCAAATTCAGGAGACTGACCACACAAATTTGGGAATCCAAACTTTTTCCTCTGTGTTTTAGCCTCTTGTCCACATTCAAACACCACTTAAAGTCACTAAAACAGAGATGCAAAAATGCTAAATTAGAAAGAAGAAACAAAATGAATAATGATCAATAATGTGAGTGTTGGTGTCCATGTAGAGTCTGTGTGTACAAGTTAAATGGCGCATTTGGGAAACACTGACAGAACAGTAATTTGTTCATGCCTCCTGCTGCTTTATGTCATGAGCATACACCAGAAACAACAATGGCAGAGTTATACTGGTTTCTCTATGTTTAGTTAGCACAGTGAGGTGTAATTACAAGTTTGCAGCTAAATTTAGCTGTAGCGCATGACATTACCCACACTCACCAATATGTTTGTCTCTGGTTTTTGCCAGATCGCTGATGGAGACTTTTTCGCCACCCACTGGCCCGGCATGCATTGTTTGGGCGTTTGTGTTATTATACATTTTCATTCCATATTTAAATATCATTTTTTTTTATATAAGATCGCACACCATGGTGTTACCGAGAAAATACAAAATCCCAGGATTTTTAACATGTTTGTGCATGTGCATTTTTTTTTGTTCTGTTGAGTAAATCTATGCAAAGACAGCAAAGATTGTATATCAGCTTTTTGGTTTATTGTAAATAAACAAACAAGGGTTAAATCTTTGTAAACAAAAAATATGAAGACTGTTTTACAAGTAGCTTAATGTATGCAGATATGCAGACCTCCAGCTCAACAGGTGAAGCATCGAGAGCAAGAGATTGTCCTAATGTTACAACAAAATGTCCATAATAACAAAGCTCCAGGTACTAAAATGAAATTGCTTCGTGCAGTGGATATTTCCCTCCCTGGCTCTGCAGCAGTAATAACCTGGGATCAGCACTATAAAGGTGGTCAGACATAAAACTGATGATATACTGGGAAACAGAATAATATTTTTCTGTGTGGCTCGGCACTCACTTCAGAGTGTACTTTTGAGAAGTTTTATCAAAAACATTACAGACGTCTCCAACAAAAATATACAAAAAAGAAACCCCCAGAAAAAAAAGAAATGTAATTTCATGATTACCTGTCTGCAGTCCTGTTTTTACAATCCTGTATCATTCATGAAGAGAAAATGTCTAAAAAGCAACTACGCCTGCGTCCAATGTTGAAGAACCCAATTTTATTCGGTAGTGGGTCGTTTCACTCCAATCGGTTTTACCCGTGGCTTTGCCCGTCTCTGCTATAACTGCTGGGGCAAACAGTGTATGATGAAGAAAAAACACACAACTAGCTAGTTAGCCAGTTTCCCTGTTTGGTCCCTCCACTGTTTGCATCGGTCACTTGTAATAGATCTCTATTAGTTATTGCATTTTGCTGCGTAACAGGAATAAAACTTTGATACATCAATTCATCTGTCAACAACTCCCATAACCCCACGCCCAAAGTTACACATTCTACGTATATGTGTTTTATTTTGTTATTTTTATTGTGAAAAGATGACGTACAGTGGATTTCCGCATTAACCCAATGCAATGAAATGCCAACCCATTCACACTCCTCTTCTCAGCCTGCAAACATTTTTGCTCCAATATTTATATGATGATAAACTGTTAAATGATAAAAAAATAGCTCATTTGAAACCCTGACACCAAGAATTCAGAGTAAATAAAGAAAAGTAACCTAAAAGGTGTGAAAAAAATAGAAAGAAAAACAAGCTTTATTCTGGAGCAGCCTCTTCAGGGAACCGTAGCGCTTCGCTTTCTCGAGTGTCTCACCTTTTAAAAGATTTAGAGCGAGTCACAGGGAGAAAGTTAATGTTGCTCAGGCAGAGTGGACTGCTGTGATGGAGGTGAACGGCAGGAGTGGCTGTGTGAGTGACGCCGAGACTGAGATTTCATGGATCAAATCAAAAATCCCCCCACAAGTACAAGCACTCCATCATCATCTCTCGGCAGCTGAAAGCTGATGTTCCTGAGAGTTGAGAGTGTAAACTTTGGGTAAAAACCTGTTTTCGGGGGGGGGGGGGAGATTGGAAAGGATTCTGTTGCAGCCGCGGATTTTTCTACAGTGTATTTTTCTACTCATATCCTGCGAGAGTCGGACAGCCAGAACCTTTCAACACAGATTCCGGCAATAGAGAGAATGACATCAAAATCGGGTTTGTTCAATAAATTGGATCAAACAACGTTTCTGTTTTCTGTTGCATCTTCAAACCGCAAGAGGCAGGCCTTCAATGCCTCCGTGTAGATTCCATGTGTGTCAACCCTGTGCATGGAAACCCTCTTATCATCTGTGTACAAAGGCAGCTTCTGACGGGATGCTGCCTGTGTTGTACTTCTCGAGGTCTCCTCTGTTTTCCTTTCACCCCCAGCGGAGCACACCGTTTGTCTAACGGCTGTCGTCCTCTCTGCCAGGAAGCTCGCGTTGGGTGGAGTGATGCCGCGGGCTTGTTTACAGTCGCCCCGTGGGGGGGGAACACGACGTGAAATAAGAGGCGGCTGTGCTGTTAGACGGGGCTAAGGAAGGATCAGGCTCGAATTTGACTGCGCGGTGGTTTTAAGACCCTTAAATCCCGGGGGAGTTGTGCCGAGTCAGCGCCGCTGCCTTGTAAAGTCTGCAGGTCTTGCTCTCCCTATGCAAAATTGGCTTGTAGGAACACGGAGCTGTAATGCAACCCCTGGAGAAGAATAAGTGTGAACTCCTGAGGGGACGGCGATAGGTTTACAGCCAAGTGAGTTACTGTATCTAGTGAAAATGGCCCCGTCTGCTATTTGACTTTATCGTGCATTAATGACATTGACGCTTTCGACCTCCGTTGGCGTCCGACAGCATGAAAGGGCCTCCTTTCTGTCCAGCCATAAAACCTCTCTAGCCCTGGAGAGCTGCCACTGAGAGGGAGTCAGAGGACAGCGAGAAGGAGAAAGGGTCAAATCGAGTCTAGACACTCACTATTCCTCCATTGTCTCCCTGGAAACTGGACCTCCCACGGTGGACAAACTGTACAAACACAAGACATTTATGAAGACCACAAAGCTGTCCCGCTATCACCCTGCACATGAAGCATTTACAGCAGGCTACAAAAGAGATGGAGAGAGATTCGAACAGCAGCATGTTGTTATACTGTTTGTTTTTTTAAATCCATGTAAAAGCTGTTCACTGATGTAATATTGTGCAAAGATGTCAAAGCCTTTGTGTGGAGGTTTTTTAAAAGGAAGCGTGGTCCTGCATCTTAACAATAAATACAATCTCCTCGACAAAACAAGTATAATTGTTTCACTGCATGCATCGGGGACATGTCAGGAAATCGTATCAAATTAAATAAATATATTGCAGCAATTACACAGTCTACAAAACAGCTGAGGGTACATATGGAGCAGCTATGGAAAAAATGTGTTGCTTTCACATAAAAATATCCAATATGATTTTGAATGATTAGAACCATATTGTGTTTTTGTTGATATTTTGATGATATTTCACACTTAATAGTCTTAACTGTCTCATCTCCATAGTCTGCTAAGGTAACACAAGGACATCTCAATATTTTATATGCATGACAACCACTTTCAGGTGTAGGAAAATAAATAATATGTGGATTCATTAATGTGCTGTGTGCAGAAAGGCATTCAGGATGTGCAGCCTCTTTAATCAAAACAAAGATGGCAACAATGACAACTCCAATGACAGAAACATTGCTCTCTTTAATATTTGAGCCATTTACATTTGCTGGGCTTCTAGTTCCTTGCATACATGTTGCCACATTAGCCTGATCTTTGTGAACAGAATCATGGATTCTCAGAGGACAGCTGGGAAGTGCATGTGTTGCATCTGGATTTCCATTTATTGAAAGAACTCTTGAGAGGTCAAGAGAAAAGGTTCTCATTTCTTTTTAAATCTCTATATTTATCCTCACAGTATGCTCTCCTCAATGTGATGATAATAGTGTGGCTGTTGAAGTTGAAATGCAAAGTTCCAATCAGCCTATGAACTCCTCAATGAAAAGCAGTTAAACTAATGAGTGGATGGGTTTGTTTTAACCCTCAGAATGAAGAGCAGAGATGTTGGACACCGTGAAGGATTTCATGGTGCATGGAGTAATATTCTCACCGGTGTGTGTGTGCAGCAAAACAACAGCGTCGACAATATTGTGCTGCTTTGCAACTTTTAATGTTGTTGATACACCACCCTTTTCGCTGCTTTATTCAACTGAGGTTATTTGATTAATGTAACTTAATATCGCGATAGAAAGTCTATGGATAATGCAGTGGTGTCCATAAACTTTATTAGGTTGTATGCACAAGCATGGAGTTTATTGGATACTTTTGGTGCGGTTATTGGCTGAGGAAAGTGTTGTTAAAATGTTTTTTAAATTAATTGCATAATAAGCAACAAATACAATTTTTACCTCTTCATTTCCTCTTTACTAATGTTAACTCAGTTCATATTTATACCGACTGACATTCTGTAACATGTCATTTTACTTCTGAGTAAATCCTCTTTTAAGGAACAGTACTTCTACTTGAGTACACATTTCTAGTACTGTTTCCACCCCTGGACCATATACTGATGTGTGTGTGTGTGTGTGTGTGTGTGTGTGTGTGTGTGTGTGTGTGTGTGTGTGTGTGTGTGTGTGTGTGTGTGTGTGTGTGTGTGTGCGCGCGCGCGTGCGAGGAGTGTGCTCGCGCGAGATGCTGTGGCGCATACCTCAAGGAGGGAATTAGAGAGCAGTGTGTGAGAGCAAGCAGATAAAGGATTATGAGCACTAAGCAGGAGACTTAAGTTTCCAACTTGGCCTCAAAGCAAATTCTTCTACACCAACTACTAACACTAAGATCCCGATGTTGAAGTGGGATGTGCATGAAACATTGGCAGAGAAAGAGGTGATGCAAAATATAAGCATTACAACAACCTGACCCATTGTAGAGCGTTGGCAATGATAATCGGCGTCGAGCCCATTTGGGGCACCTCACGACGTCCCAACAAAAACTACAAATGTCACAAATAATTTTTGACCTCTCTCAACATCCCTCTTAACAACACTTTCTGTGATGTTGACCAACAGGAGCACAGATCATTCTACTGGGATACATGACAAAGCAAAAGACGATCAATGTTCTTGGCTCTTCTCTGTTCAACAGAGGAAAGGTTCATGCAGATATTGGTCATATTGGAGACACTGGTCATCCAGTCTCAGATATTATGTGTCATCATTCATGTTCAGACAAGTCAGACCCTCGCACCTCCTTCCAGTGGCATCACACTAGTCATGAAAGACAGTGAGCTAGGATTTGTTAGGTACTGATGTGTAATATCTCAGATGTGTGAGTGGTGCGTCGTGGAACGTCTTGCCATGTTATAAGGTTGGAGCAGCCACAATGCCTGTGTGAGCCAATGTCTATCTGTCAAATATGTCACAAATATGTGCAACACTTTTTGAAACTGTGTCAAAGTAAAAGCACTCTAGCGTTTCTGACTCAATCCATTAATTTGTTTCAACAAGGTTTGTATTGTTATTGCAGGACCGGAAGATGCATGGCTTCTAGTGATATGCAGATTGCAGTTATACTCGCAGGTTCTGTGGTTGTTCCGCAGGTCGGGTGGGTAGGGTCGTAAAAATGAACATTTCTGATTAATCGTTGATGGGTTTGGGTGGGTTCGATGGGCGAATTGGCCAAGTCATCAGAGGAAAGGTGCTTTCATTAAGGGAGAAACAAGGCCGCTCATTCCCTCTGCTGCAGCACCTTGCCCTAACCCTAACCCTAACCCCTAACCCAAGAGAAACTGATACATTAATGGAGTGACGCCTGCGAGCTAGTTCAGGCAGCCAACTCGAGCTGCGCTGCTCCAATCATGTGCCAGACATCATGTGACATACCTCACTCTCCACAACCATCTATAATACACACCCACCTTATCAGGTGGTCTATTTAAGCAGAGAGAAATTTCCCATCATCCCCTTTGCTCGCACTGCTGCTGCAGTATTGCTACCAGTTGCTTCAGCCCCTCCACCACCCCAGCATCCACCTGTAGGCTCCGACGGGGGGGTTACAAGTATTTGCTCATCACTCCCATCATTCCTGTGTAATCACATGGGGGGAGTGATTAAGTTGGAACCTAGACGCCAAACACTAAACCTGTTCTACTGCTGCAATATACGTTTGAACGTGAGTTGTCTGACTGAAGTGCAATGAGCGCTACGCTTCATTGAGGCAAGGTGGAGTCGCCTAAAACCGAGCACAGTAGATATATATTATAGCTTTGGAATGTTCATGCAGGTGTGGGTTTCAAAATTGGTGGAAATAATAAAGTTGAGTACATAGGCCTACTTTTTTTCGAGGAAATACGGTATTCATACCAGAAACCTCACGTAGCAGCTCCACAACAGACGCACGTGAGAAGGAGCAGATCAACGACGCAGCTGTCAACGGAATGCACACACACCTAATGTGAGTCTACAGCCATGCTAGCAGCACTGTGAGACTGTAGTCTACTTAGGCACAGTGCTACATTAAGCTAAATGCTAATGAAGCATTCGCTCACATACACCCTTTACGTCCATCTGCCCTCACTGAGCCCACGAGACACGCTACACTTTTTAAGGAAGAGGTGAAAATATTTATTAGCGAGCCATTCATAATTCACCAAAATTTGAAGTGCAGCCAAGGACACAGCCGAAGTCACTATTAGAGATTTAAGGCCCCAATAAATTTACAACACATGGCAGGAGGCACGCAACAGCCACCGCCCAGTCTTCTCCACTTTTATGTGTATGATTCATTCAGGGCCAATTATACGGCGAACAACGCGGCACCGCTGCAGACCACAGTCGAGCGCCACTCGCACTGGCAACTTTACACGTTTGCTATTTATCATGAATGACACGGGCGAGATGTCTGCCAACTTCTCTGCTGTCAATTTGCAGAGTAGCATGTAAATATAATTAAATGATGACATAATCACATTATGTAAGAGCCTCTAATGGAGTCTGCAACCTCTTTCAGTTCTCCACATGAACATTGTTGTGTCAGTCGGCGTCAGAAGATGTGGACCACAGCTGAACAGCAGAATTAATGGGGGGAGAGAGGAACAATAAATGCAACACCACAGGCGATGACCCTCCCTGACTTGGTCCGAGGGAGTGTTGAAAGAAATTTATAAAACTGAACGTATGAATGAGCTAATTTCCCATGCCAGGCTAGACAAAGCGAGGATGACGGTGGCGGAGAGAAACGCGCGTCAGAGGCAGAACCATGAGTGGAAGGAAGATGGGGTGCTGAGAAGGGGGGAACACAAGTAAACAGGATTATGAAACAGCCCCTCAGGCAAATGAAGCTCATTGAGAGGTATATCACTGCACACAAAGATGAGTCAGTGCCCTGTGGGTGAGAAACTTGTCCCGCAACTGCAGAAGAACAAGACACAAAAGCTTCTGACTTACTTTTACAAGTTTCTTTTGCTTTTCAGGAATAAACTCCAGCTTCTCATGACACAATTTGCTCATTCAGTGTATCTTTAAAACAGGCCTCCATTATAAATGAAGCCCAGCCTGGTGAAACACCGAGCCAAGTGCCCACCACAAGCTTTAATCATCGCTCCGCCGTTCTTAATAGAGTGATTATTAGCGTGGGGATTAATCGGCTCATTGAAATCTCATGCCGGCCCCCTTGTGATTTACTTCTGTAGGCGACACACAAGTGCACGGAGTGGAGGAGACAGAGCCCGGGGTGGTGGGGGGGAGTAGTCTCCCCCCCCCCACCCCCGTTCGCTCCCCTCCTGATGTGAGAGCGTCTGCTTCACAGAAGCTAACAAGGAGCTCAGGACACTTTAACCAGAACGCTTCATCAGGGTGACTGCGCGAGGCTAGGTGAGGACGAGGAGCGGCAGGGAAAAAAGGAATCGGAGGAGCAAGGGGAAGGAGAGGAGGGCAATTAGCAACCCAGCTAGGAGGCTTCTGAGTCAAAGCTCACAAACAACCCAGAGGATCCGTGGTGCGACATAGTCCCATGCTCTTCTGCTCACAGAAATTCCTGCTGTCGTGTTTGTGCAATAGTTTTGCCGAGGCGCGTAGTGTGGCAGTTTTATGAGGCAATTTTAGTGCGGCTGTGTGTGTGTGGATGGGAGGGAGGGAGGGAGGGGAGGGTTGTGGCCGGTGTAAGATAAATACACCATGTAAGCACAATGCCCTTGAATGTGGCCTTGGACCTCTGTTGCATTTCATCCCCTCCTGCTTCACCAACGATGAGAGATCAAATAACGGCAAAACTAATCACAGAAGTGGCTGTGGTCCACACTTGGTTCTCTCCTCACACAGGAGGGAGATGCAGTGCTATCACAGTCTCTGCTTCGAAATGGCTACAACGGATTTTGGTCGAATGAATTTTGAGAGTGCCTGAACTGAACTGAACAGAAATACTACAATCTGTACAACTGGAGAGCGGACACAGTATTGGTTTTCATTTTTAACAAAATATTTTTTCTGTAATTTGTCTTTTTATATTTACGGCTTAGACCATTGTGTGTTTGTTGATTACAACCATAGACTGTATATAAAGATGAATGATGTGTTTTCCCTCCCCCTGTACAAACATGAAGCTAAAATATCACGCATACAGACGCTGCTATCCTGCCTTTTTTATATTTTAAAGATATTTTTTGTTGGCATTCTGCTGTAATTGAACTAGGGGGTTCCCCGTATCCTAAGCTTTTCTTTTATCTCTTTTTATTAGGAAAAACTTTGATATTCCACATTTCACTCATTCTTTATACATTGTCCTTTTTCTTGCTTTAAGTTTATACATGAACATGAATTAAGTAAAAATGCTGAATAAAAAATGAATAAATATAACAAATTATCTCCATATCCATCCATGCACTTCTATTGATATACATACGTATTTACATACATACAGGAAAATAGACTGAATAATAATAATAATCCAAGTGGATAATCGAGATGTTACCTTGGAAACAATTTATAAAAACAGGACCCACAACATTTTAACATCTTTAGTTTTGAAACAAGGGGCTCTGTGGTCTGTTCTCTCCTTCATTAAGGTCTGATCTAATTGGTGGCATATATTTGATCCAGTTTTCCCAAGCTCCATCAAACTGATCCAGTTCCAGTCCGGAAGCTTTTGATGTAATTTGCACAATAGTCCTCATGGCATTAAGGTCCCGCCGATAGACTCACTCGACCAATCGTGAGTCAGTATTAGCTGTCAATCGTGACATTTCATCCTGTTTATATAGCATGAAGAAACTACTTACCACCAAGCTTATCAGAAACAGTGACACGTGAACATACCTAAGTGAGAAGAAATACCTAAATAAACATCTTTGGGATAAAATGATTTAACTTGCTCACTGACTTCTTGGTCCAGGATTGGTCCATGTCCCGTCCACTAACGTGGAGTTGGCAGATTTATGAACTAGACTTCAACCAGCCACCAGGGGGCGATCCAGATGATTTGGCCTCACTTTTTAGGAGCTGTTATGTTGTACATTCTTTACAGTCCATGATAACATAGACATAAGACATTTATTTTGAATGGAGAGAGTACCAGTATAACTGCAGTATTTTACAGTGTTGCATTATGGGTTATAAGTAGCATTAATATGTGCCTAGGCTTAGTGTTCTTATGTCCATCTATAGGGAATCTCTCAGTGTTAATAACCCTCTAAAGTGTTTGGTTGGTCCAGTTTATCCTGCAGGAGAGTTCGACCGCTGATGTAACATCAATAACTACATGACAAGTGAAAACAAGTGTCTCCCGATGGTTTTACTGCAGAATTCAACCAAGGAGAAAATCTGTGAAACAGACAAAAACTTTCTGTCTGTCACAGATGATGAGCTCAGAAATACTGGTTTATATTTGTGAAGGATGAGAACTGTTTGCAGAATGAGCTACAAGGACCAAGTTTGGGTCACAGTATGTGGACGTGTAATGAGAGATAATTAATGCAGTGTACAACGGTTGTACAACGGTTAGTTAGTTAACATGGATTTCTCCTGCCGAGCGTGCTGTGTGTGTCCTGGGACTTGGCTCACCGGCCTTTCACAGCCAAGTTTTTGCACATTAAAATTCTACAGCAATGCAAAAGTAGCACGCAGCAGTACAGTATGTAATCAACCCTTATAATATCATTATGTCATTATTATTGACGAATGTATACATATGTTGCGAATGTTGTAGTTGGTTGAGTTCATTTGAATTCCCTCCGTAGGCTATACAGTTGGGTACTTTCATCAATTTAAATGTATCTTATGTTAGACCCTGATTATATGTTTTGTGTATTAAATTGAATCCCAAAAAGTAAAAAATAATTATACCTTAAAGCAACACAAGGTTGTTTTTATACCTTAAAATGACATCTTGAAATTTTTGATGGTACACAAACTTGTCTGTCATCACCACAGCGCCCCCTGGAGGCCTAGGAGTGCACTCTGTGACTCTGGTGTCCCGTGCTGGAACGTTATGACCTGCTGTACAGCATGCGTCACACACCAGAGCCAAAGGTAGCAGCTATTAGAGACAACTAGCTCCTCACGTTCAGCAGAGCCTCCGAAAAAAAACAAAGAGGACATTGTCGCAGGAAATGAAGAAGGGGAAAAGTGATGGAGTAAGAAACAGAACAAGAGTGAATATCGGGGCATAAATGACTCACTGGGGAGAGCTAAAAGTTGCCAAATACGCAAGACAGATGCCGATGTTCTTGTTATTGGACTAATTAGTCATAGGTTTAGCTTCTTCGCTTTGTCTTGTGCTGTTCTGCTTCATGTTGGTTTGTGTAAGTGAAGTTGTTTAACATCAGAAGCAGGTAAACCCATTTCGATAGAGGTTTAGCGGCAAGTTAGCCAAATCATTCTTTGTGATTTGATAAATATCATGCTCAGACATCATTAACTGTGACGTCTGAGAACAGGTAGGCTACCTGTTGGCTGTGTTAGCTTGTTGTCTTGTATGCTACTGTCCTACTCTGAGTCGAGTTCAGTGAATGTGTAAGTGACTACTGCCAGAGCCCAAAAAGTCGACATGGTTCTTTGGCTTCTGATGTTGCTGGTTTCTTCCTCCGTCCGCTTGTCAACAAATGGACGTGTGTACATCTGTGTTCACGGGAAGGCTAAGGCCGCAACTCATATTTACGTCAGTGAATTACGCATCCCACCTGTAGGGGGAGTAGTCTGGCATTGAGGGGCTTTAATGAAGTGGAGTAGAAATACAATCTAGAAAAAAAAAAAGAACTGCAGGACTACCTCAGAAGTACTTTGGTACTTTGTTACTTTCCACCACTCCAGCTGTATTTGCAGATATAATCCTAATCAGAACAATGTTAACCTCGTGGGTTAATATACAGGAAGTAATCTATACAAGTCCATTTGACTTTATGTTGTTAAACTGATCAATACACAGGATACTTTATGGCGAAAAAAGATGAATGAATGGAAGGATTGACTAATGGATCAATACTACACAAATTTCTATAGGAAAACCTTGACCAACTACAGCTTTTATTACTCCTGCCCCAGTTATTTCAGAGCAGAGGTTTATGTGTTAAGATGTTTTAACTGCTGCTGGGCTGTTCCATTGTGACCACAGGCCCTCCAGCCTTAATAATAAAGCACACTGTCTGCCTAATTCATCACGGATACAATGCAGACTGTATCAGCAGCAAAAGCCTCCTTGCTGTTTTCGAGAACAGCCTTAATATGTTACCTCAAACACAGTGGGTACTTCTGTGGTTTCACATTATTCATTCAGAAAAATGAATCACCAGACAACAGGGTGCCAGAAAACATTGGAGCATAGGCATATTGAGATTTGTCTAAAAAGACAGAAAGAAAAATTACCATTTAGAAAAATAACTGATGGATATGTATATACAGTATATGCATACGGATGTGTATTTACATACGTATATTTATATGACAGACTGTAAAGATAGAGGACATGATAGCTCCACTAAAGAGAAGCCAAAGTGTCTTGATCGCCACCTGGTGACTGGCTGCAGTATGTGTCATAAATCATTGTCAAAATACACATCACACTTTTTTTCCCCTCAAAGATGGTCTCAATCACTTTAGGTAGTTCTGATTCCACTGAGACTGAGTGGTGCTTGTTATTGGTCAATTGCAATTTAATTGGCGGGACCTCAATGTCGCGACTCAATCCCCCGATCGCTGCTGTTCAGACTCTGGCTCCAAATTATGTTATTGGCACAAGATGGCAGCATTTGTATCCAGAATGTTTTGGCTCCATATTTTGGGATAGTGGGAAAATATGGAATCATGTCATCCATCTTTATATACAGTCTAGTATATAACCATCCACTGTATAGGCCCAGTAGCGCAGCTTTTATGTCATAACGAGGGTTTTGTAATGAGTTTCCTGCAAATAAATAATTGTTTGTCCTTGTTTTGCAGAATCAACCCCGGCCAGAACAACAGTGTTTGTCAGTGCATTCCAACCACAGATTAAACTACTTGGTTTATAGCTCTGAGATCAGCTGTTTCAGTCAAGAATGAACTTTGTAAACTGAACTCTTCAGACAATGAGGACAAGTATCTCTTAAACGTTCAAAAACGGATTAAAGGCCACATGGTGGAAGTACACACAAGCTGCGCGGGTGCAATCCCGACCATTCACCCTTAAGTAAATAGGCAAACAGTTGCTTATTTGCACATTTTGCAGTTAGGGAGCAACATTAGCATTCATGTGAAGTCAAGTTTGTCTTCGACTGATGAATGTTAGCAGTTTTTTTAAATGTTGCCCCTAAAGTTCTAAAAAGTGTTATATTTACCTCCACCAACCAAGTTAAGTTTCAATCCATTTTTGGCATGTTCCAGGATTTTAGTTTTTTTCACTTTCTTAAACATTCTCAGGGTGTAATGCATGGATCTTTGTAAAAAGAAATCAGGCATATTGAGGGGACCAATATCTATGAGTGTGTACAATTTGTAGTAGATCCAAATATAAATCTGGATCTTATAGATTTAAATATATTAATATTCATGGGGGGTAGGATTTATCAGTTTAGCTGAGAT
Source organism: Hippoglossus hippoglossus (assembly GCF_009819705.1). Classification (NCBI taxonomy): domain Eukaryota; kingdom Metazoa; phylum Chordata; class Actinopteri; order Pleuronectiformes; family Pleuronectidae; genus Hippoglossus; species Hippoglossus hippoglossus. The sequence continues at coordinate 21,449,478 of NC_047172.1, read as the reverse complement.
AACATAGATTCAGTAGGGAATCAACAGTTTATTTATATATATATATACATATATATATATATTAGAATAGTTTTAGAAGTAAGTCCTAACAAACAGGAGAGATCTGCTGTTATATTTAAGGGAACTATTGGGCCTTAGCAGAGGTGTGCACTCTACTGAGTGTCATTCTAGTTTTGTATTTCTTTTTTTTATTGCATTCACAAGTTATTTGTTCACATAAGATACTTAATTGCAGCACACAAAATTATCACCTTTCCATATTTTTTGCCTCCACCGACAAAATCTATTTCTGCTAAATGCTGCACTGTGTCCACCAGCTACTCACTAACAGATGCCTGCTGCGTGAGAAAGAACCAAGACGATATAGTTAAGAGCTGGAAAGTCGGGTGATAATAATACTAAATGGGTTCATCACTAAAGGCAAACCCTCTAACATTACACATACATTTGATCCATGGTTAGCATTAAAATATTGATTATAGCCCTTTGAAAGTGCAGAGCCTGGAGGTAAAGGAAGAGAAAGTTAATTTATGTGCACATTTTAATACATCCTGCTCTCATTTAGCTTAACCTAAGACTCAAACAGCATTAGTCTTTAGTGAGTCACTGGTGGCTCACTGCGGCTCACTTGGATTCAATATAGCTTTATTTTGATCTTGGTCTTAGATATGTAGTTTTCAGATATTTAAACATTGTGTTATCTTACAGCCCAAAACCTTTTTGTGAGCCTAACAGTGAGCGTCCACTTTTAGAACAGCTCTGGTTCTTGAAGTAAATTCCATTTTATGTATCTTTTGACGTTTTAAGACGTTTGAAAACTCATAAAAACAGTTTTAAGTCTGGATCCAGGCCGACTGTCTATGAGATGAATCGTGACCATAAAACATCGGAAAATAGGAAAACGGACAAAATGTACAGAACTAGAACTACGTATTCCATAGACCATTGTGAATGATCCAACGGCTTTCAGCGCTTCTTCCTAAATGCAAGCGTGTGTTGCCTTTACTCATTTCCTCATCTTTAAACAAACTGCAGAAAGTTAGAAAGCGAACTCATGGTCCTCTATGGTAAAGGTAATGTAACGCTGAACGATCCGATCGTAGCTGACATGATGAATTTATTACACCTAAGGATACAATATAATGAATGAATGAATGGGATTTTCAATTGTGGAACTCTATATAAACATAACAATCCAGAGGACTTCATGCATGTTTCCATTGTTTCCCTCTTTAAATGTCGACCTCTACAAACCTGAAGGAGTCAAAATCTAAGATATGATAAATGAAGAGCATAAACTGGTGATTTGTGCGCTCAAATTGTTAAATGAGAGGAACTTTTTTCCCCCCTGCACTACACCTCCAGAGCTTAAGGGCTCATAAAAATTTAAACATCTTCATTTCCACGGCAAACCCAATCTGCTGATGAAGATCATGTGATGTGACCGTAGGAACTAAAGGGAGCAATAAGGGGACAGGGAAATGAGATTGTTTTTAACAACGTGGTTAAGGTCATGATTAAATAAAATGACCTTCCTCCTGAGAGGCTTTTGCAGCACTATAATCAAGACGTCGCTGTACTCCTGCTCTTTTACATCTCCAAAGAAAATACCCACAATGTAACTGAGTCCTTATGATTTTAAAAGGCTGTGAATCTGAACAGAATGTTGACTGTAAGCAGCTTAAGGCAGCATCAGCTGAATTGTTACCCTCTTTGTTCATTGTTTCATTGCAGACGACCGAATCTCTGCTTCAATAAGGTATTCGGGAAGTATGGTAATGTCTCGCATATGTGGGATTTGCAGCGCATTAGCACAAAGTTTCATGGGATTTCTTTTTTTTTTGCAAGGGCGCACACACACACACACGCACACACACACGCACACACACACGCATTCATAAGTGAAAGGACTGACAAGTAATGCTAAATGCCAGCCAGGTGGTCAGCTTCAGGCAAAGCTGAGGAAAAGGTTTTCCCTGTCAGAACAATCCCTCGTCCAGACTTCAGGCAGCAGCACATTTAAATGGCTTTCAATTAGACTTCCTGCAGCTGTGCCTTCCTGCCTGCCTGCCACTGTTTATTCTCACATGATAATCTATGGAGCACTCGCTCACAACATGCCAATTGTTTTGCAGCCCTGATATTCACTTAGTCTACACATATCTGAGCAGGCAGTTTCATATTAAGACGCCGCGCAGACTCCTGGTGAGGAATAAAAGCGGGAAAATGAGCGATGGCTCCGACATTAGTCTGTGAAAATGGGGCATGAATGTCTTTATGAGATTTGCCTAAACGCCTCCAAATATATGCAAGGGAACGTAATATTGTTAAAATTGTGTGCTCATCTGGGCACGACCCCTAAATGTGGGTCAGATTTTGAACACTGAGCTAAATTTATTCTGCAGAGAGCAGGTTTAGGATGCGTATCCAAGAGCGCAGGTATAGCAAATAGGAAGGTTTGGGAAACAAGGGAGGCAGAGGGAATCACATGAGCCAAGACTAATACACAAACCTAAAAGAAATTGAAACATTGCAACACAAGGTCGGTTGATTTGAGGGCCACATCTGCTTTTACTAGTGGCAATTTGAAGAAAACAAGTTACTGAAACAAAGGCAATTTCTTTTATGCCGGCTCTGGAGGGCCAACACGCGCTGTAGCCCCCTACACCGGCCCGTCTGTCTCCTTTGTCTGCAGGAGAGTTCCTCTAACTGCATTTGGACAGTTGCTGCTTATTAGCCACATATTCCTGCATCTACATTTTTGCAGTTGTTTCTTGCGAGGAGGAGTAATGAGAACTCCCAGTTATGCATACTAAACAAAGCTGCCTGTAGACGAACAGGACGCATCACACACACACACACAGCGGCAGCTACACGTCCTGTTATCAGAAAATGGGAGAGACGGAAAGAGAGGAGGAAATAAACTGATGCCTCTCCCAAGAAGAGAAAGAGGAGTGTGCGTTGAAGATACACAGCAGAGTAGCGTTCCTGCAGTCTATTTTTGGCTCTCGCTTCCCCCCCGCGCTCCGCCCCAAATGCTACCCTGCTCTGAGATTTTCATTTTTTAACTGGAGTCATTGATATAAGGTTTGCTCTTTGCAAGGACTCAATAAATGTGCAGATGTTGTCTTGAGCTCACTTCCTCTTGTCGTCCTCCTCACTGTAACCATCCTCAACACTGTCCCTCCCACTGCTCCCCTGACACTGGATAATTCACTATTAATTCACCTCTAACCTCTCCCCCCCCTGTGATGTATGTCACAGAGTCAAATGCCAGGCGCACCTCATGCTCCCTTCAGCTCATACATCATTATCAACCTGACGTCCCGCAGCGCAGCGCAGGATCGTATTGACAAGTGGCCGGTGAAAAATCACCCGTGGGCCCCGATGGCGTCCTCTCCTCTCCCCTCCCCGCTCCATCCTTTTCCTGAGAGGCCTGATATGTGAAGAAGACTGAATCGCCGCTCCCCCTCCAACCATCCAAGCAGCCATGCATCTACCCAGCCGCACATGTGCCCAATCTCCTATTCCAGGGTGGGAATTCATCAGACGTGGCGCTGAAGTCGATCCGCCAATGGCCCATTAGGCTCCGGCAGGTCGATGGTTAACTAATTGAGGAGAGGTCCAACAGTGAATTCTTCCCCCCTTTCGCACGTTCCATAGCTGCAGCTGCATGATCAGTCAGAGATCCTATAGAGTCTGCCGCTGCTACCTGGATTGACCTGCATGACTGATGCATTGAATGAATAAGATATTTGATGTTATGAATCAAGAGGATCTGTCTCTTTTTCCGGCGTATTTGTTTATGCAAGGATAAGAGCGAGGGGAAGAAAACACTTGGTGGCTGCTGGTGGCTCAGAGGATCTCAGGTGAGCTGCAGGTGTGCACGGCCTCAGATCAGCGGTGTGTTCACAGCCGGGTGATGAATGATCCTTGAACTAAACGCATTCCCGTGCACAAAGGCAGGACTGTACTCATTGATAATGGCATATTATAAGAAAACGCCGGCGAGCCTGTGAAAAATGTGTTTTTATAGATGGAGGGATAAGCCTCAACATGAAGAAAGCTGCATGCGGAATCTTTAAGCATATTAAACCGTAGAGATCTAATCCCATGCCTGATGATAAGCACCCCAAGGTATTGTTTGTGCATGTGTGTGTGTGTGTGTGTGTGCTTGTGTGTGTCCTTTTGTCAGAACGTGCCTGAGCTGCTTCCCATTTGGACCTACATCCTTTTCATTATTTTTGGAGGCCTCTGGTTGTAAAAATTCATTTTCTGGGAAAGATGAATTTCTTTGGAAGTGGTCAGCTTGTCAATTTCAGCTTTTTTTTTTCTTTTTCCGATAAAACCCAAAAGTATAGCGGAACGAACATATGCAATGAATTCATTATGAGGTGCCCAGCCAACAGGATAAAGCGATAAGGCAAGCACAAACGTATTCGAGCTTCTTAGACTCGCTCTGAGCCTTAAGGGGGGGAGATGGTTTTTGTAAAGAAATGGGTTATGGAGCTCAAATGATAAAAAGCTCAAACGTATCATTTTCCAATCTATTTAGTCAAAATAATCAAGTCATTTGCGATGAAGAAGATTAATGAAATTGTGTTGCAGTAGAAGTACAGTATACTGCACCAAATGTTTGATTAAAAATGTCTGATGTTAAAATGAAATTATCCTTCCTCAGAAGAGTAATGCATTTATTTAAATGCATATCTGAGCATGGTTCACTCCCCACTCTACAAAATAAGGGTTCCAGAATTTAAATATTGGAATTCAATCAAGCTGCAGGACTTGTAATTGACTAAAAATGAAAGAACTTGTTTCAACAAGGGCTCAATTACTGAACTTTCTGTCCTTGGATTGGCTGAAGTCCTGAGAACAATGAATCCTAAACTCCCCATAATGAAACTTCGTAGACAGACTTATTAGACCATTAGATACTATGATAATCAGTCGTCTGAATTCACCCTGCATCAGCCTCACAAAGTTTCTAACAGAAACCAAAGTTCTGAATTTCATTTAAATGTCTCATATTTTATTAATTTCCATTTTAGTTTATGATATAGTTCGATGACAATTTCTCTAAATTTAATTTCCCGACATGAAAGTACTCTTGAACGGACTAAACTAAAATAAAATACAAGTTCTTTTGGCCAGCAACCTGACTGCTTTGGTTCAGTGTTGTGTACAACCAGCACATGGTGGCAACCTATAATCAACGTCATCAGTCAACCAATGGGCCAATCATCGCTATTCAGTGTCAGAAAATAAAAAAAGATTCAAGTGTAACTTCACCCCTGGAAATTCAAAAAATGCCTTCAGAACAAAGTGCTGAGAGGTGAAGCTGAGACAGGCTTACCACCCCCCCCACCCCCCCCACCCCCCCCACCCCACCCGCCACCCGAACCCACACACTCAGTTCTCAAGCTACGTTATCTAGGTTGTCTGAGCTATGAGCAACAACATCAGTAGCAGCACACACGACAGAAGCAGCGAATGAAGTAGAGGCTACTTGTCTCCGGAGTCCCTGGCGTTAAGACCACGGCCATTCTGAGCCGTTTGAACCATCAGCACAGGCGGCCAGCGCTGAGGCAGCCTGGGCCAAACCACTTCTGAGGAGCGCGGTGTTCCAGAGTCATTGAGGTTGATAGCTGGCTTTGAACAGCCACCTGTGTCAGTGGTTCGAATGGCGTGTGTGTGTGTGTGTGTGTCTGAGGACATGGAGGGACAGGAGAGGATGGGCGATGTCTCTGAATGGAGACAAACTGGTGGTTTAGTTCCACCGTAGACTTGGAAATAGTGCCTATTTCTGAATTCCCACTCACGAGCCGTCGTTAGTGATGGGTGCCACCCACCTTCGTCTAAAGCGTGAACTTTTTATTATATTTAAATGTCAATGACGCGGGGACGTCCCAAACAGTTGACTCTTAGTAAGCATTGGCCCTGAAAATGTTCAAACCATAAATGTAGATTCTTTTATTGATATGGTAATAAAAGTGATATTAAAATCATTGAAAACATTGTTTGTATTCCATCATGGAAAAGTCGTATAAATTAGTATATGAAAAAAACACATTTAAGTGTGCAGAATTAATACAACATTAGTTCATATACATTCAAGATTAACAGACTAATGACATTTATGTGTAAGTGAATCTAAAATTGGGGGCGTACGAGGACATGGACAACCAGGCCTTGCATTCATTTAGCTATTACAAGAAATGTTAATATTACTGTTATCAGGTCCATGCATGATCAATTCAATAATACAGAAGTAAAAGATAAAAAACAACAACTCTGTAAAGATGTCCACATCCAGAACTCAAAGTGAAAACATGACTCGACAAAGCTCCTCCACAGACACTGAAGACACGATACAACTGTTTGAACTTGTAGTGAACACAACTCCCACAGACTAGTGCAAATAAATGTGTCTTTAAATGCATGCCTTCATTCATGCTATTCAAGTTTGACCGGATTTACATCTTATAAGCTGTAATTAGAAATAACCAGGGGACAAGCAGGTGTACGTTGCCATATGTCCGGATGCAGACAGAGGCAGAGTCTGTCTTATGTCTGGTTTAGATGGAAGACGGTGTTTGGCAAACACGATGCACTGTCGGGGAACAGAGAGAATTTTCAAACAGCCGAGGCGGCGAGGAGCAGAATTTGTCCGGTCAAAGGAGTCAATGTGAAAACAGGACTTTGTAAACCTGCAGCCTTTTTATTATTTGTACGGATTAACCATTTATAACACTTATAACACTAATAATTCAGTTACCTTGCTGAGGGAAGGCTGACAACAGAACGCAGCCTTTACAAAGACTAATGTGTGTCATTACTGTAAGTGTGGCCACTTTTCACTTCTTTGTCTGAATTGAATTGTCTGTAATGCAGGGAATTGTTGAACATCTAATCTGACATTTGGCAGGTGGAAGTTTTCCCACCGACAGGGTGACGAGGCCGGACTGAGTCTCGTCCATTACTCCAATTATCACTGTCGTTCCAAAATGTTCTAGATTGTTTTTTCAGTTTTTCGTGTTTGTCAGGTAATTCACACAGAGTTATGCTTCTGGGACATGGGAAGAACTTCTATGAATCAGCATGGCTGGTGACACGCTAACTGCCTGCCTAGAGTCAGGCTCAACCCTTGCACTGCTTTGATTAATGTGAGTGTTGGTCATGCAGAGGGCTCAGTGGGCCGCAGCTAAAACGCTGACATTTTTCAAGTCCACTACCCGGGGAATTGCCACTTATCAAAAGTTCACCCCCCACTGCAAACACTGTAAGAGATGACCGCTCCAAACTCTTATTACACCTGTCAAGAGGAAACTCTCCAAATCTCCAACGCTCTCCGTGCAAAAGCTCCTTTATTTTCCCTCCTATTTTCTTCAAAAGCCTTATTTCTTTTCCTCAACTCGGCAGGTCCGGGGCTTGATTTATGGAACTAAGAGAAAAATGTGGTGTGAATGCTAAAGGGAGCGGGACTGTCACCTCCGCGTTGCAAAATGTATGGCCGTGGCTGAGCGAGACTCGGCAGCTCTTTCCTCAATCATCGCAGACGAGCGCTGTGCATTCGCGGCAAGCCAAAACAGACAGAAGATAAAAATGGCCACAGAGCTGTGAGAGAGGAGAGACTTGGACTGACAACTCTGGAGGAGTGGTTTGGAATTTTGTTTTTTTCATTTAATATCGGCGATAGACTGCAGAGCGTTGATGGCACATGGTGAGAGTGGATGGACCAGGCCATGAAGCACGATGATGCCTGGCTGAAAGGGGTCACTAGTTACAGGCATACTCCGTGTCTGATTTATGAGGTTTACCGCGCACCATGAGAAGTAGCGCTTGAGGGGGGAAGGGTCTTTGTAAGAACCTATCTGTCTGTAATTTATCACACTACCACTCCCCCCTCGCAAACCTTTTTTTCTCCGCACGCAGACCAGTGAGCTGGATACCAAACAGGGTTAAGATTAAATGGACACTACAGCTGGTCAGTGTTCTCAATGCAACAGCTGTGGTGGGGTTGATGGGTGTCCAGGCTTTGGTTCACTTTACACCAAAATGACGGAAAAGGGGGAATAAGTGATCGATCAGAAAGTAATTAAGTCGGTTGTCTGGTGGCCATGCCTCTGATCAGGATTACAGCCAGAGCTGTTTACACGGGGCAGTTCAACTCAGCCCACACATACTTCCTCCATCTCTCCCTCTTTAACCTGCAGTGCTGCACATTAATTCATCCGGATCACAATTACGACACATGAATATCATTTCATCGGAATCAATTTTGCGTGGAAAATGGAAATCAAGCTCTGACGCTCGACTTTGGGTTTTTGCTATTGCCTTGTTAGACAATAGTTAATGTGGCTCTGCACCCAAAATGATCAAACGATAACATTCAGCCACACACCAGCTGAAAAGCTCCTCTCCCTCACCTTGACTCACGCCTTTATACCTGGCGGAGTCTCTGGTATCGATGTACGACATCATGCATAGAAATGGAGCAGCCGTTTCAACATTAACATCGAACCAGCGGCTCGGGCCCCTGCGAGCACAGCCTTGCAGATTAGATATTAAATGGAGTTCAGTGTGTCTGTGTCACCGTTTCTCCCGAACGTGTTCCTCACCGGCGCCGCTCGGTCCCACCTACACCTTTTTATGATTCCTCACCTTCTCGGGAAAATGAATAAAACTAATTGTCCAGAGTAATGTGTTCAGAGTTTGGATAGAATACATGATGAATACCGACAAAAGGTTGTTCCATGATGTGATCCTGGTTTTGTTTTGTGTGTTGATCCAACACAGGTCAGAACAGTGGATGCAAACTTACTGAAGTCATGTATCATGATAATTTTTCATAGGCTTCACTTATGTTATTGCGCAACAGACATAAATAGAAGAAAACACTTCATTCAATTAATTCATTCTTTCATCCCTCGCTTACACATTCAATGACTGACAATGAGCAGGCTGGAGAAAAATCTTGGAACATAAATGAACAATAAAAAGAGATGCTCTGTCAATTACAACTACTACAACAGCCAGTATTTACAGCAACATGAGGAAAAAGAGCAATCAAGAACCAAACATAACATCAAGTCATTATGTTCATTATGCATTTACTTATATAAATCCACCCTAATCCACCCTGTGGAGAGATAAACAGTTTTACTTCAGACTTTGAAATACACATCTGCTCTGTGCATATGATGCTTTAAATGAAATTTCCATCTATGGTCCTCATCCTGTGATCAAAGAATGAACAACTTTTGGAAATACTCAAATTTGTCGGTATATACCTGTAACTAAATAGTCCTGACTTAATAATCAGTCTGTTGCTTTGCCTTGAATCCACTGTATTTACAATTCTCACTGCTCCTCTCTATAGTACATATATATAGCTTTATGTTACTAGTGTATATGTTGCCCCACATATGGCAGCAGGAAATGAACAGGGCAGAGTTCTCATTGGCTTGTGATGTAACACAGACTTAATTTCATACAGAAATATTGTCATGATCTGCTCCTTCCCTGGATGTATGCATGGGCCTTGTTGGAATAATTTGTTTTATTTTGAAAAAATTACATTCTTTCTGTGCCTGCCGTTGTTTTACTTCCTCCTCCAGTGTGTTTCCTGATTAACTGCTCCGCCCTAATGTGTTTCACCTTTGTCTCGTCAACTCCTTCGCCTCCCTGTTGCCTTGAGCTCTCTCTCAGTTCTCTCGTGTTACCTGAGTCTGATGAGTTTGGATTACTTACTTTGCATCTTGTTTTGACTGCCTGTCTTCCACCTGGAAGACTTATAAACCTGCATTTGGGTCCTAAAATCGTTCAAATTAAACAAATACTCCCAGACACTCTGTTGTTACACGTGCAAAATGAAAGGACGATGTCAGTTCTGTCATCTAACATTAAATGAGAAATTCTAATTTCAGACGATAAAATAAGACCATATAACATTTCGATCTCTAGACAATGGAACTTTTCTTCTTTTATTTTAAAATAACAAAGAACAGAAACTGAGTTCTGTTCAAGTTTAAATAGCCTTTACTTTATTTTCATCACAAACCATCTTAATCATTTTCATTCCTTTCTACTAAAGCTTTTAATTCGTCTCCTGAACCAAAAAAAAGTGTCATCTGCAAATAACACATCTGCAAAATCTATGACACACATGTCATGTGTTATTTTCAATTTCATTCACATCTCCAAAGAAATTATACTTCAATATCTTACCAGCCCCATTCCATCTATTAGCCCATCATCATGCTTTTAATAGAAATTTCATGGTTAGAGACACATTGACTAACTAAATTAATGCATCACGTCAAGTTTTTTTTTAACCCTTGTTTTTGTCATTTAAGAAATTGCAGAGTAGTGAAAATACAGGTTTATAAAAGAAATTCCAGTATTGATTTCATTTTTTATTTCTCTTCTTTCATAATTGCCTATTTATTGTTTTAAATCTTTTACAGCGTTTAATTTGAAAATTATTTTTCAAGTTTGTTTTTCTTTTTGTAAGCCCCTCTGTTATCCAAGACTTTTTATAACTACATGCAATGTTGGACAGTGATAAATGGCTGTTTACTGCTTCATTAATTCTGACCCTTACATGTCTGTTTCAGATCCCCCCCACCTTATTTTTTTTGACACAATTAATTGTGACTAAGCAAAAGTGGTGTCGTATATTATTAACTACAGCCTTTTTCTACAGTGTTCTGCATGACATTTATACAATTATTGTTGATTAATGTTGCACAAATCATGGTTATTCTACTGGGTTTGGTGATGAAGCAGGAGAGGGCGAACATGGAGAAAACAAGGTTTCAGCTCTGTTGAACACAAATACACTTGTGTGTGGATGTATACACATAACCCCATCCCAATAAAACCAATACCACCTTGTACAATCACTGCAATAAAGTGCAGGCTAACGAAGAACCAAAGCCTCTGTCAAGGACAATTCCATTATTGGGAAGTAATCATGCAGGCAATGATCAATCATTAATAAATATATGAATAATTCATTTACTACCAATGCATCTCAATTAACCCCTAACACACTGAATCGGTTGTTTCTCAATCAGGAAAGAAAGAAAGTAGTAATCGGTAATACATTTGTAACAAAACAGCAATTAATGGTTCTTTATTAGTGAGAAAGAATGGTGCAGAGCTACAACTATTGAATTGAGTCCTTAATGTTAATAATTAATCACAAGATCGCATCAAGTGTATATCCCTGCGATATAAAAGGTAGAGGGGCACCGCTGCAGTGCAGAGCAGTCAGCTGTGGCACGCTCCCCTGTTGATGGGAATGAACGCAGCAGGCATGTAATAATAGACATTTTCATACAAATGCAGAAACTATAACCAGTTCATGAGCCCTAATGCATTGGCTGCACACTCCTCAGCTCTGTTTGCTCTTTACTGGGAGGAATCCTTCGACGAACAGGTGGTGTCACGTCAGTGTTTCCACATTTCAAAGAGAAGCATCAGTTTTGTGTTTAGGAGAAAATGGTGGAAGAGGGAGCTGGTCTGAATGACCATCACAGCTGAACAGATCCTTCTTTTCTTTCTCTATTCGTCACAAATCCCATTGTATTTTCAGTTATTAATTTACACACACACACACACACACACACACACACACACACACACACACACCTCCAAATACAGCTCATTGGGGACCCCAAATGATTTCTTAAAAATTGGTTCTGTTTTCATCATTTCCATAACTTCATTCCTTTCCTGCCACTACTGTGGAAATCACTGAACAAGTACGCAGCATTACAAAAGAATAAAGACTCAGCAAATGTGGATTTTAAAACTCTTTCTCAATGAGAAGCCGTTCACCTTCAGCTGAACACAGAAGAAAAGCGTTTTACCGACACTTTCTCCGAGCAGGGCTCATGAATTTGATCATGCAGATGACTACCTATACACTACTGTGGTTATTAATCGTTTTAGACGTTCGTACAAAGGGACTGAGTGTCTGATCCTATTAGGAATAGCAAAAGGTGAAGGGGACACGTAGGTCTGCACTGATCAAACCTTTCCTCAACTCTGTGTATCTTACTATGGGAAAGTATGTCTAAATTTTTTCTTCTGCATTTCGGTTTATTAGCAAATTAAATGATTTACAAACAGTGTGAACCTCACAACATTTGGATTCCTTTTTATCGATGTTTGGCCTCAGGTCTGACAAACTGCCCCTCACTCTCCATCTGGTGAGACATTTGACACTGGGAAAAGTAGGTTATAGGTCAAACACATTCTTAAGATGTTTTGTTCTTTTGAATCTAATGACACGTTTCCGAAATACATGTCCTTTGTATTTCGGTTTGTTATCAAATTTGTGGTAATGGTTTTATCCACGTGGGGAAAAAAAAACATTCATTCAGCACACAAACTAATCAAGCATATTAACTAAACTTCAAAATAAAAGTTCACTTATTTACTCTGTAAGTTCCCTAAACTGCCTCAGTTTCAAGACTGTAGAATCTGATTTTTTTCTTCTTCTTCTTCTAAGAAAAATTACTTTAACTTTAGAGTACACAGACTTATCAAGATTCTGTGATTCCTTAACTCTGTGAAGTTCACACATGGCCCCAATCCTCCTCCTCTGTAGATAAGGCTCTAATGAGACACTGTAAAAAAAATCCACAGCAATTAGAGCATTAATGGATTTGTCAGTGAAACGAGGATTGTGAATTATACCACATGTGTATGTGTTGACGCCATCTAGCGGGTGTCTCAACTTCGTTTTGGCTCAGAGAGAGAGAGAGAGAGAGAGAGAGAGAGAGAGAGGTGGTTGCAGTATATATTAAGATTTGGAGGGGGGGGGGGGCATATTTTATGGCATATTTTCCAACCCTGACCCCTTGATTCCCAGTCTCAATAATAATGTAGTGCCGACTGTGGGACACATGAACTGACATGCTTCCTGGTATTATACACTGGCCTCTGCACATAAGGTGTAATACAACCAAATGGGCTCCAACCCAAACGGCCTCCCTCTGAAACTATTTGTTTTGCGCACAACCGGGAGAGTGCGACTAATCCAATCCAATTTCCGGACACACAAAGGCTCGGTGATTCATTGAAAGAAAAACAAAGAATGAATCAGTGTGGAGCTGTGCTGTTCTGTCCTCCTGGCAGCTCTAATCCCAATTCAGACACACGCACCGTTACGGCTGCGCTGAGGGCGCAATAGACGCGTCCACGCCAGCGGATGCTCCCGCTCTGGCTCGTTCTCAGGGGAGTCGTGTTTGCAAGAAAACGGCTCACGTTGACGTCAGATCGGTGAGTGACTTTACCGACAGGAGCTGCACCGGAGCTCACCGAGTCAGCACCGGAATCCACAGCAGACAATCAAGCCGAGAGGCGGCTGCCGGATGTGATTGTATTTTAAACTTTAATGGAGACTCGGCGTCTCCAAACTCGTTGTGGATTCAGTATTTGGCTGTGAGGAAGAGCGAGAGAGAGGGAGAAAGAGAAAGAGCGAGAGAGAGGGAACGACGCGGCATCTCGCCGCTGACAGAGAGACCACTTGTGCCGCCGTCACAACTGTGCCAAGAGACTGGGAGTCTTTGAAAAGCGACCGGAGCGCAGCCGAGCGGCATACCAAGCAGCGTCCCGGGGAGCGACGCGCCGGGCTGCGATACAACGCATCGTCTTCAAGGTGCCGTGCGTGAGTGTGCGTGTCCACCTGGGTGCGCGGCGAACAGAACGCAGCAATGGCACTTTTCCCGTGTGGAGACGAAGGGAGGAAGGCAACAGTCACCAGCAAACAAATGTAAGAAGAAAAAAGAAGATTCCCTTCGTCTTGCCACGGGTGCGCACTGGCGAAGAGGCGCAGGACCCGCAGCATCATCGATTTCGCACTTTGTGATTTTTGCACTTAACGTGTGTGACGCGGTGAACGGCTGGATTGAGAGAGGGGCTTCACCTGAACGCAAAGACTGACATTTGTTTTAACCATGAACGCCAGGATCTTGTTTTTGCTTGTTTGTTCTGCGGCATTTTTCGCTGGGCTGCAGTGCGCCTCGCCAAGGACCACAGCGGGGACGGATCCCACCACCGCCGGCTTCAGCAACATCAGCAGCGGCAGCAGCAGCGGCGGTGGTGGTGGTGGTGGTAACAGTGGGGAAACCGGGGGCAAAAGAGACTTGAACCAGACCATAAACTCCAGAATCAAAAGGAGAACCCTCTCTGTGGATTTTGCGGTCCCCTCTCTGTTGCGCAATTACCTTGCGGAGTTCATAAAGAGACCGCTGAACGGTGACTGCCAGACTTTTAGAGGATGTTACACAGTGCGCGCAAACTTGAAAATGCACTGCATACCTCTGCAGAAAACCGTATCCACTTTTGTGGAGCCCAGTTCTGCTGCTGCGGATTCAGCACCGAGGAACGTGTCTGCTGATGGACAGCTCCCCTTCTTCTACGAGCGGCCGCTGTCCAAAGTTCTGAAACTGGGCCTGACGAAAGACAGCAGGAATTCCAACCTCGTGGTGGTGGAGATCGGAGAGGATATAGTCAAGACGGGATGTGGGGGGCTGTCTGTGTACGAGGAGGCCCCGGAGTTCACCCTGGAAATGGACCTCACATCTGTTCTGGAGGGGTGGCTGGGCGCGGAGGGGGGCCGGCTCAGGGTCCGCCTCATGCCCGAGAAAAAGGCGCAGGTGCCCGGGATCGAGGATCGGTACACGGCGGCCATACGCGCTGCAGACCCCCGCCTCTTCTTACAGATATCTTCTCAGGGTGAGTTCCCCCCCCCCCCATGCCTTCCCATGGTGTTCCCGCACCCACACACACCCACCCACCCCCCCCCACCCACACACACACACACACACACACACACACAGAGCCTTGTCTTCATGACTTCAGGGGGCATTACATTGATTTCCTGGAGACACCATTAATGTGACTATGCAAACAGATTCCCGTCCCCACAACATGAGTAATACCTGGACCACACACACAGATATATATATTATCATTTCTAAAAGATTCTATTGCATTCTCTTAACCATCTCCACAAAGGGCTTGACTCCAACCCTGTCCCCTAATCTGAACCTCAAAAAGTCATTTGGACCAGCCATATGTCCTCATAACTATGGTTTTAAACCTTAATTTGTCCCCACTACCATACAAAACACACGAGCACACACGTGCATGCCTCAGCAGGCCTAATTCATGTTGTTCAGTCACGGTTGTGATTTAAGTTCTGCTGTGATTAATTTTTGATGTTGGATCCAGTGTGTGTGTAAAAATGCAGTGGTGGTTTTCATGGTGGCAATGAGCGAGTAAAGGAATTTAATGACCTGATGGGAAAATGACGACTGAGGGTTGTGTGTGTGTGTGTGTGTGTGCGTGCGCGTGCGCGTGCGTGTGCGTGTATGTGTGCATGTGCGTGTGTGAGAGGGAGAGAGAGGGAGAGAGAGGGACTCCTTGCATTTAGTTGCTGTGTCTGACTCTCCAGACTCATGTTTCATTATTGATGGCCACCACAGCACTGCTGAGAGACAAATGCATGTTGATTTAATTACCAAACTTTCATTATTTTCCAGTTGGGATCCACACTGAGTATATGCAACATCTTTAGAGGCTGCCATCGTTATCAGTTCTGAGATGGTAATTATTATTTCATTAGCAGGGGAAGAGAGGTGCAGTCGCCTGATAATAACATGCCTGCACATTGCATAAGACCCCAATGCAAAGCTATTTAAGTTAGAAACGGCCCCAGCAGGGCATACTGGGTTCCCCCTTAACGATACCTTCTCAATCCCCTGAGCCACCCACCGCTTGAAGGAAGGTTGGAGATGTAAGAGAACAGGTTTTTATTTTGATTAGGCACAAATTAAGCCGTTATCTCCAAGAAAGCTTTAGCACTCAATACTCGAGGGCCCTTCCCTCGTTCTTTTGAGCATCGGCACAATCAGTGTAATTGCTTAATCACTTTGATGAGGGAGGCTGGCCCAGAAAAAATCCAACGGAACCTATCGGACAAAGGCAGAGCGGAGGCTGGCTCGGCTGGGAGCTGATAGAGTAAGGAGGACGCCCCCCCCCCATCCACCACCATCCGCGACGACCACAAACCCCCTTCACCTGCAGGCATGTCTGCACCTAGGAACACATGCAGACATGCAAATGCACACATAGAAATGAACAGAATGTAGAAACGGCATGTTAGGTAACAAACTATTACATGTCGTGTTAGTTACTGCGCTGTGCATTGCATTGTGAATATGGCTGGATTTTCAAATGCAACATAATAACTTGCTGTGATGTTGTAATGGCAGTGTTGTTAACCCTTTGAGCTGTATATGCAATGATACACACACGGCGAACATGCTTTATACATATCAAACTGTGCTAGGGAAGCATCTGGGTGCAGCAGCACTGCCGCTCCAAGCAGGCAGTCCAACAACACAGCTGCTGGTGGGTTCAGGTGGGAAGCCAGCAGGGGATGTTTTCATGTTTTTGCAGTGAGGACATCATCTCCGGTGAGTGCCACTTTGTCGTTCCAGCCTCTGACTCATCAAACTGGTCCTGTGGATCGGTGTGGAATAGGAGGAATGTATGCGCTTTCTGTTATTAATCTGAGATTTTCCCAAGAGTCAGCCAATTCCTGACAATGACATGTGTTTGTGATCACGTGACAAAGCAGTTGCATCAGAGTGACCGAGGGGGGATGTGTGATGTTCTCAGAGGGAGAGGAGAGGCTGGTACAATGGATCAGCCAAAAAATGGGACTTTGACACAAGAGATTTCTCCTCGCACCAACATGACAGTGACGATCATCTCTGAACCTAAACTAAAACATATTAACACCCACTAACGTCTGGCTTTTGTCTGCAATGGGAAAGGATACAATCGGGATTCGACAAAGGTTTTTATTGGCTCTGAACCTGCTAATTTGGCAAGACAGCGAGGTGAGAGAGCACCTGGTTTGTCGGTGCATTTATGAAGTTGAACATGACGCTCTGGGGGGAAAAAACAAGCAAGATACTCTACCGGCAACGGGAGTCAATCGCCTTTAGTGTGTTTACCCAGGTTTACCTAACCATGATGACACAGTGGATTTCAACCCAGACCCTGATCTTTCCCATACCAAGCTATGCACGAAAAAAAAAGAGACAAAAAATACCGACACACAGACACACTCCTGTCTAGTTTCCAGTTTCCCCCTTTAATCTGCTTTGATTGAAAATGTCCACTGCAGCTCTCAACAGCCTTCAAATCCACACAGCTGGTGTCCTTGTGTCTGTGTACAGTAAGCCGACCTGAATGGTGGCTGGAACTTGTATGATCAGGACAGTTTTCAATGTTTGTATCGGTAATATTGTGTTGATTCTGTCCTGCTGTTAACGGCGGCAGATCAAAACGTGTGTTGTTGTTGTACAGGGCAGCAAACAGCGTATTTTGCTGCTTAATTGAAGGAACTTGTTTGTACCTGTCGTCCTCTGTAAACTGTCCTCGGTTCAGCAGGAAATTAGTTTGTGTTCTGACATGCACTGCATATCCATGGAGAATATTGTGTTGTGTAGTCATTCTGGTGAAGTGGTTACAGGCCAACTCATCACACAATGAGTTTGGGCCAAGAAGCCAAAGTCTGCTGCCGCAAAAGAAGAATGACTGATCCATTATCTACCTACTAATTCATCAAACGTCTATCTGTTTGTCTGTCTGTCTGCCTGACTGTTAATTCGCTGATTTCTATTCCACCCTGTCGGACTGAGACAGACACACGGCACAGGCACTGATCTCAGTCATGGCAACAACATTCAAAGGATCACTTCCATTTGGCAATTGTTTGAAAAAAGCCTTTAATTTGAAAAGTTGTGAACTTGTCCTGAGATTGTGTCGATTACTTAACAAACCTCTGAAATTTAAAAGTTAATAATTCAAATTACACACATTTGAACAGTAATTAAGCAAATTCGTTTTTTTTATTTTTTTTTATGAAAAACATTGACTATAAAATCTCACTGCAGATAAACCAGGTAGGATTAACACACAGTTTTCTCACTCTGCACCACAGACTGTTTATCAAAAGCTCGGCACACAACGTCCAGCACACAAACAATAAATAGTGACAGTGTATTGTAGAACAGTTTGAGGAGGACTCACTAATGATAAAGAATAATTGTGACGTAGCTCCAGAGCATTAACACAGGACAAGAGAACAGAACATTCCGAACAGGCAGGTTTACAAAGGACACAATTTAAAAAGAAACAAAGGTATAATTTCATCTCATCCATTAATGCAGACAAATGCCACTGTTAGTGCAAAGACAGCAGCTCCTCATTTAAATGAATAGGCTGCTGTCAGTTGTTTATTGCATCCATGATCATTTCTCTTATTTCACTTCTCCTCCATCCTTCATCCTCACATAACCCAGAAATTGATCAAGTCTTTAATCATTGAGGAAAGCTCAGAGGAGCAGAGTGACTTCCTGTGGGAAGCTTCAGCGTGGAGATATAGAAGCATTCACTCGCTCCAAATGTGGTACGATAATGAGCCGTATTGAAAACACATCACCTCAGCGATTCTCTTTTTTGTCAAGAACAGTGGGAAAAGGACAAATAACAGCATCAATAGAACAAAGCTCAAAACAAAGAAAGCAGCAGTTCCTATAGAGTCTGATTTGACAAAAGCAGCTTTGTCTCCAACTGCATGAATTACCAGCATCTGCCATGAATCTAATCCCAACTCCTGTGCATGGCAGGGTTTATGTTTATGAATGAAAATGTCAATGTGACCTACATGATTTTAGAACAAGACAAGCTGTTGAAACAAAACAAGCCTTTTCCTCCTTCTTTTTAATGCAGGAAGTATTTTATTATGAAAAACATTAATGGGGATTGGCCAACCACATCTGGTATTAAGACAAATAATCGGATAACAATAAAAACCACATTGTAATTGGCATCAATAAAAGACTGATATCACTGGTTTTGTGGTTAAGCTCATGAGGCTGCGCCTCCAGATCATGAAATTCCTGTGATCTTTAAGCACTAGGTTGTTTTTGTATGTATGTATGTATTATATGTATTTTATGCTAATGACGAACTATCATATGGCTAATCATGAAAAAGTTATGATCACAAAACAAGTTGTTTGTATTCCCATACATATACAAATTTGCTGTTATGTTCACATCTGTTGTGTTAAAGGCCAAAAATGCCTGCTGTACTTTCCCATGAAAACAGTGAGAGGGTTATATACAGTATATGTGCAGCATACAACTTCAACAGAGATGGATAACTTAAATGGTGTGTGTGTGTGTGTGTGTGTGTGTGTGTGTGTGTGTGTGTGTGTGTGTGTGTGTGTGTGTGTGTGTGTGTGTGTGTGTGTGTGTTTGTGTGTGTGTGTGGAGGGTCGGTTAGTGGGGATCATCTTTGCTGTGTTCCACTCTACAACTATATTAAAGTCAATATGCTTTCTTTGCCTGAAAGATAATTCTAATATTATTGCACAATATTTTTTTACTATTATTATAGGATTGTATTGCAGTTTAATGTTTTGTTGTAATTTTTTGTAATTTTGAATGGTTTGGCAACATGTACGATGTGTTTCCCAGCCAAATTTGACCCAAAACATCACAGGAAACTTTTATTTATAGACATTTTAAATAAAAAAATTTAAACAAGCACAATAAATAAATAAAATGTGTCTATATGTATTTTAGAATCCATTGGTTGAGCATGTACGCCTTGATTTGATCAGGAATAAACTTATAGGTGTGTTTCAAACATCTAATCTTGAAAATGGGTCAAATTTGACAGACACAGACGACAGGATGAGTAAATGAATGCGTCAGTGTCACTGAATGATTGTGTGTCAGTATTTTGTTAACCGGTGATGGATTGGTGACTTGTCCTGAGTGTACTGACTCATGCCCAATGTAAGTTGAGATTCAAAACCTAATTATACTTTATTGTATTTCAGTTTGATCATAATTTATTTGTTGTTCAAATTAATGATGCCAAGCAAGCTGTAATTGACATTGAAATAAACAGTCAATTGCTTTGAATATTAATTGCTTTGATTCAAATGGCTCTGTGTTTGACCTTGAAAGTAGTCACTGTGTTCAGGGGCTGCATCCTCCAGAGGCTGCATTTTAAAACCGATTGCATCACAGTGGCAAAACTAGACTGTTGAGAAGGCTCCTTCAAATGCAGCCAACAAAGGTGTCCTCCCGTGCGCCTCCTTTGTGGGCCGGGTAGACTCTATCCTTAGAAGGAGCCCCCCCCCCCCCTGAATTGGAACTCAACGAGCAATGACCCTAAAGGTTATATTTGGCCCTCTGAGCTGTGTTACCTCTTCGTGACAGACTAGACTACCTTGGCCGAAACCACACATGCACATTAAAATACACAGACATCAGACGACCCCAAAAGCCACAACACAACTACAAAAGTCACATCCATTGTGTTAAGGTGTGACTTGACCGCAGAAAGAAATCAGCTCATTTCATGGTCAACATCCGTTGTGGCTTTTGTAGTTGGGTTGTCAGTTTTGTATTCTTGGTATAGCGTTTGCATTTATATTTTCCATTAATGTGCTTGTGTGGGACCCCTTGCCCACCATATTTAGTGACTCGCCAAGTGACAAGACAGGCTGACCACGCTGGGGCTAGCTGGTTAGCATGTTAACTGCAGTAGAAGCCAAATTAAGTAAATTAAAAACAAGTTAATATTGGTGTGCTACCTACTGCGGGAGACAGCTCGTGGGAAATAAAGGGAGGGGAAGTTTGTGCTACTGCTGTTTGTGTAGCAATAGTGAAAACATGCATATAGCTCCTTTAACGCGAGGCCTAGCTCTTTAGCTGCAGAAAGAGTTTGCTCAGTTGACATTGGCTCAGCTCGCTGTTAAACTTTGGATTCATGATAACTGGTGGACGCACAGGGTCATTTACATTACTTTGTATTTGGCTCTGCATGCATTTGCCATATTATATTTTTATACAGAAGATATGGAAGAATAAAATCACTAATATAACGTTGATTACCTCTACGTAGTCCGACCAGAGCTCCAGCGTCTTTCACTTTGGAACGAATAAGCAGGCACAGAAAATGGACAGCTACAACAGAGAACTGTCAGCTGGTGTTATATGGAGGTGCACGCCGTTCCTTTTTTCAAATTGAATTTAGTTTCACTTTATTCTATTTTACGGTTCAGCCTTTAATATAGTGACAGTTGTCCTGAGTTGTCCTCCACACAGGTGGACTCCACAGCCGCCCTCTAGATTACTGTGCGACTGTTTGCAGAGTCACAGATTATCATGGGCAATTATTACATTATGAGATTCTACAAGGCCAAACTGTGTTTACACATTGTTGATGCACAGTCACAGACACACACACACACACACACCTGGACACACATATCTGTCCATTCTTTTCCCTTCTTGTAACCGCTTATAACACAAACTCCGACCTGCCAAGGCTCCCCTGTGTGTTGTCTCGCTCTGTCGGTTAATTTTACAACCCTGATTGGCCAGTTTCTGGCATTTATCTGTGTAATGTGCATGCAACACTTGTTGTTTTCAGCCTCCGGTAAGATGCCGGCTATTAGCATGAAATAAATACCCGCCATGGCACCGGGAATAATTTGACGATCAGGCGAACGTGCCTACGGGAGTCAAGGCATTAAACGCTGCATAGTACATTTATACTTACTCGCCCTATGGGCCCTATGGGGGAGATCATTAATGAGAAATGTTTCTATGAGCTACAGTATAGGAAAAGGGGAAAACAGCGCTGGGCAGGTGTGATAAAGACTTGACCTCTACTTTATTAACCTCTGTTATGTTCACCAAGCAGGGCCATAAATAGGCTGCAAGAGAATCATTAAATGATTTCAGCATTAGAAGCAGGAGGAAGTGGGGGACCCCTGCTTCATTAACCTGCACATACCTGCCACTGAGCTCTTTAAGATGTTCGTGTTCCTTCAGCACGCCATTAGCAAAGAGTGCATTCATAAAACTGCCTGGCATGGTGATTGAGGCCCCCGCAGTAAGAGAGTGCCACCATCATGCTTGAGAGGAGCGGCTGTGTACGCTAGGGCTTTTCTCCCCATGTTTGCCCCCTCAGCGCTGCCTCAAAAGCAAACACACACTGTCGTGAGTTTCGGTTGAGCGTCCCCAGCCCGCTGCTCCTTTGAGAGGCTTAAAACAGAATCTTAGTGTGTCTGCGTATGTGTGTGTGTGTGCGTGCGTGCGTGTCTTAACCGTCAGGCAAATATAGCGATTTCTTCTGAAACATAAAGAGAGTGAAAAGCAAATTTATAAAGATAGATTACACGCTTGGCACCTTGTTTACCCTGTGTTGCTCGTGGCCCTTTCGGAAGAGGTTACTTGTTGAAAGATGAATACATTTGAATTTTCCTCATCCTAAATGCATTTCTCTTGTCTCCTGACAAAGTGGTACACATATCAGCTTCAAGAGCAGTCATGGTAGTTTGACTGAGGGTGTGAGGGTACGCCACAGCAGAACATCTAGATGTTTGATTTCAGCTCATATCATATCTACCTTGTGGCTTTTTGACTGAGATGTTGCTTCTGCACTTACTGTATATATGTTCTGTTACTGATATGTTGTGTACTTATATGTCTACTTAAATGTTCACACCGGGGATCGGAGAGAAACAGCATTTCAATTCAATTCCAATTTATTTGTATAGCGCCAAATCATAATATGCATTATCTCAAGGCACTTTACATTTAAGGTCAAGACCTTACATTTTTTTTGTAGAGAAACCCAACAGTTCCCACAATGAGCAAGCACTTTGGGGACTGTGGCGAGAAAAAACTCCCTCAAAAACTGGAAGAAGCCTCTAGCTGAACCATACTCAATGTGGGGGCGGCCATCTGCACCGGTTGGGGTGAGCAGGGAAAAATGGGGAGGAGAGGAGAGATGGGTGGGAAAGAGAGGAGAGAAGTAAGAGAGAGATAGGGGGGGAGGGGGAGGAGAGGGAGGAGAGGGAGACCAGGGACACTTGTGCAGCATCAGATATCAGCTCTGAGTAGTTATAATGAAAACAATAACAGTGTAAAGATGCTATTGATTAATAATGATAGCAGCAACAGTTCATATACTGTATAAATTAAGTAATAATATGAATTATTGTTAATAATAATAATAATAATAATAATAATAATAATAATAATAATAGTTGTTATCTTGCAGCTCTGGAGTCGTATAGATAGCTGCAAAGAGAGAGAGTAAGAGAGAGGGAGAGACTATAGGAGGAAAAGAAAAGGAAAGAGGATGAGGCGTGTGGTTGTACAGGATCCTGCCCGACTTGTTTACACTGAATGCAACTTGGGCCCAAACTGTGAAAATCTCTAATGTCAATGCGTGGTTGGAACTAAAGAGTTTGTTATCCTTGTTAAATAATCTGTAGATTCATATTTCTACTAATGAAAATTAAAACAACAGTTCCCTGTTTTTGTCTGCACGAGTACTGCAAACATGGCAAGTAACATCTTCTAATAAGATCAAGTAATCCACTTTATTAATCTTTAGGGCTTTTAAATGTCAGTTAAGACTTTGGTTTGGTCTTCTTGTATTTTGGCACACCAACCCTTCTTTTTCAAATGGCCATATCCACCTCAGAATACCCATAATCCCTTGGAGTTTGAGCGTGTCTGCCTTGTATTTAGAAGGAAGAGTTCAGGCATTATTTGTGATGAAGATGGAGTGGCACCCCCATAGGCGGATTTCTCCAGAGAGTCACCCCCCTCAATATCAGTACAAACATAAGCAATGATTATCTTATATAGTAATACAATATACACTGAACGCTAATTATAGAGGCAAACTAAAGCATTCCTAAACTCTGACAGATTGTAACCCCCCTCCCACCCCTCCCGCCTCACAGTGGTTTGGTCAATGGCTCATCGCCCCCCCCTCCTCTCTCTCAGAGCGATGCAATCTCTCAGTCTCTCAAGTCTCAGCCCTGAGACAAAGGATGTGTCAGACACGTTGCTGTAATTCTATCACTCGATAGAAAAAAAACTAATTTACATTTAACCAGACTTCATCTTGTTTGTTTGACCACAGTTGAATGTTGAATCTAACTCCGGCCACCTTGGTACGTGCAGCTGCATCTTCTGATGCACACGAGAGGCAGGAAATCTATCTACAATTATAACGTTCATAACTCAGTGAATTCTCATCCGATTTTCAAGCCGTTTGCTTTGTCAGATGTGTGTTAATGTTACAGAATGTTTGGTTACATTGAACTGGTTGAATTGCCTACCCAAAACAATTAGGTGTTATTAAGTGCATTGAACTGAATTGAATACCTTGGCCATGGATTTTGTGAAGCACTCTGTAACCTTGTTTAGATAAGTGCTATAAAATTAAAGTTATTGTTATTTTTCTTTTTTCTTACTGCATGTAAAATGGCTGCCATGCTGCATTTTCTGTATCATTTGGGAAATAAATGAATTCTCAAATCGTTGAAAAAAGAACAAATTACAACAAACACTGTTATATTCAGCGTCTATAAGCTTCATAATGTTGTGGACGTTTACACAGTGACAGCAAAATATTAGAGATCAGGTTCTTCAGGAAAACCGAATCTAATATTATTCCCTTTAGATGGGATTTTGATGGGTGTTGCTTCTCTACTGCTACTGTAAATAAGTTCAAGGACCCCAGTGATACCAAATGCATGAGTATGGAAAACACCTTATTTCTATTATAGGACACAGACCGTTTCGGGTCATTGAGAGTGGTGGAAGGGTCAGATCCAGGGAGACAGCCAGGTGACAGGAGACATTTCTCTATTTATCCCTCCCCCAATAGTAAGATCCCCCCTGGGTGCCTCTCTCACAGGAGCTGAACTGGAGGAATAAAGCGCTCTTAAACACATTTGGTGGGAACATAGTTCGATGACACCGTGCACCTGCTGACCTTTAATTTAGTTTGTCCAGGTGGAAGGACGCAAAGCTGCTGGGGAAGTGACATTATATTACAAGTGAGTGCATGGACTCGTGTCAATCAATGAGGCTCCTGACATTTAAAGCTTGTATCAATCAGCCACTAATGGGAAAATCAATAGGAAGCCAGAATGACATGTCACTTTATTACTTATGCATTTCTATGATCAATTCAGTCAAGCTGTTGGTGGCGTGTTGTGACACCCCGGAAGACCCGTTAGGCCCCGCTCAGCTAATCGATACAGCGAGTTATCCCGAGCGTGGTCAAGTGCACGTGTTAGCTGCTCAGTGGACTTGATTTCATGACAGAGCAGTTGAGAAAAGGGCACCTGAGGGCGAAAAGCAGAATCTGTGATTGTCTAGCAGTAGTGTCAGAATTCTGGATTCATTGATTTTCTCATATTTACAAATGTGAATCGCAAAAATACACAAACACAGCATCTGCAATATAAACACCTCAGAGCGTTTTTTCTTTTCATTTTCAGAGCTAAAAAATCAGAATGCCTGACAGTGAAATAACAGGATTACCGCCCTGGAGTCACCACAGACACTTTTCCATGCTGTATTCACATGTTAAACCTCCATGAAATATTGCAAATGCAGCACGTTCTATTCCAATGGCCTCGAGTGAAGAAAACAGCTCCTCTCTGTGGCACCGTGCATGGCTGAAAATTAGGGCTTTTTAATGAGATGCCCCCTGAACCTGCAGAAAGAGCACATATGACAGTGGAATTCAACAGGACTGCCGTCGGCGTAATGAGACAGCTGATGCTTCACTTGTAGGAAGTGAAGAAACCATTTATTTGGCAGCCGGAGCTGGTGAGATGTTCGGCCTGTGCACTGGCCCTGACGTTACTTGGCTCCACCTCAAGAGCTCGGGGAGTGCAACTGTTGCCCAAAAAGACAAGCTGTTAGCATTCTGTAGCTGGCCACGCTTGAAATATGAAAACGTGTCGCTAGCCAAAGTGGAGATTACATGTAAACACACTGACAATGTAAACAGCAGTCAGTGTCTTTTTACGATATTAATCACCCTCAGTCTAGTTAATGCTCGTGTCACTGTTTTGTAAATTAGCCAGACTCAAGGTGACTTTGGCTGTGATTTTCATTTTCCATTCTTATTCAACGCTGTCTTTTTTTTTTCTTCTTCTCCTCCTCCCCCCTGATGTTTTAGTTATTTATGCCACTTGCTTGTTCTTTTTTTAAAAAGTGCGAGCTGCCGGTTTGATTAATGGCGATGCTTATAAGAGGCCTCGGCGCAGGAGTCGAGCTCGGAGCTAGGTGTGGAGAAGAATGCATACTGTACACTGAACTGTACGGAACGTGAAGTTCACACTTCCTCCCTGAGATGCTCCACTTTCATAATAAGAGAGGTAAATAATGTGCATATTTGACCGGTCATACGTTTCTGGAGGTTACACAGAGAATTGTTGCCAATTTGAATGCGATGATGCCATCATTGCCTCATTTCTTTCCCTTTGTTCTGTCTATGTAGGTTATAAGATAAGGAGGGATGAAGATTGAAGTTCCTCTCGATATTACTGCCCCATCCCTCAGTGATTTATATTCTCCTCCCACGTTCAGTTTCATACATCAATGACCACACACAGTCATAACCCTGTATGGCGAATAAAGAAATTAGACACACTCAATATCATGGAGAACAAATGATTGCTTCAAATGTCGCTAACATTTCATAAATGTGTTGCATTTTAGAGCTTAAAAACGAAATTACAAAGTTAAAAAAGTTAAAAAGTCTCTAGCTGTGCCTAAAGTTTAGGGACCAACTAAGACCCCCTTTTCCGTGGGCTGCGTAGACCACAGAGGCCAGAATGAGACAGTCTGGTCTACAGAGGATTTCTTTGATCAGCGTCACCAGCTTGCTTAGCCTTTACTGCTGTCGCCTAGTAACAGGGCTGCAGTTCAACTCAACGAGAAAGTTTAATGACCCTTAATCTCAAGAGGGATCCAGCCCCACATAAGCAAATTGCTTGTCTAGTGGCCAGTCTGGCGTCTTCCCCTCCCAACAAAGTCCGGTAAAGCAAGCGCAGAGGCCCACATTTCCTACACGGGCTGAAAGTTGTTTACCAATCACAACAGAGTGGACCGGCTGGCCAATCAGATCAGGCTGGGCTTTATCAGGGGGGGGCCTTAAAGAGACAGGAGTGTTTAGACAGAGGCTGAAAAGAGGAGCTGCAGTAATGGACAATATGAGAAAAGTGACTGTTTTCTAAACGATATGTAAATCAAATTTTATTAATAGCACAAATAAAAATGATGACCCAGAATATGAGCATGATATGTCTCCTTTAAAAGCTGGTTGCTGTCTTCGCTGCGGAATAAGAATAGAAGGGATAGAGTTACTTCAGGGCAGTATCATAATATTTGCAGGGCATGGGTAAGAACTGGGTGTTTGGGGAGCTCCTTGTCAGGCTCGGGAAACGACCATAATGTACATGATGTTCATTAAGTGTGTCTGCTGCTAAGTCAAAATGCAGTCAAGTTCATAGTTCCTACAATGGGAGACCAGCGTGTTCTGCTCATTGTAACCCAGACAAATAGCACTGTGGGTAATGTATATCAATGTTAAACTTATATTATTGCAGTTAAGTCAAAATTTCTGTCTGTGGGTATTCGTGGAGCAAATTTATTGGCTATATTGACCTGTGTATCACTTTGTGCTGGGTAGGTGGCATACAGTGGGTTTATGAGAGCTTCCTGCTGAAAACAGCTGCTGCAGTCTAAAACAAGCTTGATAAGAGCAGAGTTTGATGGCCAGAAAATGAAAACAATGATCTAAAACTACACTGCAAGGGTCGGCAGAGCTGATGGGAATCTGCAGATGTGGGTAATCACTTTTTTTCTGCATCTGCCACAGAAAATGACCCCTTTCACAAATTAATGGAGAGTTTCCAGCATCTCATTTCACTTTTTACAGTTTTTGGACAGCTGGCAGGATAGCAGCACAAAAATCTAAGGGAATGAGGAGGAAGCGGGAAGCATTTTGGGGGCAGCGCAACGCACCCGTAGTCTTTCCAGGCCAGCGAAGCACTACCACTAAGCTTTTCTCTGTTGTCAAGACTGTCCTTGGTTTTTCACACATCTTAAGCCAAACTTACATTTGAGCTGAATCAAACCAGTGCCTGTGACGCTAACCGCTGAGCATTAAGAATCAGGGGGGAACATGAAGAGAAGAAAAGCTCCCATCATTCACCTGGAGTTAAAAAGCCATTAACAGACGTGGCACAGGAACTCATACACACAAAGCCTGGCAGCCTTAGAGGAGCAGCCTGAGTGCTCTCAGGCCACATCCC
This sequence comes from Hippoglossus hippoglossus, assembly GCF_009819705.1. Classification (NCBI taxonomy): domain Eukaryota; kingdom Metazoa; phylum Chordata; class Actinopteri; order Pleuronectiformes; family Pleuronectidae; genus Hippoglossus; species Hippoglossus hippoglossus. Next base: position 21,421,214 of record NC_047172.1, on the reverse strand, counting down.
CAGCTCCCTTTATGATCTGTAATGGGATTGTTGAGGAGCTCCAGCAGCATCCTCATCACAGGACAAAACCCCCTTAATGAGACATGATTCGCCATGAAAGGGCAAAGAAGAGCAGTTTCTCACTGAACCCGCTTATCCCTTGAAACCTGCCCAACCCCACATCCTCACCCCCGCCATTCACCTTTCTAAGGGGATACTGGGCATGTTCAATCCTCCCTGCACCACCCCTGCCACTGCTGTGGCACGGAGGAGTGTGTAGGTGTGTGTATGTGTGTTGGGATGGGGGGGTGGGGGGGGGGAAGAGGCAGAGCAGCAGTGCCATGAGAGGTGCTGTTTGTGGCTTATCGGAGCACCAGTCCCAGCATGCTCTGTGGCCTGGACTGGCTAAAGGGATGGAAGCATAACTTACTCAGTTTCTGAGATCGCTGGAGTTCAATATTGAGCTGTTTTGAACTCGCCAATGCCTCCAAACAGCTTATCTTCTCAGCTGAGTGCAATGAGAAAAGTTTGATGAAGTCCTAACTTCTGCTCAGTCTTTTTTTGCTAGTTTGAGTCTGGCTCTCTTAAGCAATAGTTGCCCCACCATCCAGCCATTTATTATCAGCTGGGACAAAATTGAAAAGTGATGGATAAAGCCAGGGTAATATCTACCTTGAGACAGGTGTTACATGTCAAAGTCAATATATTGGTCATGAGGATTGCCAGCCAGCCTGTGAGAACTGTTGGGCTGTCATGTTTTATGTGGCTCTGTAGAAACCTCAGGCCTTTCTCAATCTGCATTCACTTCTGTTCTTGTTGACTTGTGAAACATCATCAGTCACATTTCAAGTATTGTTCCTGTTTAAAAGTCTGCACCTTGCCAAGTAAAGTCCAGATGATTGGATGTGCTCTTGCTCTGCCCACATTACAGAGGATGCATCGCACGGTGAAATGTGTGGACAGTTTTACTATTTTACTATCACTGCTACTGCTGTTTCATGGCATGTAGCTTTAAGATTTTAAAAAGCAGGTAGTTGTTTAAACTTAAAGTCAATGGTTGATTCACAATAATAGTTGAAAATTTGCCTAGAATTTTTTCACAAGCCAACAAAAGCTATCAAGATGGTTGGTTGGTCAGTGCTCATGGAACCCAACAGGGAACAGCCTTATCTCCGTTAGTCCTTTTGAAATTTGCAACTGGCTCTGATGTATCTGCAGTGGATAAACATGACATGTTGTCTGTTTTGTACTTTGTACTTTATACTTAAATATTTTAGGTATTTATTTAATTATTATTATTTTTTAATGCAACTTTAATTTTGTACTAGAGTGTTGTCTTTATACTTTTGACCACATTGTTTGGGGTAAGGATTACTGTCCAATGCACAATATGGAATGTAATGATGCACAGGCTATTTTGCAATAAAGTTAACATTTAGGCAAAATTGTGATCAAGGGACAACTGAGGTTACCTGGGACCTCACTGACTCACCTGACTCATGGGCGGCCAATAAGAGCCTTTACACCAGCAGGCAAAATTAATCAACAAGAGGATGGGAGAGAGTATTGATTCGGAGTGCTTGTATCATTGCCTGTATGTCTGGGGAAGGGTTGGAGACAGATTTGGGCAGTGTCCATGCATAATGATTAACGTCTTATTGAAGTGACGGTGTGTCACTCTTTGTTTATATTTTTGCTTTGCCCAGAGACTGCTGCCACCTGGCAGTGGTACAGTGTAATGGATGCCGCACTCAAGGACCAGAACTTGATTAGTCCGCCCCTTGTCGTTGCAGCCAACGTGACTTAGTGCTGCTACAGGTGGTGTGGTCATTAGACCGGCCACTGCCCGTTATGCAGAAGAGACCAGGGCCAGCCACGCAGGAAGACGCCCGGGGACAAAATCAGGTTCCTCTGAAATTCATGAGAGCAGGGAAATCAAAGAGGGGGAGGGAGACAGTTTCTTTAGAAGAGGAGGGGAAAAGAGAAGCTACAATATGCAAAGCAATATATATCTGTTTGAGAAAAACATCAATAAATTATGTATGTATATGTGTTTTTACATGTATTTGTGAATGTGTGTGTGTGTGTGTGTCTTTAGGACATTTTCCAGCAACAGTATTAACCTTCTCAAGAACAGTAGAGCTCATGGGGACCAAACCTGATACTAATGTGGCAAAACATCATTTCTGAGGACCTGGTCTAGCTTAGGGACAAGGTTTGATTAAGCTGTCCCCAAAAAAACGATGCAGAGTCCCCATGAGGATAGCTGTCGAACAAGCACATCTTGCAGAGACCATGGATTGCCAATACACACATTAAGAAAGTTGTTTATAACATCACTGATACCCAGTAGAAGCACTGAAAGGGACAGTTTTTGTTTATGTAACTTTTCATCTGTGGATCTTCAGGAGGCAAGAATCCTGATGTGACATATCTCATATTATTTGATGTAATTGAAAAACAACATATGGTTCAAATTGATTTGAGTTGATAGGCAACGTACCAATCTTAAAGGATAATAATGACACTGTTACATTTTCTTCAAATACAGTAGGCTGTATAAAGATGGATGACATGTGTTGACCCAAAAGTGAAGCCAACGCGTCTTGATTGCCACCTGGTGGCTGGCCACAGTACAAAATCCTGCTTCCTCCATGTTAGTGGATGGGGCAAATACCAACCTAAAAACTCAAAGTACCCAACAAAGATTCTCACTGTTCTTAGCACTCTGATGTATGTTTAGTGTTATTTTCCTGGTTTAATTCGTTATTTGATGTTATAATAACGGTGTGAATGATTGACAGTGCATGTATTGGTGGGACCAAGCTACCACAGCTCCATGCCGTGATGGCTACTGCAGAGACACTGGCTACAAATGTATAAGATGGCAGCGCTCGAATATCCAGTACATTTTGACTTAATTTCTAGATAGTGGGAGGAATTTGAGGAAGCATCCATCTTTATATACAGTCTATGGTTTTCATGCAGTGTATTTGCAGCACAAGTGTTTGTTCATGGCAAAATATGCGGAGGAGGAACAGACTATCACTTAATAACTCTTTTCTTGATACCAAGTAAGTATGTTTGTGAATGGATTCAGTATATTCTGGTTTTATAATAGAAAGGTTTACATATTTCTTCTATATTCCCTGGAATGGGACAAATCTGTAGTCATCACATTGGGTCGTGTGTTTTGTACCATTCTTCTCTCCATCTGCTGTTTTCAGCCTCTGCGCCTCTGTGTTTACCTTCTGTAATGTAGCCTCCGGCTCGCTCGATTCAGTTGCACACTCAAGGACCTTTGACTGGCTTGTTTTAATTTACTTTCCCTCCCCATTTGCCTTGTACATATCATGGCTTGACCCTGACCTTCACTCAGAGCCTTGTATCCGGCCATTCTGCACAAGTGCAATGCATACTAACCTCATGATCTAACTGGTATTAGCAGATACAGTATCTCCATGAGAAGCACGTGCTGTGATTGTCATTTTCATGAATGGTGGACTTTTACAATTTAAGCTGCAAAACTAGTCACTGACACTGATGAATGTAATGAACAATGTAGTGGCCTGGCATGTTTCCCATCACTCTTGTCACAATTGCTATAAAATATCAACTGTGTTTGTATCTGTGGATGTTTACAAGCTTGCATGTGTCCACATACACACACACACACACACAAACCTCACTGCCCCTGTCGGCATTCCCATCCATGCTGGTGTGCACGTTTGTGTGTGTGTGTGCGTTCATTCATGTGTGCATGTCCACTAGGGAGCACTGAGGTGCTTTCAGGCAACACAAAGCCTCTTCCTCCTCTGTCTGATCTTGCAGGAACAGTGAGCTGGAGCCAGCAGTTAGCAGCCCCATCAGCAGTGTAAAATGGGGGGGGGGGTTGGAAAAAAAGATCAGCACCTCCGATTTTTTTGCTCAGTGCCAGCTGGACAACATGTTGACCTTGCTTTGATTGCACAGTTCATGAAATCAAGCTACGGCCCTGGCCTCTGGCCCCTTTAACTCCACACTCACTCTTTCCCCCAGGACACAGACACCTGCCTTTTCTCCATGTCCTACCGCAGACTGACCTTGGCGGTTGTTCTTGTGGCGCTAAGTAGAAAAAGAACGTACCACAGGTAAAAAGATCTTACCTGTGCCAGTGCTGCCGGCTGAGGGGAGTTGTTCACACGCCAGGTGATGCTGCTCTCGATTGCACTGCAGAGTTTTACTTATCATAAATGTAAAGATTTTTCTGACCTGCAATACCTTTACAGAAAAGACTTCTCTTACTTGCTGAAACGTTACAGCTGCACAGACTTTGCAGGAAGTCTCACAGTAAAGGGTGGCACAGTGAATTGTGAGCCAAGCTAGCACTGTCAGTCCAATTATGTCCAAAATGCCCCTTCTGTTGTCTGCCTCGTGGTTGTGTGCATCTCTGCATTACCCTGGCTGTGGTTATCCATCTGCAGAGATAGGCCAGATTGTTTTTTTATAGCTACTGTGGCCACATGGGCAGTCAAGTTAAGTAACATCTTGAAGAAGCAAATCCCATGATAAAGGGGTCATATGTTTCCAGTTAGCCTCCCTTATTGCCTTTGAATGCTAATGCCAAACGCATCATAAAATGATATCAGATACTTGTGGTGAGTGGGTGTCAGGGTTTGTGTATAGGCCAATATGTAATCTTGCAGTGGTGACACAAGCACTTTGAAAAAACATACGAATCAATCTTCCCGTCTGCCGTTCTAAAGAAAAGCCTGACTCAACTGTCATGTACTCTGGATTCACGCTTCAAGTTTCCATCGGGCAAAGTCGCTGACTGACAAGTATGAGAAGGGCCTTATCTGTCACCTTACAGGCATTTCATTATAAAAATGCTTGACTACTGCACTATCACAGGAAAGATGGTGAACGCAGCTGCCAGAAGGCGGGCTGGGTAAAAAAGAGACAGGCTACGGGACAGATTATGTAACGGTTACAAAGTGAACTTGGACACAGTCATTTTTGTTTCTCCTTCATCATCCTGACTTGCGGATCTTGTAACCCCTACGTGACATGGATCAAGCTCTGAAGTATCAGAGTTGAATAAAATGGGACTCAGGAGATTTGGCTTTGTACAGCGACGTCAGTACAGGTCACACAACTCTTCTACTTCTCTGCGCGCGAATACCACAGGGGTGCCGTATAATGAGGCGAGAGGCTGGGTCCATCTTCCCACAGCAATCACAAATCACGTAATGGACTAGCTGTGGTGACTCAGCCTTTCAAAGTGACGGCGTAGCTCCATGTAGTGTGACGGGGTCGAGGTGGTCCCAGAGCAGTGCTCATGTGGTCAGGACCCCGGCCTATTTAGAAAAGGTCATCACAGAGGGGAAACCAGCCAGTGTTTTTCCTCAGCAAGTACACGCTGACAGGTTCCTGACATGACGTATCTTAAAATGCAGCCTGACTCCTTTCTATTTTGCCCCAGACACTTTATTCACTGATGAGGAGCCGTCCTCATTTAGCTGTGCAATATTTACTGCAGAGAGCTCATTAATGACTGAAGGGGCAAACATATTTGCAACTAAAAAGAGTTGAAATGATGATGAAAAATTGTTCAGGTTTATCTGCAGGACCAGTGTGTGTATGTGTGTGTGTGTGTGTGTGTGTGTGTGTGTGTGTGTGTGTGTGTGTGTGTGTGTGTGTGTGTGTGTGTGTGTGTGTGTGTGTGTGTGTGTGTGTGTGCGTGCATATCTATGAGTGAGGGCATAGTTTTAGTTTCAGACATATTCAGGGTGAACAGTCTGGAGCCCTCGTCTGGGAACTCGTCATTATGTCGTTATTCATTTAGAATTATTCATGCATCTACAAGTATATTTTAAATTAATGTTACAATCAACACATCTTAATAATTTGGTCTCACATCTTCAATATCAACTCAAGCCAAATCTGAATAAAAAATGATAAGTAAGTAAAGCCGTTTTCAGACGTGAACTCCGGAGGATGTCCGAAGAATTGGGTCCCGACTTTCTCCGGAGGTTGCCTTTCACACATGAACAACACAAGGGGAGATTCTCCGCTCAGATTCATAACAATACAGAAATCTCCTGAGTGTTCAGGTGAGGGGTTGTGCAGCAAGCAGAGGACGTAACATATAAATATACATAAAGTCATCCTCAGTTATTTGTTGTGTTCAGACTGGAGGCTCTCAGTCAGAATTTGGAGAATGTGTGGAGGTTCTCCATAGTTCAGCATGTCTGATAGCAGCTAAAGTATGGAGCTTTAGGTAGGCAATTTGCCTAGCTTGGCATGAAGACTGAAAGCAGGGGGAAACAGCTCATTTAGCTTTGACCAAAGATTGCAAATCTTTCACCAGCTGTAATGGTCACAATTTAACTCAGTTCATGTTGTTAGTTAAATCTGGACATAAACAGAAGTGCAGAGACGACACTTCAGGTGTTTTCTGATCTAACCCAGCACTTCCGTAAAGCAGTTCCCTGACATTTTGTGGCAAGACTCAGGGGAGTCAGTGTTGTTTAGTAAGAAATACTGTAATGACAGCACATAGCCTACTATAAGTCCAATGAAGATGCAGGGTGGCTGTTTCCCTTCGTGCCTTTGTGCTAAGCTAAGCTAATCACATCTTAGTTCTAGCATCGTATTTAGCGTACAAACATTGGGTACTAATCTTCTCAGCTAGCCCTCGGAATGAAAAACAAAAAACATATTTGCCAAAATGTTTCCTTCGACAACTTCCAGCAAACAACAGATGCAGCTTTTCTTTTGAAAACAAACACAACCCAAATGATATAACATCTTCCAAACACCTCAAATGTGATTAGCTGCTTATCTGTTACAGACTCAACCCTTGTTTCCTCCCTCAGGTTCTTTTATTTTACAGCTGTCATCATATTCATCTGCACTGTAATGACAAAGCTGAGGCACATTTTTTAATTGGCCGCACCCTTCTGCATATACAGTAACTGTCCCTCAAATTCAGTTTTAGATCAGGAACACCATCGTTAAACCGTCAATAATTTCAGTTTCATCTTACCTAATCATTTCTGGCCTGGGTCACGCAAGATTGATCTCCCTCCTCCTGGTTCTGATTTGCAGTACAAGCAAATTTTCTTTACAGTGATTTATCGACTCTTGATGCACGTAAACGCGTTAAATCTGGATAATTCTCTGGCATCACTCACGGTAGGCTCCTACAGAACATGACCACGACAAATATGTGTACTCTAGGTAAAATAATGGACTTTTCAAATTATCCTGATGTGGTCTGTACATTAAAAATGTCCCAGGCTTGTCTGCCTGGTTGAAATGCATCTGCAGTAAATGGCCAGTGATGGCTTTAATGTGACGAGATGGACGATGCCGCTGTGAAAACAAATGAAGCCACCTATGGCGAGTCAAGTGAAAATAGTGATTGTGATTTAAAAATCAGTAGGAGAAAGAGAATAATCCTTGTGATGAATGGGTTTGAACAGAGATAGTGAACCCCACCTGTGTGTTCGGGTCAGTGAGACGAGACGTTGACCAGTTGTGACTTCGAGTCATTTGTCTGCTTTATCTGCTTCAGTATCGAGCAGGACTCAATCAGACGATGAATGCCAGCTGGCTGTTAGGACGAGGACGGGAAAAGAGGACAAAAAACCCCCCCAACAAACAAACAAATGAAAAACACAGGCCAAATTAATGGATGCCAGCAGAAGTGAGGCAAGAACTGGCTCTTACGCTGATTAAACATCAGAGTCATGGAGGGGGGAAGCCATTAGAGATAGATTGTATTGCCTTACTGGGGATCTGTGCTTTTATTTCAAGGATATATTTGGTCAATCCAAGCAAAGGGGGGGTTCAAGATATACAGTGCATTGAGTTTCCATTTATTCTGTACAAAGGGAGAACGGTTGTAGGTGAGGCTGCACACAAGTACCTCAAGGCTGTAAAAAGACAAACACTGCACAGCACAATTGTCCCTGAAGATCCTCTATTTGGAGACATTCTCTGTGAATGACTATCTAGCTGTTTAGAGGACTCCAAAACCAAAAGGCCACGTTAGTCAAAAGAATATTATTATCATTAGCATAATTGCAAACATTACCAACCGGTGCCACATAACGTAATTTATTCAGCATTAATGTGTGAGGCGGTTGGTGAGTTGTGACACTTTGAAAGATTTCACTGCTCGTGGTAAAGTGCGCGCCAGTTCGGTTGCGTGTTTGGTTTCAAAGCTCACCGCCCTGTACCATCTGGTTCATCCCCGTTTCTGCCAGCAAATCGCGAGCCAAGAGCAGGGGCGCTGGGGTTCCTGCCACCAGCCCAAATGCAATGATCAATTTTCACCATGCATCCCCACAGCCTTGGCAGGCCTGAAAAAAAGGAAAGACTCCTAAGCGCTGTTTAATCTCCCCACGACATGGTGTTTGACACACGTGCAGCTGAGGAGAGACTGTTGAGATTTGCACATTGATCTGCACACTGGCCCTCTACGCTGGCCTCGCTCGCTCATTTGCATAAAAAGGGGGGACCATTTTCGTAAAGCGGCGCGAGACCATCAAAATAGTCAATATGTCTCCATAAGGGCGGACTGGGGGGGTCATGATCCACAGGGGACATTTCGAGGAGACAGAGGTGTCGATGTGAATGACTAATGAAGGAAAGGGTGATGTGCTGAGGAGATGATTGGAAGGAAGGAAATTGAAGAGCTAACTGGAGAATTCTTTGAATGATATACTAATAGCCTCATTGTAGAAGACATGGGAGATGAATTGAGAAGCACATGACACACAGAGTATTGCAGTTCTTTATCATTAAGTTATTTAAAGCCTTTCCTCACATGCTTTTTTCAAGGGTCCTTATAAAGTTTCACCCCAGTTGGAACTATTCACCAACCTGGTTGTAGATATTTTTAGATCAGTATTTTTAGTTTTTTTTCAAGTCAGAATATTCTTAACATCAAGTGTTTATTCTAATCTCATGGGCTTAATTATTGCAAAAAGAAATGGGATCATAGTTCAAACGAGTCAAACGTGTTAATTAGCATAAACACACAAACTCTGCGATGCTTGTTGTGTCTTTATTGCGGAGATGAAGTGGATAAAGGAGCAGAGCCCAGGTAACACTAGAAAGCACTTTTTCCTTTCCTCTCATAAATTTGCTGGGCACTAAGACAAGCCTCTTATCACTAAAAGGTCATAAACTCACTCGAGGGGGCTTTTAAGTGCGTCCTCTGGCTCTCTCGCTGCGATCCAACTGCCCTGCCAGCACATGTAGCGCAGGAAAGCAGTTCAAATCATAGAAACGTTTGAGGAAAAAAGCCTTAAGTCCGAGTCTTGGTAATGAGGACAAAGACTTTAATCATGAAGCAGAATTCTTAGAACGCACAAACGGTCGAAGCAAGATTCTAACACTTCACAGCCTTGTTTAAATGAGTTATAGCCCCACATCCAGTTTCTTACTCCAACCTTTTTAAACGATATGTAGTAAAACGGCAAATCCTGACTTTTTTTCCCTTCTTTTTCTGACCCAACGGGAACACAGTGATTAATGCTTTGTCTTCCATCTGCCAGGGTTAGTTATCTCCCCAGGATGAATGACTGCTTAAACTGCTCCTGTTTTATCTCCAGTTGGCTCTTTTTGCCTCTAAAAGTGGTTGTAATTTGAGTGCAAATGAGCCATTTTCTGCAATAATTTAAATGATTTTCTTATTAACATGTGCATTAAGAGTACTTTTCATGATATCCATTATGACCACGGGGTATTCCTGAATCTGCGTCAAGACAAACTGCTTGGAGGTTCATACAGTAAAAAGTGGATTCAAAGTGGAGCTATGCTACTTTTGAAGGAAGAAATTAAAACCACAGAGCTCATTATATTTAAGGATTATACTGCTAGAGCCTGGTCTGGTAAGACCATAGATTGTAACCTATAGACGGACAACATGTCTCTACTTCCTTCCACTAAATGAAATGAAGCCAAACTATCCCAGACATGAATGAACCCTGCAAAAATCTGTGTGATAAGAACATCCTCAAATTACAGAAGCCATGTTTGGGAAAAATGTATCGGCTTTTTTTAGACTTTTTAGCTTGGCCCATGTCCCATCCACTAACGTGGACAAGATTTCTGACACTGCAGCCAGCACCCAGGTGGTGATAGAGATGCTTTGGCTTCACTTTTGGGGATCCGTCTTGATATGCAGTGTATGGGTAAGAACAGTAGCTCATGGCTGCTGTTAGCTAATTATTTATTAGCGAATCTGCATGTTTCCTACATGTTTTGTGGTTGTGATTAAATCATGATTCAATTTGAAAACCTGATCTTAAATATAACAGTAGTGTGACAATATATCATAAAATGTTATATATAAACACTATTCACAATATCTCCCAGTCGTTTACAGACCAAGTAAAGCAGCAGCACCAAAGCCTACGACAGTGTAGCAGTGTATTGTGTAACTGGTGCGATTGAGTGCTTCTAAATTCAGTTTCTTATTTAAAAAGGAGAGAATAAGTTTTTTACTTTTCACTTTAATACTAACAATAATGTTTTGGGACACTCAACCAAACTGCAAATGTCTATGTTCATGGTAAACTATGCCTATACCTCGTACAGCCTCCTATGTGACAACTGGCATTTTCATTTAACCACACGTTAGATGAAAACATGTCAGTCTGACACGCCTCGGTTTGGTGCTGCTTCAAAGTGTATACAGTACATATATACAACACGGATGTACATACATGCCCCCCTCTCAACTGATGAACAGCAAGAGAAGACAGTCTCTGGGGGCTATAGACAGTCAAATAAACAGGTGCTAAAGAAAAGAGAGATGAAAGGTAAGACAGGCGTGAGATTGGAGGATGGGGAGAAGAGGAGAGAGAGAGGGATATGTGATCCTTAGTTGAATGAACACCGTTGAGTTAGTCATGCGGTCTCAAAGAAGAACTTCAAAAAACTGTGGGAAATATTGTACATCTCTCATCTTTCCTTTCCTCTGTGTTTCCTGAGAGGAAAGCAGGAAGTAAAACTCAGGCCCATACACTGACGAGGTACTGCTCTAGTTGATTAAAGAATACACAAGTCGAAGACATTACATTTCTTTCTGTGCTTTTTGAGTTTTTGAGGGAAAATGTTTAAACCACAAAACTCTTTTTAAGGCTGATAAGCTTTTGAATTCTTTGAATTGTGATTGCTTGGTTTAAGATATGAAATCTTTACATCATATGAAAAAGTAGCGATATGATGCACATTCCCCTACCAAGGCTGCAAAATATTCGTCACTTATTTATTTTAGTGAGACTTTTGAAATGTTTTGTCTCTATATGTGATATAAGCCAGGGGCAAGGCTGGACTGGGATAATAATTCAGACTGGTAATGTAAGTGAAGCCAAGGACAAATAGAGAACAGAGAACAAAATCTGTTATGTACTTCAACACCAACAAAAATCTGAAGATGGAACATGACATATGAAGCCAGGAAGGAGTATTAGGGAGTTTTCACACCTTCCCTTGGTTGGCCCAGACCTTTAGACTTTTCAATTTAGTACAAAACAAAATAAGAGGTGTGAAATTTGCCAAAGCAGACCTAAATCTTGCCCGACCAAAAGAGGTGATCTTGATCCAGATCAAATGAACCATGGTACGATTCATTTGTTGTGAGAAAAACACATTTTGGATCGTTCAAACTTTCCGACAAATCCAATAAGTTGAGGAGTGTGCGCCTTTGCAAGATTGTTTGCAGCCTTTGCCTCAGACGAAGAAACTCAGAACTGTGCCTGAAGTTGATGATAGTGGTACAAAATGAATGAATAGAATTGATTCATTCATTTTCTTTATATTAACAGATTTGACAGCACACCTTAGTCGGATGCACGCTCGTCTATTAACCAACCAATGTTAAGTATAGTATGTAGCCCACGTAGGTGATGACAACAGGTTGTACATATGTCAAGTCTTTAGTGTTCTCCTTTATTTGCAATGGGAAACCCAAACAAACCAGACCAAATGTACATAATGTAACAAAGCACCTTAGTTTGGACCATGGACCAGACTTTTAGGTGTGTGAACACCATCGACAAGAGAATTGATGCCATACTGAGGTTTGTTCTGCTAGTGTGTCCTTTTTTGATTGTGTTTTTCTATAATTGTGCCGATTTTAGGTGTATTGTGCTTTAGGGTTTTTCTCCGTAAAAATCTCTCCCTTTCTGCTTTTCTGTATCTCTGTTTCTCTGTCTCTCTCTTTCACCTGCGCTGTCCATGTTTTTCACTCTGCTCGGCCATGTGCAGCACACACACTGACTGAACGCTGGTTTAATGCGTACGTGCGACCAATCATGCGTGATGATCATACCAACACATTAAAAGCAGTTGGGAGGCTGACAAGTCTGAGTGACTGTTGCCGTCTTGTGTTGCTTTGGCTTTGAGTCCCACATTTTCATTTACATTTTTAAAACCAACCAGACCACAAGGAATTCTGTTGGTGCTGAGGGTTAGTCCCAGCCTGGCGGCTATCCCAATGCATTCTGGATTGAAGACAGAGAGAGAATGGCAGAGTAATGGAGTTGGTGAAAAACTATGTAAAAAGCAGAAGAAAGGTGGTGACGGATGTTACCATGTGAACAAAAATAACAAATGCAAGAAGTCAGAATGCAAGAAGAGGATGTTCCTTTGTTCAATTGTAAATAGGCCACAGCACTACTTGTACTCATTTTCACTTGGAAAAAAATAAACCCAATGACAAACTTAGCCAGTAATTTTTGTAGTTTAATTAAACCTGTATCTTTGTAATGTTCTCTTCTCTTGTCCTGTGTTAATGCTCTGGAGCTACTTCAGAATTATTCCTTGATATTAGTGAGTCCTCCTCAAACTCTTCTACAATATACTGTCCCTTTTAATTGTTTGTGTGCTGGATGTTGTGTGCAGAACTTTTTGAAAACAGTCTGTGGTGCAGAGTTAAGTTAGAAAACTTTGTGTTCATCCTACCTGGTTCATCTGCAGTAAAGATTTGATAGTAAATGTTTTTTCATAAAATGAAATGAAAACGATTGGCCACAGCAGTCACATAAGTAATAATTTCCTATGAGGTTTAGGGGTTTATGAAAATAAATTTCAGAAACATTTCATTTTCAGTTGATTTGCCTTTCTCTACAGTGCTTTAAGCACACTGATGGACAGTCTTTTCATTCCAGTGTTGTAACTGCAAGCAGTGTTTGAGTGAAACTGAAATATGGAACCTTTCTCTTGACCATGGCCTCATGTTCCATCAAAATATCTCAAATGAAATCCATTTGAGGTATTTTGAGATAGTTTTATTGTACTGCTAATTAAAAAAAAAAAAAAACGGATAAACAAGAGGGACCACAAACTTCCTTGACAAAGACAGTGATGCAGCAGCTTTGGAAAAATACAACAATTTAAAGAACCTCACAAACATATTTTATTAGGAAATCAATAATGCACATGTAAACGTATAAAGACTCAGAGTTTATTGTTCTCACTCACCCAATATTACCCCTAGTTACGGTTATATCCGAGGAAAACCCAGAACTTACTTAGAAAAACATACTGGAGCCACAGTATCTGGGGACACGAGGCAAGAAAAGTGTCCGGGCTTTGATATAGCTTTTTGCCAACCTCAGTGTGTCTGTGAATATTGAATCAATGAGGCACCATAGCACATAAAAAACCAATATGTAATTTCCCCCCAGACACTCTCTGGGCCTTCGTCTGTTCGCACCCAGGAGAGAGCGGCGTTCATGTAATAGCCGTCATTCAACTGAAAACCACTAAAGTGTGGCAGCCATGCTGCTTTCTAAGAGAGACACTAAACACAGCTTCAAAGTGCCTTTTTTGTGGCAGAGAGATTTGGTAATTCTCAACATTAACCATCCAGAGCAAAGAAATGGTTGATGAAATAGCCCCACATGGTCACAAAGAACTTTACAAAGGTGAGTAACATCAGGTTGAGCGAATTAATTTGTCACATTTGTTGGGTCTAAGAACGCTGTGATTTTTCAAACAACGACAACTCAACGCAGCTTCTGGGAGGCTGGAGCACCTGTGTCCAAACCGCGGGTGAAACAGTCAAAAATAAAACTGCTGATGAACACAGACTAGCAGCACTGACGAAGAGGAACAGCAGGCTTGATTTAAAATGAAAAGGAATATGTAGGACACAAAAGGAACTGACAGTGATAACTATGAAACACCTGAAACCTCCTTTTCTTTCAAGTCCAAGTCATATGATATCATACTATATATTTATATATCCTTTCAGAATAAAGGTCCCTCGGGTAATTCATTTGTCAATGGGGGCCTTGAAAATGTATATTTGACCTTAGTTTTATTTTTATTATATTGTTGGTCAGTAAGGTCTGGTGCAGAAATCTGGTGCCAATCAGGAACCTGTTCCTGCACAGCCGGTACCTACTGGACCGAATCACAATGCAGATTTTGGTGCCTGAGCTCTGTACTGAAATAGCTGCCCTGCTTACAGGCAACATCACTGACCGTGTCTAATTAGCATTGCACTTAACTCTGGTGGCAACATACTCCACATGGCTCTGGCAGCACGTAACGTTAGTCTACAGTTAGCTAGTAACTACCTCAAACTTGAGTCGACACGACAAAAAAATGTCTAAAACTAAACGGTCGAAAATGTGGCTGTATTCCGCGCGAAAGGATTCTGACAACGGGCAAGTGCAGCAAATGTTTAAAAGCCATTCCTTGTAAAACGAGGAGCACAACAGACTTAATGGAGCCACTGTGACCCGCGGGCCACATTTGAAAGCAGAGGGATGCTCCGTGTTTGACTGTTTGCACTATCACATGTCAAGCACATCAGCCGGCTGCGTGGGCGTCCCTGGCCCCGATGGCGAGGAGACAGTTGATTACAGGTTTGGAGCCGGAGTATTTTGCTGTATTGAACAGTTGTTCAGTATTAAATGATTGTAGTTGGCGAAGGTTTTATTTAAAAAAATTTTTAACAAGAGTTCAGTACATTTTGTGGGGTTTTTTTCAAAATAATCATCGGTTCTGAGACAGTTTAGGCACCCGCAATGTTTTTAACGTATCACTTTAGAACTGGTATCAGAGAAAAACCCAAATGGTTTCCCAACACTATCAGTGATACACAGTGTGGGTCAATTCTTAATGTGTTTTCCATTCCCTGTGCTTCAATACTCTATTTCACCACTTTATGCTAAAAGAATGATTGTGTTTCTCTCTCATCGAGGTTTAATAAATTCTCTCTCATCCCAAATGTTCAGAACAAAATATATTCAACCAGTTAAATTTATCACCAGACATTTCAGGAGGAAATATGCAGATTTCTATTACCACTGAAAACGTGTTTACACAGTGAAATTTCATTGACTTTGAGGTTAGTGGATTATTATGTTACAGATTTGTTTTTGCCTTCTCTCAATGTGAAGATCAGACGCAGATAAAGCAAACGATACAACGTGCAGTGTTAATTAGCTCCCGACTGTAATTCATGCATGTTTAAAACATATGGCAATTAACAAGAGAGGTCACAGCCACCCACACAAACACACACACACACACACACACACACACACACACACACACACACACACACACAAAGTTCAGGTTAGGCTCAACAGTTAAACATGTGCGTTTTTAGATAGTTGAGATGTTATTGATTTTGTTATTTGTTGTAAACAAAGTGATGTATTTACTGTAGCACTAAGAAATACTGTAACTGTGAATATGTTTTTTTCTTTATTTGATCATTACAAAAAAAGCTGAGATTGCTTAAGTAGGTGGAAGTCCAGAGAGCGGGTTAACTTTACAACGTATTCCTAAAAATATCAAAACTCTTTATCCTTATAATATAATGGCTTTTTTGTCATTAAATACCGACTTTTTTCTTGTAATATTGTGAATTTAATTTCATTAAATTGAGAATTTGCTCTTGTAATATTACAACGTTTTTCTTGTTACATTAAAACTTTGTTCTCATTAAATTATGACTTTATTCTCACATACTACTTTATAATTTTATCCTCCTAATATTAAGATTTTATTCTTGGAATTTCAAGAACTTGATTTTCTTCAATATGATCGAAATACCCTGTCATATTACAGGGAACAGTGATGATACACAGATCATTTCATTTGTTGGCCAGGCAGTAAACCTTTTCATATTCAAGTATAAAATACATGGCCATTGCATTGTTGCTGGAACAAGACTTGAGTGAATTTATTGTAGAATAATGTGTGTTAATATCAACTATCTACAGCTTGCTATACTAATCTCACTGTGTTGTGATTTTTACTTCTTGCCAGTGGCCATATTTTAAAAGCCAGAACAAAAATGCAGAGACAATTCAGCGGCAGCCTGCAGAGAAATAACAGCGTATCAGAGGCAGCAGAGTCTCTATTCCCCATGCAAAACATGGGTGGATAATTTCATGTAATGGCATTGATATGCACTGTCATTAGCTGCACCCACTAGCTGGATCTCACATTTTATCCGGTGTCAGCCCGCTGACTCCAATGCACACACTCTGTGTCCACTTAACTCCGAGCTCGTCCCTCTGCCTGAGAAGGAGAACCAGATGATGAAAGATGACCTAGATTGCTTTTAGTGGAGTCGGGCTGTGTGCAGTCGCTTTGTGAGCGCGTGTGACAGAAAACACGGTGGCATATCTGGGAAGCTAAGCTATGCCCGACTCCCTCTGGCTCTCATAAACAAAAGGCACAAACACTGCAATTCTCCACAGACCGCTGGAATTAAAACTTTCGAACCACTTATGCATCCCTCGTCTTCATCTGTACGCTTTTAGATCTTTGCACAGTGAGGCTTGCCAGACACTCTTGGCAGCGTCTCAGCCTACCTTGTATCCAGCCACGATAATAAGGCGTCATTTTGCTAATTTTGCCTTACTCCTGGGAGATCCTCCATCCAAATAGGGCAGCTGTGAATCAGTAAACACTGACTCCAAAGTGAAAAGTGCATACCCAAGCAGAGCATCCTCGCGCCACCATTTCACATAAATTACCTAACGATTGACGTCATTATGACGCGAAGAATACTTTCCCAGAGTTCAAGCCATTTTTTTCTTCCGTTTTTAATGATCCCAAACAATTTAGTCTCTGAATCTTAATGTTCCTCTTTATTGTGACACACAAAATGGGGCAATTAGAATC
Source organism: Hippoglossus hippoglossus (assembly GCF_009819705.1). Lineage (NCBI taxonomy): Eukaryota > Metazoa > Chordata > Actinopteri > Pleuronectiformes > Pleuronectidae > Hippoglossus > Hippoglossus hippoglossus. The sequence continues at coordinate 21,404,078 of NC_047172.1, read as the reverse complement.
GAGCTCTCTGCAACTGCTAATTAGCCATAAATAGAAGGTTTGATACATGGAGAGGCAAAAATTATAAATTAGTTTTTGGGGGAAAATTCCCAATCTGTGGTATTTGTAAATATGAAATGGGGACTAATGAGGAGTTAATGAGGACCATTATATCAATCAGAGCACTCAGTCAATACTAATGTTTAGTCATTATGATGCAGGCTTAATTCATGTCCGTCAAACTCTATCATCGCCAACGGGTTTGATTTTTGATTTCTAAAAGTGATGTAATCTATGGCCTGTCCTGCGTCACTGAGATGTTCCTGTTGATGTTGAATCGCTGCCACAGTTTCAGCTTCTCTCTCTCTCTCTCTCTCTGTCTCTGACGCTGCAGAGGCTAATGGCTGTGTCATGGGCAGAGTGAGTCCCCTTAAATACAGTGCGTGCCTCTGTGGCGTTCTCAGCAACTGACATCTGCAGGCGTAATTAAAATTTGCTGGCCAGAGCGCAGGTCTAATTGATCTCAGACAGAGGCGGGACATGCTTAGTCTCACACGCATTAATGCATGCACACAGACACACACACACACACACACACACACACACACACAGGTGCACAAACACACACCCTCTCCTGAGGATGAACACATTGAAGAGGGTAAGTGCAAATGCCTTCGGCAGAGGTTTACATTTACATATACAAGTGCATAATTTGAATTGCTACGGGTCAGACAATGTATACATGGTAAGCCTCCTTTGATTAGTAATTAATCAATCGATTAAAAGCAAAGCTTGGCAGAACAAACCATTTGCATATTTAGTGGTTTTCAACACTTACTTTATGTTGATTACATAGTGTTGCTCTTTGAAATCAGCCCACGCTCTCACATTCTCCGTGCACCCTCTAAAAAGGAAGGTATTTGTCAAAAAACAGCTTTTAATGCGAGAGAAAAATGACTCAGCTGGTGGAAACTAAGAAGAAACATTACGCTCCGGTTTAACGATTCTTTCTCAAACCTGAGAAATGTCTCTGCAGGTGCTCATACATTTTCGAGGGCACTGTGCTGCAGGAGTGTAGGAGACTGCAGACTACACCAAGTGTAGCAAAAGAAATGCTGTAATACTGAAATAATTTTAACTCTGAGAAGCATACAATTTTTGTGAAGAGCCGGAAGGAACTCCAAAGAAATGAAAATCCATCAAGAGGTCGATGCAGAACAGGAAGATGATAGAAATATCACTCCACTTCCCACTGTCCTCAGGAGTGAGTGATGTATTGTTGTTGTTATTGTAGTCTTCTTCCTCTACTTCCTGGTACCTATTCAATTAATTTACTGTAATTTGAGGAAATATTCCGTACAGTATAATATCAGTGTGAAAGTACAGTGACTATAACTGTTTCAGACAGGGACTCCGAAGAATAGCCGCACAAGTGGGTGGACAGCCCCCAGAGAAAGTCTCTCGGACTTTAGCGTTCTCACATAGAGCCCCTCTGGAGAATGTCAGGATATTATTGAAGTTCAGTGCATGTCTGAAAGCAACTTATGTGTACTTCACCACTAATATTCCAATATTAACCACATTAAGACAATAGTCTAATACCTCTTTTACACCGGTATCTGTGTGTTTTTTAAACGTTGGTAAACCCGCTTTAAAAGGAGATTATACCTTGTAACATGTTGGAATATGAATGGAATAATTAATAAAGAATCATATAAACATCACTAAAACAATTCTGAATAAGCTCAACAGTCTGAATATTTCTGTCTACGTAAACATTGCAACTGTTCTGCACAGTCCGCACATATGTTGCTCATCATAAAGCGAATTGTCACAGCATCCGTCAGTTCATTTACTCTCTGTGTGCAGGTTTATGTTGTGTTCTCATACTTCATTATCTCTCCTCCCAGCTGCTTTTGATGCATAACTGGGCAGTTAACCGTTTTATAGAGGAGATGTTTTATGGAGAATGGTGGTTAAGAATTCTCATACTGGACGACACGTGAAACACATCAGTTGGCCGTCATTTGCAGCGTCTGCTGTTGTTTTTTTCCCCGTTCTGTTATAAACTGTGTTGACAGAATAAAATCTACTCCTGAAAATGTTTTCACGTTAATATTTAATTGAAATCCAAAACGAACAAGTATTTTGACAGCATATAAAATCTGAGAGAGGTTGCAATGTGTTTTTTTCTTTCTCTTGGCTTTTCCACACGATGCCGCTCTATAGATTTCCTCTCTTTACATGCACAGCGTCTGTAACCCAACATGATTATATCGTCACCTTCCTCTTCTCCAGCTGAATAATCGTCTCCTTTCAGTGCATAAAAGCAAAGTGTCCCATGTTTTTATGACATGGGAGTGGGGAGGAGCACCTCTTTACGACACAAAACATATTGCCGGAAAGATTTAAGAAGCGGAGCATAACATGCAGTGGGAAAATATCATAATAAAGATGATGTCCCCTACACAGCCAAATTGTCTTTGGGTTACAGCTGCCATTATCGAACAAGCAAACTTCACAAAACCATTATGTTCTACAGCCTTGGTAAGCAGGGTGAGGGGAGAGCCTTTAAAACACCCAGGGTGTCTTGTTTGCGCTTCAAGTGCGGCTTTAAAACGCCACAATAACTAGAAAGTACTCATGGAGCACACACCTCCTCCAGCTGCACGCTCCTCTCAACAGCCTCTTGGAATAACAGGAGGTGTTGTTGTGAATGCTGAGTACAGTGGCACGTGTGCGTCACAGTGGTCGACCATTAGCTCGGCCTTCAGAACCATCGTACAGGGGAAGTGTTATTAAATGTGTCAGCACTGCTTATTGTAAACAAGGGGACCATGTCCAATTAAAGGTAAAAAAATATATATAAGAGACAATGTTTAGCGGTTATGTCTGAACCGGTGCTGCCTCTTTAGCCTACACTTTGAGATTATTCTTTTTTATTCTGCTTCACCTCTACACTACCGATTAGACCTGCAAACTATTAACCTTTGTAATTTGACCAGATAAGCCATATCGACAAGAATCTGGAAATCCCCCAAAATTTTCAATTTAAAGTCCATTCTTGGCCTCTCATACAAAAACCTTAAAAAATATTTTTCATGTACAATCAACTGGATCGTGAGAAACGAGTAAAGAACACCAACGTGACAAGTATAGGCAGAGGTATTACCTTTAACAGTGAATGTTTGTTCTGTTGAGTATACTGTTGGTGCTTAGTTTGGAGGAGGTACATGCCATGCTTACTGACCTACACACACACACACACACACACACACACACACACACACACACACACACACACACACACACACACACACACAGACACACACATATACACACACACACACACACACACACACACACACACACACACACACACACACACACACACACACACAAATCCCTTAAATCCCTACACCTGTACTTGTTGAAAAGTAAACACATTCCTAACTTCCAGACTGTTTAATTTGGAACTGTCTGGTAACGACGTTGGGGAAACAATTCAGGCCTTCTCGAATCAGAGGAAATAATAAGCTGGCTTTCATGAGTGTGTGCACATGTGCCTCTGGTGTTTTGTGTGTTTGCATCGTTTGTGTGTGTGTCCGAGCATTAAATAGGGAAGAGAAACGTTCTCCTCTCCAGAGAGCATCTGACTGGCATCAAAGCCACGCAAAAGGAGCCCAGCGAGGTGCGTTTGGTATCGATTTGGCCCCTCACTGAGAAAAAGATTTATGTCTCATGGTGTGTGTGTGTGGGGGCGTCACGTTTGTTAGCTGTGTATTTAAACTTCTCGGCAGTGCCTCCGGGAGAGTGTGTGTGTGTGTGTGTGTGTGTGTGTGTGTGTGTGTGTGTGTGTGTGTGAGTGCGTGCGTGCGTGCGTGCGTGCGTGCGTGCGTGCGTGCGTGCGTGCGTGTGGATGCTTGAGCCGCTCATCATTACAAATGCAGGTACAGCAGAGCCCAAGTTAATGTTAATGATGTTTAAAGGTCATGCAAGCTTTAGTAAGCACAGTGCAGACTCCAGAGAATGCACAAAGCCCACTGCTCACACACAAACACACACAAACACACACACACACGCAACACGCAGCGTGTTGTCCCTCGTCATGTCCCACCAAACTATCAGCTGCAATTCAGCAGTTTTTTAAGGTGAGCCGAGCAAAAGGAATAAAGTCGTGCTCACGGAAATGAGATTTCGGATCCTGTGGAAAAATAGAGCTCTATCATTGGCTGTTTACATTTCACTCTACCCAAATGTCCAACACAACCAAAAAGCAAGAGTGGATAGTATTGAAAGACATTGCTGTGCTGTTAAATGTCTCGAGTGAAAGCAACGGCAACATGGACAAACTCTCAGCTGATTTCTGGTCTCCTCCTGTTAGACAGGTTCAGTAGCTGCATATTTGATCAGCGCTCTCAGCAATGCGGTGATATTTATATTCAAATCAGGTGTACATTTTTGATATTGATTGCTGTGGGTGAAAACATGTTGTTCGTGCCAAAGAATATAAATGTAGAGTGTGTGAGAGAGAGAGAGCGTTTGGCGTCGCGTGGTGTGTTCAGAAAATGAGCGGGCGTTGATGATTTTTATTTCCTGACAGCCTCCCAACCATGTGGGCAGGAGCAGCTTAGGTGAGCGGGCTGATGTGGTTGCAGGAGGGGGTGAGCAGGGTGGAATAAGCTCAGTTGGATGAAAGCTCAGGAGACGTCAGCAGCTCGACTTCAGGGAATCTTATCTATTTTGGACACCAGTTCCTGCTGGGCTGCCCAGTGAAGTGAAGGAAAAGAAACCTGTTTCTGGTTCAGTCTCAGAGGTTTTATTTTCCTCTGCGTTTTGGATGTTGAATACAAAACTGGCCTTTGACAGTCAGTCTAAAGATAATTTCCCTTTATGATAATGAACCGAACCAGTAAATTCAAAAAAGGGAGGATAGCATTTTGCTGTAATTGTAACATAAAAACAACATTTATGCTAATGTCAATAGCCACCTGCACGGCACTGCCCTTGTACCGGGCTCCCGCAATGGCTCCGGACCCCTTTTGGTATTTTGATCATTTTGACCTTTCGGAGAATTCAAACACCATTTCAACACAAATTAGCAGCAAGGCGTGGCGGCTTAATGTGTTATCAGCGCTCACACAGGTTGAGCACAGTCAGCGAGATAGGAAATAATTATTCTTGATTTCCTCATTTCCTGCTCGGTCTGACTGGAGGGCAGTGAATAGGACCTGGCGTGCCGATAGATCCTGCCCAACACAGGGAAATTGAGATGACAAAAAGTGGCATCGGCGCACACCAACATACATGCCTGCTCATTCAATATATAGTCTTTATTTTTAAGGCTGACATTTCCTCTGTGTGCTCTTGGGGGCACATTAAGTGGTCATATGGGTAAGTATGGCGGCTGCAAACCCACAATGTTAAGAGGATGTGACATGGTATTTGAAGCAACGCAGTACAGGATCCCCGAAGCCAATGAAATGCAGACACAGGGCCCCAACAATGACTCATGGCTCTTCATAGCACCGTAGGGGATTGTCAGGTGTCCTCGTTTTTGGTGGTTACCCGTTGTTCCGCTCACCTGTTAAAGGGGCAGCTCAAGTCAAATCAAGTCAGATTTATTTATCTCCCCGGGAATCATAAATCAAACATATGGCTGAAGGGGCTTTTCAGCCTCTTTTGACAAATCTGTCCCTGAGTGTCCTGTTTCTACCACAACTCAACAGTTTGTTTTGTTTTTGGTTGTCAAGTCAGTTTTTTTTTTTATTCAGTCCAGAATCACAAATGCACCGCAGAAGGCTTTACAATCTGAGCAAACCACAACCTTGGTGTGGACGGGGGGAGCGAATCCCAAGAAATGAAAAATTTAACAGAGGAAAATAAAGGAAAGAAGCCTCAGGAAGAGCAACTGAGCAGTAATTCATCTTTCATTTGTTTCAATAAAAAGTGTTGAGTGGGAGATCTGATGGTGGCAGGTGAGGAAATGTGTTTCTTTAATGATTCATGCGAACTGCCCACCGAAGTAAATAAAATGTAGGGACATGAATCATTACCAGCCAGCAGCTTCACAGCATTATTACTACATGTGAAATCTGTCTCTTTTTGAGCGGTAAACTAAATGATGGGAATATTCTTTGATGAATGAATGCTGTTTTTTTATATCATAAAGCCACCTAGTGTTTATAACCGTCCAGGACCTTGCAGGGCCAATGCTTACTTAGAGTCAACCCTTTGGGACGACCATGCATCATGACATTTATTTATATTTGATGTAGGTTAACATCCTCTAACAAGAGGTGGACGGCCGCTCACCAGCAACCGCTCGTAAGTGGGGAGAAAGCTGCGCTCCTTTTCAAATCTAAGCTGAAACTAAACATCGTCTATTATTTAGGGACGTCCCCACATCCTCTCCTGTACCTGCGCTGTAACTTACTCACACACATACACACTCTTTGATAGGTGGGCACATCATCGCCTCCCAGCACTACGTTTTTAAGGCTTTTTTTTAATCACTTCGGCCAAAACTTAGGGGTGAAGTTACACTTTAACTGCCCCCATTGTTTTCCAACATTATTAAAATGAGTGAACATGCAGCTTGGGGCTCCACATGCAGCAGAGTCCAGATGTTCAATTTTTTGTTTTTTCTTTTGCCTGAATCCTTTTGAAAAAGAGAATTATCACCAAGATCTTCAGTCCGGCTTGGTTACGTATTTCCCTCAGAGACTTGTGTAATAAGAAGTACAGGTAGCTGTGGGGGGGAAACACAGAAGTGCCACTACCCCTTCATGAAGACCAGCCCAATTTAAGAACCGGCTCTGATTCTTCGATTTTATTGATTTTGTTTTTAAAGTATTTCAGGTCAGTGAAGATGCAGCAAGGATTTTTTAATCGTACACCTCCTCTGTTCTTCAGCCCTTTTACATTCTATGTAAAACTGATACAGTCCAATCATATTTCAAGTGAATTTTACCTCCTACGCAAAACTGTCAGGCTTGGCCTCAGGCTATATCATTTACGATGACTCACCATCCATCATTAGAACTGCTGCAAATTTCATTTTTCAGTTCTGAGATAATGCGGACGATCATTCAACACAGTGATTCGTATATACTTTTCAAGGTGTACCTCCGATGTCAAATAATATGAGGGACAGAATTTGGGTGGTCCATCCCACTAAAAAAACACACAGACGAAGCCCCCCCACACAGGCGCCATCGATGTGGACATTGTGCACGTCAAGTTTATGCTGCTTTAAAGTTGGCTGTGGGCAAAGTTTTTGCTATCGCGAGCCATTAGTGGTGACTGAATGTGCAATTTCAGATTCTTTATTGTACTTCTTTATTGAAGAACAAGTACCAATACAACTAAGTACTGTTTTACTACTCTAATGATGTAGGTGGACCAGGTGGTATAACTCCTTTGCACGCTGCACTGTTGGGAAATTGAATGAATTCATCATTTTTACGAGCCTATCACATCCTGTGTGTCTAAAGTCTTTATTTGAAACATAACTCCGGCAATCAGATAAAGTACATTGGGTTAAAAAAAAAAAATAATACACAATTATTCCGTCTGAAATCAATAATTGAGTATTGCAAAATCAAATTATTCATGCAATACCTTAAAATTTTATGAATGTACAGTACTATAGTAAATGTGCACACTGGGCCATCGGCAGCAGGGAAAGATGGTTATTACTTTCCCAATTGTGTTTTTATGGACAAAGTAAGAAGCCGTTCAAAGCTGTAGTTGATGTGCAAGATGTATTCCAAGGATTGACTTTTTAAAAAATGATATTGTTTTATATATATATATATATATTTTATATTCTCCAAATATTTTAGAGAACAGTGGCATAATTTCTCTGTAACAACAAAAGAGATGCCTGAAGTCAATTTATGTGTTTTTGGGGGGATAATGCTGCCTAATTAGTCTTTGTCAGACAGAAGCTGAGCTAAGTCACTGTTCTGAAGTACAAAAAGAATCTGCATTAGACCAGTGCAGACAAGCAAATGGGGCCACTCATCAGGTTGCTGGCAGGTTGAATGGCCTGTAAGTTGACCAGCAATCCCCCCCGGTCCGCTTTCTAATTGATCCAACTGTACAATTTCAAACTCCCACAGTCAGACGCAGCTTAAAACAGACACTTTCATCTTTATGTGAGAATGATGATATTCACATGATAAGTTCTGACTCAACTATATCATTAAAATGAAGATCCTGGTAAGTCCATTATCTTTGCCATTACGCCAGGCAGAGCAGGTCTGAGGACTCCACTCCCGATGCGTTGTGAGGGAGTGAGATAATAAGATAAGAGCGATCCAGCTGGGAGCAATATGATCGCCCATGGTGACGGGCGAGAAATGACTTGTGTTACACGTAGCTGGTGTCGAAGACAAATGGTGACAATGTAGCAGCTGTAGCAGCTGCAGCAAGGAGACTGAAATATTAACAGGACGTTCTGTAATGCATGTAAATGGTTTAATGAAAGTATTCTGATAATCACAATCAGTCTGAAAATGTGGTTGATGGGTTGACTGCTGCCTCTGTGAGGCTACTGAAAACAATACAGCCTCTATCAGATGAACACACACACACACTCGGTGCCTGTGAAATTCTTAGGACCGCCAGCAGGGGCCATACATCACTGGATCGCACATCTGTCCTCCGGTGCACCAGCAAATTGATGCTAATGCAATTAGCTCTGTTGCCTTCATCTCAGCTACACCCCGAATCTACTGCGAGCGGAGGTGTGTGTGTGTGTGTGTGGGCAGAGAAGAAATCTCGATGAGGGGGGGGAATATAGACCTCCGGATCTAATTAGGGAGAAAGGGAAATAGGCTCGGATCAGAACACAGTCAAAAATATTCCAGACGCGAGCTATGCGTTTTCTCAGACGTGGATATTGCAGCAGTCTAATGTGTCTGTGCATCAATAATAAAAGTCGCGAGCCGTGTAAATACCAGCAGGTGAATATATGGGGACACTAATACCACCTCACCTAATATTACATGGTGGATTAGCATGTGTGTGTATTTTAGGCTCTTTGGCAGCTACGTCATTATGAAAAGAAAATGGTAATGAGAAATACTTAATTTAAACAGATGTGAATGTAACAACATATTTGTATTCTCTTTCAAAGCACAGGGCTAAAGGTTGCATTCAGAATTCTGCCACATTCAAGAAGCAGAAATATAGCAGAATACAATTTTATGATAATTTGATCGAGTGTTGTGTGATAAAAAACAGGTCAGGGATGTGCTTGTGTTTGTTCTCTTCAGTCAGTGTTGTAGCTTGTTCTGTCCCTGCTGGCGCCACAGAAGTCCTCCATGATACGATCTGAAGTTAGGCTAATTCAATTAAATGTAGATTTATCGGGCAGTAATGCTCAACTAGGAAACGGCTCAGAAATTAAACGGCCTAATTCATCTCTTCTTTTCTACACACAAAATTTAATTTATCCAAAACATCCTCGACAGCGGGAGCCAAAACCACAGGACAGCACAGAGATGGCAGTGGGACAATCCAAAATATTAGGCTTCTTTCTTCTTTTTTTTTTAACACTCAGTAATTAAATATCTAACAACTTCTTCCCAAAACACACCCGTTTTGTTTATAGGCTTGAGCGCAAGGTGTCTCTCTTATCACTGTGCCACCTTCTCTCATTTGCCTCCTGTTCAGCCTAAAAACAAGAAGAAACTAATCCTTCTCACAAACACACCCAGAACTACCCTTCAACTTTATCTCACTGCCAAAAAACTGCGGAAACCCAACGGAAACATGAGAAAAATAACAAACACCTGTCATCTTCGCAGACTCTCTCCCTCTCCTACAGAAAGTGGGGCATCTGTTGAGTTGACGTCTTTATAGTCGCTTGTCTGATTAAAGCGGATGGCGCTCTGTCGAGGGCTCCCTGTGTCCTGAGCGAGTTCTTAATTAGTTTCCTATACCTTTCCCGTCATTTCCTCTGGTTTATTGAGCAAGAGATCACAGAGCGGCAACACAACGAGGCGAAGCACATTTGGGAGGACGCTCAAGTTTCTTGGAGAAGACTTGGAAAGGTGTTAGGAGATAAGAAGGAAACTGCAGCTATAGGCCGGGAAAAATCGACTGTGCTGCTGCTGCTGCTGCTGCTGCTGCTGTGAGCGATGATCGGTCGCAGGCAGGTTTCCGCGCTTCGTCTCCACCCGCACTAATCCTGACAGCAGATGTAGCGTCTCATTTACTCTCCACATTCATATGTGACATCAGGGGCAGCGAGCAAGCAGGATAAGCCCGCGGCTCTGTGGTACAGTGTAATAGTCTGGGTGTTTGTGCTTGTTTGGCGCATGGAGGCTACCAAAGCTGTGTGATCTCCACGGTGCGGTGATCCACAGACATGTGGAGTTCCGCATGCCGACCCACTGGGTGTCTGCAATACCAAATCTGTATGCATGTATGCAGGTGTATGTACAGTATCCCCATCTGTGTCCAGTTGATAACAGCGATCCTAGAGAATGCAAAGGCTGCAAAAGTAAAAGCAGCGCTCAGGAAGATCAACCCCCTGAACATCCTCGAGGGACATGATATTGATCAGTGTAATGTGAGAATTCATGGCTGTGACTACCACTATCTCCCTCTGCCAGAAACAGGAGGAGGAAGCTCACCAGAAACAGGAAGATTTATCTCAAGTTAGAAATAAAGCCAAATTAGACCTATGCACAGATTGTACTTTCTGTGTCTGATCATGGTGGTAAAAATGGATTATTTCAGTGCAAACTGACCCTTTGCTGAACCTGTGCAGCTTTTACTTGTTGGCAGCTTTACCCCACAAGCTTTCACATGTAGGACTGATTGTATTCAGTTATTAGTGATAATGGTGACAAATGTATCCCTTTTACTTTTTTTAATTTTTTCCAATTAACACATTTTAATTGATTTTGTTGAACACTATATTAACTTGACTTATCAATGTTTCCAGGTTTCAGTTCTGAATGGTGCTTTTTCTAATGTCACCAATAACTGTACATAAATAGCTAATAATATTCAGGTTGGCCTTGGCAGAATTACTTTTTAGCCAAGCACACTAATATTATTAATGTCCATTATCAAAGCAGGTAAAAGACACAGTAATCCATTGCTTTCACTGTTTCTCTTGTTAGTCTTGTCCTTTTTAGAAATGTTTTAAATTATTAGCTTTTTTTATGCTTCTGATCTGTACACGTGCTTCTTTTAGGTCTGTAAAAGCAGATTGAATTACCTCTGATAATGTGCTCTCTATCTAATGTTCTATAAATCTCTGTCTGTCTGTATGTGGAATGCATATCTCAAAAAATTGTTTGTCTTATCGGCTTCACACTTGGCACGTGTGTTGTTGGTGTCATGGTGCACTTTGGACATGCGATACATTGAATATAATTTTTTTTTTTTTATATATACTGGCGACCAGCGCAATGTAGTGACGGCTGCAGGAGAGTCGGAAAGGATAATGGCAACAGCTGATTCTCCAGTTCGGGGTTCTGCGAACTGAGTCGAGCTTCACCGAACATGTGAACAGCTCTTTGTGCAGCTCTGGTGGTGAGGCTTCAGGGTTCTGTGGACTGAGTCCTGCAGCAGCTCTTTACTCATCCGGCTGCGGTTCACTTTCACAGTTACAGAGAGAAAACTGCAATTAGTATAACCACCGGCCAAGCAAACAGAATATTACAAAGAGGCAGGTTTTGAGCTTTGCACTGTTTGTCTGGAAAGCTGAGGAATACAAATCACTCCGATCTGCTAAGAAACCAAGTTGCTGGCGGCCCATCCGCATCACTTTGGCATGCAGAGACAGACAGACCCGCTGTGCTCAGTTATGTTTGCTGTGACTGGACAATCACAGTTTGAAGGAGGGGTGCATTGAACAGTCAGCACGAAGCAACGAAACCATTCGCTGCATTTATATGGAGTTTTTATCCAAAGTGTTTAACAATTTGACTCTCATTCACCCATTCACAGACATCTTCACACACTGATGGGAGTGAGTTACCGTGCAAGGTGCTTGATTAACTATCTGGAGCAACTTGAGGCTATTTATCTTCCCCAAGGACACTTTGACATGTGAACCAGAGGAGCTGGGGACCAACCCTGTGATTAGTGGATAGCCTGCTCTACATCCTGAGTTTTTTGGCGTTCTGAGTTCAAACATCGCAGACAAAATAAGCCAGAACAGTAAGGGGCCTGTATCATGCAGTTTTTGAGCTTGATGCCTCAATATAATAATAATAATAGCTTGAATTTATATAGCGCCCTTCAAGAGACCCAAGGAGGCTTTACATGTGTCCGTGGGGACAAAAGAGAAAAGATGGATGGATTTATCAGTGAGAAGGAGGAGTTTGTACTTGATGCCGAACTTGATCGGGAGCCGGTGGAGGTGAATGAGGGTCGGGGTGATGTGCTGCGAGGGCTTAGTGTGGGTGAGAGCCCTGGCGGCAGAGCTCTGCACATCTGTTCAGGACATTGTCTGGTACACCGCACAGGACTCCATTACAATAATCCGTAGGCATGAATGAGGGTTTCTGCCAATAGAGCCAGGAGACTTTGCAAATTTCAGCTGTTCACTTTACAAGGCGTCGGATTTATAGTACACCTGCTCAGACACATGCAGCATGGAAAAAAGAACAATTGCCAGGTGTCAGGTCTTGCTTAACAAAGCCTGGGCCTAAAGACCACTTATTCAAACCCATGGTCCCTATAATCATAATAAAGTGTAAGTACATGAGGAGGAAAACAGGACTGACTTTAATGGATCACAGCAGCAGGCAAAGGAGAAAGAGGGCTAGACTGATGGACAGCTTAGGCAGGAGGTGGATTACATACCATTGTAATGAGCATATGTTAGGGTTTGTCTTTCAGCTGAATTGTAAATGAATGCCCAAAACTCCTCTCAGACTCCACTCTGTGTACGGCCAGATGTGGGAATAACAACAATTGGTTTATTTAAAGTTTAGTAGCCTCTCTCTAACAAGCATTCATGAATGTAAGGTGCTAAAATCTCTGTGACATATGAAGGGTTTTAAAATGCCTGGTCATGCATAGAAAACCGAGACTTGCTTAAAGTGCTTATAGACGCTGAAAATGAATCTATAGCACAAAGCAAATAATGTAATTTTTCAATATTTGCATGCTGCCAAAGTGAGGGTGGGTGTGTATCTGATGCATCTGGTTTTGGATTCCCCCTCTGCATGTCTTCAGTTAATTAAGAGACATAGGTAAATTGGCTTCTGGCAGGCTCACACGGCTCTGCAGCTCGGAACAGTCCATCACCCTGTGTCACAGGTAAGGAGATGCATTGGAAGGATTACCAGACAGGCACCCTGGGGAGACATACGGTGTTCACAGCAGCGAGCCAAAAGCTGTAAATACCCCCTCTCTGCCTGAAAGTTACAGTTGTCTCCTGCTCCACAGACAAATGGTTCCAACAAATGAACGCCTCATGCGACATTTCTCCTCCTCTTCCTTCTCAATTTTGACCCAGATCTAATGACTCATAAGCCTCGACTGTAAATCACAAATCATATCTTTTCTCCATGTGCTGTTAGAGGGCTCAGTCTGTAGTCAGTTTGTAATATGTAACCCTGCAGTGATCCCCCGGAGGGACCTGACGTATCACATCCCAGAAACAACTCTGTCAAGCTGTCAACCACATCTCATGGGCCTCATCTTGCTGAGTTATAATGCAGATGACTAAGGTGTCATGACCACAGAATCGAACTTTGGTTATATGATATCAGATGGAATGAAAACCAGTAGTTGTGGCTGAAAGCTTCAGGATAAGGTAGTTGAAGGACCATAGATTCAAATAAAAGGACAAGACGTCTGCACTTTCTTCCACTATCCAGAAATTAAGCCAAAAATATCCTGGATATGAATGCTGCCATCTTGCACATTTCCAGACTGAGTAATAGTGATTGGGGGATGGAGTTGTGGTAGCGACGTCCTGCTGATAAACGGGCTTGACCAGTCACGAGTAAATCTCAGCTGTCAGTCATGAGGTTTCAAACTGTTTTTATTGTATCAAATAACTCAATAAAACCAAACTTACCAGAAACAAGAACACTTAGACATACACATCAGTGTGATAACAACTACCTTTGGTGACAGAAACCATCTTTGAGAAACATTTATTTGACGTGCATGTATCTTTACCTTTGCATTCGGTTCATGTGCCATCCACTAACATAGCAGAGGCAAGGCATTTAGGGCTTTGCAGCCAGCCACCAGGTGGCGATGGAGACGCTTTGGCTTCAGTTTTGGACAGTGAAGCCGTCCATGTTTATGTACACTCTTTGATGTGGACTTTGATTTAAAAATATTTTTTCAAAGTATTATTTCTAAAGTCACCATTGAGGTTTACTGCTCAGTTGTGTAGTGGTCATAGAAACAAATATAAACAATCTGTGTTTTCAGAAAAGCATTCTCCCACACTAATATTGTCTTTGTTATCCTTTTAATGTATTAATCCATAATTACTACTTTCATAATCAATAACTTTTATGATTACTGGTGTGTTAAAGCAGCACTTAAAAATCTATACAACACAGTAACAACATTTTTTACATCTCTATCCTCGGGGCAAAAAAAGCACAGTTGACATTTACATCAGTGCACGGAGGTAAACTGTACTCTGCATAATACAATGTGGCTCTGAAGGAGATTTAGCTTGTTTACCTTTATCACAGCTTCGAGTTCAAATCCCATCACCCCGCTCGCCCCTTCCCTCTCTTTCATGACTGTATCGCTTCTCTCAAAAGGCGATAAAATGGCTGAGGAGGAGTTGACTGCCCATTCTCCTTAATGTTATTTCCCCCGGTCTCCTCGTCCTTGTATCACCGTTTTCAAAAGCCAATGATTTTCGTCGATTTCAAACCAAATGCACACTGTCTTTTATTGGCGTCTGGGGTGTGTGGTGATTGCAGCGTTAAATAGCTGTTAAACCAGCCATTGTGCCGGGGCCGTCTGGAGATCTCCAGATAGACAGGTGCTCATGGAATACCCTGCACATCAGCAGCCACTTGCTTATCTGTCTTCTAATTAGGTAAAGCAAATGCATTCTGAGTTTTCCAGGGGCTCTATTCAGGATGGGGAATTAGTTGTCACCGCTGCAAGCTAAAGACTAGGGAAACAATACATATCAATAAACCGTACTTGATCTGATTATCATTACAGATGCTATGATATGGATGGGCACTCTCCTGAAAGCTCCGTCTTACTTAGAGCCAGTGCAAAGATTAAAGGGAGTAGAGATTTCTAATGTACGACACCTCAAGCTGGATGTTGGTGATAAGTCAGTGCAGAGAGATAATTTCTTGTGCATAATAATTTAAAGTCTTTGGTATGTGGGTCATTATGTGTTGATAGCATTCATTATATCTGGGTGAACTGGATTACGAGGTATTTTTATGAACTAGTGTGAAATAAACACCAAAAGGAAGTAAAAGGAGAAGTCATTTTTTTTCCAAGTGCAGTTGATACGTGCATTCCAGCAGTGCTGCCGCTCAGCTGACCTGCTGAGCTGCTTCTCTCCAGAAACTCCTCCAGATGAACCCGTCTGTTTATCTCAACCTTTGTGCTGAGTCACTGGGGAACATGTCCGGATCATGCCGTGTGCCTTCCCACATGCACTGCTGTAAGCTTAAGAAACCATCCCCACAGGAACATGAAATCCCACCTTAAAATCCCAACACATCCCTCATCCCTTGAAGAAGCACTTTGAGTGTATTTGGCTCGGGGTCATCTGGAAAGTCAGGGCCAAAACAGACCTCAGTAATATTTGATGCTACCTGGACACCAGCAGCATCACTTGACGTGGTTTGGGAAAGACTGAGTATCAGGAGGCCCAGATGTGTGCGCCTCCTTTTCACACAGTTGGTAATAATCGTGAAACATTCAAATTCAACTCAAAGTCCCCCCAGGTAGAAGTTGAATAATTCTGACAGACATTTGTAATGATGGCTATCATGAAATATCTATTACTTCCCTCATGTTCCTATCTGAGGTTTTCAAAGTTAATGAAGCCCAGTGGGAATGCATCTGTGGGGCCACTGTGCATCAAATGCGGATCGCCACTGCAATAATTCTAATTTGATCCCTGGATGGTAATGAGGAAGTTCCACATTTTCAGCCTCATGCATGGACTGAAGCACTGGCTTTCAGTGGTTGTGCCACTAAGACTTGTTGCTCAATGAGCACGCTGGCCAAATGTCATGAGACAAACAATTGCATTTCCCAATAGGCTCATGTCTTCCCTGTGCTGTTGTAATAATGTCATGACATGTTATATTCCCTTTATCTGACCTTTAGTTTGCTGGGAGAGGCTCGGTTGTGTGTCCTCAGTGACAGCACACAGACGGAATTGAAGAAGAACGGAAATTTGTTCTTGTGCTTTTTATTTCCTGTCCTCCTGAGCAGGCTTCCCATCCTGCCACTTCTGTTGTTGGCTGAAAAATAAATGGTGCATCGAGAAAATGGCATCGTAGCTCTGAGCAGCACTCGCAGCAGTGAAAGACCATCAGGAATAAAGTGGCAAATTACCCCAAATGTTTAATGTGACACATGTCCAGGAGCATCGGCTGATAAAACCAGTGCATCCGTTGTGCATATTGGCTTCCCAGTGTGAGCACTTTGGTGTGAATGCAAAGTGCACCTATGTTTTTATCAACCTCTCTCAGCATTTCATACACACATTCATACAGTGCTTCTATGCACAACGCTTTTATTTTGTGGACATGGCCATCAGGGGTAATTTCGGGCTCAGTATCTCGCCCAAGAACACTTCACAATGCCGACTGGAGGAGCCAGGGATCGAACACCAGACCTTCTGGTTAGTGGGTGACCCTCTCTACCTCCTGAGCCTCAGACATCCCACACAGGGTCAGAGCCTGTACATTGGCAGTTTTAAGGCACTTGAGCGTAGTAGCCTACTTTACCTTACTTTAGGTAAATTTACCACTTAATAATATTAACTTTAATGCTTAAGAAAAACTTGAGTACTACGTCAAGTATGTCAGTACTACACATGAAGTGTAGTACTGACATAGTTTGTGGATGATCTGCAGTAGCCGAGCCAAAGACCTGACAAAGCAAGAAAAGTAGTATCACACTTTTTGTTTTCGGCTCCACGGTGACTTACCGAGCTCTCCTGTCACATGAAATGCATGCACATCAAGCTGTTGATCACAAATGCTATGTGGAAGCAGAGGCAAGCTCAAGGCAGAATGGCGGATCCTGTGTAATGGAGTGCACATCATCTCTCCAAACTTCAAATCTGACAGGAGAGGAGCTGTGCTTGATTGTCAAAGAGATGAGGTTGCCTTCATAAGGTGTAAGTGGAGGAGAGAGAAGGAATGAAATTCATTTTGGTAAATGGATGGTGCTCAAGTCGAGGGTTCCAGGTGATAGATTGACAATCCAAATGTATCCCCAGGCTCAGTTTCTCAGAGAGATAAATCTAGTGTGTGGGCGGTGGGTAAGTGACACGGGGACAGAGTTCTTGGCCATTGCTTCCTAAACCCTGCTTCACTTCCTCAAAGCTACACCTGTGGAAAACAGAGGAGGTAGAAGTGACAGGTTAAGGATGATCGATGTATAGCCTACTCAGAAGTAAACAAAAATTCAGAGGCCTGGGTTTAAATCCAGATAGCGACACCTCTGGATCATTATTACCCACTGCTGCAGAGTCTCAGCCTCAGTGTCTGAGGGGGGGGGGCATGGAAAAGCTGCAGGAACAACATTCTTACCCACCACGATATCTATCCTGAGGGCAATAACTCTGTGAGGTGGTATACAAGCAGCAGGTTAAGGATGATGGATCCCCTGCTTATTCTCATAGGAGGCTGCTTAATAAGAAACAAACACCACTGACAAATGTCACGGAAGATGCTGTGGAGAATTCCAAGCCTATTCAAACGTGCAACGCAGAGAGAAACCGAGACAGAGACTTGCGAGTCAATCACAGGACTCACATATTCAGTCTTCCTATAGAGGAGGTCTTTAAATCCCTCAAGCCGTTGACGTGCCAGGAAAACAAGTAGGATGTGCACACTCTTCACAGGAAGTGTCAGGGAATTTGTTACTTATACATCTTTTAGTACCTTTATGTTGTGCATGACTTATATTAGGCCTGACCAAGATTATATTTCACTAATGGTTGACCTGACAGGGCTGCAGGCCTCTGCAGGAATGCTTAAGATCACATGTTTTGCGTTGGGAGTTGCCATCCTGTCTGGTGTTGTGATGAGGTGAACAGGGAGTCTGCGTCCTCAAGAGAACAATGGACAACTCACTATGACTTATAATGACAGAGACCCCTCCCATTGGGTATAATACTGAAACGCGTTTGACTGTCCACATGTACCTCAGACCAAGAATCTTCTCGATTCTGCGATCCATGTTGTAATAAACTCGTAAGGACAACTGAGGGTCATCAAATTCTTTTATTAACCACTGTGAACACAGAATAGAAATCTTTAATCAGACATCTGTGCAGAAGAAAGGTCCTGAAATATACTACTACAAATCCTACCCCGGTCCACTTTACTGTGAAGCAGCAGCACTAACTATAATCAAACTGATGTAATGGTAAAATTACGCAGTCCAAATCGGATCTGCGTGAGTGCCTCAGACTTCCAAGTGCACGCACACATCAAAAATGAAAGTTAACAAAGATTTCTGCTCTAACTTTCACTCCCTCGGCCAATTTAACAGATTGCACAGACACGATAACACAGCAGCACATTCACCTTTGGGGAATGTCTTGGCAACAAGCAACCTCATTTTAACTTATCCGCTCCATCAAGTGTGAAAACAAGCACAGCAATACTAATAAACCCTGGTTTGTCTGATGGAATCCAAGGTGGTGATTTAATTAAATGGAATGTTACAGGTAAAACATGCCCTCGCTATGTCCCCCATACTAAACAATATTACTCTGCTGGCTCGGTGCCTGGGCAACCCTGTCATGTTCTGAGCAGGCTGGGAACCCTGCCACGACGTCCAATCCCCATTTAATAAGAGGGTGGATATATGATCTGTTACAAGGCTGCTAATCCTCTAAAATTCTGTTTTTATTCCGAGTGTAGGGAGAGACAATTAACACCCTAACATGCAGATTTTGATGCCTGGTCTAATTTTCTGTCCGGCAGTCAACAGACAATAGGAGTTCCTCCTTTGTCTCCAGTCACTGTGGCCACATTCCCACGAGCACAAAAGCCTCTGGAAGTCATTTTGAGTCTGACTTGGTTTCACTCTCAGCCATCGTGGCCTCAATTACAGCCGTTCTCAGTCACACATAATCTCATAACTGCGCTTTGTCTGAGTGAAATAACATAATGAGTGTAAAAGCCAAATTTTAATCTTCACGGAAAAAGCCATAAGGTTTGGTTCGGTGCTGAATATGTTTCCGTCAAAGGACTCCGGATTTAGCTACAGCCTTTGAGGGGAATTTATTACTTTCTCATGTTTTCTCAGGATCAATCTCTTAGTATTGGATGGGTGTTGTTGACAACAGGATATTATTAAATTAGCCCATTTTTGATTCTCACTGAAATGCAACTGTCAGATTTAATTCTATTGAGGTGTTGAGTTCGACACTCTGAATGTCATCCAAACACGCTTTCATCAGTTTCAGTGAGAGAGCGGGGTGAGGTGCTGTCTGCCAATCAATGTCCAATACTGTTATCACATCCAGTTCATCTCGCTGTTTTAATTTCATTAAAGAGGGACTGCTGTATTTTTAATGTATCACTTACAAAGGCAAGAGACGTACTGATGCATATCTGTCGAGATGCAGCGAAGATAAAAACAAACCGAGAGAAAAAAGGCATCACAGAGCGTGTCAACAGTATTTTGGGTTCTTGTTTATGGAGTTTAGATGAAATGTCACAAAGTCAAACAGGTAGATGCTTCATCAGAGGAGATCTTGACAGATGGCAGTACAAACAAATTCAGGCGGTTTTGATTAGAGGCGCTCATGAGAAAAAACAGCTGATCTTCTTCAGTTCAAGTTCATAATTCTAAAAGGAGCCTCGCACTGAGGAGAATCAGTGAGATTATAATGATCCTGCAGATGTCCTCCACTTATTCACAGTAAACAAATCGGTCTCAAAAGTCCTTTCATGGGAGCTGGGACGTGAGAATAAAAACACAGTGATTGGCTTGGATGAGAGAAACAATCATGGAGTGACAAAGCGTTTGTACTCTTTCAACATAAAAAGCCACTCTGCTGTGGGTGAGAGCTAAAGCCAGATACTGAGGGGCCCGTTGTTTGATGCCGCCTGAAAGACGATTCTGCCGACGGTCTGATTGCAATTACGAGATGTTAAGAGATCCTTTTGAAGGACACACTTTGACCCTGGGTTGAAGATATCATTTCTTATTACCATACGCAGTCTGTGCCGCTTGCATTCAGCTCCCAAATGAGCCGCAACAAGCGGAGAAATTGCCGGCGTTAATTCCCATGAGGAATCAGATTCGACCTCTTCTCTTCATGTTGTTTTCTGTCTACAAAAGACAAGGAGAGGGGAAGAAATACTGATTTACTGCGGCAACGGTTCAAGGTGCGACAAATAATGGATTATTTTTTTCAGGGAATATATTACAATGCACAATTACAAAGTGCATTTCATTATAACCAAGTATATGCAACAGTACCCACTGAATCTAATTCCATTACACTTCCATTTTTCATTTTCTATAAAAACTCAGGAACTGATTTGTATCAGATTTGCTAATTTCCCACGTCTGCCGCTTGGGCATTAACAACAAACCTGTGAAGCTAACGATGCGTGATCTCCCTGCAAACCATAAAACCTCGAGATTTTCCGAGCGAGAAATAAAGTGACATCACATTACCTCTATGAATGCCATGTTTTATGGAAGGGGGGATGTGCCGGCGTTGGAATATATGGTTGCAGCAAATGTGACAGCAGTGTTTAAACATATTACTCAGACGCCTTGTGTCTGGAGACGGTCTCACTGGCACATTCAACGGCTGAACACTCATGAAGAGCTAGATGTTATTATCGCAGCATTGTGGTCCGGCTGTGTGGAAAATCTCTCTTTCCAATTGCATTATGGGAGAAGGTCAGTGGATCAATGAGGGGTTTTTATGCAGAGAAAAGGTGAACTTGTGGCTGGAAATGACTGCTGTGGGTTCAAGAGGAAGAGACAACTGTTCTCATAACACCGAGCCACTGATTTGATCACACAATTAGGCTTTTTTCTTTTTTTTTCCTTTTTGCCGCAAGCTCCTCTGACTTAACGGCTGCATGAAATTTAGCAGCAAACGTCTGCTGGTTTGAAACAACTTCTCTTGACCCGCGCCAGTGGTGCAGCCCTTTGTTTACACTGTGTGGTTCAATTACAAACAACATTACTTTTTAGATTCCATAAAAATAACAATTCATCTCCCATTAAATGGGATGATGTTTAAATGTATGCGGTCTTGCCCACACACCCATTACCTCCTTCCATTTGTTCTCGATGAGCTCATTATAGTTCTTTGCTCGAGACTGCTTGGTTGACCTGTAAACTGTGCCAACAGGAATGGATAACAAGCTTTCACAAATGTGGGAATATCACTGTGAAGGAGAGCAATGTTACCCAGACAGGCTCAAAGACTGTGCCATTCAGCACTGGGATCAGCGCCTGAGCACACACTGTGCACGGACAGCAGCTTGGAGGCTGACATGGGAATAAAAAGGTCAAGGTGTAAATCCCCTCCAGGGGTCCGATCTTGTAGAGACACTCAAAGCATTTTTTTTGCTCAGTAAATTTATGATTGCTTCGAAGACGTCCATAAATTTCATTGTTCGTACACTAACTGTTTATCTGTTTTTCTGATCATGGACGGACGTTATTTCGAGGAATCACGCATCAGTCATGCGGCTGCACATGAAATGGAGTCCGACCTTCCATTTGCAGTTAATGTGCACAGCGAGGATGAAGGGGAAGCGTGTGAAAAAATGCTTGTGTGACATGCGTGTCATAATGGTCATATCTTGCCTGGTTACATGGCCCAGTGGACTTTCACTGGGTTTGTTCTCTCAGTTGTTCGTCTGATAATTAGACGTGATCCTGCTGTACACAGCTCTAATCACACATGCATGATGGATGTCACTGCTGCAATTTCCAAAAATAACTAAACGAGTGTCACCTGCAGAGTCACAGACACAGCTGATTAGATTGTGGCAAAGGGGACATTGATGACTCACTTAGATTGTGAAAATTAGGCTGAATATGTTAATTGCCACATCTACATGTGGGTGCATGCAGGCTAAGATTTCATTTACACTTTGCGTCTGTTAGGTATGGAATGGTATGACGGAGTAGCAGGGCCACTTACAGGGAAAATAATTCTGAGATTTCAGAATAAAGTCATAGATTAGAGTCGTACATTTAAGGGGGAATATCAGAAGATGTGCCTGCTTGATCTTTTGGCACAACAGTACCATATTATCATGTTATCAAGTATCAGGACTTTGAAAAGAAGAAAGAACCACACAGACTTAGAGAGATGAACTGCCTCTTTAGTCGAGGAGGAATTTTTTGAGAGTGGTATATTGTACTGTTGTTGTTGTTGTTGTTGATAACATCTGTCTACTGTTTAAAGGGGTTTTGAAGTTTCTCGAGAAACGACAAAAACAAAATTGAGATAGGTTATCAAGATTCAGGATGAGAAGGAGTGGAGCTCTGGCTTGCATGAGTTCTCTGCTGGTTATTTCCTGAAAAAATATTATTGTTTTTTTTTAACATTCTCTCTTTTCTCTAATTAAATTCAGAATTTAGAAACCTTTAAGTCTTTTTTTCTCAATAAATTACAACTATGGTTTTGTAATGTCACCACTTTATTTTCATAAAGACTTTATTCAGATAAAATTATGAATTTATTGTTGTAAAATTACAACTTTATTCTCATTAAATTACAACTTTATTTCTGTCATATTATGAATTCTTCCTTATTAAAGGTTCAGTGTGTAGAATGTAGTGACATCTAGTGGTGGAGTTGCATGTTGCTGCTGAATATCACTCACCTCACCCTCCCCTTCCAAACATGAAAGAGAACCTGCGGTAGTCTTCAGTTGTGATAAAAACTCAAAAGGTGTTTATTTTGTCCAGGTTGGGCTACTGTAAAAAAAACATGGCGGCCTCCGTAGAGAGGACCCGCTCCCGATGTAAATATAAAGTATTTAAATATAAAGGGCCCATTCTAGGGTAATGAAAACAACAATTTGTAGAATTTAGATGAAACCCACTAGTGACAACATCACAAGGATTATTTTATAATTCAATTTCTGCCAGTAGATCCCTTTCACCTAAATCTTACACCCTTGACCTTTAAATTACAAATGTATTCTTTATTCTTCACTTCACTTCGCCCTAATACTCTGTTTATATTTAAGAGCTTTTCTCCCACTAAACCCTTATGGCATTCAACACAGGTGTGATTATGGGTATTCTGTACGTATTAAACTTAAAAGGCTTGTACCGTATTGCTGACTTTGCCTTGTCTGTAGATAGAGATCTGTCACATCCCTTGGTGTTGTGATATCATTAGAGCGGTAGTGTCTTTGTCTGAATGCTTTCGGTGGATACAGACTGAGCTGCAGCCTGGAGGCTCAAGGCAGTGTGCTCTATAATCGTTTTAGCAGCTATAAAGCCTTTGACACACAAGATACTGGGCCAAGAATCAACAGTACAGGAGGTGCAGCACAGAAGACGCTTTTGTCCACAGTGCCGCATTACGTGATACAGGCAGGGCATTCATAAATATAAAGATAGAAGAAATCGATCCCCTTCCTTCCCTCACTTTGACTTTTTTATCAATCGAACAGTTTAGTGCTATTATTTAAAAGATGAAACCAACGCTGGATGGAATGATTAATACATGCTGGCTGGTTTACCAATCAATGGAAAGCTGTTGAGATGCATTAAGCTGACATAATTGGAAACTGTGGTAAAAGAAAAAAAATGAAAATGCAAGAAATGTACTGTACATTTAGACAAGGGAGCCAATTCCTTTGGAGATTTCATGAATCATTAGATATCACATGACATATATGTAGTATATATGAACTATTGAATAAATACCATCTATGAGAAACAAACGCAGCATGATGAAAATACAGGATGCAAAAAGCAGTCGTCTAAAGAGTCTGATGTCAGAATCATATGTGCTACAGTACAAACCAGCTTCCATTCATGTGAATACTGAACAATGACTTCAGCTTATTAATATGTCCGCCCTAATCGAATGCTAATTATGAGGAGAAGAGTCTGGCTGATTATCACGTGTATCACTGCACGCTGCTCTATGACCTGCTGCAGAACCACATTCTCTCTCTAGATTTCATGTCGCTCCAGCTGCGACTGTTGGGTACCATGCCAAAACATGTTTGCAGTAATTGCTGCCTTCTTGTGGTTCATGTTAATACAATTGGCTTCAGACGTGAACCTGCGGATGCTGTTGTTACAGGTGTTCAGCTGCACCCGGTGAGAAAACAATGAGGAAAAAAACACTGCAGGTGTGCATCTCAACAGTGTTTGGTTTCTGAAGAAAAAACACGGCCCAGATGCAGTGGGCTTTGTAGGGGTGGCAGGAAGCAGCGTGTGAAATGAAAAATCATTCAGCAGCCACAGTTTTAACAAGGTAAGGCAGGGAATTATGGCCCTTTAGTGATAATTAGTTAAACTGTACATTGAAAGCATAGACTGTATATTAAGATAGACGACTCCACCTCCTCCAACTAGAAATAATATCCCAGATACAAATCCAGTGCTTATTTGGAGCCGGAGTCTGCGCAGTCGTGATCAGCAGATGGAGGCGGGGTCCCGTCGATACACACACTCGACCAATCACGAGTCAGTCTCTTTATATCTGAACAAACGCCAGTTACTAAGAAAACCTTAAAATGACGTCTTTGACCAAATTTATTTGACATGTACGTTGCGGCGGGATTTATGACCCATACTGCACCCAGCCACCAGATGGTAACCAAGACAGTCTTGGCTTTACTTGTGGGGAGCTGTTATGTCGTCAGTATTTATTTACAGTCGGTGGTTGGAGGTAACTGAAGGTCACAGAGGCTGTGGAGGAGCTGATGTGCATGACTACAAAACCCCACCTGTCATGGCGACCCATCAATCCTATTTGTTGTTGGCATGCCAAAGTAGTAAACCATAGACTATGAGATGGACGACATGACTTGGTGGGAGAACGGAGAGACGCGTCATCTATCTTCATACGCAGTCTATGTGGTAAACTATAAAACATCATAACATGCTCTACATTAGCATATGAGCTATGTCATTATGGGAATCTTAGCATGGTGATGGACTGGCTGATATGGCAGAACACTGGAAAAACACCAAACCCTGAAATTTAAAACAAACCTGACATCAACAATACCAGCATCGGCGCAAGATGAAATGTTCACTTGGTGTCATGTTCTGTGGCTGCGTATTTCACTTTAACAATTGGATTTTATCTTCCATGGTGTAGTTTAGTGTTTCTAATTTTCTAAAACCAATGATGTAAAAAAAAAAAAAAGTGATGTGAAAAGATGTGACTTAAATCATTTGAATCTATTTGAATGTTTAATTTGTAATGGTCCAACTTTCCCGTGTCCCTCTTGCATGCTCAGTATCTGTCACTCATTCAAACTCTCATTAACAGTGTCCCGAACCCGACCGTCTCGCCACTAACTGATCCAGCCCACAGCATTCAATTTCCTAAGTTATACAGTCTCCATATGCACACAGCTGAACTTTGAAATATGTAAAAAATAATCATGTTTTCATAAATGGGGCGGATGTTACCCGTAGCTCTAAAATCCAGTTGCTGTGGAAGCGGCAGGGGGTCTCCACTGAGGAACTTCAAATATTTAAATGAAAAATGAATACTAAGCAAACCACCTAGACCCGAGCCAACGCCTTCTAAAATAATAATTGCTCTTTTAAGATACTAGGAATTCACTATAGTAGACAATATTAGACCTAAATTATTAAACCCATTTCGAATGTTCATGAATTTATACTGTTATTATTATATATCATTATTGTTTATATTATTTAGATACATTCCATTATAGTCTATCTGTTGTTCACTGTAAAATTCAAAGATGAGATTATTGGCAGTAATATGTCGAGATGTATTTTGAGACTGACTGATGGCCATTGACCACATTGACAGGAAGAGTAAATGAGAAGCACCATGAAATATAAATGTAATTATAACATTTTCTCTCTCGATAAAGAGCCCCTGTATTAGCTCGGCAGGTATCCACACACCAGTACCGCCTGAGGAAGGAGATGAGCAGTGCCTGATGAAATTAAATTTAAGGGTCTGTGGGAATTTCTTTCATAAAATAATAATAATAATTATTATTGTTGCTATTATTATGATTATAATTATTATCAAAACACTGTATCACTTAGCCCCTATGATCATTTAACAACACAAATACAACCTACTGTCTGTATTGGATGTGGGACAATTTGAAGCAATGAGTCACTCAGTCAATGTAAAATATTACCTTGATGTCATAATGTAAGTTTGCCTACTTTGAATTGAAGAGCCAAATGTATATTTTGAATTAGATTTATTTCAAGTTGTTTGTTAATTTAAAGAGAATTAAAGCATTACACTCACATTTAAATAGATAGATTCTTTATTTGTCCTATGTAGGGAAATCATTGGGAATTTTCCAGACCCGAAACATCAACAGACAGATAACCTACACTTCACCTAAACAGCTCTGGATTGGCAGAGGTGGGCATTTAGTCCAGACCAGTTAACTTTTGTGCAGGTTTAAAAACAGCTTATGGAATAAAGGACATTTTTTGGATCCTTTTTTATGGGTATAGAGGGGGAGATAACATCATCCAGATGGGAGCCTTTTATATAAGGAGACAGCGGGATGCCTCTCATCACAAAAGATGAACTCTGACAAATTTGTTATACAATCTTGACACAAATAAGGAATTATAGTGTCTGCATGTGTGCGTAGTGTTCTATTTTCAGCGTTGACCTGTGATGGCGGGGTCGGTGTTGGCTCAAAGTTCCTGCATTAAGCCCCGCTCCTCTACTGTATCATTGGTTTCGAGGTGTTAAACTTAAGTAAACAATCTCTACACCAATTAAGTCCTTGTCCATGCATTGCATATTGATCTCACAGGACACGGAGGATCACTGTATAATCTGCCGCTTGAACAAGTCCCTCAGCATCATTGGTAAATAAACCCTACATTTAAGGAGCAGGCACAGATGCCCTGCAGACACCTGATGGACTGACATCCAGCTTGACATCCAGAGAAAAGGTTCTCTCTCAAAGTATACAGGGTTAAAAGGTGGGAGAAGGTTTATCAACAGCAGCCTTGCATGTGTCTCTGGACTCTGGGTTTGTTTGTAGTGCAGCTTCAGAAGCATTAAAATGCCGTCCTCCACCCTCCGTCTGGACCTGCACTCAAATAGCAAGGAAACCAAGGTGTTTTCAGTCTTCCACTGAATAGCTTTTTAAATTGTTTTCTCAAATACTTTCATTACTGATGGTGTTAAGGCCACTGTGTTGTTGTCATTCAACACCCAGCGCTCCTGGAGCAACTACTCCTGGCAACTCGAATAACTGAAGCTCCTCTTTTCTTATTGTGAAGCTGTCGTGGAAAATGAAGCCGTGGATCTCACTATATCTTCTCTGATATTGTCTGGCCTCAGCCTTTTTTTTTTTTTCTCCTAAAGATTGATCTGCTTAAAGGAGGAAGAGGCTTTTTTGAGATGATTCAGCATTAACACTGGAGCCATGGCGCAGCATCTTCTACACTGAACAAGATTAAATTGTTTGTATGAGGTTAGAGCTCAGCTGTTTCAGAATTACATTAAAACTTTCCCTGTTTTTTCATTGAAAAAATGTGGTATCTCAGTATTTTCTTTTTAAAAGGATTATCATGCTGGCAAAATACTTAAGTCATGGATCAGTGACTCCGAATGTAAATGTTTAGTTTTCCATTTATCAAAGGAAATAGGAAAATCAATGCAGCGACTTCTAATTATATTTTCAAAAAGCCAAAATGCTGCACACATTCTATAAAAGTCAATTTGACAGTGAGATGATTATTTTTATTAAGAGGTAACTAAATGCATTTACTTGATACATTTTCCAAAATAAAATACATTTTTGTTCCTAAACTGCGTCTTCAACAGCCTTGATCACAATTAATATTATTAATATTAATATCACTTTGATGATCAGATGTCCAAACTTATTATCTGATGGTAATGACTCCTCCAGCCATATTCAGAGGGGAACTATTTATTATTATTAATTCATCATCATGTTTCTTATTATTTTTATATGTTTTGTATTTCTACATGCACATACACACCACAGCAACTTCCTTGTATGTGTAAACCTACTTGGCAATATCTCCCGATTCTGACTCTGATTTGCTGTCTGTGACTTGTGTTAAATTTCGTATCCAATCAATGCCCCAGAGTCCACACTAAGGTCTCTTTCTTCTCATCCACAGCCGTTTTGTATGCAAAGGCCCTCGACGCTCAGCATGGCTAATCCTGTGAGAAAAGGGGGCGAGAGCGCAGCCTTGAAACGCTGCAAACAGAAAGATAAAGAGGGAGAACTGAGCGTCTCCCTGACAAAATAGGAAACGGGCCAGCTTTTTCAATCTCGTCAGCATCAGAGATACGGGGGGGGCAAAGTTCAGAACATGCGAGTGATGCGGACAGACAGAACACAGTGAAGAGCAAAAGCAGCCGCTCGTTTCCCTCATCCATATGCACAGTGGATGCTGAACTATGAATCTGAAATCAAATTATGAACACGAGGGAGATTTTGCTGGAGGGGGTTCTGGAAGACGAGGGTAGTGTGTGTGTGTGTGTGTGTGTGTGTGTGTGTGTGTGTGTGTGTGTCTATATCCTGTATGTATGTGGAGCACAGTGTTTCATAGACACACCAATGCCCCTCGGCTAATAGAGGTACTGTACTTTTGATCCTCCTTCTCTCCTTCCCTTCATACCTACCCCTGTGTCTATCTGTCTGTCTGTCTGTCCACCTCTCTGTCTCTCACTACATGTTCATCCCTAAACTGTCAGCCCCAGAGCGGCGAGCTTAGAATCCACGGCGCAAGCCAGCACTTTGAAAAAGTGCAAAGCCACAGACCAAAGCGGCTTAGAGAGTGAGTGTGCACAGAGGCCTCAATGTGAGCCCCTTTTTTTTGAAACCACAATCACCCTGGCTCACTCTGCTCTCATGCTCCCAGCAGGCTGTGGTACAAGATACCAGTGTGTGATCACACCTAATGGAGAGCAGGACAGTACGCAGGTGCCCTGGAGCTCTCTGGGAGTGCAACACGCTCCATGTTGATCTCAGGCTGCACTCAACGGAATGACTGACATGTCTGAGTATTCAAGGCTGCACCAAAGGCTGGTGCCTCTGTGAAGTTTTAGTCGACAAATTGCCCGGACAACTTTATTTCTATTATTTCACTTTTTATGCTTCTTTCTTTGTTGGAACAGTTTGATGTTTGTCAAGATTTATTGCCAGAATAGTGATTAGTTGTGGACAGGTGGTGAATCCTCTCTGGATTTTTATATGGTGCCTAACTGATGCAAAGTTCATAATAGTTTTGATGGAGCTCAATAAAACATATTAATGGCCAAAGTGAAATCATGCTCTAAATGTCAGAAGTATTGTATTTATTGAATCAAAGTATTAAAAAAATTATTAAGAGTGTTAAATGTCTTATTGTTGTACTGTCAGATTCCCAAGGATAGTCAACAAACCCCAACTGAAAAACAATGTCTAACTTTATTTCATTAAAACTAGTGCAGTGTCAATTCCAAACCGTCTGTTTAGAATGTTCCGTTCTACAATATACAGTACTACCACCTTTTCATTGTTTGTGTGCAGAGCTATTAATAAACAGTCTTTGGTGCAGAGTGCAGTTAGAAAACTTTGTGCTCATCCTACCTGGTTTGTCTGAAGTTAAGGTTTTTTAGTCAATGTTTTTTAAAAATGAAACTGAATCTATTACTAATACTTTACTACTACTCACGTGTGGGACTTACAAATTGGTTGGAATGATTAACCCAACTGCTGCGACAATACAAAGATAATTCAAAGTGAAATGTAATTAAGACGTGCTTTTGTCTGGTATCTCAAAGTGTGTGGCCAATTTTTTTTCTTTCTTACATATCATATTCACACCCGTGCCGCCTCGGGCAACAGCAATCAAACTTTTGTGAGACAGGCAGACTTACAGTATAAACTTGGAGCTAAAGCGAGACTCCTGCCTGAAGTGAAGCCCAGTTCATACAGAGGTAGTTACGCTGGAAATACGAGGCACCAGCGGCCTGCTGCTGCGACGCGTGGGAAGGGGAAATTCAGGTAAAGTTGCCCCGAGGAGAAGCCTTTTTATGCTGTGGCCAAGTGGGAGCATGCAAAATTAACTCTATTATTCGTTCTTCCTCAAGGCCCTTCTGTTGGACGACGTGAGGAACAGCTGTTACCTCATCAAAGCCTAGCTTTCTGAATTACAGGCGCGATTCTAGGTTCATGTGTATGTGATCTCAGTTTGTCTCGGTGGTGGGTGTATAGCAACACCCTCCTACGTTGCTAGTGATTTACTGCATTCGCTGAAATTCTTTGTTTATTGGCAAAATGCGGTATTTCTTGATGCCCACTATCTCCAAGCTGACAGGCTGCTGATATTTTTTTTGTTTTTGACTGTGCCCTTGCAGTACTTTTGTTTAGAAGGCACAATGGGTCAAGTGTTACAGAGTTAAATCAGAAAGTCTTTGCGAGTGAACCTGTAGACCGCGCGGCATTGAGTTTGAGGGCATCTGAAGGTGCACATGCATGTAGGGAGATGTGTGGGAGGATATCTGTCAATGTTGTCTTAACTCTGGGTCTCTCTTTGTTTCTTAACAGCGTAAGTAAGAAGTATTACTTCAAGTTAAAGATGCCCTAAGGTCCTCAGAGAGTAGAAGCAGACCTTTTGTTGAAGATCCTCCACAAGTCAGAAACAAATTTGAATGGAGGAGAAAATGTGATATATTATCAAGTGTATGCCTTTAACCAAAACACAGGATTTATGTTTTTAATCATATCAAATCAAAAGATATTATGTTTCCTGTATAAACAGATGGCGTTCCTGCACTGCATCCGAAAACATGATTCAGGCTTTTATTGGTATTTAAATAGCAACGGCATAAATCTTCTGTAATAAGGCTGCACTGGATATTGCAGGCATGAGTGTGCAAATCATCAGCTCCACATTGAGAGGCAGGAACAGGGACGTGTCACTTACAGCGGCGTATCTCCAATTCTGATTAATCCAAGGTCAGGTTAGCCAAACATTTGCATCAACGCTGCAAAACCTCATCAATAATTCCATAGCATGGCTGCTCTGTGTGGGTTTTCAATTTTGCGAGTCGTCAGATGTCTTAAGTAGCATGTAGTCTCCTTTTAGCTCATTACAGAATTAAATAAATGCAAATGATGGTAGTTAAGGCATCAAAGTGTTTTTAAATTCCGAACTACATTCTTATTCCACAAACATCTTTCTATGTATATGTTGAATGCAGATCACGTGAGCCGTTGCAAAGCTTTTGTTTTGAAAAGTTGTGAACTTGGGTCTGAAGATTGAGTCGATGGTTTAGCACAACTCTAAAATAGCAGCAGTTCAGTAAATTATTCAAACTTTTATATAAACCACACGCTTGAACAGTAATAAAGCAAATTCTGTTTCATTTGATGAAAAACATTGACTGTGGGAGCTTCACTGCAGATAAACCACAGACTGTTTCTAAAAAGCTCTGCACACAACGTCCAGCACACAAACAATAAAAGGTGACAGTATTTTGTAGAGCAGTTTGAGGAGGACTCACTAATGATAAGGGATCATTCTGAAGTAGCTCCAGAGCTTTAACACAGGACAAGAGAACAGAACATTACAAACAGGCAGGTTTACAACAGGCACTGCACTTGTTCTTCTAAAACAAACACCACTGAGTCTTGACGCCACGCTTCTCTAAACGTGTGTTGCATGTTTTCTCACTTTGATTGACAACAGCCATGACTCTAATAGCTACTGTTCAGGTCTGCGTGGGCGTCACTGTCGCTGCAACAGGTGAGCTGTCAATCATCTCCAATGATTCGGGCTGACCTTGGAAGCGCAGAAAATAAAAGTTCCAGAGCAAATCCAGCAGAGCATGAAAAATGCCACGCCACGATGGGGGGAGAAAAAAAGAATACGATTCATTGCATGTCACTTTCTCCCAGGCAGTCTTGCTACTTTGCAGCTACGCAGAAAGATCAAACTCATAAATATTGTCTCTTCTGGCACTGATGAAAAACAAATAGCCAATTAAAATCCAGCT
The DNA here is from genome assembly GCF_009819705.1 of Hippoglossus hippoglossus. Classification (NCBI taxonomy): domain Eukaryota; kingdom Metazoa; phylum Chordata; class Actinopteri; order Pleuronectiformes; family Pleuronectidae; genus Hippoglossus; species Hippoglossus hippoglossus. Next base: position 21,371,692 of record NC_047172.1, on the reverse strand, counting down.
TGCCTCTGCTGGTTCTTCTCCTTCCTCACCCTCACATGTCCCCTCTTCTTGTTCTGTCATTCTGCGCTAGGTGCAGCCTCGTTTGCAGAACTAGGTTGCAACAGCACATATACTGTATATTTTTTAATGACGAGCAGCCAGGAAGCACTGTCTGCCACAGTCTTTCCTTTATGCAGAGCAACCCAGTTCCTTTCAAGGCATCTCCCTCCTCTCGTGTGAGCTTTTTGTAAAGAAACACCGAGCTGACATGCCCTGAGCTATCAGTTTTCGTTCATATAATTTTTGATTTTATAATTGCATAGGCTGACATGTGTTTAGTCTCCTCTGTTGAGCTCCGCTTCGTGGAAACACTGATGATGGCAGAATAGGACACGGAGCACAAGGAACCTGCCATCCCCGCTGTTGTACCCTCACTTTGAAAGGTGTGCAGGCAGAGTGGAAGCTGACATGTCGCTGTCAGTGACACAAAGTCTTTGCAGATCAACCCCGCAGTCACGCTTGTGTTGTGACCGCTTAGGTTTGAATGCTCATACACCGGGAATCGCTGACAAAAAGGCTATTTGAACATTGGCTCAACATAAGTCAGAGTTAAAAAAGGCACTGTGGCATCGGGGCTACAGACGGCGAGAAAAGGAGGCTAAACCAAATCCTGTGCATGGCCATAACCTTCTTTTTCATCCTTTGTGGGGAATGTCTCTTTCCTGTGCCCATGCAGATTAACTGGACTGGTTTTGGCTACAAAGACATCCTAAATGTGATGCATGATTTTAACCCCCCCCCCAAAAAAAACTTGAAAGTCCAAGTGCTTCTAAAATTGGGCTGTAACACCTGAGTTCACCTTGGTTTGACAGTTTTGTCTTCCCTTTGAGGAATAAATATCTGTGGAGAAATATGTCTTCAAATTATCTTCTGGTATTCGAGCAACACAGAAAAACCATAATTTCCTGTTCTGACCTTTGCACTTCCTGCGTGTGTGAATTGGAGGTAATTGTTAGAGCCTCCCGAAATGAGCAAAATGTATTCTCTCTTTCACACACGCCCATCACAAAAGGAGTTCAGTCACAATCTGTTCACCATGTTGCTGGTATTACTCTCGACTCAACACAGCCATTCCATTAAAAATGAGCCCAAATCAAATGTTCAGTTCAGTGTTGCCTACGTTCCTTGAACAAATGAAGCTGTGAGACAGCCGCATGTATAACACATTAACTCACTTCATTCACATTTAAATGAGGTAATCAAATGACAGAGTTGATTTGGAGGGTTAAGCTTTTGGCAAGTTTGAGAAATACCCTGGTTAGAGTTTCGAAACGTTTCAATCAAGGTCAAAACCCTAATAAAAAAACAAACGTATTCATGTCTTCTTCACACGCTGGGACACCATGGTGTAATTGCATATTTGCCTTTTCAAAAATGAAATCATGTTCTAATTCATGAAATTTAAGAAACAGCTTCTCAGAATTTGTCTCCACACTTCCCACAGTAACATTTGTGTGAGGGAGGTGAAAATACCTCGCCAGTCCTCAGCAATTATCCATTATGTTGCAGAAATAAATTTGCCTTCAGCTAAAGCCATTACACCAGGGGAGAGGAATTGTTTTCCTATCAAGCACCATTAAAATTTTTATAACAGCCTTTGTGGGCCATACTTAATTATTAAACATAAATATCACACTAATGACTCTAATGCGACGACTGGAACTGCTTGTATTTGACAACGTATCTGATGTCTGATGGTGGTGATGATGATGCTAGTCACAGTAAGTTTTCCAGGTTTGGGTCAATCAGACCTGCTCATAGCAGTGGTGCCAATCTTACAATTTCTGTCCCTTCGGAATGAGAAAATCTTCAGGATGTGAGCTTTTGGAGAATTCGAGCAGAGACATTGTTGCACCAAGCTTTGAGCTAATCATTTTCACCTAGCAGGCATACATTAGCTCCTCCAAAATGTAGCAGTTAAAAACATATTTAAGTTCCTTTTTATGTTCTGAAATATTTCGCCAAATGCGGGTAAAGGCTTTTGTTCTCACAAAGTAGGGAAATGCACATTGTGACCCCCTTTGCAGCTGTAGTCACCACAACATGCTCGGTAAAGACAGTGATTAATCCCGCCTATCAAACTGGGCACAAATACCAGTCTTAAAAACTGTTACTCCATTGATATCTGTATGTCTTTTGTTTCATAGCACACTGGGGAACTTTTGTGTTCTTCTGTATCCAGTTCCGCTCTGTGAATGTTTGTCAAGACAAATTGACACTTAGCAACAATTTCACTTTGTCTGGTGCCGCCAGTTTAATGCCAAAAAAAGATACTCTTTGACCGACTCCTTCTAGAAGAGATTTTCGCTTCTTAGCTATTAGCTTGATCAAAGCTCGTCTGTCAGAGTGTGGAAGCCTCTTGTTGGGCACAAAGCTCCTCTGGAGAGCGTTATCTATACCCAGGGGCATTTGTTGCTTTGTTGTATGGACTGGATCAAAGTGCCTCGCAAAACTGTATGTGGCCTTGAGTATGAACGATCCCGTCTCCTGCAGTGGGCACCACCAAGCAGCCGATCTGCATTGCAGTTTATGTTCACTTTTTAAAGTTACTGTCCTTTTCACTTCTAAGTCTCTTTGATAACCGCGTTAAACTTTTTAAAATTCATGGCCTGCCAGGCTTTGTCTCTTAAGTGAAGCTGAAGAATCAAATCTCATTATCTTATTGATATTAAGATCTACTGATACGATTATCTTTTATATCATCTATTTATCTTGCATCAGATAGAAATATTGCCCCAAGATACAAAGTACTGTACAGGGGTTTTAACAAAATTCTCAATATAATCACCAAATGCACGGTAACACATGCAGCTCTTCAAATTTGTCTTTTGATTACAGTTAATCCATGTGTGGAGGACTAACGAGCTTTTGAGTGGAGAGAGCAGAATATCTAGGGCAGAACCATTTGATCTCCAAGCCTCATCTATTATTTTATCTAATTGAAGTAAATAAGTACGCTCATCAATAAAGTAGATTGCAGTGATTGTATGATAGAGACAGAACGGCTCTGTGTTCATTTGACTGCTGCTCGTGTCAATGGAAGCGAGTGAAACCTCTTGGCCTCTGAATGCCATCTCATCCTCAGTCAGTCGTAATGCTAAATTATTCCGAAGCGTTTGCTGTCTGCTTCAAGGCGAGAGCCCTGATTGCCTCATCACTGCCAACCAACACTCCATTCCAAGTGCAGCCCTTATCTGAAATACTTGCCAATCAATCATAGGCACAAACTTTCCCATCTGATGGGTCCTGGAAACCCACAGAGCAAATCCAGAGGGTTCCATATTTCAAAGCAGCTTCCTTCATCTTCTTTTTAGTCTGCACTTGTTCTGTGGATGTTTTCTCTATTCTTCCCCGTCATCACACTTATACTGTCTCTCTGTCCTGTCATCCAACCTAATGACCATCTCCATGTGTCCTGCTCCTTTCAGGTGGCACTGCTCTTTTGCTGTTTTGTCCTGTGCACGCTGGGAAAGCAATAACACAGTCCTACTCATTTTCGTGCAGTTTGAATTATCGAAACAAATACAACGCAAATTGATCAGGGCTGCAATTGGATTGTTAACAAAGCCGGCGCCACTAGATGCAACTGTTATCCTGATACGCTGCTCTTGTTTGTGGAGGCATCCGCAATCTGCAGCACACGCCAGTCTTGTTAGAGCCTCTCGTTTATGAGCTACTGCTTTTGCAGTGCGCCCAAGGGCCTCGGGGCAGAAAGGGAGCTACAGCACGCACCTAAGCTTGGAATACACAAATACAACCAAGCACATTTGCTCCAACCTTTGTATTTTTTATTCCAAAAAACAGGTCTCTCTCTCCCTCACCCTTTAATCAGTTTTTTTTAGGCATTCTCAACTATCTCCCCCATCAACCTTTCCATCTCCTTTTGGAAAGCTTGTCACCTCTTGTTAAGCAGCGTGTCAGGAATGAATAGACAGAGGCCGATTAGTTTGCCTTCCCTCTCCCTCCCTGCTGCATGCAATCATCTCCTTGCCATCTTTAACATCTCCAATGACAGTTATATTGCTCACAGCATTTCCTGTCCTTGGTGGATTCCCTTTACCCCCTCTCTCACCCTTTCCCTCATTCCTTCTTTGGCAGTCAGATGCAATGCGTGTTCACCGTCCGAAAAGTTCTGTCAATGAAGTTAGGGGTGTAAGAAACACTCCCCCACGGGTAGTGGAAGGATTCCTCTGCCCTTTTCCCCAGTGAGCTCATTTAAGGTGAGAGTTTGAGGAGTTGAATGAGTTATGAACAACACTGGCTCACTTCACCAGCCTTCACTCTTCTACTTCTTTTTGCTGTCTTTCATTCTTAATACTCCCATCTCTTCAGCACTGCAGTTATCACTGACAGCGCTCTTCATGTACCTGAAATCACTCGGATTTTTAGTAATAAGGTAGAATGTGAGAAAAATGTGAGATGTGTAAGTGCAGGGCATCTTTAGATGGACTGGAACTTTCTGTCTGACTGGGAGATAGAAGATATGGGCTCGCCAATGTTTTGAAGCTTATTTCTATAGGTACATAATAGACACATTGAAAAGTTCTGATCAACACTTGGCCAGTCACTGATGAAGTGAGTGTGAATGTCAGGTTGTTCTGCGCTGCCCACCACCAACGAAACCACCCGAACCCCGTTCTGATATTAGAAAGGTGTGCGTGTTACACTATCTGACAGTGGGAGTGTTTGGATCTGTTCATTTAGGATGATGTGAAAGTCCAAATCAGTTTCCCAGATAAAAAGACAGTACCACCTGATTCTACCTCTCCTGAAGTAATAATGCCTGTAATCAGTTATTTCTTACCCACACTGTTCCTGACACCAGCGAACATAAATACACACTGTCAATCCTGACTGTTGGCATCACAGTGAGTTCCGCACATAACAGTGAGAAGTCAGAAAACTGGAAAGCAGAGGGATATGCCCAGCAGTCAGTCCAGTGACCGAGAAAGACCTGTTTGCATTAGCATGACCACTCTCCCTTTTACACATCATTTCTCATCCGGCAAGGCTAAAGCTCCCATTAACTGTGTTACTGAAGCGTGGGAGCGCAGGTAGCCTCATGCTGCTCAGATATGCGCCAGCCCTTTGAGACCGGTTCTGAAATCCCTGTCAAAATGAATCTGGGGCCCCGTGTTGAGTGAGTCCAGCAGGACCGCCCCGGCCAAGATAATGAGCAGCGGGGTCTGTGTTTTCTCCTGCTACCACTGTTAACAGTTTAATTTACCCACCGATAAGCCACTCAATTACCCATGAATCACTATCTGCTCATGTGTGCACATCAAACACTGCACGGGTTGTGTCCGTCCCATCACAAACACGAGGGTCACTTTAATCAAACAGACTCTGCCACAGCTCCCTGCCTCCCCCCTGTTCCTCGACACCTCTCTACATCTAAGTCTGCTTTGCCCTCATTACAGCGACGCTCGCCTCCATATCAATGTGCAAATTGGCTCCATCTGGATCATCTCTCTCTTGTTGTGTTCCTTACCCACTGCTCATTAAATTGCAGTGCACTCAACTCAACTCAACAATCTATTAGGGCTCTGATAGGCTCCTAATGTTTCCTCATCAAGTGTCATTAATCACACTTTGAGAGCGCTAAGCGACAAAGTTCAGCAGCGCCAGTGGGTCAAAGGAGCGGCGACGATAACGCCTGGCAGGTTGGTTTTAGGCTGATGGCTGAACCTTCAGATGCTTAACTGTCAACCTCCTACAGTACATACTAATTTTCTATGCACCAGGGACTGAAGGCTTTGCTGCACATGGAATACAATAGCGTGTTGCGTCGTACACAATGTCTCCATGTAGCCGCAATCACACATCCATAAATATACGGCAGAGGTTTGTAAGTCAGCAGAAAGCAGATATCTAGCAGTATTAAAACCCCATCACCCTTATTGCTTCATGAACGTTATTTCGCGTGAAGCTGCAGGCATAAGGGATTCTTTCGCCCGCTATCTTTTAATAGCACCACTGTACGCTCTCTGTCTGAGCTTTTGCCGCTCACCTTGTTGAGGTTATTTAGTTTCATCAGCTCTGCACAATAAGCAACATTCTGAAGATTTACATACAATCTCTAATTATTTCTCCCTGGAGGGATATTACCTGCAACTTGTTTCATGTGATTATGTGTCGTTACTAACGTGTGTGTGTGTGTGTGCGTGTGTGTGTGTGTGTGTGTGTGTGTGTGTGTGTGTGTGTGTGTGTGTGTGTGTGTGTGTGTGTGTGTGTGTGTGTGTGTGCAGAACAGTCCTTGCCGTCCTGAAAGAAGTCCATCATTGATTTTATCATTTTCTTTAGAGCTGTTCCGGAGGTAGAATGGGTCAGGCACATCGACCCCAGCAACCGTATCTCCCACAACGCTTGAATGTCATTGTCTTACGAAGTTGAAGTTGCTGTCTGCGTGTATAACACCTTTATTTCATCCTGAGATTTTTATATTCATTTAGTTTTTTCAGTTTTGCATCCGTTGCATGTTCTAAAAGTCACCAACACGCCCACTGGCTCAGTGTGAATCCAAAGAATAATCTTCTGCTCGGTTTTTGCTTGGGGGCTGGCAGGAGAAACTCAGGAGAATGTCAGCTGCATCTCACTCAGACATTTACGTCCTCACACACAGCCCTTCCGGTTGATTTGAGAAGGTTCACGTTTGAAAGCAGCTTTCGCGTAAAGTACTTTGAGTGGTCGATAAGATGCTATGTCAAATGTAGAACATTTACCATTTCAAACATCCGCTCCCCTTAAAATACAACACAGCAAACACGCTGCAGATCTGATTATGCAAATGATACAAAGATCCCATTAATAATATTCATGAGATTATGATGATCTCTACATATATTAATTTCTTTATCGACTATAGATGGTAAATTAGGTTGACCTTTGAATGGGTTCAATATTCGAGAGGCATAACAGCACTGCTTAATGGAAGCCAAGCACAATGGCTCTTTTTAATCATTTATTTATTGACATGGCATTTTGATTATATTCATTGCACCGTTGTTACTTTGTGGTGCACAGGACAGTAGCCAACACAATTCCTTCTATGCTAGAGGGGTTGGCTGTATCCTGAAGGTTAGAATAGCAGACGTGTGGCTTAAATGTCACTGGTTTGAATTCCTTATCAGGTCTGTTGATAAATATCTATCATTCTTATTGTACAGCCGTGACAGTCAGAGGCTGCTCTTTTGCTGCAGTTACCCAAAAAGTGCGGTTTCTTGTCGAGGAAGTTCAGGGCTTTGATTGCACTTTAGATTCATCCATTTCAATATCGTTCTGAACAATGTTGCAGCGCCTTTATTCTTTATTTAAAGGTCTAATGTTTCCCAGAGTTCCTCTTTCTGTCAAATAGATGAAGCGCAGTGTGCTGTCTGGGAAATGTGCTGCAGAAGAGTTTCATTAGACGGAGCTTCGCTGGAGTTGTCCTGCCCTCTAAATGCTGTTTGGGAGACTTTTTCTTGACTAGAAACAAACCCGGGAGAAATACTGGATACTTTTTCTGGCATGAAGCACACATCAGTCACATTTCAAACCCCGGACCAGATGGGGGATTTAGTATAACTGAATCATTAAAGCCTGGCAGTGGCCGGGTGCTTAGCAGTGTTGGCTTCGAATATGAAAATTCACGGAGCTGAACCTTCTCGTGTAGACCTTTTCTAGACCTGCAAGTTATATATCCTCCTATGAGAGGGAGGACAAGCACCAGGTGAGACTTAGGCACACTCAGGAAACTGCCCATTGGTGCCTTATATCTGGGCTTAATAAATACAAACTCCTAAAACATTTTCTATGTAACACTAAAATGTGTCTGTAATGGAGCGGAACGGTCCCCTATTTATATTCTCCTTTGCCATTTCAAGAAATCCTAAAAATAGTTTTAACCATGACCATAAAACATTTGATTTGGAGCAACAACAAAAAAAGGCAAAGGTAAAGACGGTCCATAATTTTTTTTAAGAGTGAAGGAATTACGCATCCCATAAACCATTATGAATTATCCCTTTCCAACAACTTCAAGCACACATATTGTAGTCTGCGTTTTTAAGTTTATAGTGTTTCGTACTGCTGAATGATCCGATCGTAGCCAACATGGTATTTGTTGTGGTTAAACATTTCCATGGTAACACCGAGCGCCATAAATCAGAGAGGTTGCTGTTACACTTGAGGATTGTGGGTAGAGTAGTACTTAAAGTAAATCACATTGCTTTTCAAAGGCAGTTGAAATTAACTGGTGGCTTCTACAGGAGCATATAACATCACAATCTTATAGTTTGAGCTAAGTCTACGCTAAAAGGTTTACAATAGCTCTATTCAGAAGAGCACCCCCTCCCCCTCCCCCCCCCTTCCTCGCTCACGTGTAAATCCAATCATAAATCTTTTAAAACCAACTAAACGAAGCCTTGTAATGTTAAATGTTAATTATGCATTAAGATCAGCAAGGGAGCTTCATTTATATTTCTATCCGTGTGTCAGCTGGTCCTGTATGAAGATTCATGACTCTGCAGGCCGCTGCTAATTGCTGCTGCACCAGACACTTATCAGTTTTTCCTCTGTCTCTCTCTGGTTTCCTTCCAGATGTCTGTAGTATTTTCTATTGTGTCAAATCACTCCTGCACTGGCCTCTTTCTATTTCCTGTGCAGAACAGAACCTGAGGTGCAGCAATAATTTTGACACAGCCTCCTCTGAATCATCCCCCCTGTCTGATTTGCCCTGCACAGTTTCTACCGTTAAATATTGCTCTGACCTCTTTAATAAACATAAACCACGTGTGGAGGAACTCTCAGGGGAAGTGGCATTTTGTTCTTATGAAGCATTTTTGCAAAATACACAAAGGTTTTTGAGTTGAATCTTAATTTTTTTTTTTCAACTGCAACATCAAATAATTCATACGTAACATTTGGATTTACAAGCACTGACATGTTACACTGTGGACACTAGATTTATTCAGCAACCCACACGGATGATTGAATGTTGACTGTTGAATGCTCAATATAACAAACATGAAAAGTGACTGAATAATAGACTACACAAGTCTTTTTTTCTTTTTTAAATAAAGACCAAATTCAAAAGCTTAAGAGATCTCCATGGTTAAATTACACCAAACTATTGTTTTTCAAAAAGACCTTTCACGTCCAGTTGGAATATTTGATTTTATGCTAATTCTCTGAAGGGCTGCAGTCAGACCTAGCTGACAGAGGAGGGGTACATCCTCACCAGTCTATTACAGGGCTGACATTCACAATTTAGGGTCACCAATCCTGAGCAGCAGTGGCAACCACTGCACCAGGCGTGCCATTATTGTCCTCTTGGGTCAGGGGAGAGGAGGTGGGAAGCTTAACCAATCCCAGCATGCATTTGGGCATAAGACAGGGCAACCTTGAGAACCAGTTCATTAAAGTGTAAAAATATCAGGCCTCATCCAGTCTGTGTTCCCAGATTAATAGATTTTTAACACTTTGCCTCTTAACCTGATAATAACCTTGGTTTTACTGAAACATTCATTTGGTGCAGTGACATATAATGAATTATTATTATTATTAAAAGCTACATCAGTTACAACAGATACTGTTCCAGTTGGTAGTGTGCAACTAGCAAATGGACCTATCAGTGATACAAGTGATTCCAGTACATTCAGTCTCATTGCTGATATCATTTTGTTTGACCACTTTTGTGTGACCAAATTAAGTCATATGATTTTAATCAGGTGAGGAATCAAACTATAAAAAATGTAAACGTGGTCAGTTCCAACTGAGCTGAGCAGCTCCTAAGACAATGATCCCAGAGAGAAGATTATCTAAGTGAGCCCTTTGGCAATGTACTAATGGCACTAATTGGATTTTAATTTTGAACATAATGAGATGTAATTCCTTATGGAAGAAATGTTGGTTATATGGTAATATGTGTTGCTGCGGGGTCGACTTCAAGGCTCATTTTTTTTGTTGGACAGTTCACATTGTACAGATCTCACTGCACGACATTAAAAACGAATAAATCCACTTACATGAAATGAGAAGTTGGTTTCATTGAAAATGTATTTCACACTAGAGCAGCATTGATTAGTCTTTCAATCGATCAGTCAACAGAAGATGAATTGGCGACCATTTCCTGCAATCTGTCAAAATGTCAAATTATTGGTTTCAGCTTCTGAGATGTGAGAAATTGCTGCTTTATTTTATCACGTGTGACAATTTAGGTATTTTAATTATTTTTTTCCATTTTATACAGAGACAAATTATTTCATTTGTAGAAAAAAGTGAAATGTTTGACAATATTCCCTTTGAGTTGGTTTTCTCCTTCAGCTGAAGGCTACACATTTTTAGTAAGAAAGTTATAGTTCAGCTCCTCTAATGTTTTTGAAGTAGCCATTGGTCCTAAAAATCTTATTCGCAAATAATAATTTTCTCCAATCATGACATTAGCAATAAAGGTGCATGAAACCAAACGCTGCTGGCACACTGAATGTCACCCACTTCCATCAATACACATTAAATCCTCCCTAAAAGCTATCAGGTCGAAAATAGGACAATCTCTGCGAGGATCTATCTGCAGTGGAGGGACTTAATTTTTACGCAGTTCGAAATCTGCCCTTCAAAATGGAGCACGAGAGTCGCTGAGAAAATGAGACGGGCTGGATGAAAGCAGCAAACTGCCGGTGTGATAATGAAAAATATGGGGGGGGGGGGGGGGGGGGGGAATGGAATGCAGAGGAGAAGGAGTCTCTGTTAAAGCATGAAAGCAGGAATAAGGCGCTGAAAATAGGGACTTGTGTTCTCTGTCATTATTTATCCCAGTGCACTCCAAGCTAAATAAGTTTTGCCTCATCCCGCCATCTGCTGTAATGTGTTTTCCTGCCTCGTCTTCTTGCTCTGCTCCTCAAATAACGACTCCTTCTGATAAACGCGCACACGGAAAAATGGTGTGTGGTAATAGTGACAAAACCAGGCTGCCTTCATCCTGAAGAAGAGGGCTTTGTCAGGCACCGTGCTCGGGCTGCCATGTGATAATGTTGGAGTTGCACAGCCTTCTTCCTTCACGTCATCTTCCACGACTTGATGAGTGTGATAAACACGTTCCCAGGCTGCTGCCATGATCGTCCTGAGCATGGCAGCAGACGTCCTGTCTGCCGCGCCCCGGGTGCACACGGGGCCACTACCGCCAGGAGGAGAATCCCGTAAACAAGTATTTTCCAGTGCTTTTACCAACTTACTGCTTCACTGGGCTCCCAACGAAGCCAAGCATGAGGCTCACAATTACATGCGTTCCATGCATGAGCAACACGGAGCAATGAGGGGGAAACCTAACTGTACATCACAGGAAGGTGCAACTTCGTTATCTTCACATTTGTCATCCATGAGAGCATTGGTGTAAAAATGCTTTTTCACGGAGCTGAGGACTACACCGCGTAGCTTTCTGTTTGCTGAGCATCCGACACCAGTGTGAAACGAGCTCAATATTTAAAACAGTAAGGAAACTGTGAGGTGACAAGATTCCACTGCAAGATTCCATGTTCAGTCCAAATGGAACGAGAGCAACAATCCACCTTTCTCTGCCGCACTACAGAAGACAGTTTGTATTTTACTCTTGAAGGGTAATTCCAGTTTTTCTCAATCGAGGCCTTTTTTTTCTCTTCTGCTTTATGCCACCTTCGCAATTGATTCCAAAAAAAAAAAATCGATTCAATAGATGACTATAAAGGCTGATGCAGCTTTACTCTACCTCTTCAGCAGTTGGAGCCCAAAAGGGATTAAAACATGTACTTCTAACAAAATAACAATCATGCTGGATTCAAGCGATTTTCAATTATCCCTTGCCTGAAGCCGGAGCACAATGCAGTATTGGATATGTTATTTCAACAAACACGAGCTGAACCACTCAAATCCTCGAATGCTGCATTCTCCACATGGTGTGCATTCCACAAATACAGGCAGCTGACTGGGGAGACTGTCAAGAAGTAAAGGACGCTTTGGTCTAACTCGGATATCTGCCACCTGAATAACGATTCAGCAGGCGTGACAATACAAGCAATAAACAAAGCGGCTAATCCTCATGGTATTTAGTTATTTTAATTGGTGAATAATTAATTGGGTTGATAAGTTATAGTCATGCTAATAGAACATTACACTGTTCTAACTGTTACACTGATTATTCTCACATAGCCAGGCCTATCTCTGTGTCAGCCCTGGAGAATGGCCATTATCTTTCTGCCACAACGGGAGAAAAAGCCCTCCGGCTTCTTTGTATTGCTTTAAACCAGCCACAAACATCTGGGATGGTGCTGGGCCCACAATGCAAATACATAACGTAGTGTGCATGTATGAGGGTCAGGTGGTTAATGCGATTACATTCAAACATAAAGACCACAATGGAAATGTGTTCCAGTTTGGGTCATCACTCGGTTTATAGTCTGTAATGTTCAGAAAACACATCACGTTCCTCATCCTCTCCACTGCTGCAGCTCCTCCTCTCAGCCTCTGACTGGAGGGCTTGGTTTTAGCTCCCGTCTCCCCCCCTGATTAAGCCCGGTCTGCTCTGATTGGCCAGCCGTCACACTCTGTTCTGATTGGCCAACCACTTCCAGCGTGTGTAGAAAACGTTGGCCTCCACTCTTGTGTCACAATAGTGAGGAAGTACCAGTCTGGCAGCTGATGAGGTGTTTTTCAGGAGCAGTTTTTTGTGTGGTGGAGATGAGCTCCCTTCACTGTGGCTTTCAGGCTTTGTAACATTGCAGACCTTATATACACCTATAACCAACACAACACACTGGAGGAAATAACATCTTTAAAAGCATAAATGTTCCCTTTGTAATACTTACAGTGTACAAACCGTATAATGGAGATACCTAACACATTGTACTTAGTGTGCATTATAGAAGGGTCAGATGGTTAACTTGATTGTGTTTAAACGACCACACTGGGAACATGTTGCATTTTGGTGTCGGTCAACAGAATGTCTGTCTTGTTTGTGTCTCCTCTCTTCAGACAAAACTACTCCAGAAGTCAAAACACTCATTTCACCCCCATTATATTCTGGTCAGCTGCTGGCTCCTAACTGCACGCACACGCACACACACACACACACACACACACACACACACACACACACACACACACACACACACACAATCACACACACCTCGGAGAATTGTAAGCTTTCTTTAAAGAAGAGCTTAACTACGATCAAATGGATTTCTCCACTGATTCGTAATTACTCTATGTATTCCTCTACTTCTTGCTGTCGAGGCTCTCTCCTTGTAACAATGCAAACAAACTAGTGGACAGAAATGACTCCTCAGCGGAGCATGGGCACGACTGTACTGTAGCATGAACTCCCAGAAGCTCATTAATTCTGTGCGGGGTCATCGGTATGGGAGTACAGACAGCAGAACAAATGCAAGAGCATAGCGCTGCAGACACTTAACACTCTGTTTAATCACTCCACCACTTCTTGATTCTCCTCCATGTGTTTAACCCAGCAGGTCAAATGGCTCCTTGTTAATTGGTTGTGTGCCTCCGCAGCCCCTCTCCTCGCATCCATCCGTTACTGCGCCATGGGAACATCAGGTCATTAGACGGAAGGGGTGGCTCCTTGCGACAAGCACAACTTTTATTTCAGGCCTTCCACATAGATAGTGGCAGATAATCAGTTCCCTATTGTCACTGGCTGCAGAGCAAATGACTGGCGCGAGCGGCAACATCTCAACGATAATCTCTTTGTCAGTGTGTCATGGATACACTGTGTCTGTTAGCATACACACTTCAACTGGAGCGTGACACCTGACAAGTCGATCATCAGGTGTTTCAAATCGAACCAGGCGCCGCGGCATCTCCAGGTTTTTCCCAGGATTTGCCGTGCGCTGACATTTTTTTCCCCCCGGCCTGCTGCAGTGTGTGGATTTGTCAGTAATAATGTTGGAATTAAGCTCATAATAGATCATCTTAATTGCGACATATTTTTAATGAATGACCAAATAGAGAAAGCTATCTTTGGCTTGACAATGTTGAAAGCTTAATTAGTTTCAACATGCTGCAAATTGACGTGCTGCCGAGCATCACACGCTTCAACAGGATAGGCTTATTATTTCCATCCTCCAGGAAAATATCATATTGCACATACTCTGCCCACAGCAATAATGGCTTGTGATAGGTATAACTGGGACTGGGAGAGAAATGACTGAAGAACGGAGAAGTGACGCCATGTGAAAGTCCTACATCAAAACCACAGCCTGTTGCTATTTCTTCAAAGGCAACCATTAAACCCCAGTCAGTAAAACTGTGTGATTACACCCCTGCTTCTCTATTTCTTTCATGATATTATTCTCCTTCAATCTTTTTTTTTTCTTCTTTCCCTCTGAGTTAATCATCGTATGGCTGATGGGGTTTTGAAGCGGGACGTGGGGACGGTGCAGGACAGGACGCAGGCACAGGATGACCCCTTTATCAGTAGAGAGCAGGCTGTGACTGGGCCTAAGTTCTCGACTAAATGATTTCCCTGGAGAGTTGTGGTTCTGGCACAGAAGTCAGACTCTGCCTGCTGTCACACACAGATGTATGGAGGTTACCCGACCCTTTCTACTGGCAGACTTGGCCGTGGGAAGATGATGCATATTTTATAACTCAGGGCTCCATGCCGTCTCTGAAGAGGGCTGAATTACATTGTGCTGTAATTGGTGACTGGCCATTGCTAGTGTCTGAGCGCTTTCAAAAAGGTCCGACCAACTGCTCCTCTATTTCGTTGGTCCTCTTCTCCTTCTCTTTTTTGTTTTTGCTGCAGACAGTGACTGTGTGACTTCTTAGTGCGCTGGGACTTTTGGACTCTTCTCTGCTGAGGATGAGGGACAGCCTGCTCGCAGTGTAAACTACGGCTTTTCACAAATATTTTGGAAAGAAAACAAAGCAAAAGAAAAGCTCCAATGAAATGTAAAAAGCCAACTGGGTGGCGGCTATTACAATTTATTTTGGCAGCTCTGGTTGGAATCCAAAATGTTTGTGCAACCAATAAATGTTTTTTTGTTGTGCTCCACTGCTGCAACATAACGGTGGATCGCTTTGTACCCATGCAGTTACAGAAGGTTTTACATTTGTTGCTCCAAATGCTGCGGCAAATGTCCTTCAGAGGACTCATTCTCTGATGCAGTTTGTCCTCGCAAATTTGCTCCAGTAGCAGCATGAACACGAGCACATTTAAAAGCCTGTAAGGACACTGGGTATGAAAGAGTGTTGCAAAGCCTAGAGTTGTCATTTAAAGTCTTACTGGCGTGTACAAAGCTCACGTCCGGTCTGACTTTGTGTGGCTCTTTGCACAGAGCACAGGATCTATTCCTCAGGCACACGTGAGCCCAGAGAAGAGCTGATAAGATATCTGAGGTGTTAAAGTTGTTCACTCCGCTGCTCATTACAAGACAGAGAATACCTCCAGCGTTCTAACTGGGAGATTTCCATACATTAAGCAGAGACCGGCTACCCTTTCAGCCCAATGGCGGGCTTCATTAATTTATCAATTTCGATGTGAGAGTCTGCATTTTAATCCAAATCTTGGGCGGCGAAGTTATACACTCTATTTATTTATACTGCTGCATTCGTTTAAGCCCGGAAATAATGGCCAATTAGAAAATTTACAGAAAACAGCAGGATGTTTTTTTGGTGGGAATTTGAGCCTTTAACAGGAAAACATTTCAAAGCACTGCTTACATTAGAACAATAAGCCTGCTGCAGATTTTAATTCTGAGGTTGGGGGCAGTGACTGTTTATCAGATAATATTGTGTTTTTCTTGTATTTAAAGTAGGAGCAAGGAAACAGTGGCTTCCTCAGAATGGCATTTTTGCGTTGAGGATCATTAAGAAGGTTTTAGTAAACGGATCCAAGCTGGATGATCATTCTGATCATGGAAGATTAGCAGTTAGTGATTGTTGATTGGCAGTAGTTGGTGTTCCTGTCAATCAGGAAAACATAGCTATTTATGGGAGAAGTATCAAGGGGATAAACATGGCTACTTCTGCCTCTGGCATTTTGGGCCTTCTGGTATAGACGGTGAATATCTGGGCAAAGTATACGTCTTCTGCTCGCTGCACTCTGTTTACAGTCTGACTAGTTTCTTTTGTCTCACAAGTCGACAGTTCTACACACAAAACACAAACAGGGATACTTTTTGTGCAATATATTGGCTAATCTCTCACCGGCTCCCTGCATATGAATACAGACAAATCACAAAGCTGATGCATTTCAGTCAATGTGTTCTGTCTCTTTTGCTCTCCACATGGACTGTTTACCTGCTCCAATGTGATTGGTCAAAATAGAAAAACCGAAACCAGAAGTGTTATGGCCCCATTATCTTGTCCCTCCTCCACAGGTTCACATGGAGATTACTGAAAAATGTCAAATTAGCCAACTAGCAAATTTTCAGCCAATGTGTTTCTCCTGCTTTGCTCATTTCTGTGTGTGCTACACAGAGATAATGTCATGATACTGCCCTTGTGTTGCTTTGAGGAGATTCATTGTGTTTATGGACTTTGACCTTGTTGGTTTCCTTGTGTTCGGTTTTTGGATTTATATCTCAGTTTGCACTTTGAGTTTATTATATCCTGTTTTAACATGAAGCTTCTTTTCTTTCACCGGCATCTTGTTCCCTTTTGTGTATTTAGCCTCTGTGTTTTCCTCACCATTGCCAGATCCTCCCATCACTTCTTCTGTGAGTTTTCCAATACTTTGGAAGTTTCCCAATACTATTCCATTGTGATTATTCCTTGTGTGTATGCCAGAGTGAAGTTTTTCAACCTTGCTTTTTTGCCTCTGTTTTTATGTCTCCCTGATTTGACTGCTAACCTGTTCACCAAACAAATCAAAGACTGTTTAATTGGATTTTTCCTGGGGTTATAATTCTGATCTGCACGAACATGTATCACTTTACCAACACCATATCAAAGAGTTCTTTTTTTAAGCATTCCACACCACAACACTAAAAGAGGTTATGCACTTCAACATGTTTTGTTGGAAATCCAGCTACTGTTTTGAATCTCCCTGAAACTTGCTAGTCCCATGCTCACACTGTCTGCTCCAGCCTTTTTTAATTCGTGCAATTTATGTTTAAAAAAAGATGTTAATGAGCTCTTATCAGAGATGGACCACCCACCTCCCCCAGCAGCCATCCTTGAGTAGGAGTCGGTGAAAGTCAATTTCAAATATGTGATGATTAAGACTCATCCTTCACTTAGTGTATTTATATTCCAGACTTCTGCTTCAGACAGCCGTGAACACACCGCTGGATGATGATGATTTTTCCTCAATACCTTGGAGGGTTGGAGGTCAGTGGTTGCAGATGAGGGTTGCAACAATAGAAACACGTTGCTACATATATATTCTGTATACATTTCTCAAGAGTGGTGTGGTGGTTAGCACTGTCGCCTCGCAGCAAGAAGGTCTCTGGTTTGAATCCCGGTTGGGTTCTTTCTGTGTGGAGTTTGCATGTTCTCCATGTGCCTGTGTGGGTTTTCTCTTGGTATTTGGTCTTCCTCCCAAAGTCAAAGCACATGCAGATTGGGCTGAGGTTGATTGGAGACTCTATAGTGACAATAGGTGTGAATGGTTGTATGTCTCTGTATCCTGGCCCTGTGATGTACCCTGCCTCTCACCTAGTGTCAGCTGGGATTGGCTTCAGTCCCTCTGCAACTGTCAAAGGATAAGTGATATATATATATATATATATATATATATAACGTATGGATGGACAGCTCTATTGGTCATGCACAGGTTAGGGTTTTGTTAATATAAAAAGTTCTACAATCCTGCATTTAATTAATAAAAAATGCATCAACATGCCATCATCTCAAGTCCAGTGCTAAAATATTCTGTTTAAGACATTTTTACTTTATGAAATTCATGTTTTAAAAAATATGAATGCGCTCTAATCAGAGATTGGCCACCCACCTCCTCCAGCAGCCAAGTTTGAATCTGTTAGTCATTTTCAAATAATTGCTGATTGAGATTCATCATCACAGGAGTTTATTTCTGGCCAACGAACTACTTAGTATATTTTATGTTCCAGACTTTTGACGGCTGTGAAAATACCACTGGAGTGTTGTCTTTCCTCAGACACTCTTAGGCCTCATCAGTGGTTGTAGATGACAGCAGGTCCATCCATAGCAACACACTGCTGTCTTTACTTGTATCCACATTTTTCATAGCAGTGCTATTCCAGCTGCATCAGGCGTTAGAGAGAGTGGGGAGAGAGTTACACTTTAACAAGCCTTAAACTCCCAAATCATTGCTGTGAAGATATGCAATGTTCTTGCAACTGTCGGCATCTCTTCACACGGGCCGTCACACAATATCAGTCTAAGTGCTCCACTTAGTAATCACCCCACTCTTTTGTCCTGTCCAAAAGGGCATGTATTAATATAATGCCTGAATTAAAAACAGGAACTTTGCAGTGGAGAGAATTTGACAGCTGGGACAAAACTCATTGTGTGATTGAAGAAATGACTTTTTCTGCTTCAAAGAAGAGAGTCAGCAAGAGCTTTACGTTTGCGGAGCTGGAGATGTGGGGTATCTGGAGGCTTTGTAAAAAACAACAACAATGTGCAGTTTTACAAACGAGAGAAATATCTATATTGTTTCCTTTTATGCCACGTATCCCATCCTTACACACAGCGCTCCTCCTGGCATTCACAGTTAGCGCTTATGCAGGTCTCTTATTTACTTGTTTGGAGATATGCAGCCTGTATGTGTTGATATTCAAATATTTGTTTTCACTTTTAGATGACCAGCTTTAATATAGTGACTATATATTTGATGTGATAGTTGGTGGTGGCTTTGGCTCATGAGCTGGAGTGTTGTCTAACTAACCTGAAAGTCGGTGGTTCGATCACCAACTCCTCCAGTCTGCATTCTGTAGTGTGGTGTGTCGCTCTTGCACTTAGTAGAGTGCGTACCTCTACAAGCCCCAACAACCACCTTAAATTCCTTGGGCGGATGTTGCTTAGGAGGTAAAGAGGGTCGTTGGTTCTCCTCCAGTCTGTGGAGTTGCTCCTGGTGACGGCTGTGCAGACAGTGTAAAGGATATGTGGTGGAAAAAACTCTGCATATAAAAGCTCTTTATTAATTTGTATGTGAATGGGTGAAGGCAACTTGTAATGTGAAGTGCTTGGAGTGTTTGAAAGACTTGAAAAGTGCTAGATAGTGTAAATACAGTCCATTTGCCATTAAGCCTCTTCTTTCCCTCAAAGCAGGCAAGTGTTTGAATGTAAACGTTTATAAGTGATGGTTACAGCTACACAGTTGTTTCCAAAGTCAATCATATTCAAGCAGACTGAAATTTCATCTCACTCCAAAGTCACGATCAAGACGTGTGGGGCTGGCTTGGTCTGGTTTTGCTATGCTGAGGTTAATGTTAGGGGCAGTTACATCCCCAGGCAAGCCATTTATATTCATTAATGGCTAATTGTTGTGTAAGAGTCGAGGGCAGAACCAGATTTTCTTGGCAAGGAGCAGGGGGTTTTGAGCAAGTTTCTCAGAGATTCATCTTTCCTTCACCCTGGATCCTTGACTCTGCGAGCTCTGAGCTATCGCACCATTGACTTGCTTGGATTAGGAAAGGTTTGGTTACTCAAAGGTCTCAAAGGCTCTGCTGGAGTGAAACATCAAGCAATTTATAAGTTGTATTGTGTGAGGGAAAAAAATTCAAGGACTCACAAGAATCACACATTTTGTCGGTGTTTGCAAATTACTCGCTGGATTTTGATCATTTCAGTGCGGGTTCTTACTTTTTTCTTATCACATTCACAAAGCAGTTATATTCAGAATGGACCAAATTAACTCCGCGGGCCTTTAAATAACAACTACTTGATGACATCAGGAGTCAGTTTCCTCCTCTGCAGTTGAGGGAGGCGTTTGTGTTTGGAGTGTAGGAGTAGGTGCTGCTGTTAGATCACTTTCCACAGTCCCACTGAGGTGTTGCCAAAAGTCAGTCAGGTGGATGAGATGTGCACTCAGAGATGTGAGATTACCCACCATAGGCAGGCAGCAGCACCATAAGGGAAGACTGTCATCCAATTCTAAATGACAAGACGGCACAACTTCATTACGTGACAAGGTCAGAAACAGGGCGACGGAGGAGCCGGGGCGGGGGGGGGGGACAGGGCCACGCAGCAAATGGATTCACTGCATTGTAGATAAGACTGTGAGTGCTGTGCAACCGCCTACATGATTGCATTATTTTTATATCCCAACAGACTGAACTGTAGCTTAATATATTGTGGCTGAAGTGGGTCGTCCCAGTCTGTAGCTATTGAGCACAGCCCACAGAATACGAGTTAGGCTGGATGTCAGGTTTGATTGTACTAAAAAACGGGATTGACAGTCTATTGTGAGAGGTGGCAGATGTAAAACACGACAATCATAAAGATGGAGTCACTCACTGCCACGGTTCTCCGTGTATCCTTAAGGCTGACCTGAAATTAAATTTCATTCATCATTATGTCAAGACACAACTGACGTTCTGTAGGGACAGCAGTGCAGTTTACATTACTGCTGTACTGCTGCCCAGCCAGGACAAACACACCAGCAGCCTATCAGATTGTAACCTGAACAGTCTATTGATGTAACATGATGTTAAAATTCACATAATAACAAGATCATTTTATTTTTAAAGATATAGTCATGTTACAACAGGCTATTAAGTGTTTTTACAAGATCCTTTCACATGCATCTAAACATATCATGGTATAACAGGATATTTACATGGTTTTACAAGATATTTTCATGTTATAACAGATATATGCATGTGTTTTTTAAAAATATTGTAAAGGTGGCAGAACAATAAATGTGTGACGTTTTGCAGTGGTGGAGGAAGTACTCAATTACACATTATAATAATAAATAAATAGATAAAAATGTACTCAAGTCAAAGTAAAAGTGCCACATTAACTTTTCTACTTCAGTAAAAGTAGGTAAGTACTTGCTTTTAAATACATTTAAAGTATTAAAAGTAAAAGTACGTGCTAACTAATGCAACAATCTGTACTAATAAAGAATGCTGCAGATGATGTTGCCAAAAACATTGGCTGAGGCTCAGTGGTGAACATGTAACGCAATGGATTGTAGAAATGTGAAGTAAAGAGTACAGATATCTGATTACACTTTAAGTAAAACAGTAAAGTAAAAGTACATGAAAAATCTACTTAAGTACTGTAATAAAGTACTAAATTCACCACTGGAGTTTGTAGACATTTTCTGTAAAATGGACCCATGAAAGACATTAAACTAACACTAGAACCATCCTTTCTGAGGTGTGTTTGTGTTGGAAATACCTGAATGAAACATGTAGTATTCAGTGCTTTTACAAATGAGCAAACTATGCAAACTCCCTCTTCTTGTGACGACCATACAAAATATAATGTCCTGTTTTATCTCAAGTCCTCTCTTCATGCATTTCAGTTAGTTGTACTTCCCACCACTGTTCAGTTTCCTATCATGTTATCCTATCAGACATCTTTGTATTTATTCCACCTGTAGTTGTAGTTCTTCTTGAAACTTTGAATTTACTATTGTTTTGTGTGATCCTTGCTGTTGAATCAAACTTACATCGCAGACATCTAAATGTACATAAGCAGTAGGTAGGTAGGTTTACATGGAGCCTAATGCTTCTTATTGAAATTGTTTAAAAGGCCAAGTGGAATGAAAATGCTCAGTTGCAGAAGGACTGTGTAAACCTTTTCATCCTACAATCAAAAGAAAAGAAAACAAATCCATCCATCCACCTTCAATACTGCTTAACCTTGAGAGTTGCGGGGGGGAGCTGTAGCCAATCAAAAGGAAAAAAATGCACAATGTAAATGATTTAACCGGATTACTTTCTGACCGCGTTCTTCAAGCACATGCCCTCCATCTTGACACAAATGCACAGGCACATAAGTTCACTTCTTGTGTAGGTCACACAGCTGCGGAACTGCACAAGCAAATGAAAAAACTGATTCTATTTAATTACAACCATGCACAAAGTTGACCAAACATATTCTATTTGGATTGATTTCAATGAAGGAAAAAGCCTTGGGCACGAAATAGCGGCAAATGTTGTGGATATATTTGCACAATAGCTGTAATGTGAGGGAGGAGGGTTCAACTTTCAATTCAACGTCTCCTCTTTGTACTCCGACAGTTCACCTTCCACTCACGAGAGAAGTCGAGATGAAATCAATAAGGGTTCATCATCCTGACAGATTCTCAAGTTTAGTGAAAGAACAGGCAATTTACTATTTTGCTCATGAGGTGTAAAAGCTGAACACACAGCTCACATCAAAATTGTGTCACTCCAAAAAAAAAATATATAATAAACTTTCTCCAAAATTAAAGGTTACGGTCACAAATTGACAGAGCTCATTCATGTCCCTGAAACTCACAAATGAACTCTCATTTCAATCAGGATGGAATTTCTGAGCGCAATTTCAACTCGGCTGCCGATCAGTGTTTTCACCCAAGCGACAGGCAAAGATTACTAATCCAGAAATAATGAGAGCCTTTTGCTTTCTGTCTGACAAGAGATGTCCAGGGAGAAAGGGAACATTCACCATTCATTGCCTCTCATCGTTGGACGCCGCCTGTCACCGAGCATTCAGACTTAATGTGGTGTGTCACCTCAGGCTGTCTCTTACTCAAATCTATCCAGACTTGTGCTTTTATTCTTCCACCTGCAGCCAGAGGAACCTATGGAAACCAAATTATTTCCTGCACATGACTGACAGATGCTCGTTAGGGCTTCCCACAGATGCTGATAGGACTTGTGACACGGAAGGGTGAGATGGTAGATGGCTGAGGTCTCCGGCCTCTGATGCTCAGAGGAATCAGTCACCGTGAGTCATCCTGGTTTCTTATTGTTGGCAATATGCAGCAGTGCGTGGCCAGAGACAGGCGGGATAAATCCTCAAGTATCCCACAATGCCAGCTCCAGAGCCGCTCGCCAGACCTCCCACTGAGAACCTCAATGTGCACTTCCACATCATTTTTATTTAGACCCAAACCATGGAACTAAAGTTTGCTTCCATGGGTTGGAGTGAAAGCCAATTTGGCAATGTGCAGTGTGAACTTAAAAGTGTGTATATATATATATATATGTAAATATATATAAAGTCATGGTTAGCTGTAACAGCTGTTTACCAGTCTCAGAGAAAGGTCACAAGTTCAGACTTCATTCCTGTAGTCGACATGAGTTTGTTTTACTTTCACTTCTCTTCTCTCCCGATGTTAGCATGGTAACCAGATAGCCCTGATAGTAACTGTCCAGTCTGTCCAAACCTGTAACGACCAATATGTTGCTGAGATGATTTGATATCTTCAGTATTTTGAGACTATGTCCAAATGAACATGACGGATTTGGTCTAGTTTTTGAATAGGCTGTATTTATTTAGTGATTGTCCAGTCTTATTAAAGGAATAGTTCTCCCAAAAATGTAAATTCACTCATTATCTTCTCCCCACTATGCCGATGTAGTAGTGGGTGAAGTGTTTGAGTCCACACTTTTGGAGTTTCAGGGGTTATCAGCTTTGCAGCCAAATCCGATACAATTGAAGTAACTGGTGACTTATTCTTCAGATGTAACAAAAACAACAGAAAAAAACACGACATGCCTCCATCCAAGTGTCTGTAAGCCCCGACATTCAAATTGGCCTCAAAATGGTGTAATTTACACCATGTGTTTAGCCTAAATGGCCGCTGTGATCCACGAGAGAACGTGGCTCCATGGGATATCAGCTCTTATACAGTACAAGTCCCATTCACGCACATATTTATACAGCCCTTATACACATTTTTTCAATCACACACCATTCACTCACGACCATCAGGGGCAATTTGGGGTTCAGTATCTTGTCCAAGGAGAGTTAACAAGGGCAGACTGGAGGAGCCACAACCCTCTCTACCTCCTGGGCCACAGCTGCCCACACAATTGGACTGTTGGGTCTTGGCAGAGGTATAAGTTCTGCAGGAATGTGGTCAGCGGCAGAGAAAAGCACAGTTTAATGAATCAGAGTAGGGTTGACAAACCACCTAGTGAAGCCTGAATAGAGGTGTCTAAGCGGTGGCAGTAATGCATCTATAAATGGTTTCCCACCCACCATTAAAACTGAAAGAAATCATTGACATTGAGTTTCTCTGACATCGGATCAAAGCCTGCCACGGATTCTAGAGATTCTTTGATTTGTGATTTGTAACATAGCATGTGTGCAGCTGTAATGGAGGATTTGAGATGGTAAATGCTCTGTATTTATATAGTGCTTTTCTGTAGTGCTATGTGAAGCACTCTCTCTATGAGAACTGTTATGTTGTTTATGCGAGAGGAAAATAATAATTTTCAATAAAGCATTTTCTTCTATGATTTTAGATTCACTGAAACACGTGTGACTATTTTCTTCATCGACAAATTCCTCTCTACGATTACAAATCCCATTGTCACAGGTGCTCAGTTGTTTTGCACCAAAAACACCTTCATACCAATACAGTGTGTGTGTAGCTATTCTGTTTCAGTTGGTCACTCTGGTGTGACATTTTTTGCAATGTCATGCAAAACAGAGAGAGAGAGAGAGAGAGAGAGAGAGAGAGAGAGAGAGAGGGGCACAGTAGCAGGCAACAACTGGAGCCGCAGCGCTCAATTAGACTGACATCTGTCAGAGGACCACTGTACTCATCTCAATGCGAGACGATCCTCCACGAGATGTGGGCAGGTGAGACGCTCACAGAACACACTGCAGCGGTGCTCAGCCCTGTTACAGCTGCTGGGGTAATTGGATTGTTTGATGTGTAACCAGTATCCAAATCCACTGTGTCAAAGGTGAGGAAGTTGCTCTGGCTCATTACTGGCAACACATTTCATTTACACAGAATATTTTGTCTTTCAATCCACACAGTGTTTCACAGTGCATTTCCTTCAAAAGAATACAAAATAATTTGATAATACAAGCATATGAACCCTTGCTCCAGTGTTTATTGGTAATTCAAAGAGTTTTATTATATTATTATTATTATTATTATTTAAAAAAAGTGGGAATGGAAATGAAATTGAAATGTGAAAGAATATGAACAATGAAAAGCATGTCTGCCTCTCCGTCTGCAATGATCAATATTTCCTCTTAGCTGCCGCTGTTTATTGTTTGCCACATAAGTTATGTTTCTATTACGGTATTATCACTGCACAGGAAAAGCTAACAAATCACGGCTTGTCTCTTGGGGATTTATTGGAGCAAGCAATTACGTGAACAGAATGCTAAATGCGAACAGGTGCTTTCTGCAAAGGCAGCGGTGTGAAACGTGTCATGACGCGGCTGTGTTTTGGTTGTGCCAAAACACAGCCGCGTAACAGAAGACTCCTGATATATCTCCTGATTTGAGATTATTGGAAACATTGTAACAGTCTTCTCCTCTAACTCAACTCCAACCATTTGTTGAACCCCCTTGAAATGGAGGCCCTGCTGCCTGGTAACCACATCCAGTGGGCTTCGTTCTGCAGACCTTTGCCAGATATTTTAGTTCCCCCGTCAGGAGAAACACACTTGCCAGCAGAGACAGACAGCACCAACCCCATGAGCCAGCCTCCTGCGTGTGCTTTCTCTCTCTCTGTCTCTCTCCGTTACCTTCAGACTCTCTTTTTTTCTCCGTCCATCACCCTCTCCGTCCTCCTCCATCTGTCCGTGCTGGCAAATGTAGACGTTGCCCGCACAGAAGATCTAGCGGCGGGTGAAGAGGGGCTGCCCAGGATCTCTCTCGGATGCCACCGTCTTTTCCGCCTCCATTACTTACATCACTTGTAAGTGATGCTTATTGTTGTTTGCTCCAAACTCTATTTGTTCATAGGCGCCATAATCAACATAGCCACGAGCTACCTCAGGGAGCCTTTTCCTCCCAGCATGCATTTCCTTAGGCTGGCTTCTCCTTCAGAATACAGGAAGGAGATGGGTTTAACAGGCATGCCTCTACCTCTTCTCTGTAGTTCTTTTAGCACACGATAATATTGGCACGTTTGACACGGTTACAGCAGATTCCGACAGGGGGAGGGCTACGCAAATTTCTTTTTTTTTTTCAAAGTGTCTGATGTGTGAACCTTTTGTCTGACCCAGTTTTACAAACGGTAATTGAAAGTTTGCAGAGGAAGCCGGGGTGGCGTTTGAAACAGAGCTGACTGAGTTGTTAAGCAGGACTCACACATTCTCATGGTGGTTGGGAAAATGTATGACCCACATGTTTTATTTTTTCTCCTTTGTTGTGCTTCGTGTGAATTTCAGATTGAGCTCTTGCCAAGAGAAAAATACAGAGCGTGTGTGCAGTTGATTTCATTTTCCACAGGGCTTTATGGAGCAGTGGTGCCCCAGAGACAAATCATTCTGGATGTTTCTAGAGTGGGCAGTTAAAAATTGTATAATTGATATTCAAATGAAAACAAGGCAGAGGCTGTGTCCCAAAAGCCTCCCTCACTTATTCATTACTCTACATGATAGTCCAAAGTTTACTCTATGAGCAGTAAATCAAGGCTCACCGAGCTTCCGACTCATCGTCTCGTTTGCCTCAAATTCTTTTAAGATATTTAACAAAAATTCGTACCTCTTTTTTCCTAATTAATGAAAATGTCTTTGAATTTAAATTATGTTGCTCGTTATGTTATCCTCGTTTGTGAAGAACTTTGAAACAGCCGTTTTGAAAGGTGCTGTCTATCCATACATTATCTAAACTAGCTTATCCTTTGAGGGTCGCAGGGAGGCCTGGAGCCAATCCCAGCTGATACTGGGTAGAAACTGGTCAGGTCGCAGAGCCAAAAAGATATAATGTGTAAATATAGTTTTTACCAATTGAATCAGTGGGTACTGACGTATTCACACGATAGCTAAAGGCCTGATTATGGTCCAAACCAGGGTTCATGTCTTTGTTACATTGTTTACATTTGAACCTGTTGGTTTAACCTTGTAATTTAGACTTTTATATGACATGTACGTCCTGCTACCATCACCTATGTGGGCTGCTTCTACCTATTTTGCTATTACTACCAGGAAAATGAACGTCCTTGTCGTTCAATCATTGTATCGTTGGAGGAGGAGGACTGCGAGCTGCCTTGCTTCTTTTTCTTGTTCTATCACTCAATGCTGTCTCAACTTCCTGGACTTGGTCCGAAAGTCAGAACAATCCCCCAAAAATAAGTTTTTTACACTGCAAACAACTCAGGTTTGTTTGATCCAGTCAGAGACCAGCTCTTTTGGTCAAACTATATTTTGGTCCGTTGGTCTGGACCATTGTCTGAGGCAACTTTTACATCCGTTATTTTGGTTCAGACTTAACGGAAAAGTCTGAAGGTTCGGACCAAACAAAGCAGGGGGGGAAACCCCCCAAGTGGCATCTCAACCTGCTGGTGATGCTACATGATAAGTCAGATCCCTAAAGCCAGTAGGATTCATCCTCAGGGTACCATCAATACTTGGACCTTCCACAGTGCTGTGATGCTAGCATGGCTAAGATTTGTAATATAGGACATGTACAGTCATCACATTTTTTCATCCTATTTCTGTATGCCTGCTAAACTCTTCTCCTTCTTTCCTTGTTCCTTACCACACACTTCTCCTCTAACATCCACTCAGGGTAAACATATCAGAGCAACTCTCATAACCCTGACTCATTCTGCATTTGTTTCCCTTTCATCAGTGCGCCAGCGAGCTGGGGGGGGGGGTTCGCAGTTCCCTTCTGAGGAAACCAGAAATTCGAGGCAAAAACACAGCGACCTGCATATTTACCTCAGTCAGGATGCGAATGAGAACCTTTAGTGCTCCAAGCTGGAGGCTGGCTCTGAAAATGGGATGAAAAGCCAAACGTTCGCTCTGAGCCTCCCATCGAGCGCTTAGAGGCGCCAAAGCAGTGGAGAGAGTCGAAAGGAAAACTTAATCGATCCTTGAGAATGAAATCTGAGGGCCTGGAAATCTAGCCAGCAGGGCAGCCTTTCTCTCTGGCGGCTCCCCCCCTCATATAAATATCCTGCAGATTCAAAAGAGTACATATATCAAAGTGGGTCAAACCAAGCAAGGAATCTTAGTGCAGAGGAAATTAACAGATCAATCAAAGAGACGCTCAGTGCCCGGTTGGCTGCTGCCTCGTCAGTCCTTCAGACAGGTCTGATTAGGCCTCAATATATGGATGCTTCCTCAGTGACATATTTCAGCGATGTAAATAAATCAGTGGAGCTCACTGGGAAATTAACGACCCACTTTGGGTACCTTTAATTTCCATATGTCCCCTTTCCTCATGTTAAGCACATGCTATCAAGAAGATCCATTTGTGGGGGAAGGAAGAGCGATGAGAAGTGAACCCAAGTGGAGCAGCTTATGAGGCTGCATAATGTCAAACTCAAGGATATGTGAACCTCTGGGAGAAGACGGGACAGAGAAATAAGAAAAGATGGCAGCAGTAACAGTATTGCGAGAGAAAAAAGGTTAAGACAGGAGCTATTAATCCCAGTGAGTGTCAGTCCTGAAATAATGACAAATATTAGAGTTTCAAGCACGTCGAAGAGGCAGTCTCACCTTTTCAATTCTTGCACCAGCATGCAAAGGTATAGTATCTTCTTAAATTTCCACCTTTCAACATTTTTACTGTATTCGTGTGAATTGTTTTTCAAATTTGAACATTTACTTCACTTCTGTCCTGGGAGAGGGAACCTTTCTACATTTGTTTGGTAGTATTTCCACACTCTATTCGAGGGCTAAGGGCAGAGGATGTCGCACTTTCTACAGATTCTTAAGCCACATCAGGCAAATTGTGATTTGTGAATACGGCCTTTACAAAAAAAATCACCTTTATTTATTTGTATATTTATGAAATTAAGATATATTCAGTAAGTAACTACATGTTTTCTTTATACTATATTGAAAGCAGGACTTTTATGTTAAATTATGAAATCCGTCATTCAAGATTATATATGCCCTATTAGTGTTATCCAGACATGTGGCAGCAGAGACTGTGGGAGCTTTACAGAGGAGCCATTGTAGTAATACGCTGTATTTATGGATTAAGTTTCTTTCTTGATTTAATCTCCTGTATCTGAAAGACCGGGAAAGGTCCTTTCCTGATATATGTTATTTTTGCACTGTCTAATTAAATGTCACAAGGACTCCATTCTCAAAAGGCAAATCTATAAAGAATTATCCTTTGAGGCCCCATGTTTGAAAGTAAGCTATTACACATTCTTCAGTGCATTGTATGTAGGTTTAAACAAACTATTTCCACTAGTTTTAATTCTGAGTGTTTATCTCTGATCCTACATGGATAATGAAAATTACTAGTATGCACTACAACATTCTTAATTGCTATATCAGTTCTTTAGTATCTCAGACTGTCACAACGTTTGAGAGAAGCAGCTCAGCTCTTTGTTACCATGGCACGACGCAGCATTAGGGCCGTGTTGAAGAAGAACAATTCTCACATTTCGAGATAAAAGTCATAATTTTTACGAGAATGTAGTTTTAGGCTCCTTGTCATTTCACAAGGGGAATATCAAGATCAGTCTGTCGCCAAGAGTAACTTTCACAAATAATGAAAGATTTCATATTTTGGCTCATCAGCACCACAAGTATCAGGACTTTGAAAAGATTGTGTAAGAAACTGAGTCTGTTCCAAAGAAAGAACCACACCGACTCAGAGGAAACTGCCTCTTTTGTGGAGGAGGACATGTTTAGTTGTGGTCAACAGTATTACGTTGGTCACATCTGCGTAATTTAAAAGATTTTAATAGTTTCACAATGAGATTGGTTCAATCTCTCCTCTGAGGACTCAAGTGAAGCCATCCTGAGGAGCACTTTTGAAATAAAGTCAGAGGTTATTTTGTCTTTGTTGCTCATATTGTTCACTAACACCGGGCCACATTTGACACGTGCTGCGTGTAAGATGTAGGGCAGCGCAGCATGATCACAGGAAGAAATCTGTTCTCAAATCAATAATTAATGCTCATCATTATTATTAGAAAACATTGCATAGGAGCTCACGCTGCTGACAGAACAATCTGTGATGTTTAAATCTGTTCACGCAGTTTCCAGTGTGAGAAGAAAACCTACCCCAGGTGTAAAGGCTACATTCTTGTTCTCTGTCAGGGGCGGAGACCATTGACTGAGAGAACAGAATCAATGAAGATGATTCGATTTCTCGAGGAAGAACACTTTCATATTTTTTCTTTACTTTGTTCTACATTTTGTTGCTCATTGACTCACCTGTTTTCATGTCATGTCCTTTCCTTTCTATTTCCACTTGATCTGACAACATATAACAACGTAGAGGAACCTTTGCAACCTTTTCTACACGTTCGACAGAAAACAAATCTTTCTGTGCATCTTAATGACGCCTCATGATTTCGCCTTTGCTAGACCTTGCCAATGCTTTGAATGTGTGTATGTGAGAAAGAGCGTCAATCTATTTTCCCATTTTCACCTTCACCCTGTTTACATGCATGTTGTGTGTCGCCGCTCACACTGAAATGAGATTTCAGTTTCATGGACCACTGGAATGTGTGATACATTGTGTGATCTGCTTACGCATGCTCGAAAGTTTCATTTCCCCCACCACACCCATTTTAAACCACACACACATACAAAGAGAGAGAGAGAGAGAGAGAGAGAGAGAGTAATCGTCCTAGTCCTGCTCCTGCTTCCTGAATCTCCACTCATTCCCTTTCGGTGGAGCAGCATGTATGCACAGCTACATCTCGCCCCGAGCCCCACCTCTTTGTTTCTCCCCGCCGGCTCTTAGCATGTCCCTCACGTTTTTGGAAGTGCCGCCTCAGAAGTTCAATCAATAGTGCAGCCAGGTCTTGCCGACCTGTGCTGCTTTGTGGACAGAATTCAGACCTGTACGCTGCCCTCCAAAATACTGCAGCCCAAGCATTCCACGGATCAGAGAGCAGCCTGGTTAAAAAGAAGCGGCAGCTCCACAGACATATTCCTCTTTCCTTTTCAGCAAAAAACTTCCAAATACAGATGACAACTAACACACACTTATTTGCATGCATGCATGTAACTCAGTGATAACAGGTGCACATACTCTTTGTAATATCCTGCACAGACACACATCCCTGCACACATTCTTTTGACAAACAGTGTAATATAACGAAGCTGATCTGAAATCTATTATACCCCCAGATGTATTGTCTGCCTCTAATGGTGGTTCTTTGTAAAAGACTATAATAGGGCACAGGTAAATGGTCCATTAGGGCCCCAAAGTGCTGAAAAACACTATTTAGCTTTGTCTTGAAGCCAATTTGCACAATGGACCGTCTTCATCACTGCAGCAACTCACCTGATTGAACTGTCTTATCCTTCTAAACCATATCCTCAGAAAAGCAGCAGGCTCGCAACGCAGCGGTAAAAAGGTAGAAACGTTGGCTTTCTATCTGAAAATGTGGCAAAAGTAAACTATTTGTCTGGCGTGTCTGGTGCTGGGTTAGAAGAAGAAATAGCCAAATAGTGAAAGATTTTGTTTCTGTCCGCGATGCAGGAATTGATTCTAAATTGAATGCTGACTGGTTCTGGTAATGAGCCAGGAAGCAGTAGGATAGCTGTGTTGTGTTGGTGTGTGTGTGTGCACCAAAAAGGCTGCTTCCTCAAGGCAATTCAGAGCAGTGTAGCTATCCGTGGTGCTGAAACAGCGGTCGACCCAGCTAACGAACTGTCCAGGGTCCTTGTGTTCCTGCACTTTCTCCAAAAGTTTGCTGCCAGTTCTCTTTTGTGCATTCCTTCTTCCAGGTTTCATAATTAGTTACAGGTATGGAGTCTGCATTGTTTCCCTTGGTTAGCATTTGTCTGCTGCTCCCATAATGAGGCTTGTCACATAATGTTTAACTAATTGGAAGCACACAATTTGGAAGACTTCAATGATGTAAAAAGCTAATGATTGGCTGTTTATTCCAGTTTTGCCCAATGATGGGCTGTAAATCAGCATCTGGCTCATGCACAGTGCATGCTGGGATTGTTCCTAGCTTACACAGTGTCTGAATACATATTATATAGATACCACACATCACTGTCTCCTGTATGAAAAGTTGTGCTGGCTCCCTCAGAACAACACATTTACACAGTCATACTTTAAGTTTACAGTTCATAAGTTTACTACATATGGTTACATATATAGGTGATTACAGAATTGTTTTAAATGAAACAGCAGTTTTTTTTTTGTCGGGGTTTGTTCTTGTTATTTGCATCGATTCTTAGTTGATATATATTGATCAATAGTATATTGACAACATGCACTTTGGCATTTTTTGTTTCCCGTCAGATTGAGCGAGGGGCCTTGTCAAAATCAAACAGTGAGAACAACAACTTAAAGACAATTGTCTGACAAATATGAAAGAAAACTGTATTGAAAGTGTATTAAATGAGTGTGTAAGGAGGCGGAAGAGGCTGCGACTGCCGAGAGTGAAGCGACACCAGGCTGTAAGGATAGCGTTGCAGAGCTGCCTCGTACCAGGGACAACTTGTGGTGCCAATGGAAAGAGGAGTGGATCCAATAGGAGGGAGGTCTGGGTGCCCAGTGCATTCTGGGCGTTGTAGTGTTTCTACCTTCTGGGGAAGAGGGAATACCACAGTTCTTTTAGGCAGAGATTTCTTGTACGCACACAAAGAGGACAACTTTTGCTGTGTTATTATCCACACTGATGGACCAATGTGTTGGTGATAGGCTAATGTTGGCCAACACCCCTGGGGCTCAGGAGGGTTGTTCACCAGCCAAAAGGTCAGCGGTTTGATCCCCATCTCTTCCAGTCGCCATGTTGAAGTGTCCTTGGGCAAGATACTGAACCCCAAATTGCCTCTGACGGCTGTGCTGACAGTGTGATGTGTGGTAGAAAAGGAGCTGCATATAGAAGTGCTGTATGAATGTGTGTGAATGTGACTTGTTGTGTAAAATGTTTTGAGTGGTCAATAAGACATGTTGACTGATATGAAGGGGTCATTTAGAATTAGTTTCAACAAACAGCTCAGTTTTTTGGCACAAACAAACATAAGATCTGTATCAACATTAGCCCCATAAATGCAGGCTCTATGTATCTTCTGCCAAACCTTCCTGAACCCTCGCAGCTCGTCTGCTATTTGCCTCCTCTTTGCAACTCGGGCACGTCTTTCACTAATGGATTATTAATCACATTTTGCTCCATCTGAAACAACATTTCAGACAAAACTCCCATTGTGCTCCGAGGGTCACTCGATGAACGCCAGGGGACAGCCTCTCCTGACCATCTCCAGGTGCACATCACACGCACAGAGGGACACTGCATTAAAGTATTTAGCACAAACACTTAAAAGCACAAACACAATGTGTTTTCTCCATCTTGCACCTGTGCCTAAACATCTCCTGTGTTAACAGCGTGAAAAACCATTTGCATATCTTCACAAAAATATACGGTATACAGCACAGTGCCGGTCTCACAGTCTGCATAATTTTGCAATTAGACACACAGGCTGCATACACACATTAACACACACTTGTGCGTCTGCACTCGTGTCAACCCTTTTATGATCTCTTTAAAGTAAAGTGGACTGAATCCTGAACCTAAAAACCTGAACTATGTGATGAGTTGCAGTGTAATTGGGCCCTGATGAGAATTAGTACAGAGCATCACAGCAAGCTTGCATACAGTGACACATACTTACTGACTCATACATACCTGAGATTAGAAGAGAGGCTCGCTCTTTGATTACCACGCTCTCGCTCGATGAGCTGTGTATGTAAAGGTGCAGCATGTGCAGGACACTCTGTAAAGTAACTAAAAATGTAGGCCACATGCTGCCACATACCCTGAGGGACTGTAGGAGTGTCTCCTTAACTACCAGGGCGGGCAAAGTCAGCACACTGTTAGCAGATGGTGATTGGCTGTCTCCATTCTTCCCCATCATCCCAATCCGGTGCTGACCTGAGGCGTTGTTTTAATCACTCTTGGTATGGCACTGAGGCGCATTGTGCCACTCCACATCCACGGCTCGCCGTCCCCTCAACCTCTCCCCCCGTCGTGCTCGTTATCTACCACGCCCCACACTCCTCTCTTCCAGAGGCACGCTTGCAGTTGATTTACAATATGTGCACACATACATTTACAAGTGTTTTGTTAAAGTGTGAGGCATCCCTACGGGCGTGTACAATAAATATCAGGCAGGAGTATTCCACCGCAAACTCCCCACTGGACCAAATTAATAATTGAAAGAAGGGCAAGTCAGAATGACTCAAACAGCTGAGGACAATGATGTGTGTCCTGTATGTGTGTGTGTGTGTGTGTGTGTGTGTGTGTGTGTGTGTGTGTGTGTGTGTGTTTCCTCTGTGAAGCAGAAAGAACAGTGTACATGTAGCTACAAGGACAGAAATATCTAACAACTATAATGCCACAAATGTCTCTCTGAATGTGGAACAGACAGTTCCCAAACCATTCATTATAATCAGCTTCACTCTTGGCAATGTTTAGGTAAACTGCCCAAGAAAGTGATTTGGAGTGCCTTGTGCCTTTACGCCAAGTTCCTCCTCTACATCCTCAGGTTAACTACTGCAGCCACCACCACCAGATCATTTTGATAATATGATTTTTATTTCACTACATTGGATGAACACAGATATTTGCAGGTGCTGATTTCCGTCATGGCAACAGCATTCATGGAATCAAGTTGTCTTCACAGTAAAAGCACAACCTTTGCTGTAATGCTTTATACCAAGCTTGTATTTTGAAAAGTTATGAAATTGGGTCAGAAGATTTTGCCAATTGCAAGACAAGGTCTGTTAAGGAATTGCCAACATGCAATATATGAAAAAAATAACCAGTTAAGTAAATAATTCAAAGTTATATAAAAGCCACATACATGAACCGTTACAAAGCAAACTCAGTTTCATTTTATGAAAAACATTGACTATAAAATCGTCACTGCGGATAAACCAGGAAGGATGAGCACAAAGGTCATTTTCCTTGGGCAGGGTGTGGAGTCCACAGCTGTGATGCTGACGTCTGCTGAACCACCTTGCTGTGGCCCTTTCCTCATCCCCGACACTGTCGAGGGTTAATGATGACACGTCCACGCTGTCGTCACAGCAGCACCAAGTGTCTTTTAGACAGAACAATGCAGCCTTTTATTTTATCCAATCCTCTATTGGCAATTTCTGCCTCAGAAAAAAAAATACTTTGTTGTCGTCTCTTGCGGAAACAGTCTCAACCCATTGCCCTTTCACAATGCACAAGAGTAGATAAAACACACTCTCACAGAAAGCTGTATAGCTGCAGTGTAATTTCATTTTTTTTCTTCTCATTAAGACACATGAACAGTGACTAATCTGAGCAGCACTAATTTAATTTCCCCAAAACTCCATGTTCTGAAATCACTTTTCAACTTTTAATTCCCTAAACACATTTCATAATTGATCAGGCAAATTACTCTCGCCTCGATTCTTTTGAAACCAGTATTTTACAACTTTTTAATTTGGTTGCATTTTGCCACATGGCCACGCTGTAAAAACACAATCACTGTCTATTGACGTTTGATTATATTTAATTTCATACTTTCACATTCCATCTCTCTGTAGAAATGAGCTGGCATGTTGTGTCCTCCCGTATTGACTACAGCAGACAGTAATTAAGTGCCCAAGTACTGAAGTCAAGGCCAATTTTACAGTACTTTTTTACATACTTATTTAATACTCTATAGTAGCTATTAGTACTGATGAATATACATAAAGTAATATTGTACTTGTACAGTACAACGTATATTTTACAACTACAGTAACTAGTTACTTTTCAGGTTTTACTTAAATCTATTTAAAAGCCTATTGTTATTAATTCCTGTCATATAATGACTTTATTTTAGTGGAATTACAACTTTATTATTGAAATCTCAAATTGTCTTTCTATTTAAGTGGCTATAATATTCCATTGTACCAATTGAATATAGCACAATTCACTGTTTTGGGGGAATTTGTCGAAAGTCTATCTTTGTGATCCATTCGTTCACAATTCTCTCTCTCACTCTACCGTTTGTACTCAAATCCCAGTGGGTGTTTTCAGTAATCCAGTCAGATTTTTCCTCAATCTCAATCTCTTCGTCTCTGTGAAACGTTCACCCTGTTCTCTGCTCTCTCGCCGTCAGCGGTCGTTTCAGTGCCCTTGTTTCATCAACTCATTCACATCCTCTCCATCCCTCCATCACATCAACCACCACCAGTGTCCAGACTCCAGGGGGGTTTCCTATACTCTGCACAGCCTCACCCTCTTTCAACAGTGATGGCAACATGAAATATACCGACATCTACATCCCATCATTGTCCCCCTTGTTGTGCACGGCAGTAATTTCAATTACTTAGTGAAGTCTTTCCTGATTTAAATATTATTCCTTCCTGCCTCATTAATCATCTGAAAATCCCCTCAGGAGCTCATCCATCCCCCAGGGTGGGAACTACAACAGATTATACAACATTATACTGTAAATTGAATACAGAGCAGACTGTATAGCTGCTTTCAGACTTGCACTAAACTCCACAGTTCAGTGCATGTGTGTCCTAGTGAGACGCTCGACAGTTTCTACGGACCAAATCCGCCTGACCTGCTAGTATAATTTCTGTAGAAATCCAGGAGGATCCGATGTGAGAACACAGCAGGGGATCCCCCACTAGATTCACCGCAAGCAGGGGGGGGGGGGGGGGTTGATGACGCTTCCATCACCCGACAGATGCAAATATGAAATAAACAAAATTAAATCAAATCACGTGATCTCTGCAGCGGAGTTAATACGTCTCTTCCTGTCTCTGTCTGCTGCACTCGGCGGCTCCACTTTCGCCTGAATAACGCAGAGGATTTGTTGCTGTTGAGAAGGCGTCTGTGCAGAAAACCGCCCACTGGGTTGTGCATGTGTGAAATGCAAACTTCGATTTTACCCGCAGGTCGTGTCTGAAAACAGCTTATGAGTGTAGAGTAGTTAAAACTACAACTCAACAGTATTAAATAATGACCCAATGCCATACACAACATTTTGCTGCTTGTCGGTACTTAAATAGGATTTTTAATGTCTCACAACAAAGTATTTATACTCTAAAATGAAGTAGTAGATGTACAGCATGTGAGTACTTCTCTTTTGTGCCCTTAAGCTCTATTACAGATTCTTTATTACCTTATACGGTAGAATACAGTGTAAAATACACTAGTGTATTTCGCCAAGAGCTCCTGTTAAAAAGAGATCCTCTGTAAAATAATAATGCCTTACAAATAATGCAGTGAGTAGCAGCTTTAAATGGGGGATTCAGATTGGAAAGACTACTATTACTACTACTACTACTTCTACTACTACCACTACTGCTACTAGCTAGAAAGAGAAAATCTGTACATATTATGAATATTCTGCATCATTATATAACCTCAAAATGTCATAATTTCCATCATCATCGTCATCGCCTAGAAACTACCACCGCCTAATCCCCCATGTAAATCCATAATGTGTCGGCTGGCCAGCCATGAAGATGTGGGTGTAAATGATAGCTGGATTAAGCAGATAATACTCCAGCTGCTGGATGATGGTCTTGCATTGACGGCGATGAGAGCTTTTCATCTCATTTCCTCCCACTCTGTGTCTCCTCTGTTACTCTCTCAGTCTTCCTACTGTATTTCCTCCCTCCCTCCCTGAGCTTGGCCTGTACACAACACACTGTATGCGCACAATGGAGGATACAACACGTCACAATCCTGTCTTGTCTCTTTATGACAGTTTTTTATGCTGTCTCTCTTTTTTCATACTGCAAGTGTGTTGAAGGTGTCAGTCCTGAAAGAAAGGATTTCAGCGTCATATCAGTGAGACTCTTGTGATGCCCACAAGTCTATTATGGCTACCAGCCTCTAATTACCATTTAGACCAGCGGAGCTTTTCTTCCCGGTTCAAATGAAAAGCCCTGAAAAATCCTGTTTGAGAGCAAATCTGAACTGAAACTGAGGAACCGTGGAAAGGTCACTGTGGAATTAGAATTGATATACATCCAGTGGGGGTGTATATCAGATGATATCTGTGGCCTGTTTAAATAGTCCCCATATACATGTATATAGAGTATATGGCAAAGAGAGGGTGTCTACATATATAGCATACTGTATAAATCCTGTTATATATGGTTGTTTATTGTTGGTTACAGTCTGAGTTAAGCATGTTATTGGTAGTTATTGAGAGACTGCCGTCACTTCCCCTTCAGCCAAGTTTCCTGGTCCTCTTTTCTTCTGCATACTTTAAATACTTCCTTCCTGCCCTGAACACTGAAGTGTGATGTTTGAGTGCCAATAATGTCATTGATGAAGTGGAAGTGGGCCATTAACCAACATGACACATTTAATGGCAAACAAACACCCCGTCCATCCATATTTATACTGCTTATCCCTTTTAAGGGCCTCTGAGGGGCTGGAGCCAATCCCAGCTGACATTTACATAACACAACAGTGCCCACTGAGACATTGCCCATCACTGGGCCAACATACAGACAACATTCAGACCTTACCATATTACCATCCGTCCTGAATGATCACGAGTAGTCAGGTGTGAATGCACTCAAATACGTCCCCTATGTGTCCTGAGATCATGAAAACCACATCTGGAGGTGCTCTGGGACACATGTGGCCACATTCTTTTTTTGCAAGGAAGGCCAACCTATGAAGGACCCCTTACTCAGCTGACATCTTCTACAGGTTCACAATAAATCACACATCATTTTACGTGTCTCAGCGTCCATGTGCTGATTTGTTTGTGGACACAATTTCAACTGACCACCACAAACTGATTTGACGGGTTAAATCTTAATTGAGCGTGCAGCTCATCGATTCATTCGGCCCCTCCAGACCTGTCTCACTCTTTCTATCTCTGGCTAGCACTAACACACACACACACACACAGACGCACACGCACGCACAGAGGTTTGAGTCTCCAATTAACCACAATGCACTGCATGGCATTCATTTCATGACATTGCTGTAAGAACTTGGCTATAGCTCACCCAACAGCCACATATATCTATATTTGCACATGCTTATACTGACATATCTGCACTGTATCTATGTGGACAACAAACAGTAGCTATGCAACGATCACATCCCACACAAAGGCCCGCTGACAGGATGCTGATGTTGGACCGCCCACGGCGATGGAAACCAGAATCACTTCCTTGGTCACTGATAGCAGTTACCTTCAAACCGCCTTTTTTTCCAAGGTGTGATTCATGTCACCCTGCCCCTGAGCTTCTGTTGCAGTTGGATAACATTACTCTCCACTGTCTTACATCCGAGAGCGGGGGGGGATTCATGCTCCAGTGGATCCCTCCAGGACTTCCTATTGTTTGATGATGTGTAAGGTTCAGAGCTTTAAAAGACAATGAGAGCGTTTGTAAGTATGTGTAATGTGCGTGCTCAGCGCTCGGGCTGAACCAGTGGGCCTGATGGTTTTCCATCTTCATATCGGAGAACGTGAAGCTGCATTTAGGAAAAGCAGTTGTGAGATTTATTTTCTGCGGTGAGAGCTTGCTGGAATGGTGGACAATGGTATTTACTCCCCCAACACACACACACACACACACACACACACACCCTCAGCCACCCATCCAAGTAACCTGAGCTGGTGAAAGGTCCTGGAGAACACAGTGTGGCTGGAGATAAGGGGACACTGACAAATGAGCAGGAGCTTGTTTTTCAGAGTTAAAACAGAGAGTGTTGTGAGACAAAATCTCTGCTGACAAAAAAAAAAACATGGTTTGGAGGAAGCTGGGAGAGCCTTGACAAAGACAAGCAAACCTTTTCTGGATGATTCAGCAGATTCAGCAGAGAGGATGAGGAGGGATTCGAATGAGACGATTTCCCGATGGTCAGTGTTTGTCCGGTATGTGAAAGTGTGAACAGGATGCAGCAGGCTGAAGGAGAGATAAAGTGTAAAGGGGACTTAACAGTTTACAAGAACAGCCCTGTAGGTGACAGTGGGGGAAATGGTGCAATGCTTTACCAACAGTGTTGTCATAACACAGAGGCAGGGCTCATTAAGGGCTTTGCTGACTGGCACCAATGAGTGGATTTATTACCCCGTCCTCGAGGTCATAGTGATGCACGTTATGCACCATGATAAATACAGACAATAAAGCAACAGCTACATTCGACTGCTAGCATTAACTCTTTCACCTTTTGTGTGAACGTTGTATTGTGTTGAATAATTTGTTGTGTTAGTAAATTAAGTGAAATTAACAAGTCATATATGGGATATGTGTGTAGTTGTGAAAGGGTGAGCAGCTTCAGAAAAGATGAAAACCCAACAGTGATTACATGAACAAGTATTTGTGTGTAAATCCAATTTTTCTTTGTCGGGAGTATTTGACCGGTTTTAAGACATGAACTCCGTTAACGGTCTGTGAAAATTTGATCCGGACATTTTGCCTTTCACACAAGGAGACCAGCATGCAGGGGGCAGGACATGATGTAAAAATTCCACTTCGGAAATCCCATTTTTGTTTACAGCCCATCGACGCTGTCATTGGTGACTTCTGCCGGAAGCTTTCGAATGTGGTTGTCTTTCCAAGTTGACCTTTTGGTCTGCGTCTGCTACATGTATCTTTTTTTATCCTGAGTACTCTCTGTGTTCTTTTTTAGTTTTGTGTCGATCTCGTGTTCAAAATATCCTTCGCACGATCACTTTCTTTGAATTTTTCGGACATTTTCCTGCTATATTGTCGCTTGGGTTTATTTGGACATTTTATAGACATTTTACTGGTAAAGATGCCAGAGCAACTGACTTGAACATTTGCATCCTCATATTTATCCTCCAGGAAATGCAGAGTTCAGCGCATTTCTGTCCGAAAGAATCCTGCACCAATCAGCCACAGTGCTGCACCGGGGGACATGTTCCCTTGTTACCATGAACTTGGTCAGTGTAGTTTTGCCTCACTCCCACGCAACAGATCCTGCTTCAGCAAAGTTTGTAAGAAACAGCAGCTGCCTGTTTTAGGAAATCTTACTGAGCCTTTTTAAAGCCCTGTGCACACATTGTGAAGCCACTAAGGTAGTTTTGAAACATTTTGCCTGATTAGGTCAGGCGGCCAAAAATACTCACAGTGGCACCAAATGTGTATTTTAATCCTTGAGTGAAAATAGCCCCTAACAAATAAACCACTTACTCCTGTTTGAGTGTGTTTTGCTATAAACTGCAGTGCCCAGCTGTTTCCTGAAATTACTTGGCTTTTAATAAAACTGAGCTGCCGCAGAGAGATTAGAGAGAAGCTGGGAAATTAAGAAACCATCGAACAAGGTTGGTAATGGTCTTCTGATTAAATGTATTGATTTAGTACAGAACAATATCAGCCTCGTTCTTAAACCTTTTCAACTAATTGAATCAGTATAAATATCTGCCTGACCTGACATAGGAGACCTAGTCTATAAAAGTGCAGTTGGTCTTCATGTCACTATCTGCACACCTTGGATAATTCTAGCTTCAGTGTCCTCACAGTTTATCCGGGCAACACACAGAACGCATTCATTTCCCTTCGGAGTTGTCTCATTTATCTGCAACAAAAGCAGAATGCCATCAGAGTCATCTAGAGGCCCCCGAAATCCAATTTTCTCTGCCAGCTTTTTACTACGAGCTGTGGATTCCTACATGAACACAGAATGGTGTGTCGAACGCACAACAATTATACTTTTACTTCAGAGATTTTTGTCTCTGTTGTGCTGTCTGTGCTCTGTTTTAAGTGGGCAAGGGTTGGCTGGAAAACATTTAGATGAGAACAGGATTACACTTAATATCTGATAAAACCACGTCCAACTTGTACAACAGAAGCAGATTAGGTGAGTTTCTTAACATTAAACACATTATGAACATCAGTTGATCAGTATTGTGTGATAAGAGTCGGTTGACAATACAAGCAGACATTGGGCGAGAGGCGTGCTCACCCAGGACAGATCACCAGTCCGTCACAGGGCACGTGAAACCCACAATTGAAGAATCATTTTAAAATGCTGTGATCACGTAAAACAAAAACTAGAGCGCATATGTCCGTCAAGGTCAGTTCACTAATGAAACCACATTTAAATTCACTAGATCTGGGTTTTTATTTAGATCCGCACCTAGTTGCACATAGATCTTGATTTTTTCTAAAATCAAGATCTATGAATTATTCTCTGAGAGATCAAGGAAAATGTAAAAATACATAATAATCTGGCAATGTTAAAGAAGGTGAAAAGAAATCCTGGATCCCCCCCTTGATCTTATCCGCACCAACATTTAGTGGATTTTCCGTGGGTCTTGCTCCACCCTTCCACAACCTTTCATGTAAATTGGTTGAGTAATTTTTTGCATAATCAAAACATAGCCTCCTCAGTGTAGTTAATTATAAACAGCTTTAATGAGAGCACAGTGCTAGTGCTAAACACTACACTGGGAGCAACTGGGAGCAACCCTGACCAACGTTAGAAAAGGACTTTAGACACAGATTCCATCCCAGCCACCTTGCAGCGAATGAATCCTTCCCAAAGCACAGATTTGTCAAAAGATGGGGGGGAGAGAGAATCCATCAGCAGATTGTCTTCCACTCCCGTATAACCCTTAGCCACATATGGTCGATAAAATCTACTTTTGATTGACTCCTGCATTATGCAGAGTAATTATGTTCTTGCGTAAAACCTCTGGAACATGACAACATCCTGTGCTGCTGTAAAAGATTTATAGAGATAACACCTGCCGTCCTCTCACTTAGCCTGCGCCCGTCACCATGATGGCAGATTTAGCCTCGTTGCTTCAGAAATTTGAGGAGACCTTAAGATCAATATAGTTAATCAAACAGCCTTGGCCCAGCAATGAGACACTGATGAATAAAGTGACTGCAGAGGATCTAAAATACCCACGATGGCAGATGTGAGTTTTAATAACCGCCTGCTCCGCATCATGACATTTGTCTTAAAAAGAGAAACTAACTAAACAAGAGAATGACAATTGTTCTCGTGTTGGTGTGAGCTATATGCAGGAGATTCTGTTATAATACATCATTACAGTATGAAAACCAGCATTCACAGATGTGATGACAGTAATCACCTGTGACAGGCAGCCTTATTATCGGTCCCTGAAACCCGCGCAAGACATTTTCTGGCACTACAGTTTCGTTTCCCATTAACCCCCGTCGCCCTCCTCGACAGCCATGGAAGGTGGTCGTGGTCAGACGTCATCCGGTTTGCACCGGGCACTTTACATGCTGCGTATGCTGGAGGTGGGTGGGCGGTGGAAGGTTGAAGGAGATAGCTGTTTTTTTCTTTTTCGAGTTATAGGTCACACTCCATATATTGTATTGAATCGTTCGGGTGTTTAATGGTAAAGACTGTGCTCGTTATTATAGCTGTGTATGTGTGTATAGTCTGTGTGTGTTTCTGTTTATGTGCCTATATTCATTTATATACATATATACCACAGACTGGATACAAACTTGGCCATCTTGCACATTTGGAGTCGGTGTGTGCCGTAGCGATCAGGAGATGGAGACACGGTTGTAAAGTCCCGCCTTTACACATGCTCCACCA
Organism: Hippoglossus hippoglossus; assembly: GCF_009819705.1. Taxonomy (NCBI): domain Eukaryota; kingdom Metazoa; phylum Chordata; class Actinopteri; order Pleuronectiformes; family Pleuronectidae; genus Hippoglossus; species Hippoglossus hippoglossus. The sequence continues at coordinate 21,328,121 of NC_047172.1, read as the reverse complement.
ATCGGGAATCAGTCTTAACCATCAATCATGATGTTTCACCTTTTAGTTATGGCATCAAATAATGAATTAAAGGTAAACTAACCAGAATAATAAGAACTATCTAAAATGTCCATGTCTTATATGCTAATATGGAGGAGGTGCGATTTGTGGCCTATACTACAACCAGCCACCAGCTGGCGATCAAAATGATTTGGCCTCACTTTTGGGAGGCTGCCATGTCATCCATCTTTATATATGGTCTATGATATAGGCTACATATACACTACAAATACAAAAAACCCCAAACACACATATTTCTATAAAAAATTAAGGAAAGCAGTAGATTACTAGCATACTCCATAAAACTGGTAATTTCTTGGTATCTGTCAGACACGTTTTCACCTTGCAGTGATGCTGCGACGACTTGTGTGGCGATCAAACGATATTTAGCTTGAAGCTGCACAAAAACAGATGCTGCAACATGACAGAGCATGAGACAACAATCCTCGCCTTGTAGTTTTGTGTTTCTACCTACGGGGAGCACTTCATGAGAGTTGGGACAAAAAAATACCATCATGAAAACTTTTTAAAATTCACACCATTAAACATTGCACGAGTGACTTTGGTCTTGGTGATCATTTTGAATTACGACACATGATTTCCCAGAGAGGTCTCCTCCTTACGACCAGTCGACACACTGGCCTCTACATAACCACCGACGCTATTATTCGGAATTATATTAAATCTCAGAATCACAATTTCTCCGGTTTTACTATCACTGCTCGTGCTCCCTCATCACTCATTTGGAACAGAAGCAGTCTATATAAAGCCATCAGCAGGTGGCACTTTACAGCTCTCCTCAAATGTCGCAGTTTAACAGTTATAATAAAAAAGACGGTGCATCCTTCTTGGACATAAAGGATACCCAAAAGTCCCCAGTTCTTATCTACCCAACTACCAAGAGGAAAATCTTTTCTGTGAGAAAAAGAAAAAGAATTAAAATAGATTCCTTATTGGATTTGAACACCTCGCAGGGAATAAAAACCTGTAGAAACAAATCCCTCTTTTAATAGATTACACACCTACAGCATGTTCAACTGAGCACGATCCTCATCAGCTCCCCCTGTAACAGTGTTGAACTGGGGAACAAGCACACGCACCTTCCACTCTCCACTCACCAATCACACTATCTGCTGCATTTCATCATGTCCAGTGACAAAGCAGCAGCACCAGATGGTTTCCCGCTGACTTCTATAAACTCCTCCGGACCGCTGCAGCACCGGCGCTCAACAAACGACTCAAGTGAAACAGCTGAAATAAAACAGAATTTTCTCTTGGAACCAGACAATTTCTATTTTACACTCAGGAGTAAATTGGCACAGAAGAGTCCTATTTTAACTGATTGAAATTCTTCATACCTCGCCTGTGGTAGTTTCTACTAATGGACTAAAATCAAGTTTCACTTTGCACAGTGGTGTGAGGCAGGGATGCCCACTCTCCCTCCCCGATTCTCCATTTCATATGAGCCTTTAGAAGCAGCCATTTGCTTAAACAATTGAAGATATGTGCAAAGAAGGAAGGACATCTATGAAATTGAAACACAACCAGGATTTGAATTACAGGGGAGCTAAGAGGAGCTCAGTTTCCCTGGTGAGGACATGAGCTCATCTGAACGCCTACTTTGAGATATTCAGGGGGAGCTCTGACACAATGTCCATTTTTTGTTACAGATTACAGACTTTTTGAGATCCCTGAAATTAATAATTATCACAAAAACAAGACGCTTTTTTTTTTTTCGCTCCTTAGAATACCACGTGTGTCTCCACCATGTAAAGCTAGGGTTGGTAATCCTGGGAAATGATAGCAAGAGCAGGCTACACGTGGAAAAATGCAATCGACACATCCCACCCCCTCCCTTCTGCCCTCTCGTCAAAGCTACGCCCCCAAAACACGGGCACTGCTACTAGGCAGCTTTTGTGTGACTTGCTCGCTAACTTTGGGCTATTTTCTCTGCTTCAGTGGTGAATGATTCTGCGGCTGACGAGGCCACAGACACCTGGTATTTTTCAGTTTTTTTGTCAGGCAACTTTAATTATTGATGGTTATTGGAATGTGAAGAGGATTTTAACAAATAAGATAAAAGGTGAAACAACACAATGCTGCGCTGCCTTCAATTTGGTCAATGTTGTTTCTCCTCTTTTTCTAATTTTTTAATATTAGCACTTTACCTGTCCTTGGTTTAAAATTGACAAAAACTAGATTTTTCTTTGTTTTTGTATCAATAGTAGCCTAATATGCAGCAAAGTTTATTAAAAGACATTTTTGAATGAAGTATCGATCTTTATTGTCTTTATTGTCAGTCATCACATCGCAAACAACCTCAAGCTAAATTTAAAAGCTGATGGCTAAATAAGATCAATTGAGAATTTGTGTGATTCATAATCCGATTAGTCGATTAATCGTTTCAATAATCGATAGATTAATCGACTATCAGAATAGTCGTTAGTTGCAGCCCTACTTGCAGGCAACCTAATGCTTGGGCAGCGCTAGATGTGTGTGTGCATCACGTGACGGTTGCATTGCTAATCTGTTGCATCTCATAGGCATCTGTTGTTCACACGGGTAGTGTCTGCTGCGTGCCTTCAGAGGAGCTGCTCCTTGGGTATTCTGCTATGAATACTGTATTTCCTCAAATTAAAGTACAACTATATTCGCAACTAAATGCCAGGACTCTACGGTTTGAAACCCTGTTTCTTCAGACAATAAAAACCTTGTTGAAACAAATGAATGGATTCAGTCAACACAAACATATTGAACAGCTATACTGTCTATTTTGCTTTAAACTGCATATGGTACACGTAAAAAATGGGCGAGACTCTATCGAGGAGATGTCGGCTCACATGCAGGAGATGGGCGTCTCAGGCAGTGTGGCCGCTCAAACCAGATAACCTTGGTGCCGAAATGAAAAGAAAGACATTCACTCATCCCGTGTGGTGTGGGAAAAGGCCTTCTCAAACATGGTTCGTCAAACTAGAAACAGAAACCAGAAGACTTCAGTTACCAAACTCTTGTCCCTCGACTATAGATTCTATATATTCTGCATTCTCTGTTTATAGAAATAATCGTCTATATAACATGTTCCTTAGATGCACCGGAAAACAGGGCTCCCCTGAAAGGCCCTGTGTCATTCGAACACTGAACACAACAGTAAGAAAAGCTTTCATTCACAAATAACAAATAAAACATCTGCAGCATTATTCACTGTCTGGATCCAAGGTTGTAATTTCCATCTGGGATTTCTTCCTGTTAGCAAGTCTGTGGAACCTTGAATGACAGTGGCAGCTACTTATACAAACACTGACACATCACACACCCACCTCTCGAATCCATCATTTTCACGTACATCTTACAATCCTCGACTCGTTGAGGCAGCTTTAAACAAATGGAGGTAAAAGGCGTGTTGTTTGTGTTGGGGCAGATTTAAGTCTGGATCAATTCAGTTCAGTCCCACAGTGGTTTGTCGGAGTCTTGTTTGAACTCGCCCTGCCAGTCTTTAATCTAATCTGTCTCCCTTTGGCCCAGTTTGTGGTTGTCAGTCCCAATTTGAAATGGAAGATAGAGGATGGCTGAAATGTGGTAGATAGTGGTTAAAAAGAAACAGCAGATAATAAATAGTTGACTGGTAGGTGTGACAAGCATGAAGAGAGAAATGATGAGAAACATAATGACCCAGCCAAATGCTTTTTTCCTGAAGGCCATGCTTTGAGACAGCGCCCCACGATAGTGACGGCTGGAAACAGCTGACACAAACTGAACTGTGTGGAAATAGGAAGGAAACTAATGACAGGCTGGGACAGTGTTCAGCCCTGTGTCTAAAATGAAATGATGGAAGAAGCTCCTTTTCCAAAGCAGGACAACAGCATTTTCAAGTAAATAGGTTCTGACTGGTGTCGTGTTTAATATTTCACAACAGCAGCAACGTGGTATCGTTGAACTTGACAAGAAGATTTCTCCCTCTAACAGCTGCGTAAAGATCTTTTACATTGTCGGACTCGGGACAATGATTTGATCTTTTGCACCATTTAATAAGGTAGAACTTTGAAGGCTGTAAACTGCTCATACCGAAGAAGATCTGATCTTATCTGGGGGATTCAGGACAAATCACACCACAGTTCCTGATCCATAAATGGTATCTGGATTATCTACCTACTAATTCCACAAAGGTCTGTCTGTCTGTCTTTGGAAAGCATAGGTGGCAGGGTAGCATGTCTTATCATGCAACCTGCAGTGGTGAACATTGTCAGCAACTGACAATCCGCCTCACCTGATCATTTTGATAAATTGATCAAATTATGTCGCTGGCGCTGATCTCCGTCATTAGCAGCAACATTCGTTGAATTACATCCTCTCAAGCAATTTCTCTACAAAATAAAATCTAAATATTTCTTTTGATGCTCTATTGTCTATTGCTTTTTATTGAGCAGAATTACAAAGCTGAAAAGTTGTGAACTCAGATCTGAAGATTGTTCTGATTGATTGACAGATCTCTGAAATAGCCGACATATAATGTATGAAAAATATCATCAGTTGAATAAATCATTCAAACTTTTATATAAACCACTATGAGAACAGAAATAAACAAATTAAGTATTTTTCTAGGAAACTTATTTTAGGAAACTTATTTCCTTTTTTTGAATTGGTGCAAAAAACGAGGGCAGTTCATTTAATAATTCAATGACTGCAGGTCACTTTTAGTTTCAGGAGAGCTGCAACCTGCATCACGGCAGACGTGATGCCTCTCCAAATAGAAAGGTTTAATGGGCACTGAAATAGTAGCATTAAAACCATGTAATTGGGCATGAGGATAATTTCTCAAAGAGTGATGCCTGAGGATCAGGCCAAATTCTGCAATTAAGTAGAGTCTATAGGCTCCACAGAAATTACCATAGAACATGTATCTATGTTTTGACATTGTTTGAATGATATCAGGTCAGTTTTGTGTTTGAGTTCAACAGTAAAGGGACATAATGTTAATCCTACCCCGCCTGCTCTTTCTCTCTCTTTCTCCATCCCCTGCTCTTTTGCTTCCTTTCACGAAGCTGAACTTTGATTTCTGCTGCCTTTTCAATTTCCATTTTTGTCAGTGAGGGAAGTGACCACGGGGTCTATTGATATTTATATGCAAATGTTTCTGGCCTCCACTAGGATAACCTTGCAATGAAAGTAAAAATGTATAGGGGCCCCTCATTTAAACATGCGTTTCAACCCTTTGCATAAAGTAAATAGAAAGTGTATCATTCTGACCCTGCATGAATGGAATTAATGTTAGCTAGCTAATTAGCTAATGTGCACAAGTGAAACTAACTTTGAATGGACAGCCACTGTTTAACGCAGCACGGCCGCACAGGAGCTGATTGTTATATGAGGCCTGGGGATGAAAGACATTAAAAATAAAAGCAATGCGTAATGCCTCTAGTTACCATATCACACTTCAGTGAATTCAGCTGCCTGTCCAATTTATTCACATAATCCAAAAAAACACTGTGCTAAACTAAGGTTTTTTAGGAAAGACAAAATCCTTCACTCCACCCACACATGCGCTGTAAAGCTGTGATCAGATGGGAAAGTCTGTCCTTTTGGCGTTGTACATCTTTGTACCACCGGGGTATAGATTTATTTTAGACAATTATTTCACCTCTGTCATTATGGTCACCTCGGATAGAGTGGTGGGGTCTGAACCTGGTTGACCTTGATGGTGGCCACTGCCATGCCCCTGATGTGCTGAGACATAATTAACGCTCTGGCTGTTTGTGGGCTCTCTGTGTCCATTATTGAAAATGGACAAATGGCTTCCAATGAAGTCTTACGTAAAATGTTTTTTGATAAGTCTATTTTTCGTATTTTCAAGGTAAAAATTACCTGTGCTCATTCGAGAGCATTAGAGTGGGGGCAAGTGAACAACATCATTATAGATACCAGGAACAGCCAGTAAATGCCGCAAAGTATGGTGGTTGAAAGTGGTCTGTCTATGCTTTCTCTGATGCAGAGCCTTTTCTTCCTCCCCAGATTCATCATCTTCATTCATCATTTTTGTTGTATAACTAAAAATATGTAAAAAGTGAAAATCACCTCAAGGCTTGCTGACCCATGTCACGGACATGTGGGCCCAAGCTTAATATAGCACGAAGAAGCAAACTGTGCTTACCCGCTTGACATAGAGCACTGAGGTTGCTTAAAGTTTGTAAAACTTTTTTACTTGGTTACACAAGAAGCTTCTGCTGAAAATCGACCCACCAATAACTGCCTCTGCCCCTGATACATTGTATATCAGGCCTCGGGGAGCAGCAACAACTGAACTTCGAATGGATTTTTCTCAATAGTTTGATACGTATTTACGGTTGGTCGAGATGTCTCACACAACCGCATTGACAGAAAACATGAGCGCAAAAGCCGGGAGACAACCGGAAAAGCGACACTATGGAAACACAAGCACAACGGAAGTGAGTGACAATGAATGTTGCCAATGTGACAAGCAGAGTTAATTTCTGCAGTCAAGTGAGCCGTTGTTAGTGAAAACCCAGTCAAGCCAGTCATATCTTAAAATGTGAAGCTCTTCTATGTGAGGTGTTGTGGTGCAGGTGCTTGGAGTTAAATGGGCCTGTATGGTAACACATCAAATAGATAAGCATCAAGTAAGTAACTCTGCTTGTTTCATTGTCAACATGCATTGTCGCTCATTTTTGTTGTGTCAGGTTTTTAGTTGTGTTGTGGCTTTTTTGCGGTTATGTTTTCTGTTATTGCGCTTGTTTGAAACTTCTCTGCAATAAGTCTGAAATGATTTGCCCGACTTGCTTTTGATGATTTGATACTAAATCAAAAATCACAAGCAATGAGCTCAGGGCTAATTCAGTGGGAGCTAATAGAGACATAGCTAAACAATATTTAAAACTAGCCAATAAAGATTTTCTATTAGTAATGTCAAACTACTACATGTAACATGAAAGAGGTACTTGCGGCACCAAACCCGCAGTTCCTTCTTACTTAACTTCACATTTTAGTGTCTTTAAACTCTTGTTAGGGTTAGTTGTAGTTATGTGACCGACAAATTTACTGGATTCACAGCAAAGCAGTCCGAGCAGGCACCTGTTACGAAACAGCAGATACACAAAGTTAGCCATTAGTTTTCGGACATAGCAGAACAATAAGCAGACCAAGAGTACATCACATTCTTTTCTTTTGAGGCCTGTCAGCTAAATTTAAATTCGAAGATTATTTTTTGTCAGAAAAAAAAAAAGTTTTAACACTTGTACCTTTTATACTCATTATTCTGTCTGGGAGTTATTAAGCTGTCCATTTGTGTAAGTGGCCTTAGCTGTTCAGTGGTCTCCTTTTACCACTAGAATTTCCATTTTCTTTATGTAGGCCATTTCAAGGAAAGCTGTTTCCTTACTCTATTTTTTACCAACCTACCATATACAGTGCTAGATGACTGGACGTGTGGTTGTTATTAAGCCCAATGGGACTTGTGAATGCTGGTGCACCTTGCTAATGCATCATATTCATCTACCTACTAATTCAACAAATGTCTGTTCATCTGTCTGTGTGTGGAATGCATATCTCACAAACCATAAGTACCAAGTTTGGTGCAGATGTGATAAGTTCAATATTTTATAAAAATTAAATAAACTTGTGAGAAACACTCTGTAGCACTTAGTGGGGGCGGGGCACCGTGCCTTCAGTCTGTGTACTTCTTCTTCTACATTCTCGGATAAATTACAGGAACGGTCGGCAACTGTGTCAAACCGTGTATCGACTTGTAAGGATAATGAACAATTGCATGGCAACTTAAAGCACTTCAGTAAACATTATTAAAAGGGACACTGCTTGGTTGATCCTCTTGCCAGACACTCTTTAGTGCATCATCACTCAGTCTTAGCTAAGGCTCATTAAATCAACTAGGTGGTATCGCCCCTCTGGCCACAGCCTGCCATGTGAGACACTACTGAGCATTAAAACCCTGTTTAGCCCAGTCTAAACCAAAAGCCATTGCAGTTAAGACCAAAGTAGTTCAACCATCGCCTTCTTGGTGAAAGTCTGCCAGGCTGGTAACAACTGAGAGGATTAGGGATGAGGGGAAGATAAGACAGATAGGGGAATGGGAAAAGACAAGCGCGGACAATAGAGATGTGTTCCACACAAGGGACAAATGCCCTGTTCCTCAAGAGAGGGAAGGTGGCAACAGCCGGAGGAGGCTGTTACCAAGGTGGCTCAGACAGCACACGTGGAGTTTCCTGGGGATGACATTACCATCTCCCCACTGGTGCCAGACACCGACTTCCCCTGGGAACTGAATCACAATATAAACAGGGGGATCGTTTCAAAGTGTGCAGCACTAAAAAGGGTCAACATTACCCATCACCCCACTCTGACATTACAGCACATGTTTGACCACGTCCACCTGGACTGGAACCAAGTATTGATGTTTGCTGAGGATCTGACTGACAGCCTCCAGTCCCACACAGGAGTCTGGCCAAGGAATAGGAGACAGCCCACAAGAGCCCAGCGAACTGGAGTACCACCTGGCAGAGCCCCACCTACTATAAATCACACAGGCAGTGGTGCAGGGCCTGCAGTGCATGCATCTGGAACAGCATACATACACATCCTGGCAAGCTTCAAGCCTGCCACCCCTGGGATGATGCCTACCAATGCACAGGAAGGGGCCAAACACTCAGAGATATGGAGCAAAGCTAAAACCACTCAAGAATGTAATTTTGCTCGAGAGGGCATCTCTGGAGAGGTCAACAAAAATGTGGTCCAAAAAAACATGTTCCAAGATATTTCTGAAAAAAACAGGCCTAAAGAATCAAAGTTTATATTAAGTCACAGATAAGTCAGAAAATTACATCATGTGTATTAAAAATTGCATTTTCCCTAGACGTGACCTCAATCTTATATAGATGAAAAGCTATAAAGATGATGTCATGTAGTGCAATAATGCAATAATGTTTGAAACCAATAGCATTAGAGAAATGACTGTTTATTTAGACTAATCATTCATCATTATATGTTATAAATGACATTGTCACATCATTGTGAAAATGCATTTTCACTGGCTGACTGGGGTAGATACAGTATGCACAGGGTGTATGCACCGACCCTCCAGCATCTATTGATTCATTGACCATTCTGGGGTTGTACTGTATGGCTTTTAGAGAGCACAGACCCGCAATCCATCTCTTGCATTATAAACCAAGATACTGTTGTTTTATTGTCACAAACATGGCGACAAGACGACACAAACACACACTGTCGCTCAAAAATTAGAGAGATATTACTACCATCCATTTTCCACAGTCCTCCTGCAGGTCACCCCACCATTAGCCACAGGCATAAAATGCAGGAAGCATCTGTGCATCATTGTTACTCCTTACATCTGTGTATGCCCAGTGACAGAAAGAAAACAAACTCTTTGGGTATATTCACATATTATTCAGTTCTTTGTACCAGTATAGTCAACTACACCAACAATGACATGGACCCCTCCCTCATTAGAGCATACACTGTCAGTCCACAGACCCTACAATCAGATCCATGTACACTTAAAATTTACTGTTTATAAGATAATAACACAGCATAAGCCCTGCAAACTACATTCAATATATAATCCATATAAATGACAGTGAAATTAGAGACTGGAAGAGGGAGCATGCACCAAGGAATAAACAAACCAATGAGAAAGTCAATACAGACAACCTGGCGTTACACAATAGTAACATCTAAAAAGATTATATTTTTGAGAAACCATACGAGCAAATGTCACTGACCAATCTCGATCATGTAGAGGAAAAATCACGAGAAATTGACGATCCTTGAATCAATCAGCAAAAAAAAAAAACAGCATTGAGAAGAATTTCAATCGGACAAAGCATTTGGAGCAGATACGCTGAAACACTGCAGCCCTGAGCGGGGACTGGCCCTGCTTCAGTTGTTTAAGCTCATTCTTTAGTCAGGCTGCCTCCCTGAGATCTGGAGCCGGGGGCTTATTTCCACAATACATGAGAGCAGAGATAAATTAGACCCTAACAACTGCAGAGGCATTTGTGTGAGCAGTAATCTGGGGAAGATTTTTGCTGCCTTGTCAATGCCTGGACGTTTGCCTTCCTCCTGGAACACAATGCCCCAGGCCAATGGCAAATTGGTCTCACTGCACGACTGTACTACCCACACACCTAAAAAAAAAAAACTAAGGATACATTTTTACTGATTTAAAAAAAGCCTTTTGGGTGTTATTTGGTAAGAGGGATAAATTGGTTGAGGTGGTAAAGGTTATATCAGTACCAGTAGTTTGACCGGAGGAGTGATATTTATTTGCCACAATGCAACTTTGTCAAAATGCAAAAAGAAATCTTCCTTCCCTTCCATTCCATTCTTCTTCTGATTTAGTTTGACTTCATTCTCAACATTTTTAGAATAATGTCGAAAGCAGTTCGTTAAAATGCTTTAACGAACAAAAGCACATGGTGAAAACAGCCTCCTTGGCAGAGATACAAACATCACTGAGTGTGACAAATATCTACATATACATGATAAACTCACACACACAGAACATGCAATTACTACCATGCTTTTTAACTGTTGATTCATTTATCATACTTATTTTAATGAAATAGTTATTGTCTCATTATTGAGCTGCATTATTCTTCAAGCTTTGGCAATATTGCTCACCAGTAAAGCACACTGAATGGAAATAACCGGATAATATGGAGGATGGGCTGTTGCTTAGGAGATATTGATATAGTACATGGAGGTGGAGGAAGAGAAGGGACCCTGAGGAAGAAGAGGCCAGTGAGGAAGGAGAGCTTTAAAGATCAGGTGGGTTAATACACAGAAGAGAATAAAATGGAATACGGCTGGGAAATATGGCACCAGAGGAAATGTGCAGTTCAAGAAGTAGATTTCCTTTCGGAGCTTAGAGTGGTAAAATGAAATGTGATCTATCTATAGTGAGTTTCAGCGACCATACATTAGATTCAGAACGCCAGGACAGAATGAGAAGTAGCAGCTGCTGTACTCTCATTGTTTCTACCGGATGTATGTAGAGGAGGACAGAAACGTAGTGTTGTTGGCAGCGTGGAGCTACACAACTCCTTTGACTTGCTTGACTAAATATTGCTTCTCCAGCTTGTCCATTGCTGTGACCCTGTTTAAGCATTTTGATGGTGAAGCAGCTGTATATATAATATAATTTGTGTTTTAACTCCAATTTTCTGTGTTGTTCATCACTTCGGTAGAATACACAGATTTAGCCCCAGAAACAACCCTTCATTTTCCGTAAAGGAAACAAAGGCGTGTGAGTGAGAATGTTTTCTGCAGCAGCTGAAGTGCGTCATTCTCTGACATGAATTACAGGACAGAGTATCTGAGAGATACTTGTGCTCAGATCATGTCACATTGCAACCCACTGGAAACTACAGTAGAGGTCCTCTGCGGCAAACATGGTGAATCTGTGTCTGGGTGACTCACCGCGGACGGGTGCTACACGTATGGCCATCCATATGGCGTCTGAGAAGAAACCCAGCAGTGGGGGTGAAGCGGAGAAAGAACACAACTCTCAGCTCAGCAGGCAGATTGAGGGAACTGCTGTTGGGAGCGATTTGTTTGACAAGTGGGATTGCTGAGGCTGGCGAGAAGGGCAACAGGACCACTCTGCCCACCGACTCTCACAAAGGTCTCGGCAGCGCAGCCGGCGGATTCTGCACTCGCCTCACATCAAAAGGCTTGTCAGACGGTGGCAGTTAGCCCTGGTGAGAGGCTCGGGGGCTGTGGATGTGGCGCAGCAGCATCCTGAGTCCTGGACTGTGTGTTCACTTCCCGCCAAGGGATACCCACTGTTCGTGCCAAGGGCAGGGGGAAGTCAGTTGGGCATGCTTCAGTAAACAGCGAGCCTGATTTAAATGCACAAAGAGACGAGTGTGGTGTGTTGTCCTGGAGGATCTTCCTTCAAACAGAATCTGTGATTGTTTTAATGTGTCACTGGTGGGATGAACCTGTTACACTCCGTCGCCATACTGTTCCATGCACATGTCAGTGTGTAGTATGTTGTGCGGTAGATAGATGGTTTGTGTCCTGACGCTAATGTGTCAACGATCAGTTTAGCAAATGTCTGGAGCCTTACATGTGCATGGTGTTTACTCTCAGATTCTTGCTGATGGCACAGTAAGTGAAGAGCTTTGAAAACATGCAGATCAAGTTGTACAAGTTGGGCTTGTTTCTCCCTCAACACATTACGAATATAAATTTTGCACCCGAGCACATTTTGGACAAATTTGTGGGATTAAGTATTTTCATTTTGCGAGTTTCCAACACGCAGAACATGTATTGCTTTGCCTTATAGTGAACTGCTGAGATCACCCTCAGTTCCACAATTTAAATCACTCTTTCACCAATATCAAAAATTCATATGCATTTTCCTGTCCGTGCCTCCAGTGGCTTGTGTGAGAATATAGATGGATGACTTAAGCCTGAAACAAAATACTCTAATATTAATGAGTTAAAGTAATTTAACCACCTCAGTGGGATAACAAAGTCTGAGTATCTGAGTAGCTACGGCTGGATTTACCTGCTAGTTTATGGTGAAAGGAGCTCGAACGTCCTGTATCAAAAGAGCTGATTTGAAAATGTCCTTCTCATTTCACTCCTCAGACAAAAATCCCAGTTGCTACTGTTGTAGGGCGAGGCAAAAAAAACGAATATTTTTTGAGGATGAATTGAAAAAGTTGAGAAAAGCCAAAATGTTGAGAATGAAGCCAAAAATGTTATAAAATAAAGTCCAAATCATAAAGAAGATTCGATTTATTTAGCATTTGGAGAATGAAGTTGAAATGTTAAGAGTAAAGTCAACTCCTCTGATCCATCAAATCCAGATTGAGGAGCGACTGACAGCTGCGAGCTGCAAATGTTCCATCTTTTCAAGCCTTTCTCATCCTGACAGACAGTTTTCAGCACAAAATCCTCACACTGATTACCACACTGCGCTCACAGAGATGTTCCTTGTTACTAAAACCGATTCTAAAGACCAATTTCACCAATTCAGCTACACAAGGCATTTCAGCATTATAAATGATAATACATTGTATTAATGTAGTGCTTTTATATAGGTTAAAAACAGGGAAATATAAGCAGGGAATATAAAATACACATCATTATGGGCTAACATTATTAGTTTGATCAATTCTAAAAAGTTCAACTTACATTTTTTAAATTTAAGCATTAAAATTCAAGTTTATTATTTCTCTTCATGAGCACAGTTAAAAAAAATACCCTCTAAATGAAAGAATCCTCTTTATTCTAAATGAAACAATGATCCCCCTCTTCTCATTTTGTTCATGCTTTGCCCGAATACTCTTCCACAGTCACATGCCTCAGTTTGATTCTCTGCCAATCCACACACTGATTTGCTGACTTTGCAGAGAACGCTTGACATTCACACATTTTGGATGATGAGGATGATGGAGGGAGCAAAGGGAGTCAAATAAACACAGCATCACAGAGGCACATCTGCATGTTTGATTACGCCTCACATAATATGATTGAGCGGTGCTTCTGCACGGGAAGTTTGTGTGGATAACAGTGTTGAAGAGTTAAATGGTAAATTGTTGAGTGAATGAGTGAAGTGGGAGGCAGAAGACCAAGGGCATTTTATATTTTGATCATTTAGCATAATGTGTTTTGAGCAACTGATGTTGATGTTAGACTTACGTGTACAGTATGGTGTGATAAAAGTGGATGCTTCCCCTTGCCATAATGTCATTTATTTCCATAATATAATCTCTTTGCAGGGCACTCACAGGGAGAGACAATCTAATAGTACCTCATCAACTATTTTGAAGAATGCCTTCTTCAGCCTCAGAGACCACTCATGATGAATTATGAAAATAGATCACAGGGTAAAGTCTCTGTTGACATTCAGCTTTGTTTACCAGGGTTTAAAGATGGATTTTTATTGAGTGAAGCCTGTGTAAAGAGACACTAATTTGCATGAGTTAGCTGGGATATATATATATATATATATATTACATATTCATCCATCCATTATCTATGTATAAAACCCAATAAGCAAGTGAAGGAATACAGAATGATAAATAATATGGTTGAGTTGCTTGGTTTAATATAAATGTACAGCCATTACAGGGTCATTTTTTACCTTCTCTTTTTTTCATTTTAACAATAAAATGGACATGCAGTAAAATTGAAAAAGAAAATGTCCATTTTTAAAACCCAAATGAAAACAAAATAAAAATAATGTATCACCATTAATTATATGTGTATAATATGTAATATATAAATATATTAATACACACACATTTATACAGTTTGCAGCTTTCTGGCTAAAACTCATGCCTATAGATTCACACGATCATTTAAGGGAATATTGATTTTGATCGGCTTCAAAAATGGTCTCGTGAGTGTGAGAGGATCCCAGGGGACACTGAGATCAGGCCCAACTCTTTACCCTTTCTCATTCAGGGTATTAGGAGGTTCAATGTTCCCACTGCAGTAATAGGTTCAGCGTTTATCCTCTCTCAGCCTGCTTACTGAAGCAGTTTGAAGGAAAGCTCTTTGCTCTGCAGCCTTGTTGTGACAGACGAGTGTTCACACTTTGATGGTATGCACACGTGTTTGTGTAATGGCTTCAGATCTACCAACATGAATGTGTAGTAGGGAATTCAGTGAGCGTGTTCCAGGTGCTGATATCCTGTTTACGAGCATGTTTCCGCGGCCCCACACTCACCTCTGCACCATCCCAGTCCTTGAAATGGCAGCTTACCTCAAACGTGACGTTTCCCCCGTCACTTCTCCCTCTTGACTCCTCCCCTGCTCTTGGGCAGCGCTGGCAGCTGTCAGACACAGAGTGGCATGCGACAGGGCATCAGACGTCCTGGCTTTTTGCCCCCTCTCAGTGACAGCGGCTGACTGACAATGGCTGCCAGCCTGACACTCTTTTACCCCGCTTCCCTATGTCCTGGGTTCCAAATGTTATCATTACTGCGAGGAGAGATGTCATAATTTTCCTCCCTTGGAACATGGAAACACTCACAGCAAAAAAAGTGCCAGCAGTGCAGTGGCATTCACCGTTGTGTGAATGACAAGATATTATAGCAGCTGTGGCGACAAGGGCTCATGCACATTGAAGTGATTCATACTCTGTCTCCCTCCGTTTCTAAGACAAATGTAGAATTATATGACTCAACCTTCGATGCCCTTAGGTTTGGGGAAATGAGCTCACACTTGGAGACAGATTTTGCCCCTACAAAAAATAAATAAAGGGAAATAAAGCTGGAATTCATAGGTGAGAAAGAAGAAACGGGGAAATAATGGGCTGGAAAATCTTTTGAGGGGAATTGCTTTCTCTCTGAGAGGCAGGGCAACTGAGACCAACCCTTCCGGAAAGCCAATCAGGAATTAATTCCTTTGTCAATGTGGGCCTTAATCACTGCGCTCTGGCCTACGGCGCTTTTCTCTTCCCAAAACAATCACGAATGAACCGCGGGAACTTTTTATCATATCATTTCACAGAGTGAGACAGAGAGAGTACATTTAGAAGCCACTGAAGGTTATATTTGATCTTATGGTCAACACTGACAGAGCAATGTGGACAGATGGAGGATGAATGCTGAATGCTGGGGGAAAAGCTCAGGCGCTCAAAGTGATTACTGTTTGAATAGAGGATGGCGACCACCGCCACGAATAAAGCAGTTCAGCCGATAGTCTCCACTCTGGGACAGGCCCATATCAGATTAATGGCAAAAGGAGAGACAACAAGTCTGATTATTATTTCCCCTGCCCTCCACTCCATCTGACGACTTTGCTCTCTTGAGTGCAAGGCACAGAATAGACTACCAATGTCTGTGATTACCTGCATTCAATTTGCTCTCCTTTCCTTTGTACCGTGGCTGCACTAGCCCATCAGTCAAACACACACATGGGATTGTCGAGCACCTTTTTGGTTGTTGACTGAAAAAGAAGAAGAGCCACCTGAGGAGAGGAGCTAAAGATGTGGACCTCGATGAAGAGTACTTACGCTGGTGTGGAGGGGACCTGCTGCAATGTTGTTTTTATTCTAAGATAACGCTGGACACTTTATATGTACTGTCATGGTGCAGTGTGTCCCCCTCAAAGAAAACTCAGCAGGGAAACCAGGGAAGGACACTTGTCACTTGTTGGGACAGTTTACACTGGGTGAAATATCGCCCTGTTACCTTTTGTAGATAAATGCACAGCTCCGGACCCACACACACCCAGACACTTAAACCCTAGCTGACATTGACTGACATTCACACAAGCACGCTTACACACAAAAAGTCCTCCTGCGTTTTTACTCCTGCTCATTCTCTCAAATATCCGCACACACACACACACACACACACACGCGCACACACTTGAGCTCCGTCTGTTTTTGCTTTGAGCAGCGAGAGAGAGCGAAAAATATGAAAAATGGGCCAAATAATGTCAGACCGACGGCAGCACCTATCAAGTGTATCAATGGGGCGAAGGTGTGCAAGGGCGGCGTGGAGTTTTTATGACTGCTGCCGAACATAAATATTCGCTATATGTCTCTGCACTAAAAAAAAAAAAAAGATGCACATTTTGCAGAAAATAATTGTAAATGTTCTGAAGCCAAATTCAGGCTGAGCTCTGGCAGTTTTTTATTTGACTCTATAAGACTCTTGTTATTTGAGTTTTTACTGTACACAATCTAAACATTACAGCCGCCTTATTTGGTTGGAGGGAGCTGCAGGGCCTCTCTGCGGCAAAAACAAACTTCAGCGACCTCGTTAACCCCCTCCACTCATCCCACTCACTCTATGCAATGTGCAAAGTTGTTTCTGTGCTGGAAAACTACCTGTGGCCATTCATCAAACTAATTTCAGGCTTGTGCAAAGTCGAGAAAAAAACGGAAATGATGAATGTCTTAAAACTATATATTTTCACATAGGAACTAAAGGTCTTCACGGGTCATGCGCATAAATTAATTTCCTAAAGATCCTGAGGGGGCACAAGCACATTCAGACCTGATTCAGACCCATGGCTAATTAAACCCAATCCACTATGTGGTCAACCTGAACAGACCCTAACGGAGGAAGAAGAGCAGCGACTGCAGCAGCATGTTAATCTATCAATTAAAAACTAGTCTTTGCATAAAAGTACATACGGAGCCATTAAAAATAAATGTAAAAGAGACCTTGCCTTTTTGAAATATAATTGAATATCCTTTATTCATCTCTTTCACCAATATGGTTGATATGTGATGCTCTAAAGCGACACATTGCAAGATTCACTCTGGGCTGTAGTCATGTGTTATTTACTGTCATGAATATGATTTGCAGCATAAGCCTTCCCATGCACACAGCTGTTCCTACGAAAAGTAACCATCAACTGGCATTCCTTTAGAACACCATGGGGACTGACAAGCTTTTTAAACATGTCCATATTCACTGCACTCAGCTCAGAGTAGAACTGTGGCTAACAAGCTAACACAGCAAGCAAGAAGCCGTCGCAGTTGAAGATGTCCGAGTACGATGTGTACAACAACGCGATTATGTAATAACGCAGGACCTGTCATACCATCCTTATCGTGTCAGTTGAGAGTAGTGGTGGAAATTAACTAAGTTATACTCAAGCACAATTTTAAGGTTTATTTATAATTTGCATCATTTTACTTAAAATTTGTGCACCACTGCATTTCAAGGGGAAAGATTGTACTCCGCTACATTGTTTATGGGCCACAAATTACTGCTTGCAGATACGCACTGAACTCTCCTGAAAGCTTTCGTAAGGGCTGTGTGTGAGAAAGAAAATGTCCTCGTCAATTGCGCCACACATTATCCGTAAATATTATCCGAACAATGTCCGACTGAGCCCAAGGTGAGAATACAGGAGGAAAATGTCCAGAGAATTCACAGTGACTGAGATGACTTTTCTTAGAGGCGACAGATGCAAAGCTGAAAAATGAAAAATCTCCTGCTGCGTTCTTCATATGTCCGGAGAAGGTCCGTAACCAATTTTCCGGACATTTTCCAACTGCTTTGGTAAATTGTTGGGCCACCTTTTGACAGCCAAAAGCTTCAGTGCTCTTTACTCCACAAGTCTCTGGACTCACCTGCACGGATGACACATTCTTACAAACCATATTTTCCTCACTGCTGTTTGTGACGATGCTGTAGGAGAGAGCTTTCTGACACACTGGTACAATATCTCTCATGCAGCCCGGCTCTAACGCTAAGTTCAGACTGTCTGTAAAGTAGTTGTCCACAGTGGTAGTAACTAAAATAGTTTTCTTGACAAGTGAGACAGTCTTCACTTTCTTGGCGAGGTAATGGGAGATGGAAAGACAGGCAGGAGAACTTTGATGTCAAGCGACATGGTCACATGACATGAAAACCTCTGACAGAAATATTACTTTTATTTAATCTATGGGGAGCTTCTAGGTAAACTGAAAAAAAAACTGGTTTAAAAAGGAAACCATGATTTTCAATTTGTGTAATATAAAAACGCACTTTCAATAATGACTTTTTTCAGTGTAGGTTTTCTCCTGGGTTGAGATCCAGTGACTGTGAAAGCAATAGAATATGATTCACAACATTTTCATACTCATCAAACCATCCAGTGATGAGGGCACTGTCACCCCGGAAGACAAAGATCCCATCAGGGCAGAAGGGTTTCATTCACGCTCAACAACTTTGTATTGATTTGTAGTGACACCTCTGTCTGTAGGGAAATGTTGACCCATTCTTCACCCTACAAACAAAACGCTGCCCTAAAGCAAAACAGAGCCAATGTACACCCCCCCCCACACACACACACACACACTGTAGGGGTCACAGGTTCAGTCTCGTACCGTTTTATTAGCGACACCACACATGCACTTGCCTATACTTGTATAGTGAACGATACCTCATCTGACAATATCACCTTTTTCCACATCTCTGGCGACCAGTGCCTGTGGTCTTTGCACCACTTAACTCAGATGTGCATTTATCTTTCTGTGACAAGGGGTTTATGCACTACAGCAACACTATAACAATCCTCTGTGTGTAAGTGAAGTTAGTACATGAGGGAACTGATTCTCTTTTTAACTGACACAGTCTGATCACGTCCTGCTCAGTCACCTGACGTAGAGTTACTCTTCTGTTTTTCTTCACATATCGAGCTAATGCACGAGCATGAAATGTGCACCGTCGACCACCATGTCCAACCCTGTTTGCCGATCATAGAATCGAAAGCATGTGTCACTGTTCCTGTGCCATTTGAGCATCTTTCTGACTGAAGCTCCTGCCGACCGTGGCCCAACGATGAACCGTCTTTCAAAGACACTTAGATCTTTCCCTCCTCAGTCAACCTGCTCAGCATTTTCATTCAAGCCACAGAGAGTGATGGGATGTTTACTGCTCGATTCTACCATGCTGTGCTCCTGTGGGAAGCATCTGGATTCATTATGCCTCTCCACTCAATTATTTGGGGTCCTCCATTATTTTTCTGTATATCTGACACCTTATATAACTGCTTGAATCCTTTTCACACAAAAGAAACTTCCAAAACTAAATGATTTATTCTAAAATGATTTATTTTAAGTTTTATCTTCATTTAAAAAGGACACTTAAATCTGCCAGTGCTAAAATAATGTTAATCTTCCGCCTGCTTTGAGTGCAGTCATGGATTCTGTTCACAAACTGACATTCGGCTTTCACTGTTATGGTGACCCCATTGTCAAAGTCACTTACATTGTCATAGCACCCCACCATCAGAGTCACATGACAGCCGGTGCAGTATCAAATCAACCGGCATTTCCACTGGAGTTGGTGTTGCTATCCTCCACTTCCGCAGAGCTTTCTATCCAACAGGGGGAGCTGCTGTTCACCCATCAGCCTGTCTGTCTGTTTAGGGCCACCGCACTCACACACACCTTACATGTACCTATTTGCCAGTGTTTGGCATCAATCCTCACAGATATTGATCTGTGCAGGCCGTACCCTTGGGCAAGGTGATTTTACACTTATCCCACCACCACCTCCTCTCCAGCTCCCCAATCTCTGTCTAGTGTTGCACGCACTGCGCTTTGGGGATGAGGAGGAATCCCACTGGATTTGTCTCTGACTGCTTGTCAGTATTGCTATTGTCAGTGTGTGATTGATGTATTAGGTTACTTGTGCATAAGCCAAAGACACACGTATACCGGTCTAATCTCATGGTCACACACACAAACACACAGACCTGCACATTCAATCACAGGCAATTTTCCTTGGAAAATAACCACAATCGTGGCTCATGTGAAGATATCGATCACAGGATCACTGCAATGCCTCCTCATCTGTTTCATTCACCGAAGCCTTGTTTATGGAAACATCGGGGGTCGTGGTTCAGGCTACAGAGTGGGCGGAAGAGTTGTATGAAAAGGTAATTTAACCCTTTGCAATATCGGCGGCTCAATGGCAACACTCAAAGCGCTTTACAGTACATTTTATTGCCGTTCACCTATTCACACACACATTCATACAGTGCATATGGGCAGCACTTTTTCTATGAGGGGTAATTCGGGGTTCAAGGACCCAAGGACATGCAGATAGGGAAGACTGGGATCGCACTGCCGACTTTCTGGTTAGAGGAGGACCGCTCTAAATAGCTGACATGCATTGTAGGGAAAAACATTATGCTAATTAAGTGTCATTCAGCAAATTCAGTTTCATTTTATGAAAAACATTGAACACCAACAAGTTTTCTAACTTCACTCTGAACCAAAGACTGTTTATAAAATGCTTTGCACGAAACATCAACACATGATTAACAAACAGCACACATTCACATTGTGAAAAGAAGGATTCTGCAGCACAGTAACGTGCAGCTGCATCATACAGCACTTTCACGTTGATAAAGAAGTACATGAGTTTTACCAGCACTGGCAGGATCAGGACATGTGAAGTCATTAATAAAGATGTAGGAAGCTAATATGCGGATTCATTTGACAAGCCATGCTCTTCTTAGTGCAACATATAAATAATGGAACAACAGCTCAGGGAAATTACTTAAAGGGATAGTTCACCGAACGATAAAAATCCACTCATTATCTACTCACCACTGTGCAGATGGAGCGGTGGGTGAAGGGTTTGAGTCCAAAAAAAACATCTGGAGTTTCAGAAGTAAACTTTGTAGCAGCCGAATCCGATTCCGACTTCAGAGGTAATAAACAGAAAAAACACAACATGTTGCACAAAACTCCTTCATCTATACTGGTGGGTAGATGAGTGAAGTTTCATCTCTCAGTCAACTATCCCTTTAAAGTTCGGTTGTCAGAGGCTTTATTCCCTGCTTTCTGCTCCCTTTTCATTTGTAGTAAAACAATTACGTACTGCGCATTGAAGGCATCTTTTAATGACCTGTGAAATGAGGACGGGTAGCAGCAAATAAAGGAGGAGGAGACAGTTTGATTACAGTAGTGCACATGCACTGAAATTAAGTGGTGTCAAAGACAAAATCTGTTTTTTAAGGATGTGTCTGAATCTCTCAGCGTTCTCTATGAAACTAAAAAGACTTTAAACATTCTGTTAGTTTGCCTAAATCAAATAAGCTTCTCATTGAGTAAAGCGTTATTGCTCTGAATGTGCGACTGTCTCATGGACTCCAGGCTAAAAGCAAGAACTTTCTAGCCTGCCTAATGGTGTGATAACTGCTGCAAGCATAACCATGGAAACCATTTCTGATGCAAGGCAGTTTTTTTTGGGACACAGTGGTAACAGAGCATGGTCGTCATTTTGCTTTTTACCATTTCTAACAACTGCAGGAAATTGGCAACGAATCGTTCAAGATGTTTAAGAATCCAAAGAGGAAGTAAGGGGAAGTCATGTGTGTGTCACTGCTAACATCCCACATGTTAGTCAGGCACACCTCTTCAGCTGAGTGCCCTGCTCTAAACTGGGTTATGGAAACATGTTTGGCCCTTTCGTAATTCATGGATCACAGCCTCAGCCTGCACACTACAAACAGCCAGGTGCAGTGATTTGTGCAATGATGATGATGATGATGGGATTGTTGAGAGAGACATGAGAGTTGTGTGTATCGCTTGAGTGGGGTCAGCGGGATGGTAATGACAACGGGATGTCCTGGATCCGCTGGGCGACAAAGAGGAGAAGAGAAAAGAGGGAAAGGAACAATGTTTGTGGCTCCTGCACGGGTGATAATGATGCATTTGTGCGTGTTTGTGTCTTTCGCTGAGCTGAGCGGCTGACTGCAAATAGAGAGGGAGAGTACCCACATGCAGACAGATGGGGGCAAGGTAATTGTGTTTCACCCTGCCTAGACTCCCCCTCTGATGAGTCGCTGCGCATAGCGTCTGACCAGCAGGTGGGTGGAGGGAACCACAGGAATTACAGAAGTAGCAGGAAACCATTTAAACATCACAGTGGTGTCTGGAAAGGGCTGTTGTTTGTGTCGCCTGCAAGCCCTGATTTAGCCATTTTCTGGGTGCACCATGAGGTGTTCCTTTGTGCACATATAAGTGCATGTTTGTCATCAGGAATAATTGCTATGTATGAACAGGGGGGCACAGGCTCATTCCGGTTTAACGTCGTTCTTTGGCTTTATCTAACAAGTGTTTTTGACTGAATCATTGCCTTTACTATGCAATGACAATATAACCCCCCAAATCTTCAGTTCCCACAAGAGGCATGGTACATGTTAGTAAAAAAACACCAATCATTTAAATATGATTGCATATAATTCTCTTATTTTTGACAGGGACAGATCCAGGGGTGGGGCCAGGGGGGCACTGGCCCCAGAAGAAATCTGATAGGCCACTGACGTACCCCTGACCAGTTGATAAACTAGTCACTTAGAAATAATACTATTAAAAGATATAACAATATGTGAAGAACTTTATTTTCTAAGCTTTTTTAAAGTACACAATGTAACCGAACAATGAACAAATTAAAAATATATTTTCAGTGACATGTGGATTTGCTATAGAGCTAACAGTAAACAAGGAATGACTTCAAAGTGCACCTTACTGAATCAGGAATTGTGCATGGTCATTGGACGTATAATTGGCCCCTCCGTATAAATTTTGGTCCCTTTATGGGACATATATATATATATATATTAGCATCCGGCCATAGCAGACACATTATCTTAGATCATATTCAGTCAGGTTAGGCATGGTGCAGTTGGCCACCGGACTGATCAATAACAGGGAGGATGCCAGGAGAGATTGACACACAAGCTCCAGCACAAACACACACACAAACACACACATTTGACATTTGAAAAATCCCACTTGTACCACACCCTCCACTCTTCAAGCGTTCTGGGCAAAGGTAATGAGATCATAGATTAGCATTATATGTTTTTAGTCGTATTTCACACTGATCCGACAAAGGGAGCATTGTCTATCAAGCGGCCATATTAAGATATCTTTTGACTTTAGTACTCTTAAGTGTGCTATAATAACTTTTTAATTATACGGCACATTTATAGTGGTATAAACGTGCAATATTTATAAATAAATATTGCTGAGATTTTTACAGAGACAGATAGAAATACACCTAGATTATAAACATGGAAATACATATATGAATAAAAACTGATCATTATGTCACAGCACATAAAGTGAATAAGTTGTAAATTATGGTAATTCTACCTTTGCAAAGGTAACTTGACTGAAACATTTTTATTTTAATACACACAAACAGAATACAATATGTAGCAGATCATCCATGACCAGACAATACAATCCAATTTTACAGTCCAAAAATCAATCAAATTAAATATCAGTCAAATAACAAAAACAGACAAGTTGAATTTAGTGAAGTATTTTGTTAGATAATAACAGAACAGTAACTTTAATCCTGGGTCACAGAAAAATAATTCTTCGAAATAAAACAGTGTGCGCTCACGTTTTCATTTTATGTACAAGGTCAATGTCATTATGTACAAAAATTAAATTAAATCATAAAATTAATAAAGTCTGAGGATCTTCAACCACGTTACTTTAACTTTGTTCATGACTCAGTTAACCAAGGTGACGCTGCCTGAACATGTGACCTGAACAGACCCATCAGAATCAGAATCAGAAGTATTTATGGCCAAGTAGGTTTACACCTACCTGGAATTTGCCTTGGTATATAATGGTGCATACAATGGACATAAAACATAAAAACACAATAAGTACTACACATAAGAAAAAAACAATATATAAAATAAAAAGATATAAAAGATATAAAAACTAAAGTAAAAAGTAAAATGCAAAATGCAAAACAGGAGTGCAATGGGAATGTGCAATATGCAATGTGTGTTAATGTAACACAGACTTGAGGCGTGGGGGCGGGATAAGAGTCCAAAAACATATTTTGCGATGGCCGGGAATTGAAACCGAGTCAACTGCTTGGAAGGCAGCTATGCTCACCACTATACCACCATCGCTTAGTTTGCAATTGTGTCCGAGAGGACAGCCACCTTAAGCTAACTGCTAATGTCAGTCAGTTTGTTTGTCCACTATACCACATTTAAACCGTCTATAGGTAATAATATAGCGATGAAAAGAAGACAAGAAGTTGAAATCTTCACTTGGAAGTTTTTAAACTCTCCAAACTGTGGACTGTTTTTATCCGGAGGGCGTCTTCAGTGAGGGAGGCAGCCATGAGCGCTAACGAGGAGCATCCATCCACCTGCTAACTGCTGCGGTAAACTTGACAACTCATGCTCATGTTTAAATGAGTCCCGAATTTCTTTAAGTTATTTGATAATATCTTGAAGCAGTGTCTGCTGGGGTGTCTGTAGCAGTATGAGGTTAGCAAGGGTCCAGTGGTGTGGTGCACTTGATATTAAGCTAACATTAGGGTTGGCTAAAGGGCTAGCTCCAGATGTTTCCTGCATCCACTTCATGGTTTAAGCAGATTTAGTATTAAATATAAGGAATGAAGTATATCTAATTTCATAAAAACATCTTCAAGTGATTCAGGAGTGCCCCCCCCCCCCCTCTCTTCTTCTTCTTCTTCTTCTTCTTCTTCTTCTTCTTCTTCTTCTTCTTCTCTGCCCAGTCTTTCCTAACTTGTCATGGCCGTGTTACTGTCGTGCTTCAGTGCAGACACAAAATACAGTGATGGCGGGATACTTTTTGTTTTTTGTTTTAAATCATTATGTCAGCTCAATGCACTGACATAATTACAATTCATTATAAAGCACATAGGGGCGTAATGGTGCCCATTGTAGATGTGTATTATCTTAAATTTGAATTATTAACCCCACCATATAGGTTATGTTTTCACCCCTGTCGAATTGTCTATTTGTTTGTAGCAAGATGGGGCAGGAGAGAACACTTTAATCTTTGATCAGATCAGTGTTTTTTTGGACAATTTTACTGTTATCCTGGAGAATTATTAATGGATCTTGATGAAAAAGAATAAATCAGGCACACTGACTGCTGTCTTGTCTAAATTGTCATGGCAGTGTTACTTTCATGCTTCAGGCCAGACAAGGAGATAGAGGTCGGGGAACCATAATTCATTTCATTATTTCAAGCAATTATGTCTATTATCTTATATTACCTATAATGGCCGAATGTGGCCTTAGTTGTGCTCCAGCCAGTTTGTCAGGGTGAAGCATTGAATATGTAACAATGTATCATATTTTATGTGATCAGTAGTAGTTAGTGTAATAATGAGTAGAATAAATTAAGATTATTACTGCTTTAATAGTCGTCTGGTTTCTTTTTTAAGGATTATTTATGCACCAGGGAAGAACAAATCCGGATCAGGTGGCAATTACTCTCTGTAACATTGTTGTTGATTTCTCAGAGAACAATTGTATTGATCTTGATGGAAAAAATCTGGCATGTTAAGTGGACTGATAATCATGAGTATATGGAAATTGGATCAGATCCAATTCAAAATCTGAATCTAGTGAATTTAAATGTGGTTTGATAAGGGGACTGATGGATGAAGGTATGCACTGTCTGATTGCCCGTCACATGAGAGGGATTCAAATCTCCTGCATTGGCCAGTTCAACCTGGCATTGCCATTCGTCTCAGGTGATCCGCTCACAACTCTTAAGTGCAGGTGTAAATGTAAATGTTTATTTATCTGTGGCCACATTTACACTATTTCAACAATGACTGTGGCATATTGCTTTCAAATGTCGTATGGGTTTATTTGCATATAGAGAGGGTAGGTGAGATCTGATGAAAAGACACATGTGCAGACATTCTAATGCCAGACGTAAACTCGTGACTTGTGATTGGTTCACCCAGGACACACATTAACTTCAGGTCTAAACCAGTCCATTGTTAACCAACATTTTGTCAGTCTTTATGGTATTTTTCTAGGGATGCCTCTCCCTCTAACTTATTTCATTTTAAAACAAAAACAGGTTGTTACACCAGTGCTGCCTTCAAGAATAACTGTTGTATTGAATGAACACGTACTTTTTTTTTATTTTTCATCAAAGATTCCTCCTATATTAGGGTAAGTACTGTATGTTCTCTCTCCAGAGCAGTAGCAGTTTAGTTTTTCCAATTAATTTGGCTTAGGTGCTAGACAAAAATGGTAATAAAAACCTTGCTCTTGCAGACTCTCTCAATCTCTTTCCCTCTTTTTCCCTTCCTCCCACCCAAATCCCTGAGCTGCTCTAGCAGAACCACAGTTCCCCTGGCACACATCACAGACATACCCGCACTCAGATCAGCCAGAACGTAGCACAAACTAGTCCTAATGATAGACTCGGACTGTGAGCAAATTCAACTTTCGTGTTTCCATGGGAAAAGGATGTTTGCATGAATGTTTAATAGAGAGTGGAGGCACCCTGCAAGCGAAACCAGGTGCAGCAGGGGGGTCGCCACATTGTGGAGGGAACTTTTTTTTTTACTCTCTATACTTTTTTTGTGGAGACTGGTCTGCAGGTCAGCATACCTGCTAAATGATGAAAGCACTGAAAAAAACCCATTAATCATCACGTTATGTTACAATAGCCTCATTATCTTGGAAACATGTAACTGTGAGACATTTTTTTTGTTTTGTTAAATATGAAAAAATGATGTGAATGAAATATGACTCATTGCTTCCTTTCAGCAACAAGCTGAGACTGTGGCAGAAAGGAATTAAATTGCTGCACAGCTCATGAATACATAATTCATCTGAGCTGTAGTCAGAAAAAGGAAACCTGCCTAAACCAGTTGTATTGAGCCAAGAGTAACTCCTCTGTTTTAACCACCTCATTATTACCTAACCACCATCACACATGTATTTACATTTCACCATTTAAAAAGTCGTTTTTCTTTCTTAGCACTGACAGTATGGTGAATAATCATCTGGGAATGATTAAATGTCCTGTTTAAATTTATATTTATTGAGAAGTAGGACAGATTGATATGTGGGGCTGTATTCTAATAGTCATTACATTAACATTGAAACTTTGTTACGGTATTACAGTACAATATTCCTGCTTCGTGCAATTCAACATCCAAATATTGAGAGTTTTCTAAGAAAAAAACTGCATCTGGTGGATACAGTAATGTTTTAAAATCAGAAAATAAAAACAACACAGCGTTAGATATGTGTAAAAATTGTCAGTGGTCCAGGTCCTGGTATTTCTATACTTATATAAATTGGCAACTTTATTTACTCGAGGCTCTTGAAGACGTCTAACATCTCATTTAAAAGGCAGAGTCCCAGGCATTTAACCTCTTGTGCGGTTGTTAACACCTTAAGAGTCGGTGGGGTCTCATGTGAATCATTCACCTGAACATCATGTGAGTCATTTGGATCACATGAGTCATGGGCCAAGTGCAGATCTGTTATTAACATCTGTCAGGAGAGATACGATAACAAGTGGACAGTTCTAAGTTCATCTGTTCTCACCTGATATTCAAATGTGTCCTGAATGTGTCTCCTGAGACCTCTTGTGATCAGATCTCCAGTCCCTGCTCTATATGCAAATGTTCTGCATGTCTGTTTGACATCCATAGGATGCTGTTTTTACCCAGTCTAAATATGCACATGTGTCCATTATAAATGTGTGTGGACATTGTGGTACAATGTGTGTCCCTTGACCTTTAGATGTAGGTGGACTGCTGAAACCTTTCCTGATGAATTGTCTCTTCTGTGTTGTGCCATGTGTTTGTGAAGCAGGTGCTTTGTTCCCCTATGTACAGGTCTGTGCATTCCTCAGTGATTTGAACGAGGTACACTACATAGCTATGCTTGTCGTGGTGCTTTGTCCTTATGTTGGACAAGTTTTAGCCTCGGGCTGTCACTGGGCCTGAAGTGCACAGGGATGTGCTGTATAGCAAAGATTCTCCGGAGTGTATGATGCTCCAACAATGTAAGGAATGACAATGTTCAGTGTATGGTTGTTCTCCACTCTGTATAGTGACAAAGGACCAGTTACAAGTAAACAACATTTGATGCAGTTCCCTGATGTGTTCTTGTTCTTTCTCCTTCCTCTCTGTCCTTGTGGACACGTTCTGAGACGGGTGGTGTAGGGTTCTGATAACCCCAAGCTTGTGCACCAGTGGGTGGGGAGAATTAAAGAGTAAATATTGATCTGTGTTTGTGGTTCAGGTGGTAGTCAGACAGAGGTTGAGCAGTTCGACTTCTGCCTGACTACCACCATTTCCAATATAATTAAGTTTTCGACGGAGAGAAGCATGGCTGTCCAGGGTCTCCACTAGTGGTCAATCACTAAGAAGTAGAGCCCCCTGATCTCCTTCACAGTAACAGCTCCCAGTTCAGTTTAGGTACGTGAATGATACCTGGGTCAGAATCAAAACAGAAGAATCGGTCACAAACCATATCAGTACAGTGACAGACGGCAACACGTGGGAGGATGTGAGAGTAAAATAGTCAGGACTTCTTCGACTGTGCGGTGCACCTTGAAGATGACAGAAGCCATAACATTGAATTATACTGAAAAACTCAAGCAAGTCCAGATATCTTCATGTTTCCCTTAGAAACACAGGTGAGCCTTCAAAGTGGCCAAAGGAACGTGTAGGACACCCACTTAGACATAGCTCCACTGAAGAGATGTCAAGAGACAAACTGTTGAGAGGCAACAGAGATGATTTACTGGACGTGGCTGTCCTGCTGGGGTGGAGGGGATTCACACAGAATAAGGAGCAGGTAAGAGTCAGATTTCATGGAGAGGGTCAGAAAAGGCAGCTGGAAGGATTGACTGCCACAAAAAGAGATTGTGTGTGTTTGTGTCTTTTGAGAGTGTGTGTGTGTGTGGGTGGGTGGGAAAGAGAGAGGACAAACAAGAAAAGAAGGATAAATGTCAGGTCCAGAGATGGACAAGATTTATAGAGTACCATTTTAGATTTGAAAAGCCTGCCAGCATTACAGTAACTTTAGTGATTATAGGGGCAGGCATTGTGGTAAATAACATCCACTTTGATACAGCCGCAGCTCCTTCTTGATGGATTGTGTTTGTTAGTGCGGCCTTGTGCTGAATGCCTGTGACACGGCCAAGATGTTGCAAAGTTTCAATGGGCAGAGGAAGAGACAGTGCATGTCTGTGGATATTGTGTGACAGCATTAGATTTGTGCTGACGTTCAGAGAGACCGTCAGTGTCAGGCCAGTCAGCTCAGGGAATGTTTGAGTCTCCTGTTGAATAATGTTTTCTTGCTTGATCTGTGACTTGCAGCAAAGACATCAAAATTGTCATAGCATGTTAGAGTTTGTACTGTTAGTAGCTTAGCAGTTGTGTGGTATAATGTACATTTACCAATATGCATTCAAATGACAGAAATATTTGGACAGTTACAGTTTTTTCTGTAGACTCAGGGATATAGGACATTTAACATGAAATAAAATAATACACACTAGCACACAAGCATTAGTGTGAATATTGGTGGCTGTGGCTAAGGAGATAGAGCGTGTCATCCACTAACCACAGGGTCGGTAGTTCAATCTCAGTCACCCACAAAAGTGTCCTTGGGCAAGATACTGAACCCCAAATTGATCCTGACGGCTGTGCTGGCAGTGTATGAGTTATGTAGGGGGACACACACACACACATAGATGTCCTGTATAATATGTGTGTGAATGGTTGAATGGCAAAACTACTGTAAAGCACTATAGTCAAGACTAGAAAAGCGCAGACCATTTACTACATTAAGGTGCCATGTCTCAGTTTTACATCAGTATAGAAAGAACTGTGTGGGAGATATTGCCTTTCAAAAGTAACAGTGTTGACTGTATGTGAACATATGTTTGTGCATTAACCCGCCGTAAGGGTTTCAACGTGTCAACATAGCAGCCTGATGGTTTTTGCTTCAGACGTTACCTTTGTGTTGATTGGGTTTGGTTCATTGTAGAAACATGTTGGTCATGTTTTCCAGTGTCCTTTACTGATTCATATTTGTCCAGGATGTTAGTAGAATGAGCTTTACGGTCCAAACATGACTGGTAGAGAGTGAACTTGTAAGAGGGACAACTGATGGAAACAAATGCAGTCCACTGCAGTGACTATACGTAATACTAGTAATGTAAACCCCCCTTTTCCATCAGATTTGTTTTTCCTTAATACTTGTATAAGCACTATTTTTTATCAGGGAAATATCTCTGGGGTGCTAGTACATGACCCTGCACACACGTTCATCAGCATTAAAATTATATATATATCAGATTATGTTTCCTCCTGCATTTACCTCTGTCAGCGGTGAAACTAACACCAAGAAATGATCAACTCATTTGAATTCCTGAAAGATGGCTCTGATCCCTCTGACACATTCTGTCATGTAAGACACATGTAGCTGCCACTCTAGCTAGTGGGCTCCTTAAGTGATATGAAGGAGAAAGTTTGATGAAACGGTTGATCATCAGAAATGATTCACTGAGCCCAAAGGAAAGAGGAGGAGAAGTAGACTAGGTGATTCCTCATTCTTTATATATAATAATCTTTTTTTTATGTGTAATCACTGAATTGGCAGAAATCAGGTGCAAGATTATGCCAACAGGGTGGCACAATATGGCACCGACCTGTTATTCCTCATGTGACCCCCATACATACAACAGAGAAGCATTAGATGCTATTTTAACCACAGCTTGCTTGGGTGTGACAGAATATCTGTCTGTAATGTTGTTGCCAGGTTACAGAGCAGGAAGCAGGAGGATGCCGGAAATCAAAGTAAGATAAAAAAAATTACCTTTTACTCATCTCTGAAGCCCCCCTATAGAAATGAAACAGATTGTAAAAATTGTGTGTTAAACTGATTATTCACACTCTGAAAGTATTGGAGACAGTTAATATAAAGGGTACTGCAAAAGTCAATATCCAAAGGTTCTCAAGACCTTATTAGTGTTTTAAAAAACAGGCCTTGTCCTTATTATATCCACTTGAGTTATACTTTTTGTGGTTACATATTTATGAGCAAGCAGGATTTCAGATGTCTGTCATTTTGAAAATCATATCATTGCAGTAGTAGTACACACCGGTTGTGCAGCTCTCTCCCTTCAATGTGTGTGTTCACCCTGACATGACGTCAGTCCCTAGGAATTGGGACACAGCTCTCTTCGTCATCAGCAGCCAACCAACGTTATTACAGTGACAAACACTTTCAACTAACAACCGTTATCAACCAACATTGTAACAGTGACACATCTGACAACTGCAAGACTAGAAAAGCCCTTTATCAGACCATGTTATGTGTTTGAGGCCTTGGAATTATCAGTGATAAGATTTTTCTTTAGAGGTATTCCCTCCCATACATAATAAGATTTTGTTTATCCCTGATTTCATTATATTGCATTAGATATGTTGGAGCTACCAGATAATCAGCTGACCTGTTAATATAGCTTTTATCATGTAATTTACAGTGACAGATCCTTTAAAGAGAAACAAAGGGAATTGTCTCCACGTCTTTTGTTGAAGATGAAAGAACGCATATAGAACAGTATATACGTTTGTCAGTCATTATGTGTGTGTGTTTGGCACATAATTCATCCTTACATCTGTTCGCTAGGAGATTTGTAAAAAGTCCCTTTGCTACTGGCAGTAGCTTTGTTACAGCCAAGAGCAGAGCAGTAGAAATGTTTTTTCTGCAGTCCTGTTATATTTACTTACACATCAGCATGTATAAAACATAAGATGAAAATAAATTACTCTATTGCCTGCCTGTTTGATTTGAACTGAATGTAAATTTTTCACTCTAAAAAGTGTGTGGGATCCTGTGCCCCTGAAACTGATTTTAGGTCAGTCGGTACAAGAAAACTACAGTAATTTTACCTGCTATATTCTCAGCCCTTATTCATAGAGGAGGTTTTGAAACTTGCTCTCTCATGAATGTTTAATTTGTGGATGAAATATCAAACCAGCCAGCTCATTATACGCTCGCTCTCTCTCTCACGCACACACCATGTTTTCCTTGGGGTTGTCATAGTAGTCTGTTACAATGGTAAGATACACAGGTAACATAACGTTCCCACTGGTCTCACCTTCTCTTTTTTCTAGACATAAAACCCATTTATCTTATTTTCATGTATCGGCTGTGGCGTCCACGTTCAATACTCTATTTGGTGATACAATCATAAACAGAAAATGGCTGCTCCATGCAGAGCCAGTAGCTAAGTCTGTCTATGTGACGAGAGCAGATTAAACTGTCCAGGCGGACGATTTGGTGTCAAAGCGAAGAACAAAACGCCTACTATGCAAGATTTCAGATTTTATTCCAAATGCAGGAGAGCGGGAGAAAGAGCACATTGCACACAGCTCTACGATGACACATGAAAAGTAAATTAAAATCTTGCCTGGGTGCTTTCATGATGAATGGAAACAAACCTCTCAGTGTTTAACGGCAACCATTATCTCATTCCATCCTCATGATTCTTGGCCACATGTTGGGCCTCTCACAATGCTTTAGCCTGAGGTTTGATTTTGAGCACTTTAATCTTTTGTGGCTTTCTTCCGTAAAGTCACCGTGATGTTTTTCTATGATTATTGCGTAGGTGGTAGAAGAGGTTAGTGGTGTTTTGAGTCTGTTGTGAGGACAGCTCTGTGGCATGATTTGTAAGTTTAGTTTTCTGGTAGGCCTTGTTACAGATCCGGTACCATTTTTCAGTACTTTACTTTCTCTATAGGAGGAGCACTTGCATTTTTGGTTATGTTGTTGTTCGTAATTATGCAGTACTTGCATAGTGCATAACATTATTTTTTCCCGTACATATTTGTAATTCATATACTACTTGTTTCAGACGCACCAAAAATCGGACAAAAAAACACATTGGAAATTAGTTTTAAATGCACCCTGAGGCTGAGTCATGGCGACAAAAGGCTAATGACAAACATGACAGTGAAAAAAGCCTCGCTATCTTTAACAACTTAATCCAACCAGCTAATAAATTCATAACCTAAAGATGGTGATGAAGTTGTCAATATGTCCATTAATGTTGCATTGACCATGAAATTCTGCATCTTTGGCCTTGGCTGAAGGCCTGCTAATGTGAGCTGTATTAGCACTCCTGCAGTCATAATTATGAAAATGATGAGTTCCATGGCTGTAGGAGTTTGTTACCTCCGCACAGGAGGCCATGTTTTTATTGGCGTTTGTTCCTCAACAATGACTACTTGTAATTGATCTTGATAAAAGGGCAGGATTCTTTTTTTGTCACTTAAACATGGCAAGATAGGTCTTTAGCCTTGGTGGAAGTATGCGCTCTGAGTTTCCTTCAAGTTCAAAATATTTGTCATGGTATTTGAATACTTATTCAAGGAAATGTAAAAATGTAAAAAAAAGAATAAAAATGAAAATTGTTCATTGGGAACAACACAAGGCAGGAGTTTTCTCAGTCTTACACTGTGGATTCCTCTCCAGACATTATACATGAATTTAGTCTTTGCAGTCCTTGTTTGAAGTGTAACCATGGATGTACACAACTATCACTGGGTTACTTTGACTCTGTAGAAAACAAAATAATGTGATTCTCTTGGCAAGTTCTGGAGGAAAAAGAACTAGATTTGTAGAAGTTGATTTGTAACGGACCTTGGAGATCATCAGAGATAAGTCACACTAAATTAAAATATGTGTATCATGCCTCTGTGTTCAGATCTGTCTCACTTTGATCCATGACTCTGAGAAGTAGCTTAGTACCTTAATTGACTCCATGAGCTGTGTCACAGCCTCTGCTGCTGCTGCTGCTGCTGCTGCTGCCGCTGCTGTTGACTGTTTATGAGCGGCCAAATTAGTTGGATGAACACAACTGCTTTCCGTTGTTTTCAGAGCTCCAGCATTCACCTGTCTCTTTGATTTCTCTTGGTATCTTTGGCTCACATCTGTCTCTCAGTGGAAACCTCTGCTCCAAGGCTTTGTCGAAGCTGTAGTCCCACATTAACATACCACAGATGAAGGCTCATGCAGAAGCCACCATCATTATGTGATGGATGGAAAAGAGTATAATCCATGACTCTTTGGTGCTGCTAGAACCTAGATTCATATGAGGAGAACAGTTTTTCTGCTAAATCTTTGTTTTTCTGCAATAGTAAATGCATAAGTTCATTTTGGGCCATGCACAACAGACATATGCATGAAGAGGTAGGTTACATAATTTATCATATTAGCTTCCATCAATAAATCAGACCCCCTGTGCCACAAACTATTTTGCAGGGCCTTGCAAATGAGAACCCCCAGTGAATGATTCATAATAATACATTATTTGTGAATACCGGGCTGTCTCCTATGTTAACAGGTGTTGCTGTGCGTTTCAGAGCTCAACTGTGTAGAAGATCTTCAAAGAAAAAAAATGGCATCAGTGTACAACAGTAAAGTCATTTTCTCTAATGAGCATCAGTGAGGCCCAGTTGACATCTTCATTGTCACAATGCAGCCCTTTCTTCTCCTGGATAATGGTTTGCGACTGCAGCCTTATGATCCATCTCTTTGATAAAATCATTTGGCTTTTGCCTTGAGAGACAAAACAGTGCTTGATCTCATTCTGAATTCCGGGTACACATGTCAAATGGAAATACATTACCTACGGGAGCCTCTCAAGTGCTGTCAGAGGGCATTCTTGTGGTGGTATTTCAGGGGCTGGTGTTTGGCATCGCTGGTATTTCATCATATGTTGCGAGACTCTCAGTTCATTGCAGTGTTTTCTGAATTAGTATTTAATTTACAAAGGCTACATCAAAAGCAAAAATACAATATATATGTGAAACTACTGTACTTAATACTCTGTTAGACTCAATCAAATGTTTTAGCTTTAAAATGTATTGCTGATTATATTTTATATAATTGTATGGCTGATTATTATTACTAGTTAAGTTTTGTAAACACACTTTTTATTGTGTGTGTGCTGGACATTGTGTGCAGAGCCTTTTATAAAAAGTCTTTATAAACACAAAACGCAATACAAATTTGATTGTCAATGTTTTTCAGAAAATGAAACCGAATTTGCTTCATTATCGTTCACGTGTTTGGTTTATATATAAGTTTGAATGATTTACTTAACGGATGTTATTTTTTCATACATTGCATGTCGGCTATTTCAGAGTTCTGTCAAGCAATCGACACAATCTTCAGACACAAGCTCACAACTTTTCAAAGGAAAAGCTCTGTATTTCAGATCAATATAAAGCATTAAAGCAACAAAACAAATGGGCTTTTAATTTGATGACAAATTGCTAAAGAGGAGGTGATTCTATGAATGTTGCGTCACGATGGAGCTCAGCAGTCTGTTTCCATCTGATATGGTGGAATAAAAAACGAAATAATCAAAATGATATGGCAGAGATTTTTGACCTGCGGTTTGACCTAGTTTCCAACCACTGCTTTATTTTATCCGAGGATGTAGAGGAAGACATGTTCAACTCGCTCCACAGACTGGAAAAAACTGCCCCCCCCCCCGACTGCTAGAGAGCTCTGCTTGGCTGTTTATTAAATTTCTATTAATATTAACACTTATCACTTTTGTCCAATCACATCAAACCTGGTACGGCACTTTCTCTGGCAATTTACAATAGACATGCTAAGTGTGAAGCCGATTACAGGAATCTTCACGAGATACAGTATCCGTTCCACATACAGATAGAAAAACTAAAAGACAGACGGACATTTGTGGAATTAGTAGGTAGATATGCAGGTGGTAACATCCTGTTTTCTTTCTTTTTAAAAATGTTTTATTCCATGGCAGCTCTCCAAGAGCGTGAAGTGAGTTTGATGAGACGTTGTTCATTATTATTGTCCTTTATTCTGCTTTTTCTTGGTTTTTTTGGTGGGGCTGCGCTCTGAGTTTATAAGCTGCATCCTACAGTTGAAGTAAAATCCCTGCTTGTTTTCAGGACAAGATTTATGCCACAAAAAAAATGTAGCAACATCTTATGACAAACGTGGAAAGCCTCTTATACACAATCCCCACTTAAAGCTAGAACAAGTGTTGTGGGTGGCATATTAGCATGAACGCTTTAAATCTGACTACTGTGTTTAACCCTGTCTAACGTTGGTTGCTAGTCATTAAAATGACACTAGGGGAATTTTAACACCTCTATCAATGTAGATGAGACCTTTATGAATTATTTAGTGTCACCACAGTCACAACTGTATGATTGTAAAAGTGGTATCACCTCTGGTTCTTTTGGTAGATCAGGTGAAAAGTGTGTGTGTGTGTGTGTGTGTGTGTGTGTGTGTGTGTGTGTGTGTCTGTGTGTGTGTGTGTCTGTGCTTGCTTTCTTTTGGGAGGGGTTGGGAGTGGCGTGTTTGCAATTCTGTGAAGGTCTTAATGAAAGTCGGAGTGCTTAGTGGACATGAGGGTTCCTCTGATGGAAATCAATGCCGTCTTTTGTAGCGGAGAGAGAGCAGCCGATTCCAAGGCCTCAGCTGCCTGATGTGGGGCTGGCAGACTCTGACGAGCATTTAATGACGCGTCACTAGGCCAGACAGGTAATCAATTTATTTAGGCAGTAATGTATGTATCCCAAGGTAAATCTTTAATTAATTGCCAAAAAGAAGAGGACCATTGTGACGCAGGAGGCCAAG
The DNA here is from genome assembly GCF_009819705.1 of Hippoglossus hippoglossus. Classification (NCBI taxonomy): domain Eukaryota; kingdom Metazoa; phylum Chordata; class Actinopteri; order Pleuronectiformes; family Pleuronectidae; genus Hippoglossus; species Hippoglossus hippoglossus. The sequence goes on along the minus strand of NC_047172.1, from coordinate 21,291,131 downwards.
AAGGATGAAAGTCCAGCTGTGTAAACACTGCGTTTCCTCATTTCCCTGCTAATTAGCTGTAAGTGCTCGATACTTTGTATGTGACCAACATATTAGAAATGTCTCCTCAGCTGGCAAGCGTTTGAGTATCCTTCTGATTTCAGTTAAGACCACCGGTTTCCAGGCTTAACAGCTACAGATCCTCGACCTATACACTTGCTCTGCTTCGTCTCTTCATGGGTAATTGCCTACATTTCTGGATCATTGCGCTGTCATGAAACAAACCCCACAAGCACCACATACATCATGTATAGTATTGTCACTGACAAAAGTGTAGCTCTTCTACTTTGAGCTTGCTCTGTGTGTCTCTACTTTCTGCTTTAGTATATTTTTAAGGATCATGCCCCTCTTTGAAATTATCCTTTTGAATCCAAAAAGAGCGGGGTGTAGAGGACTCAGGGAGATGTAGAGTATGTTCATGCATAGCCATGTTAAAGTGACAGGTTGAGTCAAGCATCATTGATTAATCCACTTGACATTTGAAGGATTTCAGAGAGTGGGTGGGACAGAATTAGACTGTTCGCTTAACTGAGTTAACTTTCCTCTGCTGTGGTGAATCGTACATGAATTACTGACTTCGTGGACAAGGGGGTACTGTATGTGTGTGTGATGCACATATGTTTGTGGGGTTGAAACATGTTTTCCTTGAGTAGATTTTGAAAAAGCTTATTACAGCTAGGATTTTCAGTGGGACACAAATGAAATAAAATGCTAAATTATTGAAAGCTGCAGGAAACTAACATATTTATTCAGGGTTGTGTGGACATGTTAACGGTTGGATTTAAAAGTTTAAAGAGATTTAATGTGTTTTTTTAGCTGTAAACTAAATGGTCTGACTGTTCTTTGGTGATTTACATCAATGCAGGTTTGAATATTATATTTAAGACATTTATACAAAAATCTCCATTTATGGGTTGAACATGGCTCATAACTACACCCAGTGATTCAAATCGTTTTGTACCTTGCAGATGGAAGTAAGTCAACCATTTATGATGTCTCTACATCATGACATATTTTATACAGGTCGAAAGGTTAACACTTTTTAATCAAAGTTGGGCAGCCCCCACCAGCAGCCACTCCTCGTGAGTGGGAATCTGAGAAGCCGTGCTCATTCTCCCCAGTGCGTAAATGTGTGTCTACAATGTCTGTGTACTGTGTAGTATGTGTGTGTGTGTGTGTGTCCAGGGAGACACCTCAGCTGAAAGATAGAGGTGAAGTCACACTGTAAATATAATAATAATAATAATAATAATAATAATAATAAAAGCTTGAATTTATATAGCGTCTTTCAAGAGACCCAAGGAGGCTTTACATGTGTCCGTTGGGACAAAAGAGAAAAGAACAGAAAGTAATTTGCACAAAACGGGATAGAAATGAACAGCACTAATGGCAGGGTGGAGCATTAACTGAGGCCAAAGGCCAGGAGAGAGTTCCTTGCTTTGCTCAACATATGTAAACAATATCCTGATAAGGCTTTTGGTGGGAAAACTTTCAAAGAATCTTGAATCAGCTTGTGAAAACAAATTTTAATTAGCTTTTCTTTTACGTCACATTCATTACCACAGTCAGACATGACTACAGGGCTGCATCAAATTATGACTTTCATTAATGATTATCCTTGCCATTAATTTCTCTATCAAAAAACGTATTGTTTTGTCTGTAAAATATAAGAACATTGAAAAATAAATGTTCATTGTAATTTAACACAACACTAGATCATCTATTTAGTTCAGTAGTTTTAATTGACGAGCAGTTTCAGGTTCAGAGATCCTCATACTGTAAACGACAAAGACAAAATGTAGCATCCTTGCATTGAGAAGCCTGCTGTAAGGGTGGTGTATGGGCTGAGGAAGAATCCATTAACTTTTGAAGGAGGAATTTTTTATCACTTTGTTTATCATTGTGAGATAGGGAGTTTTGTTTGACATTTTCACAGATTCCTCAGGGAATAATTCATGGATCTAGATGAAAAGGATTATGCATATGGGTGTGTGTGATTTGATTGAATTGAAAGGGGACCGTTGGGCTTTAGGGGAGATATGTGCTCTTCTGAGTGACAAACTAGTCTTCTATTACTAGTCTTGGACACAGAATTTGGTACCATCACGGATACAATTCTGCTAAAATATGAGGACTTCTTATGGTGGACTGATTTATATATCACTATTCCTTTACAAATATGAATATTGCTATTTTTCTAGCACAATAAAAAAACTGTAATTTAATGGTGTAGCTGTAACTCATCATTATATGCTTAGATGTAAGGGTGTGTCAGCTATATTTTACATCTGCTTTCTCCATGACCTTTAGTTCTTCAAATGAGAGCTGAGGACTGCAAACAAAGCTAACTCAGCAGTGTGATAAAGAAGCCTAGTTGTTTTCCTTCTCAGCCGCTTCCTCGAACTCTTGTGGGTCCCTCTGATGTGTTTCCAGGCCAGCCACAGAGGATAGTTAATCACCCGAACATGTTTTGTATCTTACCCTGGTGTCTCCTTTCAGTTGGACCTATCCAACATAGCATGTCTGGATGACAACAAGTAAACCACCTTAGCTGGCTCCTTTTTTAATGCAGAGATGGTTCTGCTGCGAGCTCAATGCCGCTGTGATCTCCTCATCCTGTCCTATAAGACTGAGCTAATACAATTATTAGAGACACAGCTATTTGATTTGAGAGTTTTGTTTTCATACATGATGTTTGGAATATAGATCATAGTGTTGTATTCAGAGTCAGTGCCCTGTTTATTGCAATAGTACAGTGTCTGCACAACTACTGGCACAATACCAGTTATTGACATATGAAAAAACAAAACAGAGGAAAAGAGAAAAGCATTTTGGTAACTGCTAGCCGTGCTACTACAATCCCTGCCTCAGGCATTCTTTACCTATTCATAGAGTACAGGGAAAAGTCACCTTATATGAGGACATATTGCCAACCTGCCCCATAAACAGCAACACATACCACTCCTCTGAAAGTGACTCAGGCAGCCAACTTCTCCATCCTCAGTTGTCAGTCAGTCAGAAAGCTAGCCACATCTTCCAATAGTCAGCCAGACAGCTCCAGCTAGGCCATCATTTATGGGGAGGTGCAGGAGTTGTAACCACCCTAATAATAAATACTGGCCAGTAAAAACCCCACCTCAATAATCATACTGTCACTCTGAATAAAAACAAATTGGCTGTTAAAAAACATAATTAAGTGTTTGGTATTCTCGATTCAATTTAATTTATAGCACCAACAAATAATAACTTTTTTCACCCTGATTTTATTGTTGCTATTCTTGTCACAAGCGAGTTTTTATTCTTTGGTGAGTATGACATATAAATAGAGATCATTTCTTAGGTTTATCAAGGGATTATTGATTGGTAAGAAATAATAATTTAGGAAATATCCAGAGTATTTGACCAGGCCATTTGAACTCAACCCCTCCAGTGTTCAACCCAAATATTCTCTTGAGCTCTCACATCAGCCTGCCAGCTTAAACAGCATCCAACAAGCTCCTTTGTATGGACTACACTCTTCATACATGGTCATAATTTGGAAAATGAAGGGGAATTAGCATGCACTGGTGTCCACATTTAAAACAACTGAGGCTCACCCAAGTCTTGATCAATGTTTTCCACTCAAACTTCTGATAAGGACCCCAAGGGCATTTTCCTGATTTCATTGGCTCTGTCCTTCCAAAAATCGAATTAAACACAGCTCACTTTTAGGCCGGAGCAAGAACTAATTAGTAGTTTAACATACATTTCTTATGTTTCAGTTTTACAGGTTATGTTTATTTTTCATTCCTGGGTACTTGTGTCTCTGCTCTGTGATAAATCTTTTGTCTTATCCTCAGCTATTTTTGAACAAGTCCTTCTTTTTCATTTTACCTGGGACGTGGGGATTTGATGTCACGATATTCACCCACTTCATAATAAAACACACTGACATTGTGCTTGACCCTTTCTCCATTCTGTTCTGAGCCTTACTGTAAAGGCTTTCAATGACTCAAGCTGTCAGTGTTATTTTTGTGATTTCTCCTCACAGATTTCTTTAATACTTGAAGCAGACAGACATCCTTTTGTAAAGGTTACAGGTTAAATGATTTTATATTGAACATTTAAACAATTCAGTGAAATGCTGGCGGGTTGCTCCCTCTGGCGTCTGGTTGGTTGGTACATGTAGAAGGACAACAGCATTGTAAGTAGTGCTGGGCGATATGGCCTAAAACAAATATCGCGATAAGTTTAGGCTATATCTCGATACACGATATATATCTCGATATTTTGGAGTGAGCAGTCTGCTGTGAGAGGTGCATGAGAAGAGAGAACCGATACAGTAATCGTATACATCGATCGTATACACACACAGCAGACAGCAGGGCTGAGAAGCGACATGACACTGCGTGACAGGGCTTGGCGCTTACTCTTTCCCAGGGAGCACATGTGCTACAAAATCGAAAAATTAAGCAGCACATTAGAGACTTCATGGGCGCAATGAAGATTTATTAAATAAAATGTTTCTTACTTTTTAAAGGGATACAGGGAGACAGTTACAAGCACAATGATTTGATTTGAAATGCAAAAAGCTCACCATTTATGATTTAAACTTTATTTATTTGTGACGTCCCAATCATGTTGGGTATCTGCTGATATCCAGGACATTTTGAATAATGTGATTAAACAGCCTTTGTATCTGCCACATTGAAATAGTCCATGCTAACCCATAATGATCACCCATGCCCCTAAAAATATACAGTGGACACTGTATGTAAATGTAGTGCCTTGCATAAGAGACCCAGAAGTCAGTTAGTAGCAGAGGATTTAGCATGTTGAATAACTACTAAAATATATTCATCTATAATATGCTAATACTTGGTGTTTAAAATAAGCATTTGTCGTACATAATTCAGATATGGATAAGGGCCCTTGAAAATAATAGAAAAAAATCATGTGCCGTTCATCTGCTGTATATGTTAGGGGAAGTCATGCGGAGGAAGAATAAACCTGAAATACCATGTGTGTCTTCTTTGGCAGAAACTACAACGTGTTCTGTTCAGTAACGAAAGGCAGCGTTTACGATCAATCACTCTTTAAGGCTCATTTGAAATGACTGTAGGATTTATGCAGGAGTCTCCTTCCTAGGCAGTGGTGTATTAGTCTGTGACTTTGTACTAATTATCCATAGACTAAGGACAAAGTGAGAGAGATACTGTGTGGGTGTGTGTGTGTGGAAAGGTGGGAAAGTTTGGGATACAAGAAAGTATAAGAGAAAGTTGTTGCATCTATTTTACATCAGACCTGTGTTCGATCTTGTGATAATTGGTCTCTGAGTTCAGAAGGTGAGTTAAGAGTCAATACCCAATAACCAATTCATGTGGCCTTTTGGACTTTTTAAACTATGACTCATTCTGTCACCGTTCAAGGTCTAGGCATCAATCTACTGTTGCTGGAGATACTTCATTGACTTAAACTTGCTGAGCCATTAAAAGTTTATCCTTCTTTGTCTTAAACCTCACAGTTTTCCCATATTATTATATCACAGATGGACGACCACTCTTCATTAAGATTCAAAGCCAAGCTTTTCAAAGGGTTTCTGTTAAGCCAGTTTCACACTGATCAAAAAGCAAAACACCCACTAATATCTGGCTTTTGGACACAATCAGCAATCAATCCTGGGTCAAATGACTCCACAGAAGACACAGGTTTTTATCCACAGTGATGGGAACATGACACCCTGGTGAAAGTGCTAATTTCTTCTTCCTCTTAATTCTGGCACTGTAGAAGCAGATAAATATGCATTGCTGCATAAATAGCCATGGATGGTGTACTTCTTGGGGACAACGCGCAACAGCATTTCTTTTCTTCTTTGTATTGTAAAACATGCCAGGGGGGTAGAAGTACTCCACGGCCAATGGGAAAACAGTCAGTCACCTTCTTTTAGCCGATTTACCTGCATTCAAAAGACCTGCATAAACCTGCAGATTTTTGTGTGAAAGAGGTTTTGGTGCAAAACCTGCAGTGGGCTGGGCTTTGCAATGTAATGAGTGATGAGTGGTTTCAAGCTGTCAGATGAGACAACAGTAACATGGCAATAAGAGCAGCTACAGTTGAAGTGATTTGGACTAACAAATAAATGGGACCTCAGCTCGGAGGCTGACGCAGCAGCAACCAGTCAACCCCAACAAACACAGCAAAGAGTAACCTTTATTTAATTGAATCCCTAAACATTTTAATAATGTTTTGTTACAGGTGAACCTTTGGCAGGCAGGACTGCTGCTGGGATTCCTAGAGGGTACTGGAACTTCTCCTGGGTGGCAGAAGATGACCTGAGCTTCCCAAACAACGCCCCGCTGCTGTCAGGTGAGTTGGACATTGTCAGCCCAGCTCAGACAAATGGACAGGCCCTGACACCTCTCTCCTCCAAAATCCTTTGCTTCCAAATGACCATGGCACCTGGCATCAGCTCTCCATCAGCACACATGAATGTCTCTTTCTCACTTGTCCTCTACCATCAACCATGCAACCGTCACACAAAACTGGGTTTCTGTTCATCTAACAAATTTCTAAACATGTATTTGAAAAAAATGATAAATTAATCTCTTTACAGCATATTCAATATTTAAATGATTCAGAATAAAATAAAATAAAAACTGGACGAGAACATTTCTACAATGTATGGGTGTGGTCTCAGACCAACCCCACTGTACTTCAGTGTCATGTTGTTAAATACATTGATATTATTTTAAAACTGTGATGTTAGAAATAGAAGGACAGAAGTCATAAGTATTTGAAGAGGACTGGATCCTGATTAGTTTACCTATAGTTAGTGTGGATAATTAATTAAATTAAATTATTAATTAATTATTTCCAAAATTGTGGCTGTAGTTTCACAAAGCAATGGCAAATTATTAAAAAAAAATGTTTTTCTTTAAAACCTTCCAAATGATTCAAGCATAAAAAAAAACAAATTACGTTTACTGTATTTTAAAATGATAATAATTTAAGTATTCAGTCCTCAATATCTTAAATCAACTTTAAATAGTACCTTGGATTCACTGTTATTTAAGATGACTGTACAGTTACTACCCTGTCACCATGGATCATGACTAATAAAATCCTTGACATAATCATTTATCTGATTTGTAAAAGCCATATTCATGCTAAGACATGGCATTATTGAGTCACAGTTCAATAATCTGAACCTGTTTGTGAGGTTTGCCCTTTATTCACATGGATACATTTCTGGTTCAGTCTTAGTTCAGCCATATTTTGCAAACAGACATCAAGCTGCTATGTTTTGGCATTATCTTCCATGAGCTTAAAATGTCTAAATCATACATACAAAAACAGGCTCTTAGGGGACCCATGCATTTTTCATTAGGAAGAAAACATGATTTTAGTCTTCAGTCCAAGTCCATTTCTGCTCCACATCAACAACAAACAACACCAGCTTCAAAGTCCAAAATAGACCAGTAGCTGTGCACAAATCTTTCTAAGTGTAAAAATATCATTGAAGGATGGACACAACTTCAGCTTCAGATTGTGATTCATCAATGAATAGAAGATACAAGTTATGTATGTTGTACAGTGGAGGGAAAAGGCCAATGGGGTCTCAAGCTGGCACGGCTGACTCGTTAAAAGAAGTGAAATCTGACGACCTGAGCCCTCGGTATGAGCATCTGCATGTGCATCTGTGTCACGTCACTGGGAGGCAGCAGCTCCAGCATAATTCTTTCCTTTCTTCTGCTTTCGAACCTCTTGGAGGGTGGCAGGTCATTCTGTAAATGATGATTCAAAGTCCCGCATGCACCAAACTGTCACCCAACTGTTTATGAAAGACATTTGTGTCTGTGAATGCCTGGGACCGTGCTCCAGCTGCCTGCTGTGGCTGTGACAGCCTGCCGTGGACCAGGCCGTGATTGGTGTCAATTAGACAACTGATCACTCGACTGTTTTTGAGTTAATCAATCTGTCATGCACACACCCGACTACATTTTTCTATTATTTCATTCGATGAGAGCTCTGACCTCTCGCATGTTTGCCAACCAGAGGATGAGTTTGCTCTCTAGTGAACCGAGCGTGACGTAGCTGGAGCAGGAAGGATCACATCTGGTTAGTAAAAGCCAGATGTATACAAATGCTCCAAAGGACTAATAGCACAGTGATTACCACAATCTTGTAGACTGGTAGACCAAATGTTGAGAACTAAGGTTGTTCTTATTCTTTCTCGTTCTTATTATTGTAGGTGTGTGTATATTTATAAGAAGCTTTTTAATGTGTTTTTTAATCTAATGTTGCAATGGACAACTGTAGATACACAGACAGAAACTTAAGCAATACAATAAGAAAAAAAAACAAGTACAAAATCATCATATATATTATATATATATATAAAAAATCAGGATAATGGTGACATTTTTTTATTATTAAGATAATTATTTAAAATGTATTTAATCATTATATTTTAAATATAATAATAATAAAATAGAAATGACAATGTCAGTGAAAGTGTTTAAAAGCCATAGTAGTATTTATTACAAATACTGGTTAATTGTATATACAATGGCTTTGACCTGATAGAGAGAGCTACTCATGCCATTTCAATCTACATCCATCCACCTTATTATTAATCCTAAAAGACTGTTTCTCATCCAGCACAACTACTCAAAGTTGAGAGAGCCATACATATGCTGGATGTAAATCAACAGATTTCCATATTGCAGGGGCTTTAAGAGTTTGGATGGTGCGACATTATGTTCCAGAGGAGAACTTCAGAGGACACAAAGAAAAAGATTTGGAAGAGGACGGGTCACAACAACCTAGCGCGGTGAACATGGCTTTAGGCTGCAGTGATAGATCTCAGCTGTCCCAACAGCATCTGCTGTCCGCTGGCATTTATTACCTACCATAAAAGCCAAAACAGACTGACTGGACACTTGCCACCAGCTGCCCCCACACTCTCCCTCCCTCCTGCTTCTCCTCTTCCCTCAGCAGTCTTTAGCTGCTGGGGCTACAGGGTGTGATAACGTCCTTTTTTGCATTTCAGTGCAGGTAACCAGACTTCATTGCCACTTTTTGTCAGTAATGTCAGAGCCTCCTGACCCGAAATCTCTTCGACCTAAAGCTACACCATTTTCTTCCCTTAGGGGGTAGCAGCTGGGCAGTTTAGTGAAACCTTTCCTCTGCGCCATCTTCACCTCATCTCAGTCCAGACCTTTTTACTCAACTAGATGGATTGTCCTGGTTCAGCTGTGGCTGCCAGCTGTAGCACAGGCATTCAGATGGATGCTAGCCACTTGAGGAGTTGCCGTGCTGTACAATAGAACATCTGCCTCACTCAGCTGGTAGTGCTGTTTTTGTGTAATGAGACACAGCGGTGGAATAAAACATATTTGCAATGGCAGGAGATATAAAAGATAGAGCAGCGGTGCAGGTGCTTAAATATGGAATCCTCCTAGAGTCGCATCATTCAGCCCTTCCAACCCCACCAGTGTGCACATTTTTCCATTCGCACAGCTTTTTAATGTTGTGGAGGAGGTTTAAATCAAGGTCCAATTAGCACATGTATGCTTGAGTGACTAATTTCAACAAAAAATGCACATTCAAATAGTTTTTAAATATCTTTCATTATTCATACACTGGATGTTAAAGATATTTCAGATTCCAGAATAAAGCAAACGCCTAATGTTATCACAACTAAGAGTCACCAAAAATCCAAGTACCACCACAGAAGAGATCTTTTCACCATTTCTCAATGTCTTACTTACATTCTTCAAACACCGAGGTGCCATTAATGTCACAGTTTTAGTTTCACACATTGGGTTTTCCATTCAAGAGTAAGTATATCATAATATCATACTAGATATTGATACTTTACATATATCAGGAATAAAAAAGATGAAAGATACAAAACAATGAAATTATTTGGAGAAACATCTGCTCATTCTTGCTTGAATCTAAGCTGCATAGTTGTTAATGTGATAAAAAACAAACAAACAAACTCAAAGATGGAAATATTTTTATAAGCTCTTTTCCAGGTGGCAGTCAATTGCTGCGTATACTGCTGAATTCACTAAATCCCAGATGCCTTTGTAGTATTTAATTTGTTTATAAACGCTCTGGATTGAGGCACCAATTTAAAAAAATAATGCATTTCAGACAATGACATCTGTTTTGGATGGAAATTCAATTCAACCATTAATGGAATATGCAGACATTTTTTTCTATTGCTACTAAGAGAGACTCTAAGTTGTTATTAACTGAAATAGTCAGGAAGCCTCCAACTGTTTTAATGATTTTGAACCTTTTTGAACATACTGTAAGTCAAAGGGCATTTTATGGTTTTGGCTTTTTCAGCAGTTCCGTCAATATTTTGAAGGCCTTAGAGGGTCTGTTATGAAGAATTTATCTTGACCCCCTGCCAGCATGCCGCCTTTATAGTATTGATAGAGTGCAGGCTAAGGATAAAGTGAAGGAACAAGTTTGCATGGAATGATGAGTCGGACATTTGACTTTAATCCCTTAATCTAGAATCAGAAAATGGTGCAGTTGACCTTAAAAATGCTGATTAGCCAACAATTCACTCCATAATATTTATGGACATCTCTGTAATTTTTGCTGTCAATAAACCAATCACTTTTAATGATGTTCAAAACCACCCTTTATCTCAAGCCCAGGGAAAACAGTACAAATATAATTGCTTAGCAGGATGGAAACACAATATCAACTCATATTGGGTATAGGGCAATTCAATCTGAGTTTTATGTTTTAGATGATTTCTTTACAACACCTCTCATACCTGCTGCTGGCAGTTTGCTGGCATCTCAAGGACCTTGGGCTGTGTAACACGACACATCGCTCAATCTCTGCTCTGTTTGATGAATGAGGTCAGGGTCGAAGTGTGGCGATAGGCTCATTAACCAATCACATGTCATTAGTAACACAGTCCGAACCACTGGCAACGGTCTCCAATGCTCAAGGGGCTAAGACTGACCAGTGTTTTTAGAATGAATTAATTCCCTTTAATGCACCCAAGCACATTCATTGAACGGGCCACATCATTTACAGGCCTTGTTTGCAGTGATCTATTGTCTTCTATTTAAATGTTATATGTACATACAATTGTGAGGAATATGCAGACCCCATGATGTTTTACGGCTTTATTGCATCGTATCTGAAGCAACACCGCAACCAATGTCCACCATCTCTGGGATATTTAACAGATCGCAGTGATGTGCCGTTTAACGTGCAGGAAACCTGAGCTGCAGAACTCAGACATACAGATATATGTTTAAAATAATCACTTCTATTATAATCTTACCGACAATAGCACACCCCGAATGTTTATTTTCCTTAACTTTATTTGCCATCACAATCTTCTCACAATTACTGCAGATCTTGCACAAAGAACCCTACGCCTTGAATTAGCATGTATATTGTATTATTAGATTAATATGAGACATCAAGTCAGTGTAATTTGGAATAGAGAGAATACCAGGTTTTCTATAATTTTGAAGTTGACCAGGGCAATGGATATAGTTGACCATTGCATCTGTTTGGTCATAACCATATCATTAAACAAGCTGCACTTGATTATTTATATATATATATATATATATATATATATATATATATATATATATATATATATATATTGAATATTCTACACAGGGATGATAAATCTGTGTAATCTGCTTATTTAGCTGCCTCTTAATGCTGAGGAGGAGTTTACAACCTGCATGTGTATAATAAGGTGTCCGGGTATGTCCATGTCAGAGCATTTGCATCCCTCCCTTTGAAACAGTTTTCCTTCCCCACATTAAATAATACATATGGCACCAGCTTTGATTAGCAGTGATTAAAAGCATCATTTACCACATTTTTATGTCTCACACAGAGGCTCAGACACTGACAGGATCACAGCCTGCAGCTGAGACACACTAGATCCAGCATTGCAGCGAGCTGGAATGTTTTTCTGTTGTATATCCTATAAACATAGTAACTATATTCAATTACACTTCTGTTTGTGTATTTAGGGTCCACTTACACTGAGCAATTTAACACCCATAGACTGTATCGGCAACATCTTGCTGAGAGCACACAGGAAGGGTTGAGTTGTCGCTGATGGATTATTTGTTTTCCTTCAAGATTCTGTGAGACATCTTAATTTTCTGTGAGTATAATATATAACATTTCAATAAGGCTGTGAGCCTGTTGAACTAGATCATTTGAGTTATTGAGCAATAGATTTAAACAGTGATGATTACAATCAATATTGGGTTACATCACTGATACATTCAGGTGAGATTACAAACAATTAATAGTGTTGATTTGAGAAGAAAGAAATTGAAGCTTGAAATAGTATCTGACTGCTAATGGAAACTACTTACCTGACCTGTAGAAAATTCAGTTTTTAGTATTTATGTGGTTACAAAAATGTGACTCGGTGTCCAATGCAATTTTAGCATTTCTTGAGATCTGGAGTGTTGTAAAGTATTTTATGATTTATGCTGCTGGAACCAGCTGAAATAACCCTGCCCCTAATAAATTATTGTATTGTTATTCAACTAAATAGAAAATATAATCACCACTTTTTATGAATGAAACACTACATTTCATTTTCTAAAGCTGTCTCTGACGGAATCATGAAACACATCACATAACACAACTCATTAAAGCTGCATAACTGATTATACATGTTTTTCACCCAATTGTGAGTCATATCCTATTATGGCCCTATTATATATACATACTATTACTATGCGTATTGAAGGTTGCCTGATGCCAAAAGTAAGTTTTCTGAAAAAGAAACCTAAAATAGGCACAAATTTTTCATTCTGAGATGTTGCAGTTTCACAGTGAGCGTCTGATTTAATTTCAAACAGTGTTTCCAGTCATTATTCTGTGCTTGGGGACAAATCAAATATTAAAACAAACGTTTTACCAGAGAGCGTGTTTGCCATGACCTGCTCCTCATTAACGGCTCTCTGTCACAACATTAGGGGGCAAACCAAGGATACCTTTTGACACACACAGACAAGGAGGAAATGCAAACTGTGCGGGAAATAGTTTCATGGTGTCTGCTATTGATAGCTCTCCTAGTACCTTTGATTAAATTGTGCAATGGTGTAATCAAAAGCTAAATGGACCCATACTCACCCATTTCAAAAGAGGATATCAATATATATATTCAGGATATTATTGCCTTGAAAAAACTCAAAATGTGAATGAATGGGCTGTAAAAGCCATGTCCCTGGTCATTTGGTGAGTCATCAGTTCTTAGTCACTTTGCACATGCAGGAGGTGGGTGAAATTGGATGACAGATCCAGATCTTGCGCCTCGCCGTTGAATCACAGGCTATCTCTCATCCACATTTGGCAGCACTCATAAGTGCTTAGCTCGTCAGTGGGCCAAGTGTATTTCTGCGAGCATGAATATTGCCATAATATCCGATGGTGGGAAAATGTGAGGAGACAGCTCTGAAACTTGTGGCTATGTGAGTTTCTGTCAGTTTGTAAAGTAAGCAAATGCATGTCATCTGTTTTTGAAAATATTGCCAAACATACCCATATGCAGGCCTCACCACTGACACATTTGGTTTCGAGCAGAGTTCTTTCACATATTTTGGGCACAGAATTTGTTACAGATTATGAAACAGCCAAGAAGATACACGTTGTTTTTTTGATCGCATCTGTTGCCCATACGTCAGTTCACAGTGTACGATGTGTAGATTGACATTAAGTAAATAGTTGTTTAAAACCGCAAGGATATCAGCAGTCACTGGTGATCATTTTGTCATATCTGGTGAATGGTGTAATCCTTGCAAATTTGAACTGAAAGTCAATGTGTTTGTTTGCATTTATGTATATGAGTTGGAACAAGTGTGCTGATGTCAGCTCAGTGCAACTATAAAGCCGCTTGCAGCCGAACAAACTGAATCATTCCACTCCAACTTCAAAGACATTTATTGAAGGAAAGGGAAATTAGCTTTCACCACAACCTTGAATTTATCAATTCCTCCACATCTCATCAGCCCTCAGGGTTCCCAGTGGCAATGAGCTACAAGAATCAATGTTTTTTACCAAATGACAAGTTTTAGGCATGGAAACCATTATGCTTACTGGCACTAAGTGGTTGGGAGCGACTCCTGCCTGGATTCTGCTAAAGGCAGCTGCCTCTTCAAGCGGACAGCCTTCTAATTTAAATACAGCCTAATGCAAAGTTGATGCCACCCCATTAGATAAAACTCATTTTAAGCATTTAATAAGTTCAGCAACTTCTAAGTTATAATATAATATATGTTAAATATTGTAGCTTGAACTACTCTCAGTTAATGGAAAGAGATATTCGATAATGGGCGGCATGCCGTGCATGGGTTTGTGCTCTCACCTCACAGAATTCCAGTTTGGCCATTTGCATGTGTACTGAAAATGGATCTGAATTCTGAACCACTCAATAAATACAGACACAAATTGGCACACAATACTGAAGGGTTCAGTAAAATATGGAGATGAAAGAGCAAGCAAAAACAAATGATAAAGTCAGTTGGTTACAAGTAGTAAAATCCGCTTCTCCTCAAGCTGCTTCCTCAAGCGGACAGCCTTGTAATTTACATACAGCCTAATGCAATGTTGACATCTTCTCAGTTCTGCCCTACCTACAATATCTCAGACATTGCTTACCCAATCAATAGACATAACATTACTATATATATATATATATATATATGTGATCATAGCAGGCTATTAACTACCAAAATATTAGTTACACTTACTGATTACTGTAGTCTTAGTGGCTATAATAAAAAAAAAATAGTGTTGTATACTCATCTTTCTACACAACAACTCTAGTTCTTCTCCTCCATCGGAGCCAAGTGTGAAAAGTCATTTGAAAGTAACCATGCCCTCCTAACAGTGATTTTACGTGGCCACAGGGATGTGTCTTCGTGAAGTCTTTCCACAGGGAGGGAAGGACAGATGGAGCTAAAGATGGAGACAGAGAGAGGATGAGTGGGAGGAGAGCTGACCCTTAATTTACCCTCTGAGCAAATTCTTAGGGAGGATTTTTTTTAGTATTGCAGCAGTAATACCAACTATAACACTTATCCCTGTGCTTCTCAGCAGCAATTTTTACATTCATTGTGTATCTGTATAACCCTCTTCACTCTAGTCTGTAAGAAAATGTGCACTCTGCACCAACACTTACTTTGTGGTCTGACCTAACATGATGTGTTGCAACCAAAAGCCACTCCATGTTAAAAATACAAAATAACCCACTCACAACGTTATTCCTCTATTTGTTAGCTTCTCTATCTGGCCGTTAAAGCTGTGGTAATTCTAGACTGAAACTGTACTGTACATGAGGCAATATTAGACTTTGGCCCTGTCCCAATCCCTCTCCCTCGGCCCTACCCCCCCCATATGAAGTGCCCTTCGCTGGAAGTGTCCTCCTCCAAACAGAGCCACAAGGGAGAGAGCTAAAAAATCTTCCCCTAGGAATTGGGACACGACTCGTAACATCATCAGCCGCATGCCAACGTGACAAACAGCCAACAGTGACAAACAATATCAACTAACATTATTGCATTAACAACCGTTATCAACCAACATTATAACAGTGAGACGTCTGACAACTGCGGACAGAGGGGACAGAATGATCTATTGATCAATACACAGTCAGTCAGTACATTTACATCGGTTATTTCAATATAACATTAGTCCTGTCCATAGAAGCTTCTGCCCCGCACTGAAAACGTTTTAACTTGAGTGGAAGGTTTTCTTTCAAACTTTATATACGGGACACAGGAGTAAACACACTCGGACTGTGTACACGCTTGTTTTGGCGGCGTGAATAGTGGTTTTCCTGAAACGCTTGACACAGCAACTCAATAAGGTTTTAATTTGCTACTGGATTAGACAAATATATTCCGCTGGGTTCAAATTTATACTTCTAATAGATAAAGGTGAATACAATTTTAATTAAATGGCCTTTAAGTTTGAGTGTTGTTCGGTAATTGCAGTATGATAGCCCCTGTCGAAGTACATGTCCTTTCTCTTTGATAATTGAATAATTTAACTTTATCTCTTTGATACTCATTCATCCTCATCATGGACTTTCTGTAAATATTAAGGCAAAATAGTCATAAATCCATGTAATTTCAAATGGCTCCTTTTTCAACAGATCACAGATGCCCTGGCAATAGCAGAACATGTGACCAGCAGCTGGACGGCATCCCAGAGTTCACGTGGAGCATAGTGGCTGCCGGGGACCTGCGGGAGGAAAAGGAATGAGAAAGCAGAAAAGAAGACAGGAAGTCCCCAGGGTTGGGAGGAAGGTAAGAACGAAGGTATCACTTTCCCCCATCGCAGGGGACTTCTCATTTTTCAACAAACCTTCTCAATCTACTGCTTTTCATTCTGTGCTCATGTTGAACTGATGCATCATCCATGATATTTTGAAAGTTGTTTTTTGAAGTCATTGATATTTTTGTCGTGTCGGTTCATTATGGGCTATCTGGCTGCTATTTGCTTTAAGCTTCTTATTAATTATGTCTAAGCAGAAAGCTACTGGCACCAGCCCAATAAAGCAGAGTGGCATGTTTTCTGAAGTGCTATCAAGATATTTCTCTCCAAATAGTTTTCTGAGGTAAAGTGCTGAATATAATTTACAGAGCCAGCCTCTGCTTGCAAATCTTCCATATTCTCAAGCATCGTTCATTTTCATACCTTGAAAGATGAGAAAACTGTTTCTGTCGTCTTATCTCCTGAGGTGATGGTGAAATGGAGGGAGACAGAAGGGTCTATTTATTTCCTTAAATGTGTTTTTCCTATCATGAGCCACAAGTCTGAGACCAGATGGGTGGAGCGCTGGCTGAAATTGGAAAAGGGAAATATATTGACTTGTAAGAGAAAAGAGTTAGTGTGAGTGGAATGTAGAAATGATGGATGTCTGTCTTGTATATCTAGTTAACGCTGTAAATGACAGCGAGAGTGTGTGTGTGTGTGTGTGTGTGTGCATTGGCTCAGCTCAGTGGTTTAAGCTTCAGTAGTAGGGTTACCCTGACCCTAGTTCAAGAAACCAAGGTGCAGGCTGCAGTACAACCTGTTAATAAATATAGTCTGTGCACATTATTTACACCGACTGATACAATTATATAATATGAGATTATTCCGACAATTTCTGAAAAAAAAAATTATATAGTATGATCAAGACAAAATATTGACTTACTTAGTATGTCTTGGGGTCCGGTAGAAGCACATAAACTTTTGCGACAAAAATGTAATTTGAATTTATTTGCATCCAGAGTTTACTGAAGGACAAGACCACGGTGGTCCTGAGCTGTTTGAACCTCCAGTCCAGGAAGCCAATGTCCTGAGCAAAACGGTGTGTGTGTGTGTGTGTGTGTGTGAGAGAGAGAGAGACAGCGAAGGGGCAGGAGAAGAAGGGGCACATCTCTGAATGGTATTTGATGTGGTGCCTTTGGGTTCAGTTTCAGCATAGATTTAAAAATGAGTGCAGCTTTCTCGATGCCCACTCATGAGCGGTCGCTGGTGGTGGATGGGCCATCCACCATTGAACCACTAGAAGGTTATGAGCCATGTTCAAACCATAAATGATTTTTAAAATTATATATTTGGTAATACATGTGATATTAAAACCAGCAATAATGTATTTTATCAAAGAACAGTCATGAAATTTAGTTTGCAGAATAGGGTTTGTTGCCCTCCTAAAATAATTATTAATGGGTTGATTTAATGGATGCTACATAAAATCCCAAAGGAATTCAATTAAAAATGTATATGATAAGCTCACATGTAAAAGAGATGATCTATAGTGCCTTGGAATTAAATTGGCCATTGGTTTTTAGCAGCCTTCCCCCTCATCCGGTGACACATTAATGTTAATGTCATGCTTGTACAGTATATGCACAAAAAGAGCTGATCATGATTGAAGGTAGGCAACACATAGTACAAAGGAAATTTATGTGCATAATCACATTCAAGTTCTCAGTTAGCCACAATGCAGTTGGCATGTTTTGAATTGAGCAGGGCGAGCTGCTGTCTCCACACATTTCACTGGGGCTTGCAATTTAAAAGGAATGGAAATAAGAGATGAATACTTAATGGCTGTGATCTGCAGAATCGCTCAGGCTGTTTTCTACAGTACCAAACCCATCCGCTGTAAGATGTTCAACTTTGAAGCTTGTAAACGGACAGTGTTGCTTTTATCCAGAGATGCTGGTTTATTAGCTTTGAGTTGAACAGACGCAAGCTGACGAATCACCAAGGTTGCATAGATCAAGCACAAGTCTCGCTGCCCATTAATGAATAATTAATGCCTTTTATACTATGAAGAATACATTTTGGCAATAGCACTGATGGAGCTAAGGTTCATTCCCTCAGTGGTTGTGCGCAATTTTGAATGTTGCCTTATCCTGTAAGTTCTAATAGGCTTTCACTGTGTTTAATTAAAACTGTTTCCAGTTATTTTTGAGGTTTTTGCTTGGCTTTCATGCACACATTGTCATCATGTTGTCCCTGGCCTTACAAGCGTGTGACTGCCTCACAGTCAACTCTGCTCCTCCCCTAGGCAAATATGTGGGGGCACTTGGTCACATTAGTGCTCTGGGTAAAGTAAGTAATGAGAAGAGCATGAGGCAATAGTGCCCTTGGCAAGGTAATTAGCATAAACGCAATACTTAACATTTAGATCAAGACAAATCATAGCGGTGATCAGGGATTTGTTTGATACGTAAGTCGTTTGTGTTGAGAGAGAGCAGTGAGTGGCTAACCGGTAGTGACATGCAGCAGATGCAACTGTGGAGGGAGGTAGAGCTCAAAGAATATACCTCTACTCAATCAAACCATCCAAAAAAAACGATCTCAGTACAAAATATCTGTGACACTAATCAAGTTGATTGAAACAGAGTCACCTCTGTCAAGTACAATCTGGGCAGATTTTGAATCAGGCCACTGTGGAAGAGGTGAAACACAGACAGATATCATTTGAATGTGTTTGGCCTCCTGTGGCCTCACTGTGCCGAGCGGGTCGTCTCAATCCCATGTCTGCCCCCAGTGTCTCCTGCCAAAGAAAATGTGAATATGATTACATATTGATTTCTCGCTCGCACACTCAGAATAGAGAAGCATGGGTTGCAGCTTGGAGCTGACTGGCAGGAGGAGATATCCAGTTGGACGCAGTTAGCTGGAGCCGCTGATTTGTTTGTTTGTAATAGAGTGGCCCTGAGGCTGTCTGTCATCTGCCAACTCAGGGAGTCATCTGGATTACTTTAGCTGGCCTGAGCTTTATAGAATTCAAGATAAAAAAGCCAAATATAGAGGGAACAGCAGCATGTTGAAGCTAACATTCTCATCCTACAGTGGTTTTAATGGCGCTAACAGATCTCATTCTCTGCATTTGTCTAATAACACTGCTCATACACTTAAGTTTCAGATTTAGTCTGATTTATTAACAAATTACTCATAGTAGTAATAGTAGTATTAAATTGATGTATAATACTTTACATAAATATAAATAATATTTTTGCCCCACTTTATTTTACATACAGTATTTACTGTATTGAGTCAGGATTGTCAAAAGTATCAAAACTTTTTTTGATGTTTTTGAAGTGTTTAAAACTCCTGTGAATTTCATTTTCAATAGTATCGGAAAGTAATGAGGGAGGGAAAAGTATTAATGTACACACTGTAAAAATGTTTTCCACAAGTAAAAGTTAATGCAAACCTGCAAGCATAGGAAAATGTATTTTATTTGTTTAATGTAAAAGTACTCAGTTACGCAAATTCCCCCGCACAGTTATACTATTATATCATCAGATTAGTATTATATGTCATGCACTTTGATGACACCACACGAGCAGTATGGGGACATTTTAAATATTTTTCTGTTGTTTTTTAATGTTGGAAGAAGGAGTAACCAGTTACTTCAACTGTATTGGATTTGGCTACAACACTGTGGCTGTAACCCTAAAAGTCCGAAAGTGTTTTGTGGACTCAAACACTTCACCCACCCCTCAATCGGCATAGTGTTGAGTAGATAATGAGTGAATTTTCATTTTTTGGCGAACCCTATCCCTTTAAGTGGTATCGAGTCACACATGCACACACACCGACCAAACAATTCAGACTGTTACTAATGCTTTAAACCCTAATGCTTTTACCCTAATCCATAGACAGATTGTTTTGTTTCTTAGCCTTCTTGCTTTTTCTTGGTTGTAAAGAGAAAGAGAGAGGGTATGGGAGGGATGGAGAGAGGGCAAAAGCCATGCAATCTATAACAACTGTTTCTACACACCTCCTCCAGCTCCCAGACAGAGCAACAGAGATTTAAGTACTGAAGAGAGAAGATTGTGAAGATTGTCCAACAGGAGTGCAGAGCACCATTTAATTAGACCTCATTTCAAAGAAATTGCTCACAACTGATGATCAGACTACAACTAAGAAGCGTGGTTCAAAGTGAAGGCTTCAGTTGGTAGGCACTTGAACGTAGCTGTCCACAAACTTTTAAGTGCCTATTGCAGTGCCTCAATGAGTCCCTGTGGGGATACCCTCCTGATCCTTTCATAAGGATGGAAATGCCAGGGTTGACCCTGTCCTTGCACTGTCCAGTAGATATAAACTGGTGAATAACAATGAAGGTGACCCTTATTTATCAGAAGCTTCACACAAAGTTTCACAGAGATGGATTTAAAATGATCCCATAGAAAATGTGTGAATGTGTGTTTGCCCTCACCTCTGACCAGTGAGATTGCATTCGGACGGATTAATGTTCTACTTACCAGACAGACAGGAAAGCCATCCAATGCTTTTGTTCTGCACCCACAACTTTTCTTATCTGAGTAAATAATTATGAACTATTACATTGGATGAGAGGCAATTTGTTCAACTCATCTGTTTCTCGGCTGTAAAATAGTAGACATTTGAAGCAAGACTGTGCTTTGGGTTTGGCCCCGCCATCTGAAACCGCACCTGTTAAATAAAAGGTAAATGGCTCCCTCAATGGCAGCACACATGTGTCAGACCTGGGTGGGACAAAAAAAAGGGTGGTTATGTATTATAAATTGAACAGTTCTCGTCCAAATAAAAACAAACTTGGCTCACCTGGCAGGCTCACCCAGACCATAGATTGAACCACTGTTTGTTAAACACTGATACAATCGACCTATGACCTTTTGTCCACGACAAATCTTCTTTTCATGTACACATTCTTCATCCTGCAAGTAAAGTACATGCAGGGCAAGACTGCCATTGCTTTGTGCAACATCAATATAAAATTATAAAATACGGTGTGGTCAAAAAGAATAGCATCTCCTCTGGCCTCCTATATAATGGAAGAGCCTAGGCAGTCTATATGAATATTGAGAAATTTCAAAGTACTTTGAAACAAAGGTAGTGATATATACACAAACTGCTATTGGTTGCCATGTATGTTAACCTAATTAAAACTGTGGCCATGTTTTACATAAACTTCTGACTTGTATAAATATATGGATAAGTACATATGTAAATACATACGTGTATACATGTATATTTTTATATGATATAATCACATGTACTTGTCTACTACTCAAATCTAAGACGTCTTCCACTTTTTCAGAAATAAATATCCTCATATAGACAAGCCAGTACAAAATGATTTTTCTCTAGAGCAAAAGAGAACTCTCAGCATAGTTTTTTCATAGTCACAGTTCAAAACTGTTGCAGTTGTCAAATGGTAGAGAAAAGCCTGATAGTAAGGAGTCAGTAAGTCATTATAAGAAGATTAGAAGCAGATAATGGACTGTAACATTCAGCACACTGTAGCAGGTTGATGTCAAGAAGGGCAGAGTACCTTATTCAGATAAAGAGTTAATAAGATAAATGCACTTTATACTGAAAAGCCATTTCTCCCTTCAGAGTATTTCTTTGGGAAATGTGGTTTCTACAGAGGACGTTTTTGTAAGAGTTGATGTTCTGATTACCATGGTAACAAGATAACATCTCAGCTAGTGTTGACGGTTAAGGACCATGTGACCTGGTGCGTCAGTGCATTAAAAAGCACGCTACACCAAGTCTTGTACAGGGTAAAAGCACTGCTGTTCTGACCTTTTGTGTTAGATGCACTTCACAGCAATATTACACTTGTTCAGGTGTAGTCAGCCAAACTCATCTATGCTGCAAGCATTCCACCTTTATACATTGTGAAGTTACTTACTGAACAGACAAGTGTGGAGACAGAATGCAACAACCTTTGGATACCAGTGTAATTGAACCTTAAAATAGACTGCACGGTTCTATCATCAGGGTTTGGAGTCCAACCCTTGACCATCTCTTGACCAGCTCTCTCATCTCTGGTCAATAATTTTGTTCAAGTGGTGAGTGAATGGGTTAGATGGTGATTCATTTAATTTATATATATTTAGAGCCTTTTCCAATTTTACCCAGTACCCAAACCCGCTGCTAATGCTGCTAATTGCAACCTGTTAAGCAGTCATTACTTAACCAGTCAAATTTTCTTTTAAACGTCATTAACCATATAACACATGTTATTCACTGAGTACTTATTCTATTCAAAAGTACTGCAAGCTTTATTTATTATAAAGTATAATTGTTTTATTCTATTCTGACTTCATGTGTTCTGTGACTTTTTTAGTCCAATCATGACTGAATGGTAATGCCTGAATTAAAAGTTAAGCTTAATGAACCTTTGATCAAAAGGTTTATTCTGAACCAACACAATGAGGCAGTTCACGTGCTGTGGTTAACATATTGTCTCATTTCTGGTTGTTGGCGTTTTTTATCAAATATTGTTACTTGTCGTGTGTTTTGCAGCTTTATGTGAACCCAGTGAAATTAGCAGTTACACTAGTTTCATTCAAGCTCCTCCTTCTCTCTGACTTTTCACACTAGTCCCAGCATTGCTCTTTTTATGCCTCCACGTCTGCCATGGCCAGTGTCTGGAGGCATTATGTTCTTGGGTTATCCGTCCGTCCCATTCTTCTGAATTTCTTTGAATTTGGTACAAACACTCACTTGGAATGTGATATATCAGGACCGCCTTTACCGAATTTCATTACATCTGCCACATTTCACTTGGACTGATTAGTACTTGAAGGTCAGAGGTAAAGGTCAGTTTGACCTTTTAAAACACAGATTTTTTCTTGAGAATTCTTTTTATATTAGTAATTATTAGTAATCTGGTACATATTATAACTTTGACTCATGGATTAACTGATTAGATTTTGTTGTTCAAACATGTTTTTGGCCTCTTGAATTTAATATCTCAAGACCACCTGGAGGCCGAAGTTGTCACTTGAACGAACTGAAGTTCATATTGACCTTATATGAATCTGTAAAATCTCACACAAACTGCACTGGTTGGCAGAGGCAAACAACTGCAGTATGGCATTTCTAGTTTTCTTTTTTGCCCAGATCTCAATCTAGTATTTTATGATTGAGTATCTGCTGATAAGGAGTCGAATCGCATGCCTAAATTTCATTTCATAACTGCAATAGCCTCTGTATCTGACACATTAAAGCATAGAATCATAATCCTGCAAGTACACCCTTTCAGAGAGCAATGAATTTCAATTTTTTTTAACATTCAGTCTGATATTTGAATTAGAATTTTTAATATTATAATAATCTCAATAAATATAACATAAATAAAATAAACCACACACACAACCAAAACAATAAATAAAAAACAGACTCTCTGGCTCTGTTAACAAAAATTGCTCTTGAATAAATATTAAACTTTTGGCACATGGTATATGTAACCAGCTCAGTAAACAGGAAATCGATTGAGCGCCCACAAAATGTTGACAACTCATTTTTCACTATGTTTAAATAAAGCTTCATAAACTCTCGATCAAACAAACACGAAGTAAATTTCATATACTGATCAACTTGTAAAGAGTTTTTGTGTTTTATAGTTAAAGTGAGTGCAGGTTAGCAGGAGAGAGGACACAGGAAACTCCAGCATGGTACAAACCAACCACTTCTTCTGCCCTGATCATGAAGCTGCAGCACTGATCATTGTGCAGCGGCGGACCGTAGTGGAAACCCTGTATTTTCACTTGTTGTTGGCACTGTTATTCACCAGCCGGAAATTCTTTCCGGTCTCTTCACGTTAAGAGGCTCTGCTCCTCCTATCTCTGCCTCACTGCGTGTGTTTGAGGAGTCTGAGGAGTCTGAGGAGTGTGGAATCCAACACACACACATATTTTTGCTTGCTCCTGGTATTTCACGTAATGGCGTATATGATGAGAATTATTTTTTTAAACCTGCAAGTCCAGTTATAAAATTTAGTCGCACTTTCTCCAAAAACAATAAATGGTCGTAGTCTGGAGCCCTGAAATACTGAAGTTCATACATGACAAAAGAAATGGCAGGCTCTGTATCAGAAGTTGGACCTCAGGACATAAATTTTCCTGTCAGCCCTCATTCTTCACAATCACAAAATCACTTGATCACTCACTGCTAATGATCTGCTCTGGGTGAGCTAAGGCTGATTTTGTCTCGTCATCAATGAGTTAACCTACAGGGCTTTTCAGAGCCTAGAGGTTACTGCATCATGGAGACCCAAGAGATGCTGAATATCAATGAAACCTCTAACCCTTAAGTCCTGGAGCCAATGACACCCGCTCCATCCCTTCAGTCTTTGTTGTCAAGTATGTGGTCAGAGGACCCAACAGTCGTTCCACTGTCAATAATTCAGCAAATGACCCACCTTCGTCCCTTCTTCTTAAATGAACTGACCTGCACTAAAAAGCAAGGTCAACCGAGTATATCAGGCACTGGATTCAGCTAATCACTTTTTATTTGCTGTGTTGTTTCAATAATGTATTACTACTTTTCTGAAGTTGAATCGTTATTTCTGAAGCCCCCCATAACATCACGACCCCCAGATCACCTCTCAGTTTCTGTGAGGAGACAAAGAGCAGATCAGTTTTTTACCTGCTTTGTGGAAAGTTTTGACTTTGACTTTCGTAATAAATGGAGTAGTAGACTAGTGATTTAGTTTGGTGCTGGTGCAGAACACGGAAAGAGAATGAAAAAACTCTCTCTGGTAGTAATCACCTGTGTAAGCCACGAAGACTCTGTCATTCTCTTTTCTCTCCTTGTCTCTTGTGTTTAATGAACTACAGCTAAAAGACAAATAAAACAGAGGCAAGCAATTATAAGTAAAGCATACCTTTCAAAGACAGACAAAATCTCATTATGTCAATATCATTCTGATGTAATTAGGATACAGTCTGTAGAATATCCAATTAGTATTCTTGTGCTTGGTTGGTGACATCTCCCAACGTGTGTATGTTCTGTATGTGTGTGTATGTTAGTATTTATGAATTAATGTACGTATGTGTCTATTATTTAGTAGGTCTAATGCCTGTGGTGATAATTGTCATACATGCTAAACGGGGGAAGGCACCTACAATTACATAGCTAATTGGTTTTGGTTGTCCCTTGTGAAATGCTTTATCGGAACAATAAAATTACAGTTTTTTCGGAACAGTGCTTTGCAGATTTGGACAGTTTCCAATTTTAAACCCTTGCCCAAAATGTCATTATATCATTTATATATATCTGCTATATCATTTTTGGCCACATGGTGACTGCAGTGCACATCAACTGTGATTTTTCATGTCATGTTTATGTTCATTTTTTAAAATTTTATGTGAATTTCATTACATTGAATTTCTTTTTTTCTAACTTCAATTCTTATTTGAAAATAGAATAAAGTTGATTATTTTTACATGACAAAACTTTGATAGATGCTCCAATTTTATTCTCTGAAAAACACCAGAACTAGAAATAACAAATGTTAAGCGACAACACTAACATCTATGATATCCAGCAGGATTTTTTAAACCACAGTAATAAATCTGACACCATTGCTATTTTCAAATATCCCAGGATACCATGTTACCTTGTCACCGCACAACCCTGATGCAATTGTGTTGACTTCTAAACCTTACACAACACTTGAATTCATGACAGGATGTTGAATGAGCTGAACGGAATAATTCACACATTTTAAAATGTGGCACCTGTTCAGTCACTTCCTCCTGTATTCAATTGCCATGAAGTCATAGCGATGTATTTCTTACTCTGATATTAGGGAGACTACTATACTATTTTAACTTCCAGACGCTTCTCACTTAGTCTTGAGTGGACCATCGATCGGTAGACGTCAGATCGATTGGTTTCTTGAGGGCCAGTGTCTTTCATACTCATTCCCATACCCATATCCTGCCTGCTGCCAAGATTTCTGTCCTTACTCAATCAATCAGCCTATTGATCCTGACCTGAGCATGAGGGTAATGAGGATATGTATTTGTGTGTGTGTGTAATGTTGAATTAAGTGGGCACAGACCCGCATTCATCCCTGGAATTACCTGGGCTTGGCTAAATTGTGCACCGGAGCTCAACCCATATGTACAACTGAAGTAAACTCATGCAGTTTCAGAGAAGGGATTTCCTGGAGGTCTGGGTTTGCGTTGCTGGGATGAGATGGTGGCATGTTTGGCATCTTCAGGGGCGTATGTGGCTCTTCTCAGAATCCCTCTTTTGTGTTCCACCTGCACCGCAGCTGTGTTACTTTGATTAATTAGGCCCTTTTGATGGTATCTCCCTAAGGGCTTCTCTTTTGGTTGAGAAAGCAGCTACAAGATCACACACACACACACTGTGACATTGTGTGTGGTAGTGCAGGGCTCCCCATGGCTGTGATCAGACACTTTTCTGCTTTCATTGGGGACCTGCAGAGGTGAGTGTAGGGTCTGATTCATCCTCCATCCTGGACATGGCTCTACCTTTGCTGTAGTTCCCCGGGGGGTCTTTGAAGCAGCTCACATCAGAGACCCTCTGTGTTTCTCAGCTTGCTTGTAGCTCTTGCACTTTGTACCCCTTTCCCTTCCCCCAGTTTCTCACATCAGTCATCCAAATCAACGGTTAGGACCTTAGCAACAAATGTTAAGCCTCAGCCCAGCTCATTCGTTTTTCTGGTTTAGTTTCTTTTTCATCCCTTTAACAGAGGATACCCAGATAAATATAAATCTCTACATTTTCTTTTTAAACCTTTCTCCTCTTTTGAAGGGATATTTGTGCACTATGCATCTACAATATTACACCGAGTCCCTCCAGTGAATTCTCAACTCAACAGAATGCAAACTAATATTGAGATGGTTTTGGAGATGAAAATTATGGTGCAGTTTCTCAAGCTGTATGGAAGTGTGGGTTGAGACTATTTAGAAAACACTGGCTTCCCTTCTGGTCTCCTTGGTGCACAAAGCAGTGTAATAACACCACTGATAAGAAATATGGAGGGAGGGAGATAACAGCACAACAGACAAATGTCACAAGAAACAAGAGTAGATTTCATATGTGATGAAGCTTGTAAAAAAGGTACATGAAGTGCAAAGAGTGGAGGAATGTAAAAAAAGATTTGACTGCTGAGGTGCTTAGGGTTTATCGCAACCCTGCCAACAAGAAAATATGGTTGAGAGGTGACCCACATATAGATTGATTATTTTAGCACCACAACTATCACTATCAGAGCAGCTGTCACAGGTCTGGTTTGAGTTTAAAGTATTTGAGACGGTGAGGGATTGCTACTGCTGCCTCCAATATCTTTAATGTAAGCGTTGTAATAAACAACATTGTATATACTAGTGTTGGTTAACTAATCTTGCTTTATTAAATGTGTCATACTGATACCCATTCTATTTAGCTGTGTTGTGAGATTGTACCGGTGGATTGTGGATGGCAGCAGTTTGTGGTGTACAGGCTTGTCGGATGTAGCTGTAAGTCACAGTGATATAGCATTATAGCAATGCTTACTCTAGCATGCCAAAATGCACACAACAACATTGCTAACACGCTGATGTTTGACAGGGCAGAGTTTTATGCCGTGTGCTTGCTCACGCTACTGTGCATTCGGGCCATAGTTTTTAGCATCCATGCAGTTTATAGTGCCGTAGTTTGCGAACTTGCAAGTCGCATGTAATTCAGTTCTCTCCCGAGCATGCGAGAACTCATCTTTAACTCTTTATTCTTTGTAACTGTCACTTGGAATCTGTTGCCTTCGTGCCCGTTACAGCCATAGATTGAATTCATTCTGTGGAAAACGCTGGACTGATTCACCATAGTTGTTACAATTTGTCATCTGGTGGACATGAAGGAGTCAACCAGATAAAGAACAATCCATCTGATAGTTGTGATGTTTCAAACACAACCTTCATCAAGGGACCACCAACATCATCAGGAAACATTATTTGAGGAACCCAACTGACATCCACAGACACACACAGCTAGCATGGATCAAATTGTTTTTATCATGAAAGTGTTTTTGTGGTTCAGATTAGCTTGTTTATCTGAGGGTGATTTGTAAAATAACAGAGTAGTTAAATTATAATTTAAAGTAAAATTTACTGTAATCTGATGGATTACAATTAAATTATGCAATAATACATTTATCAGAAGCCTTCATTTATATTTAGGGAGGCTCTTTTGTTTTGGAACATATAACTTAAAGACCGATAAGAAATCAAGTATTTAAAAAAATAACTATTCTGAAATCCAGAGATGATTTAAACTGCACAATGACTTATTGATTTACTAATTAAAAGATGTAGTATTGATCCCTAATATTGATTGCTGGCAATATGTTTACATATGTTTTTTACTTAAGAATTAAATCATGTTGAATTGCTTTGTAAGGTATCTGTTGTCTTGCTCATTAGTAAAAATTAATGTGAGTAATGGAAGAATACTGATTATGATTAAAATGTTTTTGTGGGGCTCAGTAAGAACGGATTAACCTTAGTTAACAGGAAAAAGAACTCTTTAAAAATGCATTAACAGTTGCTTCCTTCTACTGTTGAATTACGTGGTCATGGCTGAGTTAATTAAAAACTTGAGTTTGTGTGCATGAGCCTTTGTTTGACTCTGGTTACAGGCTGACAAGTCATTCGTCATACTTGACTTGTTTCCTTTTCATTGTCGTCAACTTCTCTAAACAAAAAAAAAAGAAGAAAAAAAATGCTGCTTGGAGACAGTTTTTCTCCCTGAACTTCTCTGCAGATTATTTGTTAAATATCTAAATTGAAACAATACTTTTCTCTATGAAGCATTTATTTTTTCTTCTCAAACCTGCTTACATCTGCTGGGATTTATAGCCCACTGTGTAACAGGACGCAGCTTGTCTGTATGGAGTTACATGGGATCTTAGAGGCTTTACTGAGAGCTTTCTGTTTGGTATGTTTGATGAAGCAGCAAACTCTGAAACATTTGAAAAAGCTCATAAGCTCTGTTGTATCAAGACAATATTGGATTTAAAGTACATCATATTTTTCTAGAAAGTCAATTTCTGGCCTGTATAGTGTTTAAACTAGAAAGGAGAAAACACTGCCCTCTATGATGGAAATCTGATGAGCGTTCTGATGAGTGTTCAGATTGCTGGATGTATGAAACAAAAACAAACAAAAGCTTAATGTGTCAAAGAGAAAAGGGATCAGCGATGCAAATGTTTCTTCGCCCACATACATGTGTGCTGGATAACATAGCTACATCCAGAGGTATAGTGGTGCCTATAGAACTGGGTATAATCTTATTTTATGCCACAGATCTTTCCAGCAAAGAACAAACATTGTGTTTCATAAACAGTGGCATGTAAGAATACTCTTGCATATTTAGTTTATCCAAAAATGGGCCATTACTATTTGGACATTGTCACTTAAAGGTATAGTTCAACCAGAAAGTAAAAAATTCACTTATTATCTACTCACCCCTATGCCGATGGAGGGGTGGGTGAAGTGTTTGAGTCCATAAAACACTTTTGGAGTTTCAGGGGTAAACTGCATTGCAGCCAAATCCAATATAATTGAAGACATTACTGACCTATCTTCAGACGTAATAAAACAACAGAAAAACATAACATGCCTCCATACTGCTCGTGTGGTGTCATTCAAGTGCCCTTAAGCCCCGGCATTCAAATTCGACTCGAAACGATGTCATTTCCATCATGTTTTAAGCCTAAAAGTCCACCAGAAGTGGCTAAGCTAGCGGACTTTACTATTACCGACGGTCCCTGAATGCACCGTGTTGGAAGATATCAGCGGACATTTAGGCTTAAAACACAGTGTAAATGACACCTTTTCGAGTTCGCATTAGGGATGCACTGATTTATGGGCAGTAAATTGTTATTTTAAGAACTCTACTTGTTATTCCCCAAGGTATTCGATGAGGCAACAGACAACTGCGTACCTTTTTTTCACAATGCTGCAGGACTGTAAGGAGATGCATTTTAGTGGCAAGACTTACAGTTAAAGTCAGAAGTTCACTTAAGTTGAAGTCATTAAAACTAATAATTTTTTCCACTCCACAGATTTCATGTTAAACTATAATTTGGCAAGTCAGTTAGGACCTCCACATTGTATATTACACAAGAAATCTTTCCAACAATTGTTTACAGACAGATTATTTAACCTTGAATTCACCTTATCACAATTCCATTCAACCTGTCAATTGGCCTATCAGAAGATTCAAAAGCCATGACATCATTCTCTGGAATTTTCTTTTTATGATCCACTCCCATGATATTACTCAGGTTTCGGTCAACTAGGTGTTTTCTTTTCCTCTGAATAATCCCGAGAGCTGCAAACAGACGTGTCCAATACCTGCAGGTAGTCGATGGCCAGGCAGGATAGACAGGCGAAGATCTGGTAGTGCTGGAACTGTCTGTAACAACAGACGATGTAGGAACTGGTGAATGAGTTCATTTTAGCTCGAAGAAAACGGAGGAGAGGGCCTGAGGGGAGGGGGGAGAAAAGAGAGAGGGTCAACATACTGAGAGTGAATCTACTGCAAATTATATACCATATTACATGAGGAAATAATCAGGCATGTGACTGGCCAACAGGACAGGACAACGAAATGTAGGAAAATAGAGCGCAGAGCACAACACAGCCCTTATTTAAAGTAATTTTTATTTAGATTAGATATTTAGGCAAAACTAAATCATAATTTAAATAAGGGAGGAGATAAGGACATCATTTACATATATGGTGCCCTAGATTTCAACACTTCTATATTTAACTTGCCATTCTTAACCCAGAATCATTTTAAACTCTTGCACCTCTAGTATATTGCCAGAATTTCGAATTAAACTAGAATGAGGTTAATTATTTAACTTTTACATCTAGATTGGGTGAACAATGTAGTATTTGTAGTATTTTATACCCTTTCAATTCTTACACTTCATCAAACATGGTGGGTATAATTTTTTACATCAACTATTGAGTCAAATGTTATATTATGTATTATAGAGCTGTCCTGCACTATATATTCTGTGTATAGTTGCAAAACTAAATACCATGATAAAGTACCATCATGGGTACTTTAATTTGTCAACGTACGTACAGAGAGAAGAGGGGGGAAAAGAGGAGAGACTAGAGGGAAATAACAGAAAAACACAGAGACTGTTGCGGGTGCTGCTGAGACGCTGCACCGAACGTGATGCCAGTAAATAATCAGCATGGATTTTATTTACCACCCTACAAAATCCCTTTTTACAATACAATCGGAGGTGATTTCGAAGTTGGTTTACGCATTGCACTACAGCACTGGTTACATCACACTTTACATAACTCTCATTGTTTACTTTTTTATACAAAGAAAGAACTTGTTTAGCCATGAGACTGAGGGCTGTGCGTTATGGCTGTCTAATCCTCAACTGGTCAGCCTGTCTTATCTTCTGAGGACCCTCACTACAACCTTGGTTGCTATGGCCACTGCCGATTGTCAGATGCTGGCTCGCTGCAGCATGAGTGAGTTATCTTTGCCTCCATTGAGATTTACCAACAAGAGCACATCACTGATGTCTTAAAAGCATGCCAACCCCATTACAGAGTTAAGGGAAGGGGGTCCACATTGAATCTTGGTCTTATAGCTTGGTCAAAAATATAAGCAAGTTCAACTGAATTAAAACCCAACATTAGAAGTTGTATGTTGTTCAATTCTGCAGGTATATTATTTAACACACAAAGGCTCCTGTAACCTGGTGTGAAGGGCAGCCTCTGCATAACATCATCTTCATCAGTGATGAGCAACCTGAAACACTATGATACAAAGCAGGTTGATGTTTCTGGTCATTGGAGGTTAGTAATTTGTATCCAAAACACTTTTTTATCTTATTTGTTGAAATCCTATTCATGTCTTTATAGGGTCTGGAAAAAAGACTGGAGGGGGATGCGATGTATAGCCTGCTCTTGCTAGCTTTTCCAGGATTACCAACCCAATCTTTAAATACATAGACCTTTTTATGATTAATATACAGGATATGTAGGGAGATCATTGGAGTCATGGTTTGTATTTGTCCTCAAGCAGATTTGAACACAGGCTCAGAAATCAGCAAGTAAATGTGGAATTTGTTTAAAGATGTTTGAACATGTTCTTTTGATATAATGATTGAACTGCAAAAAGGCTTTGTGAGTGAACAATGAAAGCTAAACATATATTTACACATCTCACGACAGACTCACAGTGTTTGTGAGATGAACCAGCAAACACAGAGATTAAGACACCCAATATAGAAGAAAAATGGAAACTAAGTGTAGAAGACAACTCAGAACTCAGAACTACTGGTAGAATAAAGCAGTTGTCCATGACAAGGTTATATGTAAATATGTTCCTACAACTTCTATCTGTGTGCAGTAAATGATGTGTATCATGGCTAATAACAAAACCAAACAGTTGACTTTATTTGGACAGTGTTACAGTAAAATATAATGACTGAAATGCAAATACACAGTAAATACAACATGTGGAGTTGTAACGACTTTGGGTTTTTGCCTGTTGACAATTGCGGTATCTGTCTCTTAAATGCATGGCTATGTAGTCACTACTTATTCAGTTCCGTCAATTGTAACTATGTGTTTCCAGCTCAATTTTTTACTGGAAAGGACTTGTTGACCAGCTCCCAGTATTTGTTTCCACCACCTGTCACACCAAATGTGCAGCCTTTCCATGAATTATGTCTCCCTAAATGATGTATTATGGTTTTATCATGGATTCAAGGACAAAAGTGGGCTTACACCCTAAAGTCAAATTGAACAGATCCTCCAGGAAACAAAACCATAGATGATGTTTATGGCATATATGCATTGTATGTTGCATTATTTATGAGAGAGCCTGCAAACTGCAGTGTAGCTTAGACCTGGTGTTAAAAAGGAGATAGGAGCATGTTTAGAGCAGTGTGCTGCATGGATCAGACGGATGTGTTAAGATCATAGCTAATCTGACTGGATCAGAAAAGCAAGCTAACCATGGTGCATAGTGATGGAGAACTCTGATAGGAGGTGGTAGGCATACCCTGATGCTTGTGCGCGTGCACATACTGACTCAGACACAAATACCATAATGCTTACTTGTGATTTGGGATTTGAAGGCTAACAAAAGAAAACCAATAAGTATTCATTGTTTCTTTCTCAATTGTAGTTATGTCATTTAAGAAGACTATTACAGTGTCAGTTCTAAACCTACCGAGTGTGGGATGGGGGGTTTTCTTGGTCTGTGGAAGTGCTGGTTGTGGCTTTCTTTCTGAAGCTATAAAAGTGACCTGCAATAATTCAGCTGCAGTCCACAGAACCCTGAAGCTGCACCACTGCTGCTGCACAAAGAGCTGTTCACCTGTTCATTCAAAGTTCAGGGAAACTCCAATCAGTTTGCAGAACCCAGGTGAAATCACATCAAAGTTATTCCTGAGCAGTAATGTTAAACTATATAGTTTCATACCTGCAAGAGGCTCTAGCTTCAAATGAACACACCTTGATAAGGCGCAGGTGCTACTACTTAGCAAGGGGTGGGCGCTCTCTCACTCCCACAATAATCAACCAAATTAACATAAGCACACGTTCCCTCACAACAATTCATATGAATTAAAAAACAGAACCTAAATA
Organism: Hippoglossus hippoglossus; assembly: GCF_009819705.1. Taxonomy (NCBI): domain Eukaryota; kingdom Metazoa; phylum Chordata; class Actinopteri; order Pleuronectiformes; family Pleuronectidae; genus Hippoglossus; species Hippoglossus hippoglossus. Next base: position 21,257,148 of record NC_047172.1, on the reverse strand, counting down.
TCAACAAAATAATTAATATGAATCATTTGGCTCAAACACACAAACTAGAAGATCAGTTGTCGTTGCTGTGAATGAGCTGTGGTTGTGTCCCTTATGTTGATGAGTCCTTGCTGCCACTGCTACAAACTGCTGGTTGCCTGTTAATTCAAAGTTCATAAATATTGATATCTCGAGATATACGAGTCATTCTTGAATCACTAGATCGATATATAAAATGTGCCGAGACAACATGAAACATGACTTTCAATCAAAATGCCTCCACAAGTACAGGAAATTAGTCACACTGTGCTAAACAAATGCACTGCTTTATCCAGATATACAGTACACAAATTTCAAATTGAAATACTGTATGTACACACACAATATAGAGATGTAAATCTAAGATGTCTAACTTTGCACGTCCAGGCAGCGAAATTAGGATGATTTACGTCTCAGTGTATTTCTATCTTTACACCCGAGTGATATCCTTCTTTCTGTGTTGTAGCAAATGTACATTCACGTCCCTCCAAGACTCTAAACTCACCCAGAGGAAATGCCATCAGTGCTGTCTGCACTGACTCAGCTCAAAAACTTTTCTTTCTTTTGTTTCGTTTCAATAATATGTTTTCTTTCCTTCTTTTTTTTTTTTCCCATTGGTGATATCACTGGCACCATAGCGATAGAAAATGATGGATCAAAAAAGGACAGTGGAAAGGAGATGGAGGAGCTAGAGTGCTAAAAAAATTGATGATAAAATAATATTTAAATAAGAGACACTGTCAAAGACTGAGTGAGATAAGTCTGGATGAAGGATCATGTGGAATGGGGAGTGGGGAGAGGGGGGTAGTATTTAAAGACGAGCATAGAGATACGATAGGCCTGAGTCTGCTTCAGAGAACCAGCCAGAGCAGATGCGGAAGCAGAGGAGAAAACAGAGATGAAAGAGATTCTCTCTGATACTGATAGACAGAGGAGATGACAGAAAATTGTGCCTGGCATTTGATAAGCCCCGTTTATATCCCCAGTAATTCAGTTCTACTTTCTGCTCTTCCACCAGTCACAAGGAGTCGATGTGTCGCAGGCTTATCGACCAGTGCGACACCTGTCTCACAGGTCTATACCCAGTTAAATGTTCAGAAGTGTTCTCCACCGTAAACTGAAACTAAGCAAGAGCCCAATTTGTAATTCCTTTTTACTGCAGTCAATCTGTATGTGTTCAACATGTTCCTTCAGTCCTGAGAATGAGGAAGGATACATTTCTCTTGCTCAGAGTCATTAGCAGCAGTCAGGCAGTGCGGAAGGGCTTCATTCAGTTACCCTCCTTGGTCTGTCACCCTTTTATTAAGATGGCATACACATATGAAGAAGATGAGTAAATATAGAAAGGAAATGTAGATAATGACGTTTTGTCAGTGGCGAGGAACACGAAGATACATGGATAATGGTGCCCCTGTTCCTCCCTTGGAGACCTTAATGACGGCCCTCTGCCCTTCCTCGCTTTAAACTAGTATGACTTACTACCTCATGTTCTTTGGATGGAATTTCCAGGTCCAGGAAGTCAATGTCACACACTGAGTGGAATTTATGAGGCAGCAAACAAATGGATTTCAGACAGAACTGACAAACTGCATGTACCGGCTCCCGCAGTCAACTACAATTTAGAGTGGTTTAGAGTAATGTTGAAAATAAATGAGTTTGCAGTTATCCTAAGGAAGCAGAAGTGGATCTATTTTGTTAGTATGTTTACCAAAACAAACAGACATCAATGACAGAGACAAAAAGAGACGGTGGCACATAATTTGTGGAGTTCAGGAAAGTCTTCAAAGGGGCTGAAAGAACAAATGCTGTGCATCATCTATATTGAAGGTTACTGCGATAATGAGACCTTTGTGAAAGAACCTTTTTGCACCTACATCTCACAACTGAACACAACAAACAATTGAGTCAATATGCGCCTGTCAAAGTTTCCCTCTCTTCTTGAATCTAACAAACTATTTTAGCACTTAATTCAGACATTTCAAACACAACAAATCTTCTTTAGTCAGGCGTTGTTCTTTTTCACTTGATGTCCTTTGATTACATGTTCAGCTGCTGGCCACAATCATATCATTTTGTCAACAGGGTGAAGTCAGAGATTTGTCTCATTGTTTTCAGACATGAACTCCAGAAAATGTCTGCACAATGGGGTCCAGACTTTGTCCACACTTTGTCCAGACTTTGTCCAGAGTTTGCCTTTCGCATATCAAGAACACAACAGGAGATTCTCCGGTCAGGCAAAACAAAGAAATCTGCAGAGCGTTCAGACGAGGGGTGGTGCAGCATGCAGGAGGCAGGATAATTACGTATAAATTCCTCTGTGGATATCACATCGACACCAGTTTCAAGAAAAGTTCTTGAATCCTGGTGTCTTTTCTACGTGTATTATTATTTAATTTTTTCCAGTTTTGCATCTGTTGCATGTTTAAACCGTCATTAACATGCCCTATAGCTTGTGGTAAATCCTCTGGAGAATGTCCTACTGTTTTCTCAGGCTCACTCTAACATTATCCAGAGTTTTTACTTGGGGGGGCTGCGATGAAAACTGACTCGGAAATTTGTTTGCATGTCTGGAGGAAGCTTCTTTTTAAGCTTTTTTTCACTTCTATTGAGCTTGATTTATATAAGGCCCATTTGGTATATTCATGGTTAGCATGACTGTGCAAACACATCTGACCTGTCCTGTGTCCAGTAAGCATTGATAACTGGGGTTATTAATGTGCTCAGAGTTAAAATATACCCTCCTCTCTGTTATTTCTCTTGGTTCTGGAGGTGGTCCAAATCTAAGGGGAGTTTTGTCGAGGAATACAAATGTTCATGCTGCTGTTTTCAACTTCAACAGCAATCCAATTGACATTTCTAGGATTTACACAGTGACCATCTTTGGCAAATTCTCTTAAGGGGAATGGAAATTTCCCTATATCCAGCTACAACCTTTCAAGTTTTGTTTTCCAGGCGAGATATTTATGTGCACAAGTCACAGTCTGTGAACTGGTTATTGAAATCACAAACACCTGTTTTTAATTCTGTTCTGATTTTTCAGTTTCTACATCTTGATTTTCATGCACTTGTACAGTAAGTTGTACTAGTACACACTCATCATTAGTGCACAACACGTAAAGTGCAGTACATAATCCTATGCTTATCTTCTGATTGCATGTCATAGACTGCATGTGGCCTCATTAGCTTCATTAGTTAGGAAGGAAAGGATGGATGAGATGCTTTTGTGGTGGGAGCTCCTATGAACCTTTATTAAATTTGGTTGTGATTGGGATTCGTAGACAATGCCAGGATCTTTGTTTTGGTGAGAAACACGTTGCCCTCAATTTGACATGATACGCAATTATTTAAACAAGCTAATTCAGATGGTCTGGCGCTTCTAGAGTGTATAATTTGAATTCGTACAGGTCATTACAGTTTGTTGAATTAATGTTTGAATTTTAAATAAAAGCCCTGCCAGGTAGCAGTGACGCTCTTCTCTGACCTTAGCCATAGCAGCAGCTCTTTTCTTGTCAACGACTAATGAGCTTTGCTTGTACAAGGTCACATTGTTCCAGAATGACAGAAATGGCCCAAACACAGAACTCAATCCAAACGTCTGCTCTCCTCAGAAAACGTTCCAATGCCTGTCTGCCCTAATCAGTGTTCGAGGCAGGTTGTCCGTTTGTTTCGGGAACCAGCAACACTCAATTTGACCTATCAGCATCGCCATCAGTTACATGAATCTGCGAGTGTATTTGGCTCAGCTCTTAATGGCATTGGCATCGGGGCCTGTGGAACATCTGGCCTTCCCAGGCAGAGGCTGGGTCATGTTGATTGAAAACACACACCCTGCTTGACCGTGCTTACCATCAGTCACTCTGTCCCTCTCTCTCTCTTTCTCACTCACACACACACACACACACACACACACACAAACACCCCCCTCCTTACTGTAAACCCTGTCAGGGTGGTATGGTTTTTCTCACAGTGGGCCCATCGCGCCGCTCCTGATGTGAACTGATGAGACCTGTCAGTCCTTGTGCACCACGCTAATCTCATCACACTGCATGTGGATTGGAGTGTCTGTGCTAGCTCAGCTGCTGGCCCCAGCCCAAACTTTATGAACTCACATAGCTATGCATCTCACCTAATGGCATTAGTGTCAAATGGTTTGATAAAGACCACTGGCCTCCTACTTGATTAGTTCTAACTGTTACTCCCTATACCGCTACCACACAGACACACATCCAGCCACCCGCTGAGGTCTAATGAATGTAATGATGCTGGTATGAAAGCACAGGAAGACTGAAATGACCTGGTACAGAGGAAGAGGAAAGGATGGATAGAACGAGAGGCTGCTATAGTCAAATGTCACAGTAAAATGCCATATTTTACTGCTCTGACCTTCATAGTTGTTGGCTTTTCCAGCAATAAAGTTGTTACTAAGCTATAACGACATTCTCACTGCGCATTGATAGTTTACAACATTAAAATTGAATACTGCTACTTTTAGTTTTGAATATTTAATTCTGTCTCTAGCTCTCCTTATGCATGTTCTCTTTTAAGTTTGCATTAATTTAGCCAATTCAACCAAGCACACTTATTCCACTCTGAGTGACTGTGTAGCACCTGTCTTGTCAGTCAGCTCCATTTCAAGGTCTGCAGAATTCATCAGTATCCTTTTCTTTGTGCTGAATGTTCAAATTGGGCCAAACATACATATACATGTATTTTGAAATTGGAGATTTTGCAGTGAAACATTGTTGAACAAGAATAATGCTCTGTGCAGAGAAGCCTGTACTATGTCAGCTTTGTCCTTTTCTGTTGTAGAAGGTTGTTTCTGTGGACTACGTTTTTTAGATTACCTTTTCACTATTTCTTCTTCTGCAAACAACATAAAATGTCTCTCTTCTTCCACCTTTTGTCTTGTATGTAGCACATAAACTATTATGACCATGGTTTAACATTCAACTTGAACTTTAGTCTGTTTCATCTTTCAAAACTTTTACATAATTCATATTATTCCAAACTATTTGATTTCTTGACACATTGCACTGCATTGACAACAGGCAAATATAAAATAATGCCATTAATCACACAAGACATTAAAACAAAACCTAGTGTAAAATTGTGTGGTGAACATACATATGTTGCAGCAGTTTTGGACTGTGGCTGTCCATCTTATTTGTCGAGCTGCAGTTCCATAATGAACCAACAAAACTCCTATACTTCTCATTGATTCATTGTAGTGTGCACACACGCACACAGACACATACACACACACACAGACTCATTGACAAAAGAGCGGACTGTCCTCGTAAGACTGGTCATCAGGCACATCGGGAGAAATCCTGCCGCATTGGTGCACTGTCAAAAGTCCACAGCTTTTACCCTCATCTAATTTCCTGTGTGATGTTTTACAGCGTTTATGTTAAAAGCACATTTTCATGGCATTTCTATGATGTTTATTCATTTTTATGAATTCCCGATTTCATCAATCAAGTGCTGTTTTCATTCCCTGGGGCATTTGCATGAATATTTCTACAGAAGAGCATCTCATTTTCTCTTCAGACAACATAGAAACAAAGACTATACAGTCTGCAGCAGCTCCTCTGAAGTCTGAAATTGTGGATTCAGCATGTTTGTTTTAGCTTTTATGTCCAAATCACTGTCACAAGGTGATAGCCAATGTGAGTCTGAAAATGTATCCATTTTCCCTGAAAATCCCCCTGGGTAATCTCACAGTCATTGTTCTCGTCAGTTTTATTCTCTGCCGAGCTGAGTGCTGACGTGATACAGCAGATTGAGGAGAGGGATAAACCCACTCATTTCTGGCTATAGTGTACAGTAGCAAACGTTGAGTTTAAATGGAATTGTCCTGAGGCAAAAGAAGAACACACTGTATCTGAATGAACATCAGTGACGTTTCTTTTGTGCAATCTTGATTTTGTTCTACTTGTCAGTATAACTAGTCGTGCATTCAAAAAAACAATGAACTTATTTTTCCATGTCAAATCCCTATAAATGTATATAAAAGCAAAATAATGGTTTAATGACTTTACAAAGACCTTTCTATCAGAGGATTTTGTTCATTAGTGCTGAGAAAGACAGATCTGCTGTTAAAAGCATAATCATCGCTGTGACGCATGCTTGATAGGAAAGGGTGTATGTGCTCACCTGTTACTGAACGATTTAAGCTAATTAGTGTCTCATAATCAAATCTGCAGTACACATACTATTATCCGCCTAGCTGCTCCAAAACATCATAAATAAACAACTATTATGGATATGTTTCTGTCTGCACAGTGTATTTACAAAGAAGCACTTGATTGTTGTTAAATGCTGCAACAAGAGGTTATTTGCAACCTTTTGGCATAAAGTCGAGCCTTCTGCACCATGGCTATTTACTGTGTCAGTAGGTCCTGCTTCGATAGCAAGCCTGCCTCTCCTGAGGATTCGTTTTATGGATCACTAACCATGCCTCAGATTCAGACACTCCAAAGAGTTCCTGTGCTTGTTTTTCATAAATTGGCAGTACTCTCCGTTTAGCAGTCCTGCTGCGAGTCATGTGTTTGTAGGACCAGGACATTTTTCATCCCATGTGAGCAATTTTATTCATCTCCAGAAGAAGTAGAAAGCATGAAACAATATATTAAAACTTATTAGAAGATTTGAAGGTTTCTCCGCGGCACAGACCCTTGTGTAACTTTATTTACACTGTAGCCTCCCTCATTACACAGCTTAGCTGAGACTGCTTCTTTTTTTTTTCCTCTACAATTCACCCAACCTGGTTCTCTTAAATAACTTCCTGTCTCTCACTTAAGCCATTTTCAGACATGAAAATACAGGTAAAATCGTTGGCTACGGAGTTTACCTAGAGTTTGTCTTTTACACAGCTGGAGGATCTCACTCGGACATTTGTGTTCACACATTCTCCTCTTCTGGAGAAAAAGCGTAGGAACTGCAGAGTTAAGTGGATGTCTGAAAGCAGCTTTATTGTAGTAGGGTCATTGACTTTCATTAATTCCACCATAATAACACTCAGCAGCAGTCAGTAGCATACAGAGGGTTATATGTAACACATGCTGCTATAATCCAGCAAACTTCATGTGTAAACTTCAATTTACACATTTATGGGAAACGTGTGTCTACCATCAAAGCCTGAGAGAGTCACACAATAGATTGTGCACTCACACAAACACGCAACACTCTGTCCATTAATCCTGATTAGTGTCTTCATGCAGCCCGCTGTCCTTCTCCCTCCTGCAATAATCATGTGGGTTTGCCACAGCAGCATTGCAATTAAAAAGACGCACACATTCACACAGTGAATCGCCATTGGTACAGTGATGAACCACATATTATCTCTCAGCTTGAATATTACCCCAACAGTATGTCAGTTCATTGTGTACATTGATGCAGTACCCTAGTAGTGTGTATGTGTTCTGTCTTGCCCTTCACCCCTTGTTTCTCTCCTCTGTCACTTCCCTGCTCGATTTCTTTCTGTTACTTTCACCAGAGTCGTGATCCACTCTGGCTATGTATTGCATTTTACATGACTTCATAACGGGATTTTCTCACTTCTCCAGTCTGTGACATAAATTGTTGTTTGATTTTAAAATGGCTTTACTTATTTCATCTTCACCACCCTCACACAGAGACACGAAGAGAGATGAAGGTATTATTCCAGATGGCTTGTAAATTTTGAGCCAATTCCTGTGTAGTTTGTACCTTCTCTGCATGTTGTGTCTGTCCAGAACATGGACAAAGAATTGAATAGGAGTCTGTGATTTAAGAAAGAGCAGTGAAAAGTGCTTTCAGTGAGTGTATATACTGTCCCCTGGTACTGACTGTAGTCATTGTCGCCGCTTATCTACATCTACACACAATGCTTCAAATTGCCATAACAACCTAGAATCAATTTCTGCCCTCTGCACTGTTTCTGCCTGACTTCCATTCAAGTCTCTGTTGAAGAATAAAACATCAGGATAAATGCTGTAAGATTGTAGTAGAGTACATGTTCCCTTATTCACCAGAAGTGCTGCGAACCTGACAAATCTCCCACACGGGGGTTACCTGCCCCATCTCGCTTTGCACTTCAAAGCTGGCACGTCTGCCTTTTATTTTTTTCCCCTTTCCTCTTTCCTCCTCGCCTCGCTTTAACACACTTAATTGAGCTGAGGGCTTTGATGGTGGGTGGGAAGAGAGTGAGTGCTGAGGAGAAGAGGAATTGAACATTGACACTAATTAGATGGAGAGCAAGTGGGGAAAAAAAGTAGGCTTCTCAACACTACAGGCAGTATTGTCAAAGTGAAGAGGGGATGAGGTTGGAAAGTCAAAGGCACAAGCACTGGGCAAGTTCAAAGTTGTAGGCTACGTGAAAAATGCGCCAGGTGGGAATTACATCTCAGGGGTTTATTTGTTAGATGCAGTGCAAAGAGCATACAAAGGGCGGAGAGGTCCCTGTCTGCTAGCCCATGGCACAAGGATGATAAAGTACGAACAATTGTTGCCCGTCCTCAGGGTACGAGCTTTGAGTCAGCAGCTCAGCAGAATTTCAACGGGTACGTACCTGACATTGAAAAAAATGGAAACTATGTAAAACAGAGATCTGTCCTGCAAAAAAGCAAGAAAGCAACAGACATGTAAGACAACCATGTCATGCAAACCAACACCTGCACAGAAATCTAATGCTAATCTTATCTAAATCAATCGAATGTGCAGCGATGCCTTAAAGACCAACAATTTCGGTCAATGAGCACCTTTTTCTCTCTTGCATCAATGTGCACATGTGTCAGGCTGTGTTGCTTTCCTATGCAGCTTATGATTGTGTTGCCTCAGTCTTTGAAATTATATAAAGTGCCACCAGTAAGTAGTGCCAGGCTTGATATAAAATAGAAATCTCTCTGATACCAGCGAGGGTACTTTTTCCCCCCATTTTCTTCAAAGGTAGAGACACAGCAAGGGATGTCCGTAGAGCTGGGCTGGTTAACAGTAGGGAAGGGAAAGAAATGGAAGAGAGAGGGTAAGAAGAGAGGGGGAGATCAACAAGATTGCCAGCGGTGACAGAAACATCAGTTGCAGGGGACAGGGGGAGAGAAAGTGGGAGCGAGGGAGAGAGCGAAAAGCGATGCTGGTAATGACACAGAAAGAGGTTGGACACAAACAGAGATCGGAGGCACTGGGAAATGAAGCCAAATATCTGGCATTGAAATAAGAGGGACCAAGAGACAATGAGAAACAGACTGAAGATGAGAAAAGAGGGCAGGAAAAATGGTCACAGACACTGATGGAGTAAAAACGTATTAGCAGGAGAGAGATTTAAAAGAAAAAATGTGGCAAGGAGAAAGATGAATGCCAGAAATATGAGGGGAATACTGCATATATGACAGTGATAGATTATGAAGATACCTTAAGATAACAGTCAGTGGCCTATACTTATAGCTGACAAGAGTGACAAAATTGTTTTGTGGACTCAAACACTTCAGTAGATATTAATGAATATTCATTTCTGGGTGAACTATTAATTTAACCTTACCGTTAGTCACCATGGTGATCAGGTAGGCTACACACATTCACTACGAGGAGAGATTTTCATTGATGTCCCTGAGATGAACAAAATAGAATTTTCTTTTATCAGAAAATAGTTTTTACCATAAATAAATCAAATTTTGGGCACTGATTTGTTTTTCACTGACTCAGATGATGCACAAACTTCTCACAAGCCGGCCCTTCCTATAAGCCAACCAAGCGGCTGCTCAGGGCCCCACAGCCAACAGGTTGCCCCAAAGACATACGTCATTCGCTGAATTAGTGTTGCTAATGTAATGCTTGTAACTGAGACTCTTGTATGATTGGCCACAAGCGGGAATCATCGATTGTTTGATCCTGTCAGTAAGCCCTTTTCACAGTGAAAAAATTAATTGGGATAATGAAGAAAATTATTTAAACTAATTGGCTTCAAATGAAAAAGGGTTATAAGTGTATAGAAAAGCTGGGCTATCTACTGCGAGGCTGGTCCCCCACACACCTATCTGCTTAGGGCCCCCAGATGTCTGTACAGGGCCGGCCCTGACAGACTCATGAATTTCATGCGGAGATTCATGCTAATTCTTAGTTATTAAAAAGAAACCAACAATGGATCTATAATATTTCAGCATCATGTTCATTAGTCATGATCTGTTTTCAGAGAGTGGGCATGACTAAAATAATGAATTTGTCTCCACCTGTAAGGAAACCTAAAAGGATGTTGCTGAATGGGGGGGGGGGGGGGATTTCACAGTAGAAGAGAACTTACTGTGTTCTCAGTTGAGATGCTCCACAGCACTCTGAGGATTTGCTACAACATCATTGTGCGTGCTGTACTGCATAATATGTCAAGATGCAGTACTGCTATTCGAAAAGATATGAGGCTGCAGATGAGTTAAGTAAGCTACTATTTTAAACTGTAAACATGAATATTTTAAGCGATGCGAGTAGCTTGCCAGTGTTTACTTACAGTTGACAATGCCAATCATTTGCATTTTTAATCATGAGATTAAAGCTGTTGTTGGAATCACATTTTCACATTCATTAGCTTAATAACTTAATTATATTTAAGATTTTACATAAAACCTCCACACGGTGTGTTTTCTGTGTTTTTTAGATAATTTATAATATATATTGATTCAATTATACCCTTGTCTCATAGCAACTGTCCTGACTACAACACATCACTATAATCAATGCTTTGTAGCTGAGGGTGTTTTAAAACAGCAATGACATTGTTTACAATAATCTGACTATTGACCTTATTCTAAATGAGACATTATTTTAATGTTTAAATAAGTTGCTAAATGACTATTCCATTCATATTCCTGTTTACATGTCACAGTATATAGTCTGATAATATAATATATTTTCTTTCAAATTTTTGCAAAACTTCAACTACTCATTATTTTTCCATCTGGTTTACACTTGAACCCAGGGCATGTGTCATCAAACAGTTGGTAACTGCAATATGGACGTTATAGTACGTATACACATATATTTGTCTACATAATGCGACTAAGGTTGGAATACTCCACATGTCTTAATTTGATTATTGCTTATTCTGAGTATGACCTTATTCAAGTTAAGGTCATGAGAAAATGCTTTGCAGATGGCAGTGTCTTAGTCAGACTATTGGTTTCCATGTAAGTGTTTGAGTGTCACATTCTCCTGTATGAATCGTCGTTCTCGTGCTGAAATTCATTGTAAGACATGCCATTGCAAGTCCTTGTCTGAAGAAGGGTCGCTCATTAATACGACAAAAGTATTTAAATATTAATATTTGGATTCTCATGAAGTGTCATATTTATAGTGTGCTTGTATGTTCATGTATCTTATGCATTCTTATACATTATACAGTATTGTTTGTGTAAATATGCAGGACTTTCTTTGAGAAAATGTCACAAAGTGCTTCCTAGTAATAGATATTCACAATATCAGATAAAAATAAAGAGCGACAGAGCGAGTCCAAAAGTCAGAATAAATGGAAATTCAAAGTTTAGGAGCCATAACCTCAAATAACCAATCTACTGTTATTTCAAGCCTGGAGTTGGCAAACTGCTAAGATGACCTGATCAAAAGACATCAGAGATCCCACAGATTTAAAATTTTGAATTTGAGGGGGAGCCAGTGTAAAGACATCAAGATTTGTTTCATATGAGACCTTTTATAGGACCTGTTGAAACCGTCGGACTTGGAAATGAATCAAGACTCAGGGTGGCTTTCTTGCCACACATCTCAGCAAATGGCCAAGTAATCAGTGAGTCACTGGTATTAATCAGCTACTGTATCAGCCTCCTGCAGATGCATTACGGCCATTTCACACAATGATGCAGCTCCCATCACTGTGAGCAATGATGAAAATTGGAAGTTGCTGAAGTCACTGAACAATCTGGAGCTTACTTACCTTACTGGAGCTGAGAATGTGTGAGTTTATACATTTTAAGTTGCAGCCAGAAGCTACTGCAAATTAATCTGTCAGTTTGCCCTAACAACTTAAGAAAGTTGTCAGAACACTACGGGTGTTATTGCCGAGCATCATTGAAGTTTGTATGAACTTGATTACTGCAACACTTTTCAGTTCAACAAAAGTGTTCTTTACCACAAACCTAGAATATCTGAGTCGAAACTTCCATTTGAACGTGGGATTCATCTCCTACTATTGTACACAGTTTTGTCATTACTTTCATGTATCATCATCACATGAAGAGGGTCAATAGTGCTGGAGCTGGAGTTAACAATTCCACATGAAAATAATAGGGAAACAATCTTTGCATAAATCCATACTGAGTGTGGCCAAAAGATTATGCTTATGGTGATGATAGTTGTGCTTATTTTAGAGTTTGAAATAATGTTGCAAACCTTAACCTTGGCCTTCCAGTATAGGATGATACTCATGTCTCACAAATCTGCCTTGAGTCCTCTTTGATCAATCAGGCATGTAGTTAGACACCCATGATCAGGGAACAGATCACATACTTGCTGACAAGAGTTCTCTTTAGGGTAATAGTGGAGCAGCCAAGCCCCTATTAGTGTCCATCAACCACTAAATGCCAGACTGACAGTGTAACTATTTGGAATTATCACATGCTTGATTGCCAAAGGGAGAGTAGAGATCTATGCTCTGCTAGTTACATCTCCTCTGCCAGTCTGCATGTGAAGCCAAGCTGGGTCGCTGCCCCAAGCCAAAAGTGTGATAGTGCCTGCAATCAAGAGTACAGTACCATTCCAAAACCAGCAGGCATGAGAGCCAGTAAAGATCTGATACAAAATCAAGTTTGCTCAGTGAAATCATGAAGCCCCTGCAAATTTAAAGAATTAATTCTTGAGTGAGTGAGGCTGAGTGACCATCAACATCTAGAACCTCGATATAGTGCAGAATTACAGCTAGTTCAAGATGACCCTTATTAGAGGTGTTGATGGGTCCAACATGATTGACCAGATCCAAAACAGAGCAATGGAAGAAAGAAATCCGAGAGTAAATTCTGAAAGGGACCCATGCACAGTCCCACTCAACCTGAGCAGATCCAAACGCTATTAAACTGGACACAAAAGGAAGTTGACCCTCAGAGACCCTTGAAAAGAAAGAACGGCAACACCTCCAGCCTTTTTGATATGCAGCTTGTACCCATCAACATGTAGAGAACTCCACAAATAGAGAATCAAGTTTGAACATTTCACACTATAGCAGCTCTCCTACTTCAGGGGGTTGTATTTTTCGTGGACAGGCTATCAACAGGCAGTGAAATCCCTCCTGCTGTGACTCCTCCTGGGCTGAGGTAATTCAAATAAATTAACATCTAATTCTATTTGCCAGAAATTACTCACTTGAAGGATTGTTCCATATGGCTGGCAAACACAGTATAGAAAGAAGTGCCCTGCAATCAAATGCAGCACTTGAAGCTCTGGAAAAAATAATAATTTGCATTTTCTGATAGCTATAAACACCTGTATTGTTCCCAGTTGTTACACAGCTACACAACTTCATTCGTGCTGTTTTGTATCAGGACTTGGTGAAAGAACACTTATAGAATTGAAATCACAAAGGGACACCATATAGCTCGGATTCAGGAGGGCTTTCCACTGCTTCCATGCAATCGGGCCCCTGACCCTCAAAACACACTGTGATGTGTTGAATTGTTCTTGATGGTTGCAACCCAACAGTGTCCATATGAGAGGAAGTAGGCTTGGTTACCATGGCGACCACATTCCCTCTTTCCCAGGAACAGACCGAACAGAAGTAAAGATGCAGGGAGAGAGGGAGCGAGGGATGAGTGGCTCTCAGAGGAGCACATTAAAACAGAGAGCAATACAGATGGATTTAGGCCTCCAGGGTTAGGCTTGGCTCACTGCGAGTCTATAAAGAAATATAAAGCCTCCTGTAAAGACAGAATATATTCCAAAAAAGGACAGTGCTTTGTTTCTGAAGCCACTCTTTGAAGCTCTCTGGGCAGTGCTTCTCCACTCCTGTCCTATATTGTAGATGCATGCCATTTTCATTATGGGCTTCATATGTACTCATCTATTCTCACTAATGATGTTTACATTGATAATTACCATGTTATTCTGATGACGATACCAGCATCAGAAATGCCTCCGTCGTGCATTGTTGATAACGGGAATCCTTGTGCCGATCTGATACCACATCTTTAAAGTTAGTTTTGTCTGGTTTCAGAACGATAAAACCACAAATGTTTCTCCCAGTAAGGCAAAGAAGTGATTTGTGGTAGTGCAGAGTCAGCCAGAGCTAGCTAACATGTCAGCAAAATAAAAATATGGCAGCTATGGCAATCATTCTCTGTATGTACTTTTTAAAGTACATTTCTGAGATCTTACATTTTAAACTAATGCAGGGCTATACAGTGTATATTCTTGTGCAAACGATAAAAAAGGATTTGGACACACCAGTGTGAGTGATTTGTATTTTTGAGGGATTTGCAGCCGCTTAACAATTAAAAACTGAGTGAGATCCGCAGATCAAAAATATGGTCCTGATCTTTATAGTGCATACAGCTTATTGTCTCTTATTTTTCCTCTGCCCCGTTTTTGTATTTGACTGAAGTCTGAATTTGACTGAGGTTTTAGTTCATACACACAAACACACACACACACGTGTTAAACATCTTGAACCAGGACAGAACAATCAAACACGGATAACTCCTTGAAAGTCTTAACATCAGGAGGTATGACGACAGCCGGCCAGCAGAGAGAAAATGATGTCAGATGAAGTGAAACTTGTTCTGCCTTTAAACGGGGTCAGGTCACGAGAAGGGTCCATCCTCCTCTTGTGGTAGTCTTGTGGACTTTGGAATTTAATGAAAGCCCAGACTTCAAGAATCGTGATGCATTTTCAAACATGGCAAAGGCAAATACGTTTTTTCTTTGTGTTTTGGATGATGAGTGAATATACCGTAAATGTTTCTCCTCGTGGTTTTAAAAAACATCTCTGAAAAAGCTGATATTCTCAAACGCCTCATCATGTCATCTGTAATTATGCTGTGTGCATTTTCCGACATTATTTTTCCCACCTGCTAGCTGGCTAAATTGTTGCAATGTTGCTGTGGCCTATGGACATCAACTGTAGTGTGAATGTTACTGTTGCCTAGCAGTGATAATTATAAGAAAAAAAAAACTCAATTAAATCAAATAGAAATCAAACAGGTGGTGTCATAGTCATAGTCGAAGTGGTTGAATTTTAATGCCATGACTACGTTGATGCTGGATTAGACTCAAAGTAATGCTATGAAACCCCATTCTTATTATTTAAAACATGAAATTGATTGGTTACCTCTATAAAGTGTTCACTACCTGACCGTGCATGCAGCCAGTTACTTCGCTCTTGCTCATTTTTGTATATTTCCTGACTCTTAAGCTTTTTTTTCCTTTTCGTTATTGTATTTTTACATATGTTCTTATTTAGATTCTTTTCAAATATTTTATTACAATGTTTTCGACAAACTTTTTCATTTTGTACTCTTACATATATTTTGCATTTCCCTTTATTGTTATTGTCTTAGTCTCTATACATTTCTATTCTTGGCTGAAGCAACTGTAACAAAACCTTATTTCCCCCCATGGAATCAATAATGTATTTCTGATTCTTATGCCATTTGAAAATGGAAACATATGAAAAATGTAATACATCCTGGTTCATTGTTATGTCAGAAGTCCGAACATTTTGGTAATCCCTGTGGCAAGGCAGTTCTTCTCTGTGACTCATGCATAATGTATATTATATATTGAAAAAAAAGGTGGAACTCTGTGCTGTTGTTCTATTCTCAGCAGTTCTCCAAACAGCACATATACAGTGATCTGTGAATGATTTATTACTGTGCAACATGCATTAAGTACTGGATGCATTGCATTCAACAGCTTCTTCACTCTACAGAGTTGCTTTTGCATGTGTGTGTGTGTGTGTGTGTGTGTGTGCAGGCTGCAGCCACTCAGTCACACTGAGTGCAGTAGTGAACTGCCTTGACAAGGAAAAGGGGCGATCAATACACTCCAGCAGAATAATCGTCATTGCGGGCACTCGAACTGTAATCATTGTTCGCTCTGGCATATCATGTGGAACCTGTTTGTGTCTGTAATTGGGCGGGCTTGTGTTACAAGGCTTTCTGACAAAATTTATCGTTTTTTTTATTTCTGCTCGCCTCGACCCTGCTGGTTTATTTTTCATATCTGCAAATGAGCACAAACATTAACTCACTAAATGCCCCGTCCTCCACAGCAAAGTCTGTTTTTTAACTGGACTTCATTTAGAGTGATTTGCGTGCTGCTTTTGACTGAAGTTATTCTTCAACAGCGTCCCATTATATTCAACATTTATTCCACAGTCATTAGTTAAGGAAATCCATGGTGAGTTTCTTATTCTGCAAACTCTGAGAGACTTTGCTGTGTGCAGCCATAAGTAATTAAAAGAAGCGCCGGTTTGGCAGAATAGCTAATTAAATTAGCCTTTGCTGTGTGTGAGAGAGTTTGTGAGGATTCTTTGAGCTGCATGCAAGGACAACTGGGTGGGTGAGCGCTTTGAAATGTGTGTGTTTGTGTGTGTGTGTGTTTGAAGAGGCTTTTATTTAAGTTTAATTTTAAAAGCAGGCTCACTGAACCAGCACGATCAATGATGTGTGTGAGTTTGTTTGCCTGTTCGTATTTGTGCCACAGTCAAGTCCTTAAGTAATCCAGTCACTACAGTAGAGGACATCACAATGACCACTCTATGTTCAAACACAAGTGCAGATGTGTTACCTCTCGACCACTCTGTCCCCCTCTGAAGACTGTGTTCACGGTTTGCTCCCACTGAAAATCTCAATGTATATTTTTGTGTAAAAGCATGTAAACCGAGGGAAGAAGAGGTGATTTGCTCGAGTGTGTGTTTATACGAGCATGTTCATGCGTGCTACAAACTCCCACGCCTCTCTACCACCACACGTTTGTACCACATATATGTGGCAGTGATGGCTGCCATCTGATAACAAACAGAGGGACTTGTTGAGCATGACTGAGCGCCCTTGCACTTCATTTCATTCTGTGACGAAGGCTAGCACTAAATGACCACAGTCTGCTCACGGTCTTTGTCAGCATCAAGTGTCGTCAGGACTCTGCTTGGTATCAGCAGTCTCACACCTCCTGGAATGCTGTTGCTGGGTTTATCTGAAACTGTGAACAGTGCAACTGAAGTAGTGACAGCCTTTCAAGCCAGGCTTGCTTGTTTATACCCAGGTACCGGCCAAGACAAGCAAAGCAAATAATAGTAATAATTAGAATAAAATACAACCCAGACAGCTTTATCACTTTTTTTGTGCCTCGGCACCGGCAACAGCCAGTGGTTGGAGGCATTATGTTTTTGTGTTGTCTGTCCACGTTGTCCCTTCCAATCTTGTGAACTTGATATCTCAAGAACACCTCGAGGCAATCTCTTCAAACTTGATAAAAACATTGACTTGGACTCTGAGGTTAACTGATTAGAATTTGGTGGTCAAAGGTCAAAGTCACGTCTTGAGAGGATTCTTTGACATTTTGCACAAATGTTCACCTACTCACAGATTAACTGAGGTTGTTGGGCCTTGGTAAATGTATTTGCTCTGCTGAGTGACATTGCAGTTTTGTCATAATATTCAGTTCTTCTCCAGGCCCAGAGCACCCCTGCTGTTACAGAAACCCTGCCCCTTCACTAAACCCTACACCAGTGGCATTTTTATTACATCTGACTTTAAACACATTCAAAAAGCAAACTGTAGAATAATGGTCTTGTGACAAATTACATACGCTGTCAATGTTTCTTCTATTTTTCAACAGAGAAAATGAGACAATAAACAGATCATAGCTTATTTATTTAAAGTGTAATTCATTCTTTTAGGACAATTTACATGATCATTTGATTCTTTTTTTTTTTTTTTAATTCCTGTCTCAACACACTACATAACTCCCCCTAAGTACACAGGTAAGAGACACACATTACATCATCTTTACAGAGCCCTAAAGCCTGCTACACACAGCAATGTGAGCTCACAGATACTCTCCCTGCTTTGCCCAGTCTGGTTCTTGGCTGCAGCTACAGCTTCCAGGCCTCTTGTTGAGAGCAGCTCTGGGATTCTCCTCTGCAAGCAGGCGAGGTAGGAGGTGGCGGGTGAAGGAAGTGTTGACTTTCCCCTGTGGATTGTGATCCATCAAACTTACCTTTGCTGAGAGGCTGCTGGCTGGCCCTCGATTTTGGTCCCTTGTCAGGCATCCTAGACCATAACACACAGTCACAAACTAACACTGAGGAGTGGAACTGTGGCACACTCATGTACTTGAGCACATACAAATGCATTAGTTCTAATCTGGGTAAATTAATTAAACATGCACACAAAATGCAGCCTGCACACTTTTCCCACTTTTTTTCACATTATCACGCACTAGGGCACATAAGAGACTTTTTTCACATTCTCCCGCCCATGAGGATGGTGGAAGGAAGGATAAGTGAAACAAGGGCAGAAGAAAAATTACAAAAGTGCTCAACGGAGTTTACTACAGCCATCTCCCTTTTTAATGTTCCACAATCAGATATTATCCTAGCCTAAAGGAATTCACTCCAGGAGATACTATCGGCCTGCTGAGTAATCAACAAACTATCTTATCTACCTTCCCACAGACTTCATGATTACTAGTTTTAACTGGGTGGGTATTTGTTGCCAAGAGGGTTTTTTGTTTTTTTCATGAACACTCTGGTGCTTTTTCTGCTCAGAGGATCTACTAATTTATGTATTCATTCCTTTTTGTCTTGACTACAAAGGCAGTATGTGTCCCAGTTTTTTTTCTCCATATATTTCCCTCAGCTGCTGGATCTTGAGCCTATTTCCCAAGCAAGACCATGCAACTTGCACAAGCCCATCCCGCCCATACTCTCAACATGCCCCGGAAGTTTTTGTCTTCCTGTTGTTAGTGTCCAGTCAGTGTTTGAGGCTGAAAGTTAATCCTTTTAATTAGTTTTGACCACACTGTTTGCAGTGTGTGGACTGTAACATGGCTTTTTGGGAGCTCCCTTGTTTTCCTTTCTTAAAAAAATTGTTTTAAATACCATGATTTAACTTGAATGTATCATTATAATATTCCAAATGATAAATATGTGAATAGTAAGACTAAGAAAATAGATGAAAAGAAGCTAAAACATCTGTGTGTCTCTCAGGGCCACATAGGTGTTGAGAGTGACAAGAAGTGACACAGAGAAGCTGTTTATTTCACTAGTAACAGTGGTATACACTTTGTTGCTGAGAGAGAGGGAGAGAACAATTCTCCAATCCATCCTCCTGTGTGGAATAAGTACACTGTTGTTTCTTGGGTGCTATGGTGTTGCTTGCAGGTATCTAAAAGTGAGGACTGGCTGTCATTCGTGTTGCAAAGAAAGATTCATGGCTGTGAGCATGAAGTTCCCGGTCAGCATATCTAAAATAATAATCTGCACAGGTATCAGTTTTCTGCATCATAAATACATGGCAAAAATGGCGTATTTCAAAAAACATGTTTTGAACTGTGTATTGAACAAAGACAATGCAGACCCAAAGTGTAATAATCGAGTAAATTGGGCATTTGAAATGTAAAAAGGTGCTCGACATTTCTCACATACCAGCTTCACACCATCAAAACAATAATGGGACAGACACTGGTGTTTGAAAGTTTAAGATTATCTGAGGTTAATTTCTGGGAGTTGTATTTTTATATTGTACGCGATTTGTACATTATATACTTTTATTTTCATATATTTAATTTAATGACATTTCCCCCTTCTGATAAAGATTCCAAATACCTGGACTTTGCATACTTGCCAATACTGAGCACTAATTCAATACTAGTGTATTTAAAGTAATTGCTGATGAACAAATTCTTGTTCAAGGCTTGTTGGTGTGGGATCTATAGATACTGTTGTCACTGTGTTACTGCATTCCTGTTTCCAGTAGGCAGACACACCTGCCTTCACTGTGCATGTGAACATGTTAGTGTACAGCATGTGTGTTCACAGAGTCTTTTCAAAACGGACAGGTGATTTATGTAATGAGCTACTTACTGTTGACACCAAAAGCTTATTGTTACTATAATGTACTTAATATACTTTTATATTTACATTTCATTCTCTGCACCCCCTCAATCAATATCAGCTTCCATCAGGTTTGTGTGAGTGTGTGTATTTGTGTCGTCCACCAAGCTGCTTTCAGGCATGAACTAAACTCCCAGACAGATGATCTCCTGAAATTCTAAATGTCAGATGTGGAGGCTCTGGACTTTATTCAGAGTTTCTCCTCCAGCCCCGTGATCAAATCTCTCAATGATGTCCGAATGAGCCAATGTTAGGACACAGCAGAAGATCCTCCGCAGGATTAACTGTGAGCGAGCAGGCGTGTTGATGACATTTCTAACACGACAGCACAAAAGTGAAAAAAAAAAAAAAATGTCTTGATGAAAAAGTGTTGCCATACACGTAGAAGACACAGACGAAAATGTCAAGGGCTTTTGGTTGTAAGAGCCAACGGCAGTGTCGATGTGCTGTAAACCAAAACACAGCGGTAATTATACCATACACCCTGACTATAGAGATTCAAAACAGCATGTTTTAAGCCTAAAAGTCTTGTTACCAGAGGTAGCGATGCTAGGAGAAGTAGCGATGCTAGCACCCTGCGTGTGCCCTTGGGCAAGAGCTTGTGTGCAGTGTGTGTGGTGTGTGAATGCGAACGTGAACGCAGCTCGAGAGGAGGATACCAGAGGACATTTAGGCTAAAAACTTTGTAAATGACGCCGTTTTGAGTAGAACTTGAATGTCGGGGCTTATTGACACTTGGATGACACCACTGGAGCAGTGTGGAGGCATTTTATGGTTTTTTTGTTGTTGTTTTTTTTACATTTGAAGAAGGAGTCATCATTTAGTTCAATTGTATCAGATTTGGCTGCAATGCAGTTTACTCCTGAAACTCCAAAAGTGTCTTGTGGGCTCAAAAGCTTCACCCGCCCCTCCATCGGCATAGTGGTGAGTACATAATGAATGAACTATCCCTTCGATGTCTGAAAGGCAAACTCCGGAAAAAGTCTGGACCAATTGATCAGACATTCTGTTCATGTCTGAAAATGACTTAAGAAGAAATGGAATGAAGTGAAATGGTAATTAGATCGAAGATGAAAAACAATGGTGAGCTAAGTTATGCTTTTTGCACTTCCTTTTGCTTTCTGGCAGACAATATAACTTTTCTCAATTTTTACACTTGACTGATAACATGGCTCGATTGTTGGTGTGTGAAACCAAATGTTTATGAATCATAAAGCAGTGAAGAAAATTAGGACATACTGCTGATAGCATGGAAGCTAGAGGAGTGGGGCTATTAAATGGATGGTTGTTGAGATCATATAGGAAAGTATAAATGGTAAAAATAAAAAATAAAGTGTGGCCAACCACTGGAACTGCTCAGTGCACAACAGCAGAAATGAATAGGTGGAAGGCCCTTGTGTCTTCTTCATGGCTCAGAGGTACACTTACGCCTGTACTGTGATCTTTATACACATACACGTGTGTTGGCAGCCATTTTTATTGCTATGCTGTGGGGAGTATTCTGCTCTTAACCCTTTGGCAGAATTTGTAACTTTACTATATCACAAGTAGTGCTGTTGCAATTGATCTGTATCAATAATTCAGTTCTGTGAGAATAGAATATGAAGAAACTGCCTAGTGATGATATAGAAAATGAAAATAGTTCCAATGGAAGTGCATTATTGGTTAATATATATGTGTATATATATATGTGTGTGTGTGTGTGTGCTATTTATGGATTTTGATTATATAGTGCTGAGCTATTGTAAGAATTCACCTTATTTAGAATTTAAGGGAAAACAATCACATGTGCTAATTTTAAGGAGAACAGGAGGATTTGACACGCTGTGTACGGATGCCACCAGCTGACCTTCTTACAACAAACGAATGACATGAAATTAGATCCGAAATCTCACTCTTATATAAAATATATATACAAAAACGAAATTGACTCAGACAGGTTGCAATATCAGTTTGTAATGCCCAAAAAAATTACTATACGGTCGACCCACCTGGACGTCACCCTGCAAACAAAGACCGGATCCAAAGATCCAAATATATCAACCTCAAACAATTCACATCCAAAAATATGTTTTCCCGAATTCATATAATTCCCCCCAGTTCATCAAATTAAATAGACTGTTCAATTTAGTCCCAAAATTAAAAAAATTCCCAAAACAAAGTTTAAGCAGGTGTGGTGTCCTGAGAGGTCGCAAACAGAAATATAAAGATATCCAGGTTGTTGTCACCACCTCTGACCGCCCTGAGGAAGAGTCCTGGTCTCAGTAATCCCAGAAAGTTCCACCAAGGTAATAAACATTTTTTGGGAAATAATCCTTTGTAGCGATTCACTCAGATCTGCCACTTGACAAAACTTTGCTGGTCACTGGTCCATCTCCAACATGCTGGCACCCCTGGGAAGTCACTTCCCCACATTTATAACATTCGCATAATAAACAATAAAACAAAGATGGAGATCCATTCCCTTATCAATATAAATTCAGGCTTCTGACGGACAAACCATGTACAGACTGTATAATGTGCAGGCAAAAAAGAACAGATTACTTGCCCCCCCCCCCATCACATATTCTGTTCCATAAAGCGAACTAAAGTGACCCTTACACTATGACTCAAGGTAAAACAACTAAAGAAAGCAGCTTCTGACTGTGGCGCCTGTACAGAATGTGCAGATTAGGGTTCGACAAAAACTAAAATACATTAAATTACAGCCACTTACAATTATCCACTTAGAGCTCCGAAATGACTCTTTGCATCAGTGAAATTGTTGATGTTGTGTTGACACCAATCGACTGATAATGTTGGAAAGTGCTCATTCATGTTTACTTCTGCCGTGCACCTGTTGCAAATGAGCAGCAGTGAAACGCCTGTGGCATTATTCACTCATTTGAGGGAGGCCCGTTGGTAATGTTGGAATCAGCTCTCTCGATAAACAAGGCCTCCTAATCAGACAGCTTTCTGGGCACAGACACTTTTCTCCCCCTCAGGCTGAAGTCAACACTCACCCTCTTTAAATCACTACTAGGCCTCTTGTTTACTTTGCTGGGCACTGGTGACATGAGACTGTTAACTAGAGATGATTATATCAGCTGATTGACCTACGAGAGATTAATCAGTTATCAGTGTATAGGCAGAACATAATGCAGAGAAGGATGCCATGGGTATTCTATAGAAATGATGAAAATGCATAAATAGATTGATCTCAAACAAATAGAAAAGATGATTAGTGCCATATTCAGCTACAAGCTAAATTCCATTTCTAGTCACAACACATCTCGAACTAAATTTAAGACATCAAACCATCCTCACTACAAATTAACCAACAACCTGTTTTCTGAAATCAATATATAACTAATATACTTTTTAAAATCATAAGAAAATATATGGTTTATTGTAATGCACTTATATAACACCATCTTATATTTGCAAAAGAGTTGCTACCTCTTCGCTTTGGACTACTGGAAACCAGGAAGAAACATTTCACATTTTTTTGGGGTTGACAAAACACTTTCTTCAGACTTTGCATGATTGTATAAACTTAACCTTTCAGAAAATTAATTTAAAACTTAAATTCAATTAATTTAAGTTCCATTCAAATCTATATAAATGACATTAAATTAAAGACTGTCAGGGTACAGTATATGAGAAATTGAGAGCATATTATCACAAAATTACACAAATTACGTATTACTGCACATTTTTAAAGTAGGATGATAAAATCTGTAAAAATTAGGGGGGTAAATGTACTACAATTAAAATACACAATATACTCCAGAACAGTTTGGAGTTGACAAAAATATCTTAAAACACACAACAGTGGAATCCATGACTAATGTGTGATTGATCCCACAGACTAATTGTTAAATCATCTGACAGCGAGAAGACATTGTTAAGATAACTGGCATTAAAAGGATAAAACCACGGTTCAACAGTTCTTTTGATCTGTTAATTTGTTTTCAGTATATTTCAGGGGCAGTGATTAACACATTTTTCGCAGAAACCCGCTCGAGGCATCTTACACGGAGGAATTGATGCAGCAACTGTGAAACAAATTTGCGTGGTTGTGGGCAGGAACATTTTTATCTATTGAAGTAGTATTTAACTGTCTTCTGGTGGTGAGAGTCATATCATTTGCATTTCTAACAGAAATTCCTCTGTCATCAATGATTGTGCAATGTTTTTAAGAAGACTGACAAATCAGAGACAGTATCTTGCTTGTACAATGAAATACAATGAGATTATAAGCTTTCTTTTCACGTTTAGTATGTTTGGATAAGGCTAATCCTTATATTGAATATGACACCTGCATTTCTCAAATTGTTTTTCTTTAAATGTATATTACAAATTAAGATTTAGAATGTTTACAGCAGTGAATATGCAATCAAGTAATAGAATTATCAAAATAAAAGCCTTTTGAAACAGTCAAAACTCAAACTGTGAAGTAAGATTCCCTACAGCCATACTAGTGTTATGTTTTAAACTGATGTTTGAGCTTTATCCTTGAACATTCCCAAACAATATCATTAAGGATTGCATTAGCAAAACAATTTTCCACATAATGACAAGACAACGGGCCGTTTTATTGCTCCTTATAGAGGTTTTTATCTAAATTGATGAGGCATTTCATTGGCTATCAAAATTGGTTTCAGACAGCTGTGGCTTTCGAAGAGCGGTTCTATTTCACAATTACATGTTTATCTCGCACCCAGTTGACAAGTTTGTTTCCTGCTGTAAAATAACAGCTTCATTGGATGTAATTACTAGTTCCATGAAAAGAGATTTCTATCACGTCCTTTGAGCTTTTCCCCCCAAAACTACAAACTTCTTAGAATTATTTATATACAGCTTGTTGTATTTAAACACTTGTTTGACAAGTGAATATAAGAATATGTACTTTACATTTTACATTACCAGTTGCCTATTTTAAACCAACAATGGTTCATGAAAGTGACAGAAGGAACAATGAGAACATGTGAGGGAGCTGAAAATATAAAGTCAATTATAAAGAGCATAATTAGCAGGGGATAGTTGCCTGTCTGAACTGAGAAGAGGTGGAGATTAACATTGTTTCATTATTACCCAGAACAAGGACGTTATTTGTTTCATTACTGTTTGTCTTTCTGTTAGCAGGATTACGCAAAAACGACTGGAATTATTTTGTTGAAAATTGGGGGAAGGGTTGAATATGGGCCAAGAAAGATGTCATAACATTTTCACATGGATCCAGACAAAGGGCCAGACCATACATTTTTATCACTGTATAACATTGCAAGTTTTCTTTTCTTTCATGGCATTTTCTCTGATTTCCGGAGAATAACTCATGGATCAACATGAAGCAATCGGGTTTATTTAGCGACCTGATAAAAATCAGTGTGATATCTATGAGTTCTATCAGCCTTGTTGAAGGAATGAGCTCCACTGTGTGCTATTTTAGTTTTCCTATTGAATTGTGACTCTGAAAATTAGGTCTTGTTTATTTAAATAATAGCTTCATTTTTTACTGACAACTTTATCTTGGAATTAAGTAATTGAAGTACCACAGCCAACTCTGGGTTCATTATTTAATTTTCAACATAAATTTTGCTAGGATTCTGCTACACTACTGATAAGAATTAAAACAACTTTTTGAAAGAAAAAAATATGTCATTTTGACAACTGCCCTTGTTCGCAGAGCAACACGTTTACTTTGAAGCTGTGAACATGTTGCAACATTATCGCCATTTTAAGCTTTGGAGTGATGACACTTCATTATTATACATGGCTTAGTAGATTTGAGTGGTGGACAAGCAGCCTCATTATACAGACGTCATGCACAGCCACTTCTTCTGTTTCTAGTTTGTTGTGGTGTATTTCTTTATGTTTTTATTGGGTATTTGTCCGTCCAATTCTTTTGAACAAAAAACTGCAACTTGACTGCCCTGACGGAGGTGCAAAACTACAAGTTAGTAATTCTAGTTTGAGTGAGCACCCTGCTGAACTTTGTTGCTTTGTGACCTCCACACTCGATCTCTGCTGTAATTGTGTTAATATTGACATCAAGGTCTTTTTGTCAGTGCTCAGTTTGGCCACAACAATATCAGATCTTCCAGCTGTTCAGCTGCTGACAACAAAGAGAACAGAATAAATCTGTCCAACAGGTCATCCTGATATGGCTCAGTGCCTCTGAATAAAAAAGAGCTGGAATTAAAAGTAAATCAATAAAGTAAATTAATAAACTTAACATGAGTGGCATAGTTGGCAGATATTGTGGGACTAAACACTGCTCAACAAACAAGCATAGGAGCCTAACAACTCTATTTTAAGTAATACATCATGATGGATGGCTATGGAAATTCCCACATAAATCAGATTATTGTGTGATTATTATTGTGGCATGTTGAGCTTCAAAGAGTGAACACAGCTCTCTTACAGAAAAATACTGTATGAAGTATTTGTACTATACACCCCAGCATCTCATCTGCACTGTAGTAAATATGGAATACACAGAAAAAAAGAGGCAATATTGTTTTCCTCCCTCAGAAACACATCAGAGGAATTTCTTCAAGTTTGTCACAAACAGACTTAATAATGAACTGTTATGATTCACTGTTACATCACAAAACACATGTTGCGTCATATCTCGAGAATTAATGCAATAATTGTCACATTTAATAAAAGGTCTACTTTTATTATTTCCCAAAGTTTACAGATCAGCATCATTTTGATACAATGTTCTGCAAAAAACTTTTCGGGCCATTATCAAACACCATAAGATTGTGACCTTGTGACACAACCGACAGTCATTTTTTGTTTAATTGTATTTATATATTAACTCCAGTGCTTCCCAAATCTTTCCTTTGGTTTCTTATGATGCTGCATTACAATTAAATGTGTTTGATGTCTGAAATGCATAATTTACCGTCCACAATAAAAATATGCATCAGTGGTTCATGTATTCTTAGACAGTGTCTTCCATGTATTTGAGTTGGTGAGAAAATATTAAAATATATATATATTTTGGTTGGATAAAGACTGTAAATTAAGGCAAATAATCATTACTTCACATGGAATGTAGTCTCATTTAAAATGGACAGAACAGAGGCCATATTTACAAATTCATGCAATTGTTAATCAAACAATACTCTTGGCACACATTATACACCTCTCCCTCTGTCTGTATTCAAATATATTCTCACAATAATATATTACATTTTCTTAAACAAACCATGACATGGAACAATGCAAAAAAACATCTGGGGAGGGTACTGCGCATTTTCTCACCTTGGATTAATATAAGTAACAAGCAAGTCATTTCATAATACATGAAATGACTTGCTTGTTACTTATATTAATCCAAGGTGAGAAAATGCGCAGTACCCTCCCCAGATGTTTTTTTGCATTGTTCCATGTCATGGTTTCTAAGCTACAAAGTTATATAATGGGTGTACCTGTGCATTCCAATAAAAGGAATGATAATAGAGGTAAAGATTCCATGCATTTCTGACAGTTGGATTCCAGAGAGCCCATGTATGAGATCAATGTAGACAGAAATATGACTTTATCTTGAGAGCACAAAAGCCAGAACTGGCTTCCTATTATGTGATCCATCTCTTTGTCATGATTTGTTACTCAGGTCGTTCCTTGTACGTCATGTTATGCCCTTATAATGTCAGTAGATGGTGGTAATTAGCTATTCACTAGTGATGGATGTTAGTAAATATGGAACCGTTAAAAAACCGATAAAGCTGCTAATTGTTGGGTTCAGTTTGTTAGACCATGTTAAAAGGAAATGTAATGGTAAGTTGTTTACAAGCAGTTTAATGGGGCTGTCTATGTACTTGATCTTGGCTAGTTAGCCAATGGGCCACTGACATGATGGTGTTTTCAGTGTTTATGTATCTAAATCAAGTTATTCTTCTGTAAATTTAGTAAGGGTCAATTTGTGTTTTTTGATACATAAGTTACATTAACCCACTAGTGTAAGTTTATCAGGATTTGTTCTTGTGGATCATGTGGACTGCATGAGAGTATGCTGAGTAGTATGCTAAAACTCCAGTTGCTGTATATTTGTGTGTGCATGTAAAATAGACCCTTTGGGAGGCGATGATGTCACAGTTTATTTCGATTGAACACAGCGTTCTTCTCTGGCAATTGATTGTTTCAGTTGTCTTAATTGTCACAGACTGGTCCGGCACACTTCTCTTCATCTGTAGTCATGTAGTGTTCATGTCTGCACGGAGGCATATCACACTAATCTCTGGAAATTGATGGTTAGAACTGCCTCTCTTTGGCATCTAGTATCAGATTAAGATGATGATGATTCATCCAGCTGGTTTTAGCGAAAACAACGTCCTAACGCAAACCTTTCGGCAATGGTATGAATGGCTTGTAAAGACAATAATCCCTTCTAGTTTTACTCAGCAGTGATCCCTACACCCACAAAAATAGTTATTATACAAGACAACAGTTATTTCTGTTGTCTTGTCACAGGTCAGAGAAAAAAACTGGCTATTTTTTCTTGTGTCCTTCATTTTTTTTTATATATATATATATATATATATATATATTGTGCCATATTAGTAATCCACTTTCAGACAGTTCTTTGAGACAAAGTGACTTTTTGGTGGAATTTTACTTCATCTAGTTCTCAGCGTTTTACATTGGTTCTTCACAAGTGCTCTGGGGAACCTTTTCTTGCCATTTCACATTGAGTGTTAACTTTATTCAAGAGCATTTGTTCTGTCCCTGCAAACTTGGTGCACTGAGTTGTCTTTAACTTAAACAAAAACGTTGTATTTCTCTTAGAAAGGGCAACTTTCTGAGTCTACTTTCGTTTTTCTGTCAGTCAACATGATGCTTGTCAGCAATGACATGTAACAACTACGTGTTTTGTTCACCCTTACCATGAAGAAAATAAGTCACTCTACTATCCTGGTATTTTATTTTATTGTATTAATGAATATATTGCTATAGCAAGAATATTTTTTTCCAGCTACTTATTTTGTCTTCATTATTTGTCTTCATTGTTCATTTGCATGCAGGCCAGAGGATCCCTATCACTGCTGTATGGAGAACATTTTGAATTTAAACTTTTAAAAACACATACATTGTATTATCTATTCATGACTTGGTAAAGGAGCTTGTCTTATAACTGTTTCAGTTGCTCAGTTAACTATGTATCACTGAGGGTAGCTTTAACAGAACTTGTTATACAAAACTGACAATGAATTTCTGCTCAAAGTATGAAATTGGATCCATTACTCTTCTCTTGACAGTGCTACTACCATTCTTCTTTACCCAAAGCCCTTGAAAGGTATAAGCATTGTTAAGTGTTATGTGTTGTCTTCAAGTTGACAAGTTCCTTTATATTTTACCATAAAAGCTGAACTGAATTATGGTGACACCCCCCTAAAGCTCTGATTCTAAAGACCAGATCATTAGGGCTGAAAATAAATAATTCTAAAACAGAAAGTAATAACAAAGATAGACAAAAGAATAGCCTTTATTATCATGCAGAATATTATGTTACACAATCTCTCTACAGTGAAAGCTGTCACTGTGTTGCACCGATGAAAGGTTTGTAAATTAAAATGTGTGGCAGCTAAAATTGTTAGGACCCTGAAAAGCTTGTCCTGGCCCTATAAATGCATTATACTATCAGAGGATTTGGCAAAGAAAACAATTTGAATGGATTGTTTTCCTCTCTCTCGCAGGCCTTTAGCTGCCTTTTTATTATCTGCGGAAATTCCACTCTCCCCAACCATTGGCCTTATTTGGTATTCTATGTCAACAAGAGCCTCAATTGATTGAATCTGTAACTGCGTCGAGAGCGAGAAAACTGTTTACCGGCTTGATTCAGTGATGTGGAATACAACTATCACTTTGAATTGAAATCTTTCTGCCTTTTTGGGTTTGTCTTCCCCTCTGAGGGCCAGTAATCAAATATGGTTTAACTCTGTTGACTCCACTAATTCGGAACTATATAGATAAATGATAAATTAACAGCAGAAAAACTAGTGCAGGTAACGTTTAAAGGGAAAAGAAAACTACTACTAAAAAATTACTACTACGATACTACATCATTAAAATATGTTAATTTAACCCAGATAAAACTGCAATTTTCTTTTCCTGGAAATCATTTCTTCCTCACTGCTCCGAAACAGCAGTTGCGCTGTAATGCGACTGGCAGGTATACTGTTTTTAGAGCGGGGAAGAAGAAGAGATTTCTGGTAATGTAGCATTAGTCAGAGCTAGCAAACATGTCAGCAATAATTCAAATTCCCACAAGTAAAAACTGGGACATGTACCATATGTTTCCATGGATGGTGCTAGTGTTGCCAATTATTTGTATCAGTACTTGGTATCGGCTGATACACAATGTTAATGGTGGCATCAAGCAGTATTCACAGGTGAAGCAGGGGCTAAGGCCATAAATGGAATTGCAGTACTACTTTTAGAGTTTGCAGTTATAATTTGTATCCTGCCACTAAATTGCTAGTTTCTTTAAATTATTTGTGCAGGGAAACAAGAGTTAATAGTTTTTCTGCCTTCAGGCCCAAAGCCCTTCCTGGCTGAGCTTAAAAACCTTTACATCCAAATGCTGCTGGCTGTGTAGAAAATGTGTCTAGTTCACATTGCCTGCAAACATTATATAAGTACTTGGCCTATTCTTGCCAAATTGCCTGGACCCTCTGTGTAAGGAGCATGCAAATGTCTAAACTGGAGTACTCCAATTTGAAGGCCTCCAAATCCACCAGTTTTTAAGCAACTTGGGGATAAGGGGAAAACACTGGATATCAGGGAAGGAAAATAGAAGTGAGTAACACGTTTAGAAAAAGGTGTGATTACAATCCAAAACACAATCTAATGGATTCAGGTATATGTATATATATTGAAGGGCTTCATGTTTACCCTAACAGCTATTTAAACATTTTAGACCCACAAGACAATTAAGAATCATACTCTAAGTCATTAATTCAAATCAAATTGGACATTATGCAAACAACACATTGATGTAGGTGTAATTAGTTGTATTATAGAGCATATCCATTCATCCATTGTCTACTGCTTATCTGGGCTCGGGTTGCTGATGTAGCATTAGCAGAAATACAGACGTTCCTCTGGATTTCCAGCTCCTCCTGGGGGATCCTGAGGTGATGTAGTTTGCCCCAGTGAGTTCTGGGTCTACCCCAGGGTCTTTTCCTGTTGCAAGTGCCCTATAAACCTCCAACAGAATGTGCCTAGGAGGCATCCTGAATACAATAATACTGTACAACCTCAACTGTCCCCTTTCAACATGAAGGAGCAGCAGTTCTTCTCCCAGCCCCCTGTGGATGTCTGAACTCTTCACCCTATCTCAAAAAGTGAGCCCAGCCTCCCAATGGAGAAATCACTTTTTGGTTATTGTATTTGTAATCTTTTTCTTTTGAGAATTCAGAGAGTTGGAACCCAGATCAACCAGATTAAAGAGCATAGAGATATTTATATCAATCAATCAAATATTATTTGTATAGCCCATATTCACAAATCACAATTTGTCACATACAGCTTTAACAAGGTGTGACATCCTCTGCCCTTAACTCTCAACAAGAGTAAAGAAAAACTCCCCCAAAAAACCCTTTTAACAGGGTAAAAAGAACGTGGAAACCTCAGAGAGAGCCACATGTGAGGGATCCCTCTCCCAGCACGGACAGAAGTACAATAGATGCCACGTGTAATGACATATTGTATATCAAGCAGTCTTGTTGTAATCATATTCCACGGTCAGCAGCCACCACGATCAGATGCCACTATAGTCCACAATCATGATCCACTGCCACCATCAGGATCCACCATCAGCTGCCACCTCGATTGTGGTCCACCATCACTATCAGATGCCAGCACGATACAGGATCCGCCATTACGATCACGATCTCTGATTCGCGATCCACCATCATAATCCACGATGTGGCCGTAGCTGCGGCCCTGGATCTGTGGACGATAAGGCAAAGGGACTCCAGGGAAGAAGTGAAGTCAGTAACATGTATTGATGAGACATTAATTTCTTTGATGTGATAAGGAGGGAGAAGAGGAAGGAGAAGCTGGGAAGAGAAGCTCCATGTGTCATGTGTCCCCCGACATTCTAGACCTATAGCAGCATAACTAAGAGCAGGTCCAAGACCAGCCTGGACCGGCTCTAATTATAAGCTTTATCATAAAGGAAGGTTTTAATCCTACTCTTAAATGTACAGAGGTTGTCTGCCTCCCGAACTGAAAGTGGGAGATGATTCCCCAGGAGAGGAGCTTGATAGCTGAAAGCTCTAGTGGGGTTATATGGTAGTGTCAGCTCTATAAGGTATGATGGTGCCATATTATTGAGGGCCTTGTAGGTAAGGAGGAGAATTTTAAATTCTATTCTAGATTTAACCGGAAGCCCGGTTCTTGTCAGGACACGTGCTGCAGTATTTTGGACAAGCTGCAGAGTCTTTAACGACTTACTGCTGGAGCCTGATGATAAGGAATTACAAAAATTAAGTCTGGATGTAACAAAGCCACAGTCCTAGAAATTTGTTTTAAGTGAGAATTAAAGGACAAATCAGGATTGAAGATCACTGCCAAGTTTCATTGGAAGCAAGGGAAATGTCATCTAGCGCAGCTATATCATTAGATAATGTATCTCTAGGTGTTTAGGGCCAAGTTATAGAACCTTTGTTTTATCTGAGTATATAAATTGTATTCATATTAACACTGATTGGTGTCCATTCAAAAATTAATAAGAACTAAATGTAACAAATATCAGGAGTTTTTGCAAACAAAGATTGCCTATAGACAACTAATGGAAAAATACTGTTTGAGTGCAACACTTGACAAACACAAGGAGTAAAGTGTGTCCCAGTTAGAAAGCACATTTTACTGCAATCTGACCTACAGGAAGCTGATAGTAGCATTGTGCTGAGGAAAGAGTGCAGCCTGGAGATGGAAACAAACCAAAATTCATAGAAAACAAATCCATCAGCCCTGAGGGCTTCTACACAAATATGCAGTAGCCATTCAGTGAGAAAAATTATTCATGTTGGGTTAAAGTGTTTCCAGATTTTTCCCAAACTATGATTATCAATTAAGACTAGAGACATTTTAGTTTTGTCAATTTGCTATTAGCCAAACCAGTGTACTATGGTGGAATGCTGAAAGGATGTGGCGAAAGACAGTGGGAAATATGAGACAGACTCAAGGTAAAGGTGGTTGTGTGGATGCATGTGCGTGTATATGTGTGTGCGTGCGTGCACGTGTATGTGTGTGGGTTTGTGTGTGTGTGTGTGTGTGTGTGTGTGTGTCACAAGAGTCACTTTTGTAGAAGGTGCAGATGATGGGTAAATTAAATATAATATAAATTTAGTAGAGTTTCTGCTACTTATGAGCAGTAATGACTCAATCAATAACACTACAATATTTTGTGGTGAATGATGTAATTAGGTAAAAGATAAAGTTTGAAATTATTCCTTTTTTCAATATAAAATATGTCAGATTTCATTTTCTGTGTGCTTTTGTCTTCCAGGGAAAGGCAAAGCAGAAAATAATGATTGAATGATTGAAATAGTCAGTTCCAGCTTTACTTACAAAAACTAAATCCTAAAAGAGGCTTTGCTGTTTCATTCAGAACAAATGACTTCAGATCTTGTTTTGTGCTTTGCTGGATTATCCACATGAGGTCTTTGGTTTAACTGGTTTAACATCCATGTGAGTGGCTTCCTGTATTCTATCTAAGTGTCGATTGTTAAATAAAGCACTTGACACACTTCCTCTGAGTTGTGGTTACCAGCTTTAATAAGAACCTTTTCCTGACTGCTGTAAAGTGCCTTTTCCGCTACATTATGAGAATAAGTCTCAGCTTCCCTCCCTTTCTTTTTACATCCTGATGGAGAAACCATCACAGACTCTTCAGTTTTGTCAAATTTATATCTTTCAAAATGACTTTGAGCCAAACCTTCTGTCAGACATCACATCTCCGGCTGAACAGATTCACACTCATGTTATTTCAGCTGACCTGAATATAGCGCTGAACAAATCTCTTGGGTTGTGTTTAAGAACACCACTGGCATTTCACGTTGTCTGCTGTAAAACAGGAACTTACAATGCTTTGACAATCAACAAGGGGGTGGCTCCCACAATGCTGGGGTCGATATCGTAATGACCCTCAGCATTCAACTTATACTCTGCATTCAAAAATCTCTCCAAATTGATTCCAATTACTATAACAGCAAGCGCTCCTCATGTTCCCTATACTAACAAACGAAATAACAGAGGCATCACAGTGAGTTTCTGAGAATGATAGAAAATATGTGATACTATGAGACTTTAAGCTTTTATCCATTATTCACACCACTTTTCTTAACTGAACACATTCAAAATAGATTTTCTTCCTTTCAAGTTGAGATTCATTGTGCTTACACACACACGTCCACACACACACAAGTCAGCTTTTGATGAACTTCCTGCTTGAATGAGTGCAATAGGTTTGGAAGTGAAATGGGACTTCATATAAAAATGATGAAAAAAACTGTGCTTTGATTTTTTACCCTCTATCCCTCCTCCCTTTTTTACATGTGAGGGATGTCACTGACAGCTCTTTCCCAAAGCAGCTTCATTTCATGCATTTTCATCAAGTGTTACTTTCAGCCATTGCCTCAAAACGATTTGAAACCACAGCCCATCACTCATCTTGTCTCCGTACTGTGCTGTGCGTGTACGTCTTGTTCATGAGATTAGATTTTCTCATAACTTTTAAAGATTTCCTCCCACTTCTGATCTGCGTATTAGCAAGATCGATACGTCCCTGAGAAGTAATTGTACATTTGTTTATGCTGCTGTTTTGTGTTCTACAATTCTTTGTTTTTCTCTCTCCTTCAGGTCAGTTCCTCTGGGTGAACAATTCAGCCTTTGGGGGTCCCTGGGTGCTGAGTCCGTGGCTGTGGGGAGGGCAAGCTCCCTGTAGCCTGGACATGGCCATGTTCCTCCACCCCAAACAAAGTGGCCAATACACCATATGGCTCATAGAGCGGGACAAACTGCCACGGGCCCGCTTCTCCACTGACACCCTCCCACGCATCACAGGGTAAGCACTTGTCTTATACATTAAATTAGTGTTCAAATTAAATTCTCCTTGACGAGCATGGTTAAATACAAGTCAATGAGAATGAACATGAGCTCAGCTGAGTTGGTATTGTGTGTACATGCATTCTTGCACACCAGCCAAAAGCTTCATGGTGGTCGCCCTGTTCCCAAACCTGTGTGAATGTGTTCTATTAGAGGCAGAGACACAAAACGTTTAGCAGAATCAAATGATGACACCCTCACCCTTTTTATGTGGAGATTGCCTAACACGCAGAGGGAAATGGCGGCGTGAGAAGCGAAGATAACTTGTTCAAAACGCCTGCATTTTGATTTTGCAGCAGCTTGGCACCAATCAGCAATTACTGCATTCATGTCACCTTCCTGTGTCTAATCCTTAATTAACACCAGGTACGTGCTGCTCTTACTGTGGCTCCTCGGTGGAAGCCACACTCTCTCACACTGAGTGCAACAGGGTGACAGAGGCCAGTACAACAGTCAGGTCTAAAGCTTCTCCTCTAAACCCATACATGTGGTCATAGCTATCGATGGCTGTACCTCCCCCTTTATTAGCATAGCTCTATTTATGGTTCTGGCTCATAGGAAGTCAGAATACAAAGAGAAACTCTCAATGCGTTGCTATGGACATATTTCATGTTGCATGTGTGTGTATATATAATCTCCTCAGAGCATTGGAATCCCATGAATGTATGCTTTATGCATCTCTGCTGTCTTTGTAACTGTCTGTATGTGGGAGTTAATGTGCCTTAACATTTGTATGCCTGTGTGTGTCTGTCTTAGGTTACCTTTGGGAACAGAATTCAGACTTATCACCCGTTATTTTGGAATGGCTGTGTCCCAACTGCTCTTTGGCCGGTAGCTGTGGTCTTGGTTGGGTTAGGGTTAGGCAAGTAGTGGTTATGGATAGTGTTTTGTAAGTCCTGATGAAATTTAAATGAAAGTTTATCTTAAATCTCCCAAAAGTGACTTGTGTTTCTGATCCAGCTGTTGCTCATGCTGTTGGGACACTAATCTGTTTTCACAGGACTTTCTTTGGGGACAAAAAGTCCCCATGAAGTAAATCATTGAATTTCAATGTGAAGACAAGGTTTAAGGTTAGGTTAGGTTTAGGTTAGAGTTAGGTTTATGTTAAGGTTAAGGTTAAGTTTAGGTTTAGGTTCAGGTAAAGGGTAGGGTTGGTCAAGTAGCAGCTACGAAGGTTAGAGGAAGTAGGGTTAGTGTCCAGGAATTCATGTAAGTCAATGGTATGTCCTCTGAAGTCATGGAGACACGACCATGTGCATGTGTGTGTTTATGCGACGCTCACACTGGTGTGTCTTCTGAAGGGAGCATAACAGGAACCTGCTCATTACACGTGTGACAGATTAGACTGTGCGTTTGTGTGTGCTCTCATTTATATTCAGAGGCTGCCATCCGCCCACACCATCTCTGCCATTCTGAGACTCGCTCAGCCAAACTCCCCACATTCCCGCTCTGGAGGGAGAGCGCTCATGTCATAAAAACGAGAGAGCAAAAACAAAAGCAAGAAGAGCCACCCGCGGACATTGGAAGAGTCAGTCAGCTTACTAATTGCCAACCTGTGCCCTTGCCTTTGAATTTTAATGCTGTGTTTTGATGCCTCTGCCTGATTCAATAGTCCGGCCATTACGTTCAGGGTTAGCCAAGGGGGAAATAAACCATCCTTTTACACATTCCTCATTTAACTAGGTCCCCCTAACATGGAGGTAGATTAAACTTATTAGGATTTGTTTAAAACAAGCAACAGGTAATTGTTGCAAAATAAAAAAATGTGGGTCTGTGTGTATTTCTTAATTTAAGGCTTAACTTTGTATGAAGATAATCAGTAGGAGGGAGCTCAGACAGCATCTCTAAACAAACCTAAAACAGCACATAGTGCAAGTTTGTTCCCTGAAGTAGGAATAGTTCAGCACTATTTGCAAAAATGTGCTACACAATGTTGCACTAGTTAAACATTTGTTCTCCTTATTGATTCCTACACTGAAGTTATCAATAGAATTGTTTCTTCTCATAATTCTAAATGAAGAATTGTCTTATTAACTAAACAAGTGCCAATGCTCTGCTACAAATATCAGCGGTGGAGTGCATATGGGTTTGCTTTGAAACCCCCATGAAAATTCCTCCAGCAACCTGTGTTGCAATAATGTTACATCACATCTGAAGGGACTGTCCGAGCACAACACATCTTTGAGAGTCAATTCTCAATGGCTAATGCTTCATCCTCTACAAGTGCTTTGAAATAACAGTCAAGAAATGTAATACTTTCTGCAGCGTATTGAAAAACAATGACATTGGGTGAAATAAAAGTTAATAGACCCAGACAGATTTCAAAATAAAAAACAGCAACCACTATTGCTTTCAAGACCAATACACAGAACTTTGACAAGTCGTCTGTGGAAGAACATCACTACGCCTGAATGCCACTGGTGATGCAGCATGCAGCTCAAGTTTGTTCCATCAAACATGTTAATCATTCATTCATTTTGACCTCAAGTTAAGTGAATTAAGTAAATCACATCACAAATGGAGCTGATTAAAGCTCCACCGGATTTGGGAGAATTGCTTCCCCCACCACTGTCCAAGCCGACTTTTTGGGTGAGCTTTTTATCATGCCTTCCCTCGAGCACCTGCATTCATACTGTGTCTAACAATACCTGAGGGAAGCACATTTAGGACCTCTGAACGCAGCCTGCGAAGGACTTGAGTCATCAAACAGTGTCAGTTCTCACAGTGAATGTCAGCGTCCCCAGTGTGGCATTCAGCACCGAGAGAGAGGCAGGAGGGGGGCGGGGGTGCAAGATTATGATCGTGTGAGTGTGCCTGTATGTATTCATAGTGTGATGTCCTCACATAAATTGTGTGTGTGTGTACAGTCTCTTTGTGCGGGCACTTATTTATTGGGTCATTGTGTGGAGCCGAACACAAAAATTACGGTCCGTACGTATATATCTACATTTTGAGGTCACAGTTTGGAATGTTGTACAATGAAAACAAGAAATACAAAACATTAAACTGCTTCTTTTTTCAATTAAACCCCAGATTACTTAACAGGCAGCTGCAATTCTTAAAGTCTGTAATACAGCTGCAACTGGCTGCAACTTACTAATAAAGTACATTTAAGAAAGTAAATCAAAAAACAATATTGTATGGCTACTTATCCACTGCCATAAAAACACATATGGCATTGGTTCTTAGAGAGTAGATACCCGGGCTGGGTTCAGAGAAAATGTATAATTAATATTTGGGTTTGCGGTCGGCTTGGTTAGTTTTCTCTCTGGCTCAGTCAGGTTGGGACAGAAAATTGCGGCCCTGCTTTGGCCCGGTCTAGATTGTAAACCAGAGGTTGCTCAAATGCCACAGGGAGTTGCGTTTGCATCAAACTCATGGAAAAACGAATTTCGCACATGTTAAGAGATTAGAGCTGCCACACCGGCTGCTGTTTGCCACTGTTCAGCCGCGCTGCTCTTCTGGACATTGGAGGTCTCGCCGATTTTATTTCCCCGCTGAGTACCTAGGACTACTTTTATACAAGGAAATACAGTAGTTATACCAGCAACCTCTGAAAGGCTGTAGTTGTATTAACATTTAATATAAAGAGCTTCAGGTGATGGGCAGTATTCTCTCCCTCTCTCCCTCTCTCTCACACACTATGTAAAAACACAGTGCTGGCAGTAGCAGCTCTGCTGCACAACCACAGCCGGAATGGCCCGGGCGTAAGAGTTCCCCACATGCAGTGGCTCCCAATCGAAAGGACAATACCAAAGATCTTTGGTATAAATACATGTACCATTACACCCCTAATGTTTACCATAACACTATCTTGCAGTGGTAAGATATCAGAGCTTTCCTGTCTTGTGGGTCACAGGTAAGACCTTTCACCTCGCTGAGTGTGAGGTTATAGTATAAAACACGGTTAGTCACACACTGTGGAATTTGCCTTATACACAAAGGGATTGATATTACAGTATATACCACACATTAGCATCCAAACTATATATAGCATGAATTTGTTTCCTTAACATTAATACCATGAACCAAATGGCCTTGATTACCAGGCGCTTTGACATGATGCCTGGCACAGCAATTAAAGGTATCAGTAATGTGACAAAATGCAATGCATTAGTGTGGAATGTGTTACATTTTGCAGAGTGAAAAATTATAGAAATATTAGCTGCACTGCACAGTCTCTTCTAAATCAAGCTTGCATATTAAGCAAGTAAAGCCAAAATGTATGAAAGAAAAAAAATTACCTAAGCAATGAGAAAATGAGCTGTTATAAAAAAGGATCCACTTAAACTAAAATAAGGCTTAAACGTCTGGTTGCACATAGACAATTAAAATATTTCATTGTAACTGTCACGGTCATGATGAAAGTTGTCCCACACAAATGGAAAGAGTTGGCTGGAGAAAAAAACATTTCCCCCCCCTATTGAAACAGCTGTAATCCCTGCAAATTAAAAAGGATTATTCTCGCCACTAACTTAATTATTCAATTTACAGTCTCATAAATGGAATAAAAAGCAGCCTCAACACTGACATATTCGTCTGTGTTTTCACAGTAGATCCTTTGCAAGTTGAATAATTGCCAAAAGCTACATTACTCAGCTTCTAAAGAAATCAATATGGACTATGCACAAGGATCTTTGAAATGAAGCAAGCTGGCTCTAAGGCTTGTGTTGCATGTTCAAGACCTATGTATTACAATATAATAATATCATAAAAACCTGGTGATGACTACAGTTAAAAAATGGTGATATCTACCCTGGTATTTTGATGATTGTAGACCAAGAGAGGGTCACCTTTGAGTTAGTCAATTACAAATTTTCCTTTAAATCCCAAACTGCCTTTCAATGTCGTGAAAACAGCTGTTTCTCTGACATTGTGGGCTGTGGTTTCATCTGCACAATCTGATTGCATTAATAGAACGAATACATTTAGTTCCATTTGAAGCAGACTTTCTTCTTATGCTATTAAAACTTTATCTTGGCTCCATTATAACCTGTAACTTAAAAAGAAATCTTTAATGAGATAATCACACACCATATGATTATCTCATGTAGGTGTATTTTATGCATTGATATTATGACATGCTATTAATATTTCTCAGTGCCACTTTTTTTTCTGTTGGCACAAAGCAGTGTGATGATTGTAATGATAACTACAGAGCAGAACATAAATGGGTTGGCAAATTAATGGCTTGGGTCTTGTAAAATCAAAAGATATGAATCATCAAGGTGTTGTAATTAAGTCTAGACATACCAGGTTATCTTATAAGAGAAGACCAGGGCAGAGTTATTGACAGCAGATCGTCACAGATGGGGGGGGGGCGGGGAAGACCATGTGTGTGACAGTAGTGCTAATTAGTCTTTTCATCCGATGGGATAAAAGGTAGCCATAGTGAGTGAATAAGTGAATTACACAGTAATTTATCATCCTGTTGTCATACCTTTATTTGACAGCAGTTGTTGATGGTGGAGCAGAATATATAAGAGCAGTTGTGCTATAGCCCTGGCATATAAGAGTGGTGTTGCAGACCAGGGCATATGACAGCAGTGAGAGTATAGGAACGTGGCTTGGGTCTTGAAGAGTTGTCGCATTAATTTACTGACTAACAGTCTAAACTGCACATTTGACTGCTAGTTCACAGCTAAACTGATGCTTCCAACTCTCTGGAAGTCACCAGCCTCAACATCTCACACAAACGTATACACACACACACACACACACACACACACACACACACACACACTCTCTCTCTCTCTCTCTCTCTCTCTCTCTCTCTCTCTCTCTCTCTCTCTCTCTCATTTTTTCACTTATTCACTCACTCATTCACTGACTCACTCATTCTCTAACTTTCTCACCTGCTCACTATGCACACAACTTACGTACTGAACTATCCATTAAAGGAGCTGCACTGCTAGATGGATGGATGGATGGATGGATGGATGGATGAATGGATAGATAGATAGATAGATAGATAGATAGATAGATAAATAGATAGATAAGTGTAATTTGCCACCAAGTTTGGTAATGCTTAAGAACACTTTCCATACACATCTGTGCATGTGTATAATAATGAATGTAATATCATATCTGATCTCAGAATGGTAGAAGCTGAGTCAAGGGCAGCTTGACAAGCGCATTTGTCTGTAGCTAAGTGTAGCTTGTCACCAATCCAAAACCTGCTGCTCTCCTCTCCGCTTGACAAAGCGTAGCCTCTGTCATGCCCTTTGTTGAGGTGACACAGAAATGATGGATGCAACAGCTTGTAGCAGCTTCCAGAGACACTAGTCCACTGCAGCCACAAATGGGCAGTAAATTAGAAAATGAATGCGAACGATCGTTCATACGACATCACATTGATGTAGTTTTTTAACTTTTAATTGGTCAATCACTGCTTACCTTGCTCGCCCTGATGGTACCAGTGCCACACACTGAAACTTCTCTTTGAAACTGGAGTAATGATACACCCCCCTCACAGAGAGTCTCTGAAAGCCATGTTTTGTGGGTTCTTCAATGAGCGGAGCTAGACTACAGTGAAAGCGATGGGTCACCTCAAGGCCCTCTCGTTGGCAAAGGCTCATCCATCCCTGGCAGGCCTTTACATCACCTCATCTCTTCCACTTGGTGTTTGCGAGGGGTGACCCCCAGCTCTTAGACAGTGGTCTCTGGGGCTGATGGGATCCTCTTAGCTCTGGTTCCGGGAGAGCTGCCAGTAGGAAAGCTGCAATTGCCATAGATCATTTGGAGAAGAGACAAAGGCAGTCTTCAAAATATGGTTTTCTTGTTTTGGGGCCAGGAGTGTAGTACATAACATCTCAAGGACAGGAAATGAGCAGTACTGTGCCATATGGTGTGTGATATGCAGGTAGATCAGTTCCATTGTGACCCAAAGCTTCAAAAATATACCACCCAAACACAAACCTCAAGTTCTTTTACAGAGGAACCTCCTCTCTGGTTTAGTACCTCAAACATTTTTGAGGTAATAAACGATTTGTAGACAGTTAATCACATATGTGCTTGATTCACTCGCTCAGACCTAACATAGGTACCCACACATTAGCTGTATGAAGGCTGCATTCGAAGACAGATCACAACCAAACAGCTAACGGTACACATGATAACAAACCAAGAGGGTATTTAAACTAGCTTGCTGTGTCCAACTGCAGTTAATTGCTAGACGACAGTGGTAAGGGAGACAAGCGTGGGATACAAATCACAAAATCACAAGATCCCATTCTCCAAACAAGGCCGCCCCTGAATAGGGACACAGATATTCGCTGAAAGACACTGAAATGTTTTTACAGTTGGACTCCTTTTCAGTCTGACCTGCTATGACATATAAAAATACAGTGAGTTTTGGTCAGCCATTGTCCCCTCACCCATGCACTGCCACTAGGCCATGGCTCACATGGATCTCAACTTTGTTCTTTGTTGTATTTTTTAAAGTTTACTGCAAGGGATGGTCCCAGCAGAATTTGAGAGTGGACTTGTTCTTTAGGAATAGACTTCTGTATAGACTTTACTTTATCAGACAGCATATATGTAGCTGGTCCCCTGCCACTGTGGGTTATCAAACACAAACCAAGAGAGACGCTCACCAATAATGCTCTTTATTTGCCA
The DNA here is from genome assembly GCF_009819705.1 of Hippoglossus hippoglossus. Classification (NCBI taxonomy): domain Eukaryota; kingdom Metazoa; phylum Chordata; class Actinopteri; order Pleuronectiformes; family Pleuronectidae; genus Hippoglossus; species Hippoglossus hippoglossus. The sequence goes on along the minus strand of NC_047172.1, from coordinate 21,214,322 downwards.
AATACTCAAACAAATATCAAGAAACTTAGATTCCCCTATGCTGACCCGGCCCTGCTTTTGTGGCTCACAGGTTCAGTCACTCCAAACATATATCAGATGGCATGGCGTGTCCACCTATATCGATAAGAACCTACTAAAGCTACTGTATTTACTGCATTAAAGAGGAGCAGCGATTCTATGAGCTCCTGCAGCTAGATGTCACCATGTCAACCCTCACAGAAATCTAGTCTGCCTATATTTCTTTCTGCTCTCGAGTAAGACGCACACACACACACGAAACACATGACAGACACACTCACTTTCTTTTCTGTATCTGAAGAAAATATTAGTACGTTGTCTCTGTAGAGTTTCAGTGATATCTCGGGGCTTCATAAAAAGCGCCTCATATAGAATATCTACAGATGAATTATATCTTCTCATCCTCAGCTTGCAGACTCCACCATCCTCTCCTCACATGCACATTCTCTCTTTGTTTTGTCTTCTCCACAGACAAGCACTATGGTTTTTATTCCCACACTTCCAACTGTGTTCATAGGCCATATGTGTCATCTAAGAATCTTTAATCACATTCCCACAAAGTTGTATCGTACATTCCTGACAGCTGAAGTTTTACACAAGTGAAGAGGAAGATGGAATTTGAGAAAAGCATCCGTGGCCTAGTTTTTATGACAAGAGTGTATTTCAGTTTTAACCTATGGCAAAAGCATAAGCAGATTTTCCTCCCAGACATTTAAAGCTGAGCACCTAAATCACAATGCTGTAATGCACGTTTTGTATCAAAGCAAACGAGATACAGAGAGACAGATAGTGCTTCTCTTCTCTGTTCCTCTCCCTTGTGTCCCTGAAGGTTTGTGTTATGAGGAGCACGTATCTCAGGTGTATGGTGCGGCTGCAGCGTTATCTCACTATAAAAAATATATATATATATATATCACCGTTACTCAGTCAGGAAAAAAAAAAGTTTAACCTATAAAATGTAGAAAATTAATACATTTTATTTCATTTATTTGAGTTGTTGCTGTAATGGCTGTAACCAAATCTTGTGGCTGATGACTTGTGAGCTCAGACTTTCACATTGGGTCCCTTTTACTGCAGGGTTATTGTATTGCTTTAAATCACAAAGGTCACAATGATTGTCAGTATACGACAGGAAGAGGTCATTGTTCTTCCAGTGCAAACAGAACCAACATCGTCATGATAGTTTGGTTTGTATGTAAATCAAACTTCTGCCATGTTTCTTTGTTAAGTGTCCTAAAAGGTTAAGCATGTATAGTGCCAGTGGTTGTCTATCATTTAAAGTGTCTAATGTAAAAAAAAACAAAAAAACAAGAGCTTTGAACCAGTAACAATTAAGTTTTTACTTCCAATTCAATATTTAGATTGATGTTCTTGATTCCAAAAACATCTTTATGTTTTCCCATCCCACAGCAGGATAGTTTTTAGCTATTTATAGGTTTGTGACCTGTAGCTTGGCTAAAATGTAACACCCTCTGTAAAACCCAGTATAGCCCAGGGATCAGCAGCTGTGATAGAGTACTGAGAATGCAGAAATCTCTTGTTTGACTTGTTTGAAATAAATACTTTTATTTTGTATTTTGAATAACATGTCTTACATTTCTATAGTATGGAAACATATTCACAGCTTTTGCCGACTTAGTCCCCGACTTAGTGTTTTCAACAGTGCACATCTCTGTTCTTCTTACTTTGTTGTACAAGATAAAAATAAATAAAAAACTATACGACAATAGTGAACATATTTTCGTAGTGCAGCTATTCTCTGTATATTTTTTAATGACCACCTCAAGTCATTTACGTTGATCTAATGTTTAGCAGCCTTGAAAAACTGAATCTGACTGTAATTCTATATTTCATCTGCTACCTGACAATTTGCACTTTAGCCTGTGGACTGGAGACATAAAGGGACTAATGTCAATATTCTGAATAGTATGCTAATTTAACAGTTTGACAGCCTTTTGAACGTTTAAAGAATTATGCATCAGAAATATTGAATAGTTTATCTGTAGCCTTGAGGCATCCAACCAGGGATCCATTAGTCAAGTGTTCAACTGAAGTGGCTTTTTTAATGGGAATACAAAGCGTGACACAAGTGTTGTAGTTCGGTCTCAAATCGTCTGCAGCCATTTGGGTATCATTACACATGTCAGATGAAACTGAGGATTCATTCAAACAGAAAATGTCCAAATGTAAAGAAAAGAATATAAAATCTGAATGGTTGAATATATTTCCAATGTTAGGTTGCGTGGAGTATTTAATCGTATGTGTACTTTAAGTCATTTACCCCCTGGAAGCTTTTACTGGATACATTTATCAGTGATGGTTATCCAGAAAGTACTAACTGAAAACCAAGTGTAAATGTGTGAAAATACAAATGTTGGAATGTATCTGGTGCTAACTGTCTTTACTTTTCTAAAGGTCACCTGCCTGTTCTTGTGCTATAACTTTATCTCCAGTGTCAGTGTCCCAGATGAGATCTGAAGCCAAATGTACAGTTCAATAAGTTTGACCTGGTTAAGGAGGCAGTGTGACCCAGACTTTGAGTCATTTCAGACACTCAGACATTTTACAAGGTCTTTGAAAGTGTCATCACACAATCTGCAGCAAGATCCATTTTAGGAACTGGAGCTCCAATATTTGTCAGATGATAAAAAACAGTGTGTCCGTATGGACGTTTGTTGTTTGGACTTTATAATTTGGCAATTAACCTGATGATCTCTGCAGAATACTCGCTTTTCTGATTCGTGGTCAGGGGCTGCATAAATATATTTATATGCAAACAAAAATATCTCCTCATGCTGCTTTTCTTTCTGAAGCTCCTGTCACCATATAATAGTTTTTTTTAATAAGTGATATATTTTGATATTGATCCAAATTCTATGAAGAGAGTTTTTATGTGGCTTTACCTGTCTGTGCCACATTCGGTGTGCACACCACAACTCTGTCATGGTAAAACAATTAGCAGAATGGTTAGTTTAATGTTAGCTGGCAATCTTAGTTTTCTAACAACCAGAAGCACTTGTCAGACATGCACTGAACTCCAGAAAATGAAATTATCCGCAGGGGCTGTATGTGAGAACGAACATTTCTGAGTAAGTTGCTGTGGACATTCTCCCGAGTTTCTCCTGCCAGCCCCAGTTGAGTAAAGACTCCAGAGAATGTCCAAGTGGGCCCATGTCAGAACACAGCAGGAGATTGCAGCGGATTCACAGCGAGCAAGTTGGCGTGTTGATGATGTTTCTAACACATGGTGGATGCAAAACTGAAACACAAATGACTTAAAATAAACACATCAAAGTTGAATATACGTTAAGCGGAATTTAAACGTTATGTCTCCTGCCTGATCTACCCAGACACCACCCTTGGCCTGAATGTTCGGGCAAACTCTGGAGAAGGTCAAGACTCCATTGTCCAGACATTTTCGGAAGTTCATGTTTGAGAATGGCTGAAGTGCACTGAATTGACTTGATTATGATCCATAGTGCAGTTAACTAGTGCACTGAGTTCCTGTATGTGCTGTATATAACCTGTGAAATCATGCAGGTTAAGATCTCAGGCTCCTAAATCTTCTACTTTCTCACTGTGTTGTGCTGGGAGAAAAGAGACAAATGTATCACAGCAATATTCATGAATAATCTGACCTTTAGATTTTTTACATGACTGCATTCATCTGTGCAGCGACTACTGAAGAAACAAGAAAGTGTTTCTTTACATTAACAGATCCGTTAGTTGAAGAATGATGAACTCATAAATAATACTTGACAGCAATTATTCAATTATTTATTTGTTTGCTGAGGGTGTGCATTTATTCATTCAGTCACTTTTCGTTGCATACACAACATGTAGTGCATACAAAGTAAAGCTGGGATATCAGATGAGATAAATCTACATGCACTGAAGTTCAGCAGTGAAAACCAGCCTTTACTCACACATGCACCAAACTGAAACAGCAGAGAACCGATGTCCTGTGCCAAAGCCCTAACACCAGCAAGCCACCTTTAACCTTGTACTTCATTTGGGACTGTTGGGTTTTTGTTTTGCAATTCAGAGAAATGCCCTTCCTGCACCTGTCCATTGGGAATCAGTTCCTCAGGTTTGTGGGCTCATTCCAGCTGTATAATCACCTCTAATCAGGCCACCTACCAGTCAGCATTACCATCTGGTAGAATGGCACTTCGGTTGTTAAGGTGCCTCAGCGGTGATGAATGTCCAAAACCTTGAAAATCTAAATGTACAAGATGGACTACATTGTTTCCCTTCAATTTTATTCAGGCCAGGTGGTACTCGCCAAAAAAACAACAGCAAAAAAACAATCAGGGACGATCAAGGCGCGTAGAGCAGAAAAAATCGTTCTAGGGAGGGCACACTCACTTACTGCCATAATTCCCAATAGAGTCAAGAGCACATACAGCTACAGCTGAAACTCTCTGTCTGCCTGCCATTACCGTAACAACTTTTCTGGATGTTTTGAAAGCCCAACAATGCATCAGGGATTTCTCCCAGTGCTGCCAGTGAAGAGGAAGAGGTGGAGAGGGATAGAGCGAGCCAGACAGTCAAATGTCCCTGCGCAAAGTTCTATTCTGAAGCTATTCACAAAATATTTAAATTAGAGCCCAAACTCTAAATTATTATTGATTCCAAAAATAATAGATATTTGGGTTATTTTGTTGGTCTTCATTTTTCATTTTGTTTATAAAAAAATATTTGTATTATTTATTATTTGTGGCCTGCCTTGGTTCTCATTTGCCTGGAGGCGTGCATTAAAGAGGAAATACTGAGCTGGGGTCCTAAAAGACAGAGGCGTTGCAGATCATCCATAAAATGTTTCTACAGTAATGTAATAAGAAACTTTTCTTGTATATGGCTTATTAATTTAGTAGTTATTTGTGATTCTTTGTAAAATTTGAAAGGATGTGCTCGCATCATGCACTCTTATGTCTGTTCTCTCAACCAGACATGGAGCAACATTCATTCACTTCAATTTAAAGTGGAAACTGCTCATAGTGATCATGTCTCTCTGGTTCAAATTGATCAGAACAACCTCAAGATTACTATAAACATGTTTTTCTTCCTTTCTCATACAGATTACGATCTCTTTGACATTTGTATATTCATTAAATGAATATTAAACTATTTAAATTGACATCTAACCGATGTAGAGATATAACTACACCTTGGCCCTCACCTGCTCCAAGCCTCAGTGGTCAAGATGAACACTCACCTAACCAACCTGATGCTGTGAGAGAGTACGGACAATAGTAACACACTGTAGGAGTCCCTTCAACACCACAAGAGAAGGAACATGAGGGCAAAATAACTAGCTGAGCCACAGGACCTGAGGAGAGGAAGATATCACATGGTGCATGAGTGCTCACATCAAGCGCACACACACACACACACACACACACACACACTGTGAACTAATGTTAGGAGAGCAGGACAGGACAGTCGTTACACACTGGCAGTTCTAAAACCTTGTACAAACAAGTTAGAGGGAAGTCTAAGCGACTGTTTGCAATAGCCGCTGCAACAGTTTACATTTTTTTCCATATGCTGTAATGCATGAAAAGAGCCAAATTGAACACAAACCGACGAGTTGATTTAATTGAACTACAATTTTAATAATTTAGACAGTATTTGTATAGGATTGGTTCTGCCAAACGATTGTTGGTCCATATTAGTGGTTGATCACTATAACTGGTTTCCACTGTATTAGTTTTATTTTTGTTTTATACTGTAACATTCATCTGAATAAGCAAAACAATGTCTTTGTGGAGTTTCCAAATGGTTAAGTTTGTTTTGCAAATTAAAGCTTGAGAATGGGGGGGATGTCGGGACTTCCGGACACTTGGATGACACCACACGAGCACTATGGAGGCATGTTATGTTGTTTCTGTTTTATTACGTCTGAAGAAGAGGACATTAATGTCTTCAACTGTTTACCCCTGAAACTCCAAAAGTGTTTTGTGGAATCAAACACTTTACCCACCCACCCATCGGCGTAGGGTGATTAGATAATGAGTGAATTTTTATTTCTGGTTGAACGATCCCTTTAACCTCTGAACCCAACCTGAGCCTGAAGCTCTTAATGTAAGCTGCATTGAGTTTGTGTTACCTTGTCCCTTACATACATGGTTATGGGTCTATTTCCCTGATGTGCAGTGTGAAAAATCAGGGGGCACCTCACCGCTATATGGGGGCAACCTTCAACACCTTCACCTCACCCTGCTTGGCGGGAGTTGTCTGGAGACATCGCCGTCCCTGACTAGATTTCTAGCAGGTTGGAAATAAGTCTGTGATGTGTCAGATTCCTGTCGTTGAGCCTCTTTGAATTTAATAGTTTTGGGTTAAATTTGATCTATTTATTTATTTCCCATGACCAAACTCAATGCACAGTTGAGGGATGTTTGCATAGATAGTCTCACATTGACTCGGATCTGTTCGAGAAACAGATGGTTGTTAAGGCCCTCTCATCCTGGGGGTAACTTCCCTATAAGCAGTTACTACTTGAGCTTCACTCCCACATATGTTCATTATCTTCTCGCTCTCAACTGCTTCTCCACCACATGGCCTCCAGCATCCACTTCTGCCCACTTCTCTCCTTCTCTCCAACTGCAAAAGTGGTTTCCAATTTTAGACTCTCATATTCACCCCCCCAAAAAGAATCTATGTACCTGAGTTAGGCTGAATTATCGCCTGGAAATTGGCTGTACATTTTTGTTCATTGAAAAAGAAAACCGCCTTGGTGGTATTGCAACAACGAAGGTCCGTGACTGATCATGTTACTGATCGCACATTGAAAAGCCAAATACCATATAACTGTGTGGTGAAGTTACACGATTGGCAATTCTATTGCATGGGGTGTTTATAGCATTGTTGCCGATGTAGCACCTTTGGCACAATATTTATGGACTGTTGAGACTCCTTTAGTGATTTATTTTTTCAAATCTAGCAACTTTTAGAACAAACTTTAACTGCTTCCTGTAGAAGATCCCCCAGTTGTGCCCTGTGAGTGCAAAGTCTCACAGTCACACCTCTCATTCAGCCAGCTTGGAAGTGACTTCTGGTGCGGAGGGGATTTCTTTTAAATAAAGAGCAAAGTCAATGGTGGTTTTCTGCAAGTTTAAATCAGCACCTGCAGTTGGTCTCAGCGCATTCAAATGCCTGAGATGCACTAATGAGCACAGGGGTAAGGAAACATCAGTGTTTTATACCTGCTGCTTGAAGCTCTTTCATTTTCTAATGCTAAAACCTATGCTGAGTCTCATACTGTCTTCATCTGGGCATCTGCATATTTTACTTCTCACATATGAAGTAAAAATTAGGTTTGATCACAGGAATTCATCAGAATATACATATATCATGAAATGTCCATTGCACTTGTTTGATATAGTTGCAATGGGCTGTACTTCATTTGCTTTTTTACCTCAGCTAAGGTGCATTTGTTGGTTTGAGTATAAGTAAGATAAAGCAATAACAACTGAATGGGTTTCCATGAAACTTGGTGGAAATAAGAACAGTATAATGATCAGGGCAGAGCACCTTAAGTCTTGATGCAGATCCAGATTAGGAGTTTGAAAATGTGTTAATTGTGTTACTTGTTCCATTGTTACACAAAAGAAAAAATAAACAGTTTTGTTTAGAATTCTGCTAAATTAAAATACTTTATAGTAGCGAACAGATTAAAGGGCAACAACTGGCTGAGATAATGGCCAATGTCAGAAATAATTTCACCTAGCGACTTTTTGCAACTTTCAAGCAGACTTTATCTTCTTTTCATTGAGGGAAAGTCACTATTTTTCCACAAAGCACCCACAGTAATCTTCATCTATACATCCTCAATACCTCACATTGGCCACACATGGCCCAGCCTTTTACATTATTAGGCTAAGTCTTTTTGAGTGCCAATATGTTCAAGCATACACAAGGCAAGGTCTATGATAAACAGGGCTGCATTGTGTTGATGTGAATGCTGTGAAGCATCCATTTCAAATGAAAAAGTTCAAAAATCGTTTTGTTGTTTTCTACTCCTACAGCATATGAAAACAATGAAAGATGATATTACACTCCATGTAATGCTTTCAGCTATGACGATGGAAACAATGCAGGCAGGAATCACCATACAGATTTGACAAAGGAATTAAAGAAATGACAGGATCAGATCCACTGCACTGTTTGTCTTTTTTCCATCGTGATTGTTTGAGAAAGTGCACGACAAATTCTAATTTATGAAAAAACACATACAGATTCCTGTCTTAGCATTATAATTTTTTCTCCTGCAAGGCACTCTTGTGTCTGTTGGATGTACAAGTATGGGTTTTTACACAGCTGCAACTCAGTCTTCTCCTATAAAATGATATTTTTGGTGGGGCTGATTGGGATTTTCACCGCGAGCTTCAACCTGAAACTAATTCTGTAGTTCTGAAAATGTGTGCGCATTTGCTCAGTTTCCCTCCAACTTACTTTGAACAAATTGAAGGGATCAAAGAGTGTTCCAATCTGATCTTCCAGTATCTGAGGTTATTGTAGTAGATACAAGAGAGATAGACAGCAGCCATCCTTGTACAAGGATGTCACTCATTTCTGTGCAGGATTAGATCTGTACAAATGGATCAAAGTGATAAGCGTCAACTAATTATTCTTTGAGCGTGAAGTAGTTCTTCTTTCAGCGTGCTGATGACATGTCCCAGTTAAATGGAATGACACGGAGTCTAACTGAAAGGGAATAGATAACATTTGGATAAAACATTCACTGTCAAACTCATTCATTATGGATGACATTAAGGGAAGATATGCGGTAGAAAGCATTTGGGGTGGTCCCGTAAATGTGATATCTCCTTATTCTCAGCTCATGTTTCTGTTGTATGTATAGTTCTGATATGAACTGGAAAAAAATAAAACGATATAATGGTTAGAAAATACTTATATGGTTATGGCAGTTTTAATTTGCAAATTTACCTGCAAAGTCTGCCTAAATATTTCACAGAAACAAAATCTGAAAAGGGACTTGCGATTTTGGAATATGGTTTTGAGCATCTAGATTTCACAAAATCAAAGCAAAGTTCTGACGACTCAACCTCACAGAAGTTTGTGACTTTAATGAGCTCTCTAAAGCCCAAATAAACCAGCAGTCTTCTTTATTAGCTCTTTTTGTCCCTTATGCACAGTGTGGATATTTAAAGTTCATGCTGTAGGTTGTGCTATATAAAAATGTAGAGAAGGAACTAAAAGACAGTTTTTTTTGTCTTTGTGTTTCCACAAAGTTACGCACTTCAATATTGATCTGCCGTATCCGACTTAAATTTATTTTTGACCCGTCTAAAAGTAATTAGTAATCATTGCCCTGATGAGCTGCGCTATCTTTTTACAGCATTTGCTGGCAATTACTGTCAAACGGGTTTGTAGAACGTGGCTAATATTAGTGGTGCTAGCACCAGCAACCTTCTGGCTTTGCAGGATATCATCCAGATGCCTATGCTGATTTACCAGTTTATTCTGACACAGCGCACATACAACTGTACATCATCTGGTGCACAACATCTGGGCATTAACGCAGGGAATGCTCCATGAAGCGTGGGGGTTAAGTTAGGGTTAAGCGCCTTGTTCAGTGGTGCCTGTCTGGGGATTGAATCAATGACCTACCTAAGCTTGCTTCTTTTACCTTAAGGCCACTACTGCCAGCAGTTATAAGTTGTGTAAAGTGAGTGAACAGCATCTCTTTTTGATATAACAGTATTAATATCTCTCAGTGGTTTATCACTTAAAATTGTTTTATGTATCCTACCACCAGAGTCGGGGGTTTAAACAAGGCAATGCAATTACTGCCAGCCTCTAATTTCCAATAAATAATTCCCTTAACAGTAGATAATGTATCCATATTTAATTAGAAATGGTAATTGATACAAACCATAGAGACGTTTGTTGCAGTTCACACAACCGGCTTTCTTTTCTTTTCTTTTTTTTCTAACTTTAAGCAAGAATGAGGTTGTTGGTTTCTGTTTCAATGTGCCCTGAGGCTTTTGACGTTGTTTATTATACAACATACTGTAGAGGTTTGGCTCAGGGAATCAGGGCGTATAGTCTTGTAGTTTTTGGCTTTGCAGTTGAAGAATTGGCCGGCTGTTTGTTTACTTCCAAACTCTCACATGGCCGCCCTATTTCTATAAGACAGAGATGACCTCGCATAAATATCAAATGTAGATATTCATGCAGAAGTAACAGGTACAGTTTTCATAATAATACACTAACATGATCATAAGATTACATTTTATATTAGACTAATCAGATGTACAGTATTCATAGAGCTGTGGAATCACTTTCCAAAGTATTACCATGGGCTCTTTCCTCCAAATTATTTACTTTAGTTTGGGGCTTTTTAAATAGCAGCTATTTTAAGTACTTAAAATCAGCAGGTGCAGACAAAGACCCTGATACAAAATAGCTGTTCTGTAATTAATAGTGCATGAAAATATCCAGCTGCTCATCAGCGCTCCGTTACAAGAATTAGCCTCAATCAGCGCTGAGCACTCTGTAACTCCTCTCTGACACGATAGGAAATGGCATGGTTTGATTACCTGAAAGCAGCAGAAACAGCATTTTGTTTTGAAGCATCACACGCTGTGCCGCTGTGGCACATCTTCAGGCTCAAGGCTGATAAAGGAGCGCAGGCATGATGAGAGGAGACCGGATTTAGTTTCAGAGAGAAACCTCTGAGTGGAGGAAGCACAGAACGAAGTGATGCAATTGGATGACATGCTGAAGAGCTTTGATGATTACACTTCTCATTGTGGCTAAACATCATGATGGACCTTGTGGTTTATTATGATGTACATAGAGTGCATATATCAGTGGCATGCTGTCAAGGCAAGCAATTCAAGCTGGGCTTGACCTGGTATAGCTGAGGTTTGACATAAATTAGATGCTACAGAAGAAGAGAAACATTTTCTTGCTTTTGCGTATGTGCATTTAGGGAAAGTAAAAGGAGAAATAAATGGAGAAAAATGCACTCAAGAAAAATGAAAAGCACCACATTAACTTTTCTACTTGAGTAAAAATGTAAGTAAGTAAGTAATTTATGTGAAAGTGCTTTCTGGGAGGCAACAGTCAACTAGATCATTATGGCTGAGACTTGGCCTCTTCTGAATCCATTTCACATGATTCTTCATCAGTGATGCTGCTGCTGCTGCTGCTGCAGACTTGCTTTGCAGTCTTTGAAAGATGTCTAATGTTACCTGCTGGATCTCATCCCCTCTCAATTCATTTTTAGAATATAAAAAAATTATGTGAATATGTAACCGTTGCAGTGTAAAAATGTAATGGAGTAGAAAGTTGCTGATATGTGCAATGGGGTAAAACTGAAAAGTATGCGAAAATACATCTACTTCAGTAAAGTACAGATACTTGAAAAGGTACATGTACTATGTTATATGCCACCACTGCTGAAAGGAGACAGTGAGAGACAGGACACACTCATTTGGAGGGCCAGCTCAGTCATGGGGTACCCCCTCTACCCAGTGGCAGTGGTAGGACAGAGGAAAATCATACCAAAGCTTTGAAGAACCAGTCCCACATTCTGCAGGACACCATCACACCACTGGGTAGAGGTATTGTAGGTCTTTTCTTTCTGCTGCTGTAAGACTGGACAATCAGCTCCCATCAGACTAAATGCACCAATTATCAATTTTCAACAATCAGGTATCAATCCTAATTGTATTCGTGAAACTTAAATTTCATATATGTGTAATACAGATGTACTGTATATATTCTATTTAAGGTGAATTCAGGTGATCTGGGGCATCTGGTAAAGAGGGGAACCTGAGCTTCAGTCTGTTTATTTCCTGTTCGAACAGAATTGAGTCAATAGGACTTTTACTATCGTTTAGCATGTGAATGAAATCACATGACTTCATGGGGCTGATGTCACAGAAAGGGGTGGGGCAAATGTAAATCAGACCAGAAGTTAAAATTGCAAAAAGGGTCCCAGATATCTGTTTTTCACTTTCCCCTTTGCTGCTGTAACACAATTTTCCCATAGCGGGACTAATAAAGGATTGTTTTATCTTTTCTTATCTTGCACATTAAGAAATTACTTCAATAGTATTTTCTTCCAAAGCGATTAGAGGAAGCAGAAGCAGATAAACAAGCAAATAACACTGTAGATCTATGTGTAAGATCTACAGTAAGTCTGAGAACTTTGAGACACAATGTTGTCTATTGTCTATAGTTCATTGACTATATTGTGCAGCTAGCGAGTGGGTGAGAGAGAGAGAGAGAGAGAGAGAGAGAGAGAGAGAGAGAGAGAGCCAGAGAGCCAGAGAGCCAGAGAGCCTGGGTGTGTGATGGTTAAGGTTGGTGACGGGGGCATTAGTTCAAAGTTAGCAGTATCTCTGAGCTAGCAGTGAAATGTATGTGCAGATTAGAATAATTACCAGTGAATACACAGTAAAGCTCCTCAAGACTCAAGACAAGTTCCCTACTCTCACTGCTGTCAGATGTCATGGACTGCCGCACTGCTGTACATTTCCTCAGCTGCTATCAGATGTCAAGGTCATCTTTTTTCATGGCTCTTGATAACCTGGTACGTCAAACCACAATTGTTAAAACTTTCATTTTACTCATATTATATGTCCACATTGAAAAAGATGAAAATACTGGTCTATAATAGACTATATGTCGTTTTTCTGCCATCTAGGTATTCTTAAGCTACAGCCTTGGACATTACTGTTGTAACTTGTTGTAGCATCATCTGGCACAGGCAGGAAATTGAAGTCAAAGTATATCATGCTGCTGGACGATGGATCTTTGTAGCAGAAAGTAAGGATTATTCTTTATGTAGTTCCTGCTGTTTTCTGAGCATCTCTAAAGTTATTAAGGTAAAGTAATTATTAAATGAATTGAATGGAGCATACACAGGAGCATGATATGTATTTCAGACAAAAAAACCCATCTGTAATTGCCTGCCCTCTGTGTGTCACTCGGTTTAAGTGTTTCTCAACACTCTGAGAAGACCCTTAACTTCACATTAGTTCAGTACTTTTTTCTTTGACATTGACAAAAAAGAACTTTGTCCGTCAGTGTAATTTCCCAGTAATTGAAGCACATTTCCAGTGTCACCCTTCAGCTTGGTTTCACAGAAACGATTAGAGTTTCCGAGTGAGGACAGATCATTCCACTTTTTTTGCGTTTCTTTGATGTCCATTGTGCAATAAACCAGTGTCACATGAATGATTCTCCCGACAGATGACAAAAAGCCAGACTTCAGGGCAATGTAATGTCTGAACTTAGAGTTAGCCGTGAATACAACCCAGAGAGTCTGCTGATAGCTGGCTGCAGTGAAGAAGAGTCCCGTTGGTTTCTCTGGTGAAATCGTTTGTTTTTCATTTGACACCATTGTATTTGATGATTGCATTTGAATCACAGAACATTAAGTCACTGTTGACATCACCTGACCAACTAAGCAGCTCTGTTTTGTTTGTGTCAAGAAATTTAAAAAAAACTCTTGTGAAATGGATTTGCTTTCCTATTTACTGTCCAGCAGACAGAACAATTTTGTACGAGCAAGAAATATGATTATTCGAGGATTATGGATCAAGAGGTCTGTTAAAACGACCTGTCGAGTTTTTCAGATTTTCTGTCTATTTTCTTCTCCTGAAACCAGCGGATCACCACTTGCTTCGCAATATGATCATCAAAATAAAAGTCTGTAAAAGCAGTGATAACATGAGGTTCACGCTGGTTCTGAGAAAAAACAAAAACATTCTGCTACCTTTTCCCAAGTGACTCTTAAATACTTCCTCCCTCCTTCCCTGCTGTTCTGTCTCCTCAGTATCCTTTTGCCCTCTTCACCACAATTATGTGCCCCACTATGTACATCCCCAGACCTCCCTCTATATTTGTGTTAACCCTCCATCACCTATCAGCCCCAGGGGCCTATTTTTGTGAAGATGAAAGCATTGCAACTCCTTTGATAGAACAATTTATTACATGAAGTTCCCCCTTGATAACTACAGCAAGAGGTGCGTAGGGAATACAAGAATACATTCGCCTTGTTAAATCATGAACATATCAGCCCCTGCCAATGCTGAACTCAATTTTCTTTGTGTTTGTGCACCGACCCGCTGTTAGCTGATAACTCCTCCTAGGAAACAGCTGGTTTTACTTGCTCTGTCATATGTCAGATGAAATATAATAACAAAGTAGGTATGGAAAATAATTTATGAAGACATGACGTGAGCAGACAGGCTCAGATGAAATCAAATTAATCCCTAAACTGTGTTTTATGTTTGTGAAAGAGGATTTAGTCTTTGTACTTCATACTGTGTTGCTTATTTAACTGGATTTGAGAACAGCATGTTAACAACCCAGAAGTTATTGTTGTGGTTTGTGTGAAAAGCAGGTTGTTATTCCAGGTCACGTCACTGGGCTTTTTTGTTTAGTAGCATTATAGCACATAACAAGTCAAATTTAATTAGATTATTGTAAATTCAATAAATATTACAGTAGAAATTTGTTTTCGGACTAATTTATTTCCAGAAAACCAATGCAGCAAGTTTAGATGGCCAAGAGGAAGAATAGCTGTGAGAGAAAAACTAGATTTCATCATCAACTCACCTGCCCTGAAAAAACCTTAGTCACACTGGTGTTCATCTTAGGTTACTGGTGCATACTACATTTAAAAGGAATGGTTTCCAAATGCAGTTTGCCCGGAGCTAGCAGGATGAATCCTTAATAAGGAGCCAGAACCATAGCAAATACACTTAATGTATTGTTAACATTATCCCAGGATCAGCAGTGGAACTTCACAGCAAGCTACTCCTTCATTTCATCTGGTAGATGTGAATAAAGAAAGTGTAACAACCAGCTTTGTCTGCAATTACAGGATCAGAAACAAGATTAAGTTGATGTGAAGCAGTAGGAGTCTAAATATCAGTGCAAGTTGCTGCCTTGCACAAGATAAATCGACCCTCCCGCAGCGTCCGACACATAATGACTAGTGCAGTAAATACAGTTTTTTGTCAAAGCTGTTTTTGTGGCCACCTCAATTAGATTACAGGGATGTGAAATCCCTCTCACAGAGACATTTCAAGAGACGGGAACCTCATCATGTGCAATTTGTGCACGCACACACACGATACGCACACACACACCTGCCACCTTTTTCATAATTAGGAGACGCCAGGTCTGGTCAGACTGGAGAATCTTCTTCTCTGCATTCATTACCGAATGGAGGGATTTGCTGATCTCTTTCAAAGCATCGATGCACCCTTCGTTTTTGACCGTGCTCACTTGTCAAGGTGTCCAGCCTTGTGTGAAATGTCCAGGGACCAGTCTCCCCAACTGTTAAAACCTTAGAAGCA
Source organism: Hippoglossus hippoglossus (assembly GCF_009819705.1). Taxonomy (NCBI): domain Eukaryota; kingdom Metazoa; phylum Chordata; class Actinopteri; order Pleuronectiformes; family Pleuronectidae; genus Hippoglossus; species Hippoglossus hippoglossus. The sequence continues at coordinate 21,198,951 of NC_047172.1, read as the reverse complement.
GCTGCACCTCAATGAACATACATGTTTCCCTCCCTAGTGATCCTTTCATTCCACAGAGCAGCAGGATGTCACACAGCCACGCCGTTCCTCAAACCGCTATTTCTACCCACTGTGTTGATTCCTGGTGTTCCCGCCTTCTGCCTTTGCCATTGCTTTGTAGAGTTACACACTGCCTCAGCAGAGCAGATGCACCTGTCCTTCGAGCAAAATTTGGCGTCTGGATCTCTCCTTTGGCGGTCGCCATTGTAACTCATCAAGTGCTCTTCTGAAGCTTGCTCAGTATTCGGGCAGCGAGGCATGCCTGGGATCATCAGAGGTGAAAGTGTTTCAAGCATCCGTCTGATTCAAAAGGCCAAGCTGCCACGAGCACTTCTGTTTGTCAGCTATCTCTAAACACAGTGGAGCAGTCCATCCTGCACGGTCTGTGCATCATCAGCCGGCAGATGGAAGTCTCTCTACTGCTCCATTTCATGTTTGATGTAAGAATATGACATGTCCAACTGCACTGAGATCTTTGCTATCGCTCTCCCATTCATTTCTAAATACAAGGACAATAGCCTCATCTAAAAAAAAAAAATCAATTTACATAGTGTCACAGCTAGTGTAAACAATTCCTCACTTTACCCCTCTCTCTCTCTTCTCTCCCCTCTTTTACAACCACCAAAGTCACAAGTCGAGTTGTGTGAAAACTAAAGAAAACCTGAGAATAAAACTAAATGTACAACACAAAAATATAAAATTACTGTGATGTCCCCGACACAGGTAAATATGTAAGTGTATTAGAAAGATGGAATATATTTCCATAAACTATCGTGGAATTGTAGCAAGTTCCACAAAATAAAATAACCAAACACCGAATATACTAAAATACTGATATAAGACACAAAACTGTAAAATATAATTTTATTTCTTTTGCATGAATGAGTTAATAAAAACTCAAAATGATTTCTTCACCTGAAGTCCATCCTCCTGTAGTGTTTGGTTCTTTCTCTATTTCTCTATTTATAGGGAATATTTGAGGGGATTCAACTACAATACAGCAGACAGCAGTAAAGCTCAAGCAGCCTCCGACCATATATGTAAAAGCCTAGAGGGCAGAATAACTCAATAAATCCTAGATAAGAAATGTTTGATTTTTTTCTGCAATTTTTTCATCTGTGTGGTATTATTAACTGTACAGCACTGTGTATAATTCTGAATAAATGTTATTGAATATTTCATATTTAATGCAATATTCAGCATAGCAATTAGAATAATACTGATTTAAGTCTTAACTATTTAAGGAAAAGACTGATGTGACTGTAGCAGTAACATATCATTGTCCAACATCCCATCAGTGAACTGCTGGAGTTTTTGATGCCTAATGTTTGAAATCTTAATCTGATAGATATTTGCAGATTGTACCTTCCCCACATCAGTGTTGACTTCCTATTCCTCCTGATAGATGTAATCATGTTGAATGATTGGCACGAGAAGTGACAGGGATTACTCTAAATGTTATTCTGATTCTGGGATTGTCCCTATGAGGCAATACTGTCAGAACTGCCGAATTTATTTCTGTATTTAAAGCCAGCCGTGCCACATGAGTGTTAAGTCTCACCTGATCAGGTTTGCACAAAGTAAATTACATCAATTTCTCTAAGCTGGTAGCAAACAAAGTGAAAAGCTATTCTGAAGGAGCAAATGTTGAAGAAAAATGCTCAGAAATTGAACAGAAAATGAATATTGTGCATATGGAAAAGTGTACTTGAGCGTAAACTATTTGGTTATCTAACACTAAGAATATAAAAGGAGGCAAAGAGTTAGAGAAGAAAAGGGGGAATGCAACTTGTGATGAAGTAGCTGTAACACAGGCCAATTCTCTATCGACAGAGTCAAGTGTTTCTTGTCAGGGTACACACACACAGTGTGTAAGTAATCTCGGAGAATAGACATGTCTTTTTCATTTGTTATGAACTGATACTTTTTCTTCAGTGGGTCAGCCATAGGTCAGCCAGATCATTATAATGGATATGTTCAATAACAGCGCAGAGCGACTAGAAACATGACCTCTGGTAACCTGCAGTGCGTATGCTAAAATTATTCTCAGACGTCTGACTGTGACTCACAATTATCACTGGATATTGTAAATGGTGTATGAGGATGAATGGGCCTTTGACATCTACTGTTATTAACATCTTCCAACTGGATTCCCTCAGCAGAGATTCTAAGCTCACACGAACCGGTTTGTGTGCTTGTGAATTGTATGTGTGTGTGTGTGTGTGTCTGTACGTGACTGGGTTACTTTCTTGTCAAGATGAGTGTGTAACAGCAGTGTCTCTGGCTGTTGTCTTGCTCACACAAAAAAGTAAGAGGTTGCTCAGGTTTGTCTCATCCCTGTTGAGATGTTCTGTATGCAGCGAGTGGATCTGCTCTATGTTCAGTGGTTATGAGGGCGAGGTTGTCATGAGGAATTCAGAAGAACTACACTGTACAAGATTCACCAGCATCAAATATTTGGGATTTCTTTTGTTTTTAATATTAATCAAATGACTCTGTATTCTGGACCCTGGCTTTAGCTGGGCCCTCCTGGAAACTCAACTTCGGAATAAACCCAAAAAGATTTCTGTTCAGTGAAATTTGAATTCCAGTCCGCTCCAAAGGAGTGCTTGACTTGATCTTCATTCTGAGATATGTGAAAATGCATATTGTACCTATTCACCACAGGCTCTCACTATGACAGACTTAATTTCAACAATATTCAGGACAAAACACGCCGTCTGTTTCCTAGTTTACTTTAAAACTATTAGACCCTGCACTTTATAAAGAAGCACTTCCATTTTAGTGCTCATACAAAAAGACATAATTGTAAAGGAACAGATTCCCATTGTACTTTTATTACGTGGTTGCTATTATTGGAGCATAGAGTAATTAAAAATGAGCTACTAATGGAACATTTGTGATTCAATCCAATTTTATATGTGTGGACGATCCCAATTACTGAAAGAAACATTTAGAACCATTCTCAGTGTGGGCAGCCATCTGTGGTTGGGGCGAGAGGAGAGAAGCAGCAGTCTAGGCCTACAGCAGCGTAACTAAGAGCTCACCTGAGCCAGCCCTAAACATAAGCTTTGTTCAAAAGGGGACATTCTGATCTTGACGACTTTTAACCAAGCTAACGAAAGACACTTTGACAGAAATCAGCATGTCATTACAAACCATAATCATTTCTACAAACAAAAATGTATTTCATCCCAAAACAAAGTAAGCTGCTTTTATCACATGAACTCACATGAATTGTCAACACAAGCTTCAATAACATCGCTATGTTGAGTGGGTGGAACACAAAATACTCCAAAATTAAATTATAAACTGACTCAAAATAAAAATCGAATTAATAACATCAAATTATGACGATAGATTTGCTGTCTAGAAACATTTTTAGCCATAGTGATGGAAAATCAAAAGGATACTCAGTGTTTTTAACTACAGTGTTCTAGATGTGTGCTTTCTGATTTTGAAGTATTTTGGTGTGAGAAAAATAATAATTAACAACCTCCCTGAAAGAAATCTGTCCACCGCTTTAGAAAATATCTGTTATCTTTACCATCCGTTATCCATATGATGCACTGCGGGCCATCTACTCTCTGTAAACAAGCTTTGAGGAGCAGAGTACCCCAAAGAATTGAGGGACAGATATTGGTCCTGATTGCTGAATCATTATGCATGAGCCTCTGTGTCAGATCTCAACCACAACTCTGTGTTTAGCAGTCGGTAGATCAGTAGACTTGGAATGTATAGGAAGCATGATGACAAAATCTGTGCTTTTCCCTTGTTCTGTCTGCTCTCTACCATAGTGTTTAGATTCATGTTATGCTCTTGTATAAAAGATGAGGAATGCTTGAGTAAGTGGCAAGTCCATTAGTCATAGTTTGGGGCAATCATAGCAATAAACCCATTGCTACTGCCATTTCTTTAATGTGAACTGTTGCTGAATGTGCCAGCTTGTCCTCAAGTAAACGACTAAGCCTACTTAAATTTGTGAGGGGAACCTTTGCTGCCACAATTAACAGATTTAGATGTTCAAGTATGTGGGAACCACAAAATGTCATGAGGCAGTTTTATAACAACTCTAATAATGAGACAGCTACCGCAGCAGTGATGGTTGTCAAACACGGTAATGCACAAAAACTTAATGGCAGTTGAGCTACCACTGGCCATCATGTTGTCTTTCTTAGCTGATTGCAAATTGCATTTAACATCATGGTGGCAATTTGTATAGTTTATATAATTCCTGAGTTTGTACTAAACATTCCCATCTGCCTAATTCCACAAATGTCTTTCTTTCTGTCTGTATGTGGAAGACATATTAACTTATCACACACACACAGACCAACTGACCCGTGACAAATGCTGATTTCCAGCATGGCAACAACATTCATAGAATCACTTCCTGTTTAGCAATTTGTTTGTTGCTGTAATGTTTTATACTTTCTTACTTCACTCTGCACCATAGACTATTTATAAAAAACTCTGCACACAGCAATAAAAAGTGCCAATATATAGTAGAACTGTTTGAGGAGGACTCACTAATGACAACACAGGCAAAGAGAACAGGGGTCTCATTTATAAAACAGTGCGTAGGATTCATACTAAAAGTGTACGTACGCACAAAAGCCGGAAATGGCGTACGCCAAAGAAAATTCCGATTTATAAAACCGTGCGTACACACACCTGAACGCAATGTTCGCTTTAGAAATCACAGTCCACCTGGAAACGTTCGTACGTGGATCTGCCTCCAAATCCGCCCTCCACACGCCCACTTTCAACCATAAATGTTCAATGCAAAGCACGTCATGAATATTAAATTATCCTGCTGACCAATGGGTTTCCACCGTGAGTCCTGACGGAGTCACGGCATCAAGCGATGAGAAGAGGAAGCGAAACTTTCTGAAACTGACATCGAGGTGTTTGTTAGTCAGGTGGAGGTGAAGAGCGATTTTATGGGACAGCAGTGATGTCACTAATAAAGAAAATACACTGATACTCTGCTGCTGCTGTTAACACTGTGTGTGAGAGTGAAGACGATAGAAAGAACCGAGCCTGAAATAAAAAAGATCCAATTCAAAGGTGTAGGCAAAAAAAATAAAAAAAACTCTCAGAATTTGAGGGAACTTGTTGTATTGTCTGTTCATATTTTAATCATCCAAAACTGCAGGATTATTAAATTCAGAGACAGCTGTGATGTCCCCTCTCTATAGAATTTAACAGAATTATTATTATATGCTCGTGTTTGTACTGGGATGGTTCGGTTCCGTCACGTTCACTGCAGTGATTTGATGATACACGCACAGTGTTAGAAGATATTTAAAAAACCTATTAATGACTCGGCTCTGTAACTCCGCTGTTTAATGGAATCTGAACGTAATTTGCTGTGAGTTGTTTTATATATTTTTAAATTAAAAGGTTTGTGTGGAACAGATATGTCGCGCGAGCACAACTAAAGCTGTTGGTTTAAATGTAAATGATGAAGTGGATCAATAATCTTCAGTTCACCACCTCACGTCTGCGTTGCCACTTTCCCATCTCCAAAACGTTCGTACGCATGGGTCAGAGTTTGCGTGGAAATTTTGTGCGTACGCAACGGTTATAAATGAGACCCCAGAACATTACAAACAGGCATTGCTACAGCTCTGTGAAGTGGGCTGCGCAAGGAGTTTTGCAGAGAATTGCAGCTTACAGGAAATAAAAAATCTAATAAAATCAGGTCAAGTCACTTTTGTCTGCATGTGTATTTAGTGCAGCAAATACAAACCACCAAGGCCACAGAACCAATTCATTAATGAGCACTACTATGAAAATCATCAAGTGTGATTTTACATTGATACTCACACACAATCAGTTCTGCTCAAAAACAAGCCTTCAGGGTGTAATAATGTTCCCAGTCAGACTTAGTAAAGCTTTTTGTCTTTGATTCTTCAATTAATGATGCATCAGGAAAACAGAACATTGGCTTATGCAACACCTTGATAACTGGTATTCACAGCGTTATTATGTGGCTTTGCTGGTGGAAACTCACTGCAGAGACTAACAACATAATTGAAGGCATTAGACACTGTAATAATAAATACATTTGTGCTTTTCATAAATTTCTAAATTAATTTCATAATGTTTTTATCAATATTTACAAGGGCTGGATTAAAAATGATAATTTTGAATGATCCCGTACTGATGAATAAAATCCTAAGATTGATCCTCCCAAATATATATGCAGAAGCATCACATACACCTTTAGTTGTTTTTCTTCTGATACTGTATTTATTCTGTATCCAAACTATTGTAATGGATGACACCAAAGCCTTGTAAGATAATCACAGCAAAGTAATTTTTTCCCCCAATGTCTTATTTACATTGGCTTCCTGGTGATAATGTCGTTGTTTATAATGCACTAAAGATATCCAGACATAATATTTGCTTTGTTAACCTATTCAGGATTGTTGACTTGACACAGAGTGCACGTACTTGTGGGTCATGTTAAAGAAAAAGTAAATTATCATGTAAACATACATTTGTCATTGATTATTAACTTGTACAGTTTACAGCAATAATTATCTGACAATCTCGTTCATTTTCAAGCAAAATTGGCATTGTAACTGAAATATCTTATTCCAAAAATCTGGATCTTGAGAATCTTAATTGAATCGTTTCAGGAAATCAGAAGCAATACCCAGCCCCTATTATTTGTATTTAAAAGTCTGTCTAAGAACAGTTCTATTACCTAATATTTTAATGGCTGATGAGGAAAGAAAATTGCATTAACCTTCTGTGTTTCTCAGGAAAACATAATAAATTGTTCCCAGCTGCCTTCCGACCTCTACATTTGAGTAAGTGGGTTAAGATGAGGGTCACATGTCCTTCACTCTTCATGTGAGTGAATATCAGCAAGACAGGCTGCGTGATTGATTGTAGTGCTGATGTAACTCAGACTGGATTACACCACTTCAGCTGTACAGCAGTACAGAATTGTGGGAGTGGTATTTAATGGAGAGACAGACATTGAAGAGCTCTGGGGTAGTGGTGCAAGAGAGAGGTGAAAACAGACGGAGAGATGTATGGAATGATAGTGAGCGATGGAAAGAATGAGGAGAGAAGGTGATGGTCAGTGATGGATCTGGGGGAATCACTCAGCCGTGAAGGGCTCTGTGCCGGGCTCGGCATCAGTGAGAAACCTGTGCGGGGACACAGGCCAGCAAATGTCAGTGTTTCAAGAATGAGGCAGGAGGGTAAATGTTGATGGCAGAGAGAATAACAAGAAACCTGAAGTCCAATAGGTTTGTATGACTTATAACAGAAGTTAAAACAGCAAGTTTCAGGATGCCTTTGAGGAAAAAACAACAGCTTAGCTTTGCTACAGTGGAAATGTGATGCGTGCTCTGTGTTGGAATCCACCTCAGTACAATGTGAACTATTAACAGCTCATTTTAAAAAGCTCATGAAACCACCCGTTCACCTCTGACAATATGTTTTGATTAAATTTACAATATTATCTGGGAAAATGGCTTTTATAGATCTTCAGTGAAATCTCAAGGTGGCAACTAAATCAAATCTATTCTAGAGATCTGCATCAAAATTAGAGTGACAAGAAACACAGATTTTAATATGCACACTTTCACATAATATTGAGCAAGAGACAGTTGGTTGAAAGCCACACAATGGTGATAAAAACACAGGAAGAGTCATGTTCCGATCGATCCCTGCTGTCACAGATAAACTGATATCAAGGAGCTGTTGTCATATGTTTGAAAAAAGCATGGTAACTTGTTTTTTCCTCTTGAAATCATTGCTTTAGTTAAGAATAACCACATGTAGTCACACTGTATATGATATTAATGATTCTGAAAGACAAGTGGGCTCCTCGACATAAATGAGATGAGGGATTTATGGTGGGTAGACCCCTCTGGATGACATTGGGGCCTGGTACTCTGCCAGAGACAACAAACTGGCTTCATTAGCAGTCTGAGAGACGACTTATGCTGAAACGCATTAGTCTGACAAGTCCATAAATATAGGCTATAAATGTGATTGATTATTGCCTTCTTTTTTCAGGTCATTTGAAGTTGTTGTAGTGTTTTTAACAGAGTGTTTGAAAGATCCTACATATCACATATTTATAATTATAACATGATATTGTTAATGCTGAATGAATCATGTAAAATAGAGCTGAAGTCTGAAATGTATGATCCTCAAGATATTGGCACTGTCTTATAATTAGAGCCAACATTTTGCTGCTAATAGTCTAATAAATGCTTTATTGAATTAAATGAGATTTTTGGTATTCTATACTATTACAATCTAGGAATTAAAATATAAAAGTACTAGTATGTATTTGCCTCTTCAGGAAAAACATACTTTACATATGGATACGTCCATTTCAAACAGCCATCACTGCTCACATACTCCCACGTGTCTTTTACGTTGGAATGGTTGTACATCCAGTCACTAGAGGGCAGCGCAAAGTCGACAGTTTCTGACAACAACACACATAGCGATGTTGGAGAATGTTGTGATAATGTATCTCTCAAGAAAGAGGAAACATTTGCTGTTTGACTCTGTGTCCAGGTGAAGTAACTTGATATAGATGTTTGTAGTTTCTTACTGACTCGCAAAATCGGTTCTCAACATGGCACACCATTGTTGAAATTCCATCCTCATGTTCTATTTTTGTCTGGCTTGAACTATTGGCTACACAGCCCCCTGACATTATTGTAAGCTTACAGAAGACAAATATGGGTAAATGAACTCAGAATACGTATCTAATGTTGAGCATAAAAGAGCTTTTAGACGTCACTGATGATGCTACAGATTTGCATATAGTTTAAAATGGACACTGCACTCACTCAGCAACACCCCTGTTGAATCCGAGGTCACATGATCGTGATTAGTATAAGTTCTGATGGTTTCAGTAATAATCTGTAAATAAGAACAGCATTCACAGTACAATAATACCTCAACGTCGGCAGATAGTTTTATCCATATTGGAGGGGAAGGGGGGGGTGGCAATGTTATGTCACAGATACACACACTGATAATGCAGCATCAGGAGCAGTTAGGTGTGTCGGCGTCTTGCTCAAGGACACACTCTAGAGGACCTGGGGAATCGAACCAGGATCCTTCTGATCAGTTAATGACTGCTCCACCTCTAACAACACCATCTATCAAACACTAATACAGTATGACTTTGAGCTCTTGGTTATTCCAAAAATCAAGTTTGAACGAACCACACGCCACTTCTCAGATGCTCTGGTGTCCTGATTGTCTGAATAGCTAGCCTCCTCCATTTTTGTAGCAAAACAACGTAACATTACTGACTTACTTCAAGAGGGTGTGCAATAGGTTGAGGCTGTCAGTGATCGCTCTCTGATGGATCATGAGACAAACTACTTCAGACGTTTTGATGCGCTTCCAGACTATATTTTTAATTGGAACAGGTCATAATAGGTCAAACACAAACTGTCACCCACATTTGAATTTCAAACAAAAAGTGTGCACTCTCAGGTATCATTAGTGAAAAAGTTCTTGATTTGAATGAATGGACTTCATTAAGTTCCGCATTCAGATTGAAAGGACCCAAATATATTCTGGTAACAAATCCTAAAAGCTTCCCTCTGTAACATGTTTTCCTGACAGCTTACATCGAACAAAGAACCAGTACAAAGACTGTGAGTTAAAATGCAGCAGTCACAATGGAGAGTTAAGAATGCCAATGGCACACGGGATAAAAGAGTTTATAAAAGTGTTTTTTGTCACTAGAGGGACTCTGTAGTGCCTACCTGAGTTGCGGAGCTCGAACTGGCTGCTGAGAGGATGGGAGTTGTCGGCGAGGATGCTCCTGACTTCTCTAATGGTGTTTCTGTGTTCAACAACTGTTGGCGTTAGCTGACAGAATGTTTTACCAGTGTGTACTTCCCCTCGTGGGGCTGAGAGGATGTCTACTGATTTTTGTCTCCTTTTTTTTTTTTACCAGAACAAATATACCAGAACTATTACTGCTTTTGTAGTTTGAATGACATTGAGCAGCTGTTCATCACGTAGAATCATTTACCTTTCTTCTTTTTGCTGTTTGAAAAGTGCTTAATATATCGCTGCAGCATATTATCAGAATTTCACTGCAGACGGTGTTTTTGTCACCCAGTGGCAGATGATGAATTTATTATACTGACCCCTGCTGCTTAACGGCAAATGCACGTCCAAAACAGGCCACCTGTTGAGCTGCTCCTTCCAAAACATCTTGAAGGCACTGGCTACAGATACAGAGGAGTCAGCGGTGGTTGATAAAGATCATGTGGCTGTGGGTCCCACCTCCTGTAATGTAAAGTGACAGGCTGGAGATACCCCAGTGAGTAGATGAAATACTGTAACTGCAGCCTTGTCGCTATACATCAAATGCATGAGTCAGCACTGGTTCTCAAAGATCATTTGTGAAAGAAGCCCTTTTCCCTTTTGATGGTAAGTGACAAGCCAAAGGATTTCTAAAGCAGAGCAGGATAAACAAGTGCAGCATTATCACTGCTCCCAAAGAAGAGCTACCTGAAACAAGGTAGACTGCGTTGGGATGCAAAACTGATAAAATACCCAAAGAATTCAAATATGTCAGGATGAAAAAGAGGTGCCATACACGTGGAATCTTCAGAAGTTGTAAAGGTGTACACAGGCAACTGGACTTGCTTGTGACTTCTGAAGATATCATGACCTGGATTACTACATACACGTAGAAGACACCAACAAAGATGTTACCTTGGAAGACTATGAGATTCAAGAGCTTTCTGTGATAAGGGCCAACACCAATGTTGATGTGCTATAAAATAAAACATGTGATCTCTGCAGTGGAATTAATATACGTTACGTCCTGCCTCAAGATGCTGTGCCACTGCTCACCTGAATGCTCTGGATATTGTCCAGTTGTTGTCTGTATGGAGAATCTCCTACTGTGTTCTTCATATGTGAAAGTCATACTCCACCCAAAGTACGCACCTTATCGTCTGGACATTTTCTGGAGTCTAAATACGACACATGTAACACCAATTATCTCGTTAACCAGCTTTTACTTACTTCTACTCACAAAAGTATAGAACGTAGGCTACTCTAAAATAAACGAGAAAACCCATCCTACTCTTGGTATATTTTAGCCTCTGGGATCTTATTTTGAATCCACTGTATAATGATGTGTTCTATATAAATAATATAATTTTTCAGTGAGAATAATAAATATGTTCACTGCTCTTGCCTGAATGTTTCATGAAACTGGCCAAACTCTGTTTGAAGTTGATGACATATGCAACGATATATATAATATAACATCTGAAGAAAGTAAAGGAGGGGTACATTTTTTGAATTAGGACCTTAATTATAATGACTATTTGGCAGCATTGCACATGATGAAGTGGAGATATTTGTGTTTATTTATTATTAAAGATGGCATGGCTGACAGTCACGTTTTATCCAGGGCAAAGGGTTTAGCTGCAGTCATGATATGGTTCAGTGCTTTTACATATTCTGTCTTTGAGGAAATACATTTTTCAGTTTCAATATTTTTTTCTTTTAATGCTGTTTTCTGCAATCTGAATACTTACAGTGAAAAATGTCTTCCATGATTGGTTTGACATTCAGTTTTTTGCCATTTGCTCATTACCACTGTGTAACTGTACAACAAGATTAAAACCATCTCTGCAGTTATGTGCTGAGTCTATGAGGAGATTCTACTCTGAGTATTTGATCCCTCAGGCCTCTAATCTGTTTTGCCTCCCCTGTTGCTACATTTCACCGCGGTGATGTCAGGCAGGTTTACGGTCAGCCATCACTCTTAAGAACAATGGTGTCAAGGGTCAGTCTGAGCCCCTCTCTCAGCGAGACCATGCAATATCGCTCCGGAGACAAGCCCCCGCACTTTCCTCCGCCCTTATTTATTGGCTGAAATATCTGCTCGCTGTGCCACTTTTGACATGTAATCTACTACTGGCAGCGGCAGAGAGTGAGCCAGATGATAAATCTCTCCCGGGACGGAGCATGTTTTATGGGCTTGACGTCCTTACTGTTAAACTATGCTTGAGTGTTCCCTCAGCACTGCGGCTGAATGTAAAACAGCCCGGTATGGAGGGTAGTCTCTGAGGAGACTCGTGTGTTTTCTGGTGCCTACCAGCTGACTGAACCATGAACTCTAGTGAGCCCAGCAGGGAAAAGCGGGCTGCAGCTTGTGCCAGGACATCAGCTAGTCAGGGAAGTAAATCCAATTACAGGACAGACACGGTAGTTATTATAGCATACTATTGACATATCTGAAAAGACCATCTGTTCTACAAAAGTATGGTTCATCCTTTGAAGACGTGTCTTGGAGTCGCTGTGTGTCATTAAATGGACGACTGAGCAATTGCAATTTAGTAACAGCAACTTCTCAGTTTTGGTGTGGCTCCAAAAACCCTGGATTCTAAACTTCAACCATCTAGTATCGTCTTTATGTTGTATCCTCCATGTTTCCATCACTGCCAATTGGTACCGGAACCGATTAAAACCTGTGTCTACTGCAGAGTCATTTGACCTCAGAGTGAAGGTCGATTCTATCCATTCACATTGCAGACAAAAGGCTGATGTTGGTTTTTGATGTACATTTTTTCACAGGCTGAGTATTATTAAACTGGACCGGTAACTGACTTTGTGTAAAATTGGTGGAGATTCCCTTTAATAGCATTGAACAACAAATCAAATGTTTAAAATAATATAAATGTGAATCCTACCTGCTCCTATTAATTCTGGAGTGATTTCAGCTTTTAGTTAAAGCACAATTTTGACCCCCATGAAGAAGAGTATTAGAATTGGTTTTGAACATCCGGGAAGATTGTTCTCTCTCCTGATAACAGAAACATTTCAGCATCCCCCTCCAAATCTATTCCTTTCTTGCATGAAACATATACAAACATTCACCTCCTCGGTATACACAAGTGTTTCTCCACCATGGGAAGGGGATGAATTCTCTTTCTTTTCTGAGTTTCATGTTTCAATTCATGCATTTTCACAGGCACGCTTTCACACAGAATGCTCTCACACACACACACACACACACACACACACACACACACACACACACACACACACACACACACACACACACACACACACACACACACACATCCTTCCTGAGATGCAGTTAAAGGGTTCAAATTTGATTCTACTCTTCCACCAACACTCAAATTAGAGAGACAGGCAACTGTCAAACAGTTGTTTGTTATGACAAAGGATATAGCAAAATAGAGTTGGTATTCTTTTCATTCCCTCCCTAGTTACATAAAGTTTTCATGGCGGTGTTCTCTCTGCCTATTCTCAACGAGGTTTTTTTTTTTACTTTGCTTACATGTCAGTCACCCTGGCCCAGTTTTATTGCATTTGAATGACAGAGGTTTTTATTTTGCTGGAATGAAAGAGTGCAGACACACGGGCTGATTTGTGGGAACACAGCTGAGGTGACATTCATGATTGCTGTTTACAGGACTGTTTATGTCAGACATGCAAAAATGATCCAGCATGATTTAAAGTAAGACTTTATAACCTTTGATGAGCAGAAACAGCAGCGCCCTCTGCAGACACAATTGTCCATTTGATTCTGTTGGTCTCCATTAAAGTAGGTTAATGGAGTTTACCCCAATCTGCTAACAGCTTATGTAGAGAATAATAATCATCATCATGATCATAAACCGAGTAAACTATGAACAAATGACAGCCTGTTGTTGAAATGACACAAAAATGACTTCACTGGTCAGTGGGGTCTCTGCATGTACGTGGGAAGCTCTGTTCACGCCTTGTTGCTTGGGGACTCATATAATGGTTTCTCTCAGCTGCCACTTCAAGTGTCACTCAACCATTTTAGCCATAAAAGATAGGATTTACTTGTTGAAAGCATAGTGGCGTTAGGTTTGGTACATTGGTTTTATAGATTGGATATATAACATTTGTTTTTATTGTTATATTTATTGTATGTTTCAGGGAAGAAGTTCGGACTTTAAATGCCAACTATATTGCCTGTAATTTCATAAAGATCAGGTCGTTGTAAGTCCGCAGGTCTGGACTGTTTTTCAAAGAGGTAATGGCGGCAAACAGCAAGACAAAAACGGGAGGAGAATTTATTTTAAAATGGAAGGTACACATGTCAAAAAATTATGTTTTCAACATTTCAACCGAAGAACATTTTCGTCCGTAGCTTTGTTGCTAGGCGACGACTGTCACAGCAGGACAAGCTAGAGACTCAATAGGAAGACCAGACCGTCTCATTTCTGTTCAGTCGACCACGAAGACTGGTCCTCTGCAGGATGCGGCCGCTGAATCTAGAAACAGCTAACGTATGGGCACTGAGAGGAGTGACAATACTTTTGATTCGTTATGAAACTGCAGTTGGTCAATGAAAGACAATGGAAGCAGTGTCTTACCTCAGTAGGATGAGTGCAGTAAACGTTGTTGTTGTTGAACATACCAATTCATTTCTATGGAACTGAACAATCCCACTGAAGTCAGTAATTACATATGTTTTATCACGTAGAATTTACAGGTTTATGGTATTGAAATAAAAACCAATACACAGTCTATTTTATTCCACCGTCTGGGGTGGAAACAGTGCTTGCCTCTCCCTTGTCAGCTCCAATGAGGTGCCCTTGAGCAAGGCTCTTAACCCCAGCTGCTCCAGTGGAGCTGCTCAGTGGCCAGCAGGTCAGAAGGTGGTCATACTGGACATATTCCAGGTGTGAATGTGTGTGACTGTTTGAATGTGATCAGGGTGTTGCTGTGAAAGAGAGGTCGCCTCTCAGTGATACTCCCCAGGGGCAAAGCCTATATATATATATATATATATATATATATATATGAAGCTCCTGGGTAGGGAGTGTATTAGAAAACTTGTCATTTTACCTATTTGGTATGTTGCGAATACATTAATGCTGAATGTACAGTACAATAACTATAGATAATGTATGAGTTTTCTGCCAAAATATCAGATTTTTTCCACTTGAAGTGATTACAGCACATCTGATGGTTAGTTGAGACACTCACAATTAATGGTTAAGATTTGGAAGAGATTGTATTTTAATTCGGAATGTTTCCCTAACCATAACCTAAGTGCTTTTGTTGCGTAAACCCAACCACAGACAGGCCTTTGGATGGGAACCCTGGTGTGTGATGGCATGACAGTCACTCTACCATCTACTCCCAATTACCTCCTGGGGACTTTACTGCTGTTAATATAGCACTTTACATTAAAAAGATGCAATTTACTTTTATAGAGACTCATTTCTAGAGGACTAGTTTGTTTTACTGCAGTCTGCTCAGCAAATGTCATGTCAACATGTCCTGTATGTTTTGAGATAATGTATCTCACAGTTAATGATCTGACCGGATAATGGCACTAGAGGCAATGTCCTTAAAATCGTTAAGAATCACTGTGAATAATTATGGTCCTCAAGCATGATTATCTTCTAAAAAAAATGTTTCTCAATATCTTAAAAAATTCCAAGTGTTTGACATTTTTACCTTGTACCAGCACTAAAGAAAATCTGTAGACATCTTTATTTTTGTAAAATGAATTACCATGGTTACCATGGAGTCCTCAATGTGCTCCAACACTTGCCTTTATTAAGGACAAGGCTGTTTGAATCCATTGTTTTCTACTCTATAGTGTAGAGGTTTTTTTTGTTTTGTTAATGCCTTTTTAGTGAGAAGAAACTACTTAAAAATTGCCATTTCTCCAAATAAAAATATCGATAAATAAATCGATTTAGAAATTGTACAACAAAGATTTTCCCTTTGTCATTCCACTTCCATCCCAGAATCTAACCATAAACTCTGATCCATGTTGCTCTACGAAATCATTTGATAATACGCTGTGATCACAATGCAGAACTTTATTGTATGATGCAGGGAAGTAGTTTGGAGTTTAAACACCAACTACATTGCCTGAGATTTCATAAATACCAGGTCCATGTAAGTCCGCAGGTTTGCCACATGAAGAGTTAAACAACAGCCACAGGTCTGTTGCAAGATATAGCACTTGTTGATACTTCTGCCGTATGCGTCATCAAGGAGCAGCCCCTAGTTGCACCAAATTTAATCATGGTACCCACATGAGGTGAGTTTAATTGGGCACTGTTTTGGTAATTTGCTGCACAGTCTCCAAATTAGAGGCTGTAATTGGAACAAACATACTGCTCCTGCTGTCTTTAGATTAGCTGCGCAGATTTAATCAGCTAAAAGATTGGGCCGTATCCATTCTTCAAGACATTTTGGATGACAAGACGAGAAATAACAGAAAAATATAATCTTTTATAGACTGTATTTTACCATTGGCAAACTTTCAAATGGTTGAAGATATTTGAAACAGACATTTCATACATTAAATGGATATATCCATTTTTTGGGGCAGGGAATATATATTCATCTGGAGTTATTGAAATAGAATAGACCTCACATCTAAGATGTAATCTTTGTAGGCAGTGGTGCAAGCATCTTTTTGGACACTCAAATTGTACTGTGCTGTCCAGATTAAATGGGCAATCCCTGCTATGGAAAGCTTTAATGCTTGCATGCAGATTGGTTACAGGGATAAACGAGTCATGTGTCATTTTACTGGCAATTTCAATATTTGTTTTAAAGTTTTATTGACGCAGCACCACTAAATTGTGCAACTTTAAGTTATCTATTTATCAATAGCTGCATTTCAGCCAATAATTAGAGGGAGTATAACAAGACAGTTGAGTAACTGGAGTTAACCCTTACTTACTGGGATTATTTCATGGTGTGCATTAAATGATCTTGATGGATCCATTCATTTTCTTGTGGGAAATGTAAACATTATTGGGGATTTGTCTTTCTTAAATATGGTTTGCACTTTGGATGGTTTTTGGTCTCTGTCAACTCACCCCCCCAAAAAATGTTTTATATGGAATAAAAAGACCCTTAATACCTTCTATGAAATTCTGTGAAAGTCTTCTGTACTGTATATATTTGTCTGAATAGACATGGATGTAAACTGTAACTTTACAACCATGAGTTGGTCTTTCTAGTTTACATTTTATTGTATTTATTAATCTTTATCTGCGATGTACACAACATGAACATGTGATACATTATTTATCATTTGAAATAACAAGTTAGACAATAAAATCCATTAATCAACATAATGTCAACACAGATCAGAAATGTACATGGAAAATGAATGTTTTTCATGCGATGTCACAGGTGGAAAAGCAAAATCAAAGTTCACCGTAATCTAAGGTCACAGCCTCGTTGAAGAACATTGGGCTGCACCATTTGATCAGCTAGTTATTTAACTCTTTTTATGCCTTTCAGTTGAGGCATGAGGTCTTAGTACTTTAGTTAAGGATTACATTAAAAGTCAACCCAGGCTGTACCATGTTGTATGAAAAGAAAAACGTCCTTTTCAACTGTAGAGAATGCACTCAACTTGAAGTCCCTACTAGGAACTGTATCATAACTTAGTTTTACCAACAGTCCTCACTAAAACCATGACCATATCCCCTTCACATTGATTTCTGATTTCCAAGCTTCTTTAGCCAATCATACATTTCCTTGTGCTTCCTATTTAAACATGTAAATCATTCGTTTTACATAACCTCAGGCCCAAGGATTTCACATGAATACCACTTACATATTCGCTTTTAAGGCACAGTTCAACATTTGAACAGAACAGAATAAATTTGGGCCTCAGTTTAAAGCAAATTATCAAACATCATATAGCTGAAAGCATTTAGCCTACTTTATATCCATTATTCTGGTGTCTTCTTTTCTAATGAAGTTGAATTGCTGGTAAACGGACCTTTTCACCGCTGGCATCTGGTCAAAAGGTAAATGTATCTCAGTTCATCAATAATATATAATAAAACATACGTTTTTTTAATAACTGAAACACCAGGATTGAATATTCCTACTATATGAACATATACATGTGGATGTTCTTCCATAGGCCGACTTCTACATAAAGCTATAGTGTGCACCCAACTCCACTGTAAGCTACTGTATGTCCTGACACAAGACATGACAAGGTACATGTTTTTTTACTTCAGAATTCAATGATATTTTCAACCTCACCAGGCCTCTAAAAATTAAATGTTTTGGTTTCATAGGAAAATACTGCTTTATCTTAAAAGACCAAAAGGTCGAGTACCACTGAGCAATGTTATATTGAAGTGAAAGTTTTGAAGGGTCTCATTCTTAATCTCATTATTTTAGTCTTAGTGTTGTCTTGGTTTGTGTTGTGGTCTCATGCCTTGGCCTTATGTCATACAGGCCTTTGTTTTCAGTTGTTGTCAGCTGCAACCCCTCTAGATTACACCACTGACATATCAACAGTGCAGGCCCTGAGGGCTGCCAGCATCTTAGCATTCATCTCCTCATATAATGATTAGTGGTTTGTTGTGCCTCCAAGGCTGGTCTACATCAAGAATAAAAATGGATTCAAACCCTGCTGAAGTGACTACTTTCCTGACTTTTCTGACTTTCCTGACTTTCCTTACCTATTACATATTTTTCAAAAGTCATCAAGTTGCCAGTAGAATCATTCAAACTTGTGTGTGTTTACTTTACACCAAGCAGTGCAAACATGTTACTTAGAATATAGATTAGCAATTGTAGGCCAACAACTTTCTGTTATTAAATTGTCTGCAGTGCATTGTCCAGCAGTCTGTAGATAATTCCCATGTTCTTGTTACAGGGAAAGTACCAGTCATATTTTTTTTACATGTAAATCACACATGTAACATGTGATGTGGTCTTGTGACACATGATAAATTTGTCAGTTAGAAGAGGGTAACTATTTCCTGTTGTATTGGGCCATCATCCATTTCCTTTAACAGCAGAATTTTGATGTTACACAGCGAACATGTTTTAATCACAAGTGCTGTCACTCGATTGGAGCAATTTCCCGTGGCTCTGTAAAGTATGAGGTAGCAAAGTAATTGAATTTAGGTCATAATTAAAAAGGGCAAGGAGCCATGTGATCTCTCCCCCCATGTCTTTCATCTTTGTAATAGCATAGCAGTTTGTCTGAGAAGCAAAGATTTCATCACTGAAATAAGTCATTTATAGAGGTCCTCCACACTTTTTCGCCTTGTAAGGTACAGCAGAAGCCTTACTAAATTGGATATGCAGTTTAATTTGACATTGACAAGTAGAAAACACAAATGAGTTGAGGATCAGTCATGGAGAGAGCGGGGTGATTAATGACAAGATTAATATCAGTCTTACTGTAGTTTGCAAGCCAGTTTGGAAAGTACCAATTTTGTACTTTCCATATTTGTGTGAAGAGAATTTGGAGATGGTAGTTTTCATTCCTCTACACAGGCATGGTTAATGTGTTTCCACATCTCTTTGATGCTCCCAGCCCTGACATTTGCCAACTCAAATTTGCAGTGATATTTCAATCAGCACAAAAGCATTACACAGTATCTGAGCCCTGTGGTTAAGTTTGATGTTTGCTCTGTTGTTTGAATGTGCAATTTGGTTGTGAAGAGGCTATTTCTGCAGTCAGTGTAGGTACAGTAACAATGAATAGAATCAGCAGATGTAAAGTCAACGTGGCTGCTGTTTTTAACTAAGTAAAATGTGTTTTATTGTGTGTGTCACCTTCATCCATGTGGTTTGTTACCTTAACTGCTGTATTATCCAAAACAACCACAATAGTTCTGGCACACTCATGTTTTCCCAGTTTGAAAACTGTGCAGGATCTTGTGTCAGAATTGTGAATACGCCCTTGTCATGCTGGAGTCATAAGTCATTCTTTAGTGTTTGATTTTGCATCAAACATCATTGAACAACTTCTTCATGCAAATCTTCTATTTTAAGTTTTACCTTTACTCCTGATTTCTGTGTATTGATAAATAATCCCTGATCCCATAGTTGCCATCTTGTACTGGTGATGTTATTAGGACTAGCTCCAAATGGGCTGTGTCCTTAAAATACACCCACCTGAAAAATCATAAGTCAATCTCAGCTGTATTTAATTTAGATATTGCTCTTTATTCAAGAGCAAGGTCTTTCAGGTTTAATTTTTTGACTTTCACATTCTGATTGTGTAGTGATTTCACTCAAAACATTGTGCTCGCACTCCAGTAGCTCAAATAGTCCCTGCTTGTGTCTGCTTTGCTCTAGACTCCTGCTCCATGATGGTGACGTTAATTTTTATTCAAGCACAATGAAGCCAGTGTAATAATACAGCCATGAAGAGAGGGGAGTGCATGAACTTGGTTAAAGTAACTGCCTGTACGGGACTCTCAATTGTCAACACTACACTTGGCATTCTGTTTTTTTGTGGACAAACTTCTTGCACAAAAAAAAAAAAAAATTCAAAAGCAGAGTCGGAATCCGAGAGCAGAAGTTTCACAACCGCACAGACGCAGTGAGCTCAAGGAGTAGGGTTGTGTACCAAACATGGTACTTTTAAAGGTACCGACCAAATTACGTCGGTACTACCGGGGGAGAGTATGTATACATGTCTAAGAGTGAAAGAGAGAGTATACGTTAGATAAAGAAAGAGAGAGCAAGACCATGTGACTCACCTCTGGAATGTGATCAAGTCAAGCTCATTTCTGATCAGTTCAGACAGTCAGAACAATTGGGAGTCAATGGCGCAGACATGGAGCCATGCACAGCTCCACTATGTTCGCTTTCATTGTTCATTTGTCTTTTCATACATGTTTGGATCGTAAAAAAGTACTTTTTTACAGTTGTTACCGGCTCTGTCAGTAATTTACTGCTCCTCTCTGTGTCTCTATCATTCGCCCTACGCACAACCAACCGAATCGAGCCAAACCGAGCGCACCGCCACCTCCTCCAGCTCTCCATAAATTGACCAAGTTTACAAATTCAGTTGTTTTTACCCAGTCTGAGTTTACACATGTATCCAATCACACTGTTTATATGTGAAAGTGTGGGTTAGCGTGAGAGACGAGCTGAATTATGAATGACTGTGCAGCTCTGAAGAAAGATTTGACTCGTTGAAGAAAAGCATCGATCATTATGTGATGATCAGTGGTGATATTGTAGCGCCATTTTAAACAAATCAATATTTAAACTGTAGCGAGTCAGAGATGTCAGCTGAGTCTGTGAGAGAGAAAGACAGAGAGAGAGAGACAGAGAGAGAGTGTGAGAAAGCGAGTAAGAGAGAGAGAGAGAGAAGTGAGCAGCGGAGTTTGTGTGTGTGGCGCCGTTACCTTTCCCTCAAATTCCGGGACTATCGTATAGAAGCTACACAATGAATTTCGCCCTGTGACAAACGTGATCACTATAAGCGGTTTCCACTGTACTAGAATTTTGTCGAGGGTGGAGGTGGCTCCCTATTCTCTGAGCCACAGGTGGCCAGACTAGCATGCTTAGGTAAACAGTAACGTTATGTGAGATTGTTTAAGTAACGTTATGGCAGAAACTTTAATATGAAACCAACACAGTG
Source organism: Hippoglossus hippoglossus (assembly GCF_009819705.1). Classification (NCBI taxonomy): domain Eukaryota; kingdom Metazoa; phylum Chordata; class Actinopteri; order Pleuronectiformes; family Pleuronectidae; genus Hippoglossus; species Hippoglossus hippoglossus. Next base: position 21,177,479 of record NC_047172.1, on the reverse strand, counting down.
GAAACATTTTAGAGTGATCACACCTCCTCCTGGTGAAGGTCAGACATTTTATTTGTTATAGATAGAGAGTAAAGTATCATGAAATAGTACCGTTGCGTACCGGTACCAAATTCCAGGGACTACTGGTATCGGTGTGATATGAACTACTATGAATTTGAATTTTTTGTGTTGCCCATCTCTTATCTACTAACATTGACTGGGTTTATGACTAGGGGGCCATCGAGAAATGTTTGCCTCTGGGGATCTCTCATGTCATGCATCTGTAAATAAAGTCATTGGTATTGACATGAAGACTTGAGGAGGTCTTCTCAGTTGTTTAGTGTCATGGATTAAGCTACAAACTAACTAAGCACATCAGTTAATCTCTCCCACTGAATTGTGTTCGTAATTAATATGGCCTAAAAAGAACTACAGCCTCCAGCTGGGCTGGGTAAATATGAGCCCAAAAAAAAGACAACATACCGGGCCCAGTTTCGGGATGTGACTCCAGAAAAAAACCAATACTGCAGTGAGCTGTGTTTCAAACAATTTTTTTGGCAGTGTCCTCTCCCGGTGCACCGTCCTGAATGTGGACTCAACCAGTCACTCAGATAAGATCCTCTAGCAATAGAGGAGTCAGTATAGCCCCATAGAGAGACTATGAAACTACTGTTTTAGAGAGGTCAAAGTCAGTTATCCTGTAACCCCTGTTCTCTGATATTATGAGTCGGGTTTCTCACCAGCTGTATCCACCTTTTATATGCTGACAGAGAGGTGGACTTATCTGGAAGGATGAGTGACGCCACATCAATCCCTTTTTGGGGGGAGGCAGGTTGGCTTGATAATGATACAGAGGCTTCTGAGGATACTGCTGAGAGAGCATTACCCACAGAGAGACACCACACTCATCCTGTACAAGAGATCAGAGGTTACAGGATAAATAACTTCATGTTATCTGTTAGTGGTTTTAGCAGCAGCTGCCTGAGAAAGGAAAAAAAAAGTAGAGGCAGACTGGCCAGTCACGAGAAGCTGCAGATCCCTCTATCCCAGTAGAGACACATGTAAAACAATGCATTATGTAAACTAAGCTTTCATCACAAATGGGCCTAAGTTAAATTAGTGGGATAAGATGTGAGGAAATTATATCCACACCGCACAAACACACTTACATGGCACCGGCTGGTCAGTCTCATTAAAAGAATCAAAACAGAGTGCGACATTTGTTTATTTATTGTATAATGTATTGTGTTGCCCACCCACACTGAAGCTCAAACTACATTAAGACTCCCACTCATCCAGATGGCTTGCCTGCCCTGGTTATTCAGGTTTTTCTATCATACTGGTGGGATGAACTACTGCATTCTTTCTCAATTTTAAGGTTTGTTTTGTATTTTATTCAAGAGCATGGTCTTTCATTTTTAGAGCAGGACTTGTTCATTTCATGTTCAGATGTTGTAATGCACTCAAAACCCTGCGCTCGCTCGCAAATAGCCCCTTTTTGTGTTAAGATTTGCTCTACTTGTGCTCAGATAGGTAAGGTGAGGTAAGGTAAGGTAAGGTAATGTACACTTCATTGTCCCATAGGGAAACTTGTCTTAGGCTCCAGGCCACTGCATCACAAAAGATATATTGTTGCTTGGACAGATTTCCTGCGCTGAAGCTTCAGCTCTTTTCCTCACGCTCACGCTACAAATGTTTAATCTCCCCTAGGAGTCTTTCTCTTAGCTATAATTATTTTGTGCAACAAGTCTGTCAACATTTTCCACCCAACAGAGTGCCAGATGTAGTGTTAACAAATTAAATTGTTCCGCCCCCATTGTGGGTTGTTAAGCTTTTTTTAGGGTCCCGCATAGGGGCTGTTTGAGTGCAAGCGAAGAGCTTTTACTGAAATGCTAAATGCTGTCGGAGCACAGATGAGAGGTCAACTGCCGATCAGCATCGAGAACTCAGGATCCTTCTTCTTTAGCCATTTCAGACTTTTCTTCCCCTGCTCATCAAAACACTGAAATCATTATCAATATAGTTTTGTTTAGTTTTCTGGGACCCAGTGAGCATTAGCATGTCTCTGTATTCGTTGATAAACATTGCTTTTTTGTAATCCTTATTGATATACAAAATATAATATGTATTTTGTCAGGCAAAGAAAAATGTGTTAATAGCTTCTTCTTCTCAATTTTTTAATTCACTCATATACTATCTACTCACCACTATGCTGATGGAGGGTGGGTGAAGTGTTTGAGTCCACAAAACACTTTTGGAGTTTCAGGGGTAAACAGTTTTGCAGCCAAATCCAATACAACTAAAGAAAATGGTGACCATGTCTTCAAACATAAATATAGGGGGAATTCAAGATGATTTGGCCTCACTTTAGGGGAGCAGTAATGTCGTCCATCTTTATATACAGTCAATAGTTCACATAATTCAGTTGAAGTCATCAAATGAGTCAACATTTAAAGAGAAGTTGTGAAAGTGAGTGAAATCCAGATCATAATAGAGTCCTGCTGTTCTAACCACCAGTCCATGTTGTTAACGGCCTCCATTACCAAACAAAGGCTCCACTGAACACTTAAGAAAGAAAAGAACACAAAGCTTTATCTTAAACAAAATAATGAACCATACACAAAATGCAAATGAAACAAATGGGGCTGGATGTACCAGCAAAAAAACAACAGATGGGGAAGCCACTGAGCCAACCACCCATTGGGCTGTTACACTCTGCTAATCCCTCCCTAAACTGCCTAAAAACTGAACTAAACTCCACCAAAACAAAGTCCCATAACTGGACTACTGGATATCCCCAAACCAAGCTGAAATAACAAAACCCTACATTGTAAGAGATCCCTTTGGAGAAATAAATGGGATAAAAAGGGTTAGGGTTAACTACCCACAAACAGGACAGAGAGCACCAGGAAAACAAAACTAACTTAGAGGTGTATATGAATTTGGGGTCTGATCCTGAAAATATATATCCCAAAACTTGTTTGCCATTAAAATGTTTCCTAGATTTACTTTCTTTCAAGCTTCAACAAACTTGTTTCAATACTTATCTGTTTGTATGAGCCTTACCATTGCCCACATGTTTGATTTGAGATCTCATGTATATGTAGTCGAACCCATTCTACCTGCTCTTGAATTTAACTCTTTGATACATCATGTAGTTAATGTTGTATCATTTTTAAATGTGTCAATCAAATCCCAAAAACTTTTAAGGGACAAAAACTTTAAAGATAACGCCATGTCTATTTACAAAACTATTTCCTGTGTTTTTCAGAATAAGTTTGCTCCTATTACAGCTGTTCAGGGTGATATGAGCTGAATTCGTGCACATCAATAATGCAAGAGTGAAATTATAAGACTGTGGAACCATTTGCTGAAAATATCAGAAAATAAGGCAACAGCAGCCGATGCAGCAATCACACGTACTCTCTTCAGGAAATGCAGCTATTCTCGTTTCATCTGGGGTTGTTTATTTGGTTGGGTTTGCTTTCATCCTCTGTAATTTGCTCTTGGCAAATTGTTCATTTCTCAGTCTCAGAATAATTTGCTGAGCACAGAATTGTAAGATAGCTGTATTCAGGTGTGACTCAACTGAATATACAATAGCCGATGCTCACTGTGAGTGCATTTCCAAGTTTCCGGCTGTAAAAAA